>NC_136060.1:219649650-220268556 GCF_964261635.1 Lissotriton helveticus
GCACACTAGGTGATGGTCTAAAAAAGGTTTGAGGTGACATGCCACTGGTGGGAAGCTGCTTCTTCTCACTGACCATTTTCTTGGAGGCATCTTTCTTTGGGGCTACCTTAAGGCGCTCAGTTGGCAGTGGCACTAAGCTGCACAAGTGGAAGAGATTGGAGGACTGAAATGTAACTGCACAGGCCTTCTGTTAGTCAGTACTGAGGGTGATGTTACTTCTCTTGTGCACCTAAAAGCAAATCAGCAAGTAAAACATTTAGGGCCTCGTTACATTGTCAGGCGGACCTAACCGTTGCGGTCTCTGGACCAAGTGACCTCCAAGTCAGTGGTCCCGACACTGCTTTTACAATGCGACCACACATGCTTCGGTTGCATACTTACATTTTGCTATGGGAGCCTGTGCTGCAGTCGGAAACTGGCCGCAGTACAACCTCCCATAGAGAAATGGGAGTTTCTGTTAATCCCTGCACCACATGGCAGGGCTTAACCTTGGCCCCCAACCATAGACCGCAGGAAAAATGGGGCCCTGCTACGGGCCCCCAAAGTTACCTTCAGACAGGCTTTCCATGTCGGTAAGCCCGACATGGAAAGCCAGTAGGAAACCAACATCAACAGAGGAAATGCCATCTTTAAGGGAAGATGTTCCGGTTCCGACTGGCTCCATGAGCCCGTCGTAATTAGGCCGGAATTACTGGCTGCATTCACTTCAGACTGCCGTCATTGTAATATGGCCATTAAGAAACCTATGATATCGGTCAGAAGGCCTACGACCGCGGATTGGAGGCTTTCCGACCAACATCATACTAGGGCCCCATGTGTGAAACGTGGCACCATTTGCTGTTTGCATTGGTACAGACAAAGGCAATATATACCTCCGCACCAGACATTACCATTGCCATCCCTGAAGACTACAAAATCACCCGCAAAGACCGTACCAGCCACACAGGAGGAGGAATCGCTATCGTCCATAAGAAATCAATCCGCATCTCAACCAGCTCTGACGCCAACCTCGCCAACTCCGAACACCTTCACTTCCAGATCCACATCGACCCCAAGACCACACTCAGAGGCACCCTCCTCTACAGACCACCAGGACCCCGCGCAAAATTCAGTGAAGACATCGCGGACTTCGTCACTCCACACGCGCTCCCCTCCAAAGACTACATCCTTCTGGGAGACCTCAACTTTCACCTTGAAAAGATCAACGACCGCAACACCACCACCCTCTTGGACAACCTCGCCAACCTAGGACTTAAACAACTAGTCACTTCCCCCACCCACATCGCAGGTCACACACTAGACCCCATCTTCACATCCAGCAATCATGTCTCCTTCAGCCACACTACGGATCTCCTATGGACCGACCACAGCTGCGTTCACTTCACCTACAACAAGCCGAAACCCATCAACCACTCTCAACCTATCCTGCAAAGAAACTGGAAGAAAATAACCACGGACCAAATCTCCGCATCGCTCCTTCGAAACTCCCCAGCCCTCTCTTCTAACGCCAACGAAGCCGCCGCCAACCTCACCCTATGGTTATCCAACACCGCCAACACCTTAGCTCCACTGAAAAAACGTCAAAGCAAACCTGGCAGCAAGAAGGCCTCATGGTTCAACGACGATCTCAAGAAGTCCAAGAAACTCTGCCGCTCCCTCGAAAAGGCCTGGAAAAAAGACCCAACCACCAGCACCAAGGACGCCTTCAAAAGCGCCACCCGCACTCACCACCAACTAATCCGAAAAGCCAAGAAAACAGCATTCAAGGATCGACTTGACAACAACGCCCACAACAGCAAGGAACTTTTCAACATAGTCAAGGAATTTTCCAATCCCTCAGCCAACTCCAACGACATCACCCCCTCTCAAACCCTCTGCGACTCCCTAGCCACTTTTTTCCACAACAAGATTGCAGACATCCACAACAGCTTTGACAACCTACCCGGAAACCAACCCACCCTACCATCTGCCGACCCTCTTCCCCCCGCGAACACCCTTAACGCTTGGAACCCAATCTCCACTGAGGACACCATCCGCCTGATGAACTCCATCCACTCAGGATCCCCCACAGACCCATGCCCTCACCACATCTTCAACAAAGCAGACTCCGTCATAGCACCGCACCTCCGAGACGTCATCAACTGCTCCTTCAACTCCGCTACCTTCCCTGAAGACTGGAAACACGCTGAACTCACCGCCCTTCTGAAAAAACCAACAGCGGACCCCACCGAACTCAAAAATTACCGCCCCATCTCGCTTCTTCCATTCCCGGCCAAAGTCATCGAGAAAGCCGTCAACAACCAGCTCGCCGCCTTCCTCGAAACCAACAAATCCCTCGACCCCTCACAATCTGGCTTCCGAGCAAAACACAGCACTGAGACCGCCCTCATCGCAGCAACAGACGACATTCGAACTCTACTGGACAATGGAGACACAGTCGCCCTCATCCTCCTCGACCTCTCTGCAGCATTCGATACAGTCTGCCACAGCACCCTTCTACAACGCCTCAATAACATCGGAATTCAAGGAAAAGCACTTGAATGGATCACCTCGTTCCTCACCGGAAGAACCCAGAGAGTCCGCCTTCCTCCATTCAAGTCCGAGGCCTCTGAAGTCATTTGCGGCGTACCCCAAGGATCCTCACTCAGTCCCACCCTCTTCAACGTATACATGAGCCCCCTCGCGGCCATCGCACGCCAACACAACCTCAACATCATCTCTTACGCGGACGACACCCAACTGATCCTTTCTCTCACCAAGGACCCCAGCACCGCCAAAACTAACCTACACGAAGGAATGAAAGAAGTTGCTGAATGGATGAAACAAAGCCGTCTGAAACTGAACTCAGACAAAACAGAAGTCCTCATCTTAGGTACATCCCCCTCTGCATGGGACGACTCTTGGTGGCCGGAAGCCCTTGGAAAAGCACCCATCCCGACAGACCACGCACGGAACCTTGGCGTCATCCTGGACTCCTCACTCTCAATGAACAGACAAGTCAGCGCCGTATCCTCTTCCTGCTTCAACATTCTTCGCATGCTCAGAAAAACATTTCGCTGGATCCCCTCCGAAACAAGGAAAACAGTCACCCACGCTCTGGTCACGAGCCGACTGGACTACGGAAACACCCTCTACGCAGGCACCACCGCTAAACTCCAGAAGAAACTCCAACGAATCCAAAATGCCTCAGCCAGGCTCATATTAGACATCCCACGCAACGAACACATCTCTGGTCACCTTAAAGACCTCCACTGGCTACCCGTCAATAAGAGGATCACTTTCCGTCTGCTTACCCACGCACACAAATCACTCTACGACATCGGACCAGATTGCCTCAACTCTCGACTGTCCTTCTACACCCCCTCCCGCCAACTACGTTCTTCCGGCCAAGCCCTCGCCACGGTACCTCGCATTAACAAGACCACCATGGGAGGCAGATCCTTTTCATACCTGGCTGCTAAGACATGGAACTCACTCCCCGCTTACCTTCGCCTCACCCAGAACCACCTAGCGTTCAGAAAGCAGCTTAAAACGTGGATATTTGACAAATAATCCTCCTCCCCTCCTAAGCGCCTTGAAACCCTCTGGGTATGTAGTGCGCTATACAAATTTTTATGACTTATGACTTATGACTATTAGTGTGGTTGTTTTGGTTACTTCGGTAACCACTTTAAAGTCAAACCACACCATCATACATACCATAATTCTCCATCAGAATAACACAATATACAGAATGATAGAGCTCTTTCCTTTATGTCCATACATTTTAGAGGAGATACCTGTGGCACTCAGGAAATGGATGGGTAAATGGAATAGTAATCTTTTAAAAAATGGAGGCTATTGTGCTCCTTTGGCAGGGAATGTGGTCCAGGAGGAATGGAATAATTGACTGAATGCTGCTGCACGTCTATGGTGGATGGATCAATGGGTGATAGATTAACAGAAACAAATAATTGAAAATAAAAAGATTATTTTTTTTTTTAAATGGCAAACATTAAAATAAAATAATAAAACATATTAAAAGCATTAGAAATTATTCCTCCTCAAGCATATTATTAAACTGATACTTCATCCATTCTTGCAAGCCTATGGCAAAGGCTCACTGGCTGGATGCACAGAATGGCTGTCAGCCATTGCCACATGGTCAACAACAACACTGAGCAAGAAGGCATGGGGAACAAAGAAGGCTTGCAGGCCTATGACAAAAACACATTGGTTTGCTACACAAAACGTCCGCCAGCCACATAGTGAACAACAACAACCAGCAAGGAGGCATAGCCACCAGAAAGAACACATGCAGGCCTATGGCAAATGCACCCTGGCTGGCTACACAAAATGACCACATGGTCAAAAAACAAGCAGGAGGCATGGAAAACAAAGAACCCATGTGGGCATGTGGCATAAGCACACTGGCCTGCTACACAAAATGGCCGCAAGTCACGTGGTCACAACAACAAGCACGATACATGGAAAGCAAAGAACACATCCAGGCCTATGGCAAAAGCACAATAGCTGGCTACACAAAATGGCCAGCCACATGGTCACAACAAATCAACGACCAGCAAGGAAGCATGGCCATAGCAAAGAGCACATGCAGGCCTATCGCAAAAGCACACTGGCTGGTGACACAAAATGGCCACATGGTCACAACAACAACCACCAGCAAGGAGACCTAGCCACAGCAAAGAATACATGCAGACGAAAATCAAAAGCACATCTCTGCCTGCACAAAATGTCCACCAGCCAAATGGTCAAACAACAGCAAGCAGGAGGCATGGAAAAAAAAACCACACACAGGCCTATGGACACTGACGATACAAAAAAATGCTCCCTGGCCAAATGGCATGGGGATCAAAGACAATTGGAGGCCTAAGGCAAACACACTCACACACTTGCCAGACAAAGAAAGGGGCATGGTAATTGGTAACACAGGAAAAAAAGAGTATTAATTCAGCATTGCCAAAAACAAAAGTGCACACATCATCCAAAGGCATCAAATATATTACCCCACCTAACCACTGTTTAAAAAAAAAAAGTGAAAATACCCGCCAAAAAAGCACACATTTTGTCATTTAATCCAATGCCATCCATGGCCTAAATGATCTTTTAATTCTAGAGGCACCAATGAAACAGTTATTTTATACACCCATGGCGAGCTCTAGGCCTACTGGCTGCTAAGCCCACTGGCAGACTAGGCCAGATAGTGAATTAAATGAAAATAGCACATTTAGGCAAAAACATTGAGAAAATGGACAAATCTGTGCAACATTTTTTTCATACAAGACAAGAAAAATTACATGCAAAACAAATACCTAGGTCCTTATTGAAACTGCAGGCTACCCACCACAATACATTTAAAAAAATGAATATTGGTATAAATAAATCCTGGTGCATGCCTCCAATAAAACAAACAACACCCTTATACTCAGTTTATTAACATACTAGTGAAATCTCAAATACAAAGTCCTTAGATCCAAAGTTATATATGCAGCAGACAAAGAGAGTGATCTTTCCAAATCCAAAGGAAAAGTGACCAGGGGATGGACAAAGCACTGAGAGGAGCCTTGTGCCCCGTCAAAATTACATGTGCAACATCTATACTAGGAAGGAATCCTACTGCGTGAACTGCTCACATGGTCACCCAAGTTCATTGGAGTCCAAACTTTGGCTTCAAGCTGATGTGTAACTCCTTGTGATCATGGTGCGGAGGCTAGGACAGGCAATACATTGCTGTGAAATGCACAGACATATTATCAAATGTGCATATCTTGACATAATCATTATTTATTAGAGTTTGTATTATACTTGCCTTATGTAGGTATCTGCGTAGTAGGCATTTTGTGTTAATTGATATTACACTTCTATGCAAATGATATCCACATTTCATACAAGAATATGCACATACTTTAAGATTGTACTGTCTGTCTGCATTACTGACAAGATGCAATACACACTCAGGAAATGACATGAACCGGCTACTTCAGCCTGTCTACAGTGTGTATTGGCATCCAGCTCACAGATTAACTGTATAAATCTGAAAGATATGTTGTTAGGCCAAGAGGTCACCTGTTCATATGTGCATGCCATCATATAGCAGACTATGATACCCAACGGCCACCATATGATATATGACATAGTGTTTCACACTCAAATTGTGCCTGCAGAAAAGCCTCAACCAAAACTCTTAGCCAATACCTTGTTCTTCACAAGTCATGCTTGAATAAGCCTAACAAGTGTGATGACTTCAAAGTAAGATTATGCTTAGCATTTCCATGCATCGCATTAATTGGCAACAAAGTGGGCATAAGTGAAATTAGAACGTGGGTAGGCATTCATATCAAATGTTCATATGTGCATTAATTGACAGGTTCTGCCACTCAGAAACTGGATTCATCAGTGCATGCTACCTTGCCAGGAGTGACATTATAGGTAGTTATACCCTGACATGTATTTGGTTACCTTTCTATGTATAGTACACAGATAAACTGATTTTTCTGTGTAATTGTTTTTAAACTGTTTTTAATGAGAATTCATCAAACTCTGACACTATTTTGTATTATGTATAGTATACTTTTATGATTTTTACTAATTGAATAAAGTGTTTTTTTGATTGATTATGAGATTTGCTTTGTGTTCTGAACAAATTAGCACACATAGATGGAGCTTTAGGAGTCACAGCATTATTTGTTGCGGAGTAAGACAGAGCTAATCGCTCACATCCATTCCTGTATGTAACAGTTGCATCCTTGAATAGTGGGTCAGGTGTGGTTGCATTGTGGCTAGATAGCCTACCCAGAACCAGCTCATCATTTATATGTGTTGGGTGAGATGCCACATAGATTTTGCTACATGCTTGCAAATGTTTGTGTAGCATATGTAGATTATCTCTGTTGCAATGTGTACCCATGCACATCATAAGACCCTCTGTTCACAGTTGTAGGTCAATAAGGTCACTATACTGGCCTCCATGAATGTAAAGCAGTGGAAATGTAATGATTTACAACACAAACACTCATTCATTGCACACTATTTACATTTACACTCCTTTTGGATTGTGGTAGGATGTCTGACAGTAAGTACACAGTTGCATCACACATACTCACAACATATGCACACTGTTCCACATTGCTACCTTTGTTAGGTGGAAGTCCTCCATATACACACACACACACACATGTGTTTGGCACATGTTGTTGGTATGCACACATGTTTTGAACCACATGATCATGTCCTGGGTGAGAATAACACCTAGCTACAGATGTTTGAGATGGGCCAAATACAATTAGGACAGATGTGAGTGTATTGATGTTTACAGTGACTGTTAAATGAAAGTGCTTACCCAAAGGAAGTGTCCATTAATTCACTGACATTTTTTAACACTCTTTCAAATAAAAATTGAATTTATGGCTATCAAACTTATTCAGGCATCACTGAAAAAGTTCTGCCCCATGGTTTTCCTTTGCTGAGTCCCAGCAATTGTGCCTACATTTTCCCCTCTGACCTCATCTTAATCCTCATACTCAACCACTTCTTCCTGCTCCTCATAGCACTGATCACATGGGATATTTGTCCACACACAGATGTTGTGCAATGTACATAAACAGGATAATTTTGCATACTGTGTCGGTAAGTATAGTAATCGCCCCCCCGGACATGTCCAAGCTGCAGAAGCGAGACTTCAGTACCCTGAAAGTCTGTTCCACAATAAACCTGGTCTTGCACAGTGCGCTGCTGTAGGTGCTTTCTGGCTCAGTCAATGGATCTGGAAACTGGGTCACGATCCATGACTGTAGACCATATTCTTGTTCAGCTGAAAAGACAAAGCGAGAACATTCATTCCATGCTCATTGTGATTAATCAACAAACATTCAAGTTCATCTCTGTTATGTGTACTGAACGACTCTTACACATTTCTACTACTATTGTATGCAATTGATTGCATTAATATTAGCACATGTCTGTTCCTGTGTCAGGTTGAAACATGTACATGGCCTGCTACTTTTGACAGTGACACAATGGGACAAACACCTTTGGGCTGCGGATTAGTGTGATTGGTGTTTTGTAGGTCCATTGCTACAGTAAGTGAGAGTATGTTGATCACAAATCGGGGTTTGTTGTCATCCATAGGTAGGTTGTGCCAGTATGAACCTGTTTCACACGCACACATACATGTGTCTCTTTGGACCAACCAATGCCATTGCTGCCACCTAATGACAAATGCAGGTGGGTCTTGAACTTAAGTAGACACAATTAGGGACAGTGGGTAACATGTCCAGATGTCTTGCATGGGGAGCACAGGATCACTGCGTGTGGTGTGTGTGCTATGTCCAGATTGGCTGAGTATTCCTTACTTCATATGGTGTCTAACTTTATGGTGTTTTGGGAACATGCCCCCCTCCGGCCATGCGCATTTTATTGGGTCAAATCTCTCATCTATGGGACAAATCTGCGTTGTTTCTGTTTGTGCATTTATTCTGCTGGTTACATGCCATCCTACCTGTAATCTGCCAATCAATAGCCTCAGTGCTAGGGCATACAGTCTGCCTAACCATGTATTTCTTACTTGGAGTTGATGGAGAGTTCATATTGGGAGATTTCGACAACAGTGATTTGATTTTGTTTTTGTAAATACACGTATCATTGCATACATCAACATTGATATTAACATTACCCCTTCTAGTTGAATTTTGAACTACATCATTTACCCTATACTTCATGACAATTACATTGTTATGGTCTTGTTGTGATTCAGTTTTAACATTACTGCTTCCCTAGTTGCTTGCTTTCTACCTAATTAGAGGACTGTGTTTTTACAGCAGGAAACCCCCACTTGAATGAAACCACACAAAAACAGTACAGGAATGAGAATAGGCAGTAATGAAATGCACAGTCCTGTCATCCACTGGGGGAGCAGGGAAAAACAGCTGATGTACCAGTCCTGCGCAGGGGGATGTACGATGTTACAACGCGATCAAAATGATCGCGGCACATCACAACACATCTTTTACAACGCAAGTCATTACCACAACGTGCGCTGTAGGGTGCTGGACTTAGGAATAGTACGATTCACTATTCCAACTCCAGCCTACGTGCAGTAGGGAAGGTGTTGGAATAGTAAATCTACTATTCCTTAGTCTAGAGCGCTCTCCAGCGCAAGTTGCGTTGTAAAAGACGCTTCGTAATGGCACCGCGGTGTTTTGACTGCGGTGTAAAGGTTGTAGACCGCGCAGGGGCACCTACTTCCTGTCAGAAAACAGTCTGAATTCTTCCAGAATTTCCTTCATCTAAGCCCAGCCAATATTATCAGTAGTTATTTTTTTTGAGCCTGGTGCAAAGGATTTGTATTCTTCTGTAGCGGATGTTGGTACAACTCTGACAAACCTTCTCCAGAGGCTTGACAGTTCGGGCTGGACTGTTCCCATGAGGTACAGGGTCAGACTGATTTGCGTATGGCCATGACTGAACTGGGGTGGCAGAGTGGGCTAAAGAACGGGGATGGATTAAACCCAGATCTGTTGACTGGGTGTGAGTGTTTGATTGGTTCAGATGCTCCATCCATCACCACCCCCTTTTGTACCGCTTTGTTCGCCATAAGTTGGCGGGGTATACTCAGACGTGAGTCCCTTGCTCACTTTGCCACTGGATTCAAACAATCCTGGCTGAAGACGGCTGAATGCCAGAAACCGGTCCTAGGAAGCTTGATTCCGGTCCAGGCAAGGCATGGCTTGGCAGGTCGGGCTGGACTGTTCCCATGAGACACAGGGTCAGACTGATTTGCATATGGCCATGTCTGAACTGGGGTGGCAGAGTGGGCTAAAGAACGGTGATGGATTAAACCCAGATCTGTTGACTGGGTGTGAGTGTTTGATTGGTTCAGATGCTCCGTCCATCACCACCCCTCTTTGTACCGCTATCAAACTTATTCAGGCATCACTGAAAAAGTTCTGCCCCATGGGTTTCCTTTGCTGAGTCCCAGCAATTTTGCCTACATTTTCCCCTTTTTCCTCATCTTCATCTTCATCCTCATACTCAACCACTTCTTCCTGCTCCTCATAGCACTGATCACATTAGATATTTGTCCACACACAGATGTTGTGCAAAATACACAAACAGGATAATTTTGACTTCCGTGTCGGGGAGTATAGTAATCGCCCCCCAGACATGTCCAAGCAGCAGAAGCGAGACTTCAGTACCCTGAAAGACTGTTCCACAATATACCTGGTCTTCCACAGTGCGCTGCTGTAGGTGCTTTCTGGCTCAGTCAATGGATGTGGAAACTGGGTCAAGATCCATGACTGTAGACCATATTCTTCTTCTTCAGCTGAAAATACAAAGCGAGAACATTCATTCCATGCTCATTGTGATTGATCAACCCACATTCAAGTTCATCTCTGTTATGTGTACTGAACGACTCTTACACATTTCTACTACTATTGTATACAATTGATTGCATTAATATTAGCGCATGTATGTTCCTGTGTCAGGTTGAAACATGTGCATGGCCTGCTAATTTTGACAGTGTCACAATGGGACAAACACCTTTGGGCTGTGGATTAGTGTGATTGGTGTTTTGTAGGTCCATTGCCACTATAAGTGAGAGTATATTGATCACAAATTGGAGTTTGTTGTGATCCATAGGTAGGTTGTGCCTGTATGAACCTGTTTCACACGCACACATACATATGTCCCTTTGGAACAACCAACACCATTGCTGCCACCTAATGACACATGCAGGTGGGTCTTGACCTTACGTGGACACAATTAGGGCCAGTGGGTAACATGTCCAGATGTCTTGCATGGGGAGCACAGGATCACTGCGTGTGGTGTGTGTGCTATGTCCAGATTGGCTGAGTATTCCTTACTTCATACAACTGAAGGACCAAGCCTCATGAAGGGCAATTGGGCTGGACAGGAAGCCAGCAGATCATTATATTATGAGGCCTCCACATCAGACCCGTGGTGGTGTACCCATTACCATCTGCAGGTCTTAATCACTTGGCCACCCCCACCCGATCCACCAGCATACTCCCTCCTACTTCCCCCAGTGCAGGCCAACACTCAGCCCCAAAACAGGCTATGTCTTCTTCACCCCTGGCTCCTCAGCTCCTGCCTCTAGGCACCCAGCAGTGCTCTCTGAGACATCTGTAGGTCTGTTGTGAAACCTCCCTACTACGCAGACTGCACTGTTGTGTGACATCCAGGGAGTAAGCCAAAACCTGCCTGGCTAGTTATTTTTCTGGTTAGCAAAGCCATACATAGAGTCTTGATCTGTAGTAAACCTCACTCAAACAGCACTGCCTCACATCCACAACCATCTGACCCACCATCCCTGGCCCCTTCCATTACCTACACCCATACTCTAAACACAATTCCCTGAGCATCATTCACATCCGATACCACTACAACCCCAGAATACTGCACAGCACACACAGACACACACAAAGAGACACAACAAAAAACATACAACACAAAACATCACCACCACAGACCCCAGCACCAAACATGCATTCTCTAAAACAACACAACAAACATCACAGACCACCACAATCACCACAGTCAACAGTATCACACAAGCAGACTCTATCACATCCCAGCAGCCAACACAAAGCACCACAAAAAGAAAACCACCCTCACCACGGCCAGACATCAAACCAAAACACAAACAATATCCTCACCAAAACACCCACCCAAAGCCAATACCACACAATCACCCAAACAAATGAAATAAAGCACCACCACTGAACACAGCACAACCCACACACACAGACATTCAAAACAACATACATAACCACCACCAACAACCACAACCATATCAACACCCAGTGCTTTCCAAGCAAGGCCATCACCCACCCAATTTGCACTGATACCTATCTCATACACATCCACTCCTAAACTCATCAAAACGTAGCCAACACTCCCACTCCATAATTCTTTGAAATGCCTGAACTTCATTATATCTATGAGCGTGACAAGGCCCTTTATGAAGAGGACTTTGAGCAGATTAATATCCATTTGTGACCAGATTGTTATAAACTTCAAGTTGTTTTATTTATAAAATTATGAAGAATACAAAATGTTAAAATATTGCTTCATTTCAGATGGTTTTATTTTTCAGATGTAAAATACAATTAATAAAAATAAGAAAGGTTGATAAGAGGCCAAGATTGTTGAAAATTAGTTAAAAAGGAAAAGTATGTATGTTATGTTATGTTATGTTATGTTATGTTATGTTATGTTATGTTAGTGAAATTTGTAATGCGCACAGCTGCTCCAGCAAAGGAGCGTCCCGGCGCCCGACAAGATAGCCACACAACATAACGGAGGAACAGATTTATTTAAAATTCAAATTTTAACAGGACTGAGGAAAAAGGAGAGTCTTGACGGCCTTACGAAAGGAAAGTAAATCGTCAAGAGATCGTGTTTCGCGAGGCAGTGCGTTCCACAAAGCTACTGCCCGCACCTTAAAAGAACGACCCCCAGCTCGACTAAGTTTGAATCGCGGAGCAGTTGCCAGTTCCAGGTCGGAGGAGCGAAGGGAGCGGCCTGGGGTATATGGGCGCATAAGAGTATGCAATATGGGGGCGGATAGGCCCTTTAAGATCTTAAAAGCCAGGCAGAGCACCTTAAAATGAATCCGCTGCTTAATCGGCAGCCAGTGGAGAGCACTTAGGGTGCGGGAGACTGAGCAAAACCTAGGTAGGCCTACAACTGCTCTGGCTGCTGCGTTTTGCACTCGCTGGAGACGAGCTAGCTCGGCTTGATTTAACCCAATAAAGAGGGAGCTGGCATAATCAAGCCGAGCTAGCACCGTCGCCTGAACCACAAGTTGGCGGGTTGCGGCATCAAAAAATTTGAGTGCAGGTCTCAGGTTAAGCAGGATGCCAAAGCAGGAGGCTGCCGTCCTTTTCGTATGGCCGACAAAACTGAGCGCGGGGTCCAACCATACACCCAGATTTTTACTCTCCGAAACCGGAGTGGGGGTAGGGCCAAGCTCAGAGGGCCACCAGATATCTCCCCAAAGATCCGTCTGCTTACCAAAGACCATCACCTCTGTTTTATTGGCGCTCAGTTGGAGACAGTTGGACGTCATCCAACTGGCCACCGCCCGAAGTCCGTCCCTGAATCGGGGGGCTTCCACCTCGGGGTCCCCGCTGATCGTGACCGCTAGCTGAGTGTCGTCTGCGTATGACACCATAGTCAGGCCGCAGCACTTCATGACCTCAGCCAGCGGCCTCACGTAAAGATTGAACAACGTGGGACTCAGCGAGGAACCCTGCGGAACCCCGAACGACAGAGGATGGAAATTAGACTGATAGGGCGGGGCAGCCACGCAGAAGGATCGGTCCGCTAGAAACGAACGGAACCACTGAAGTGCAGTGCCGGTCACACCTGCCTCCTCGAGGCGCTGCAGGAGAATGTCGTGCGAGACAGTGTCAAAGGCGGCGCTCAGATCTAACAAAACAAGCGCCGCCGTTTGACCTGCATCAAGCACTGCCCTCAGATGCTCGACCATAAACAGGAGAGCTGTCTCCGTACTGTGACCAGCCCGAAAACCAATCTGTGTAGTGTCCAAAACATTGGTACGCAACAGATGGTTGGAAAGGGCGGTGTTAACATGCCCTTCCGCAAGTTTGGCTGGCCACGGGAGAAGCGAGATGGGACGGTAGTTCTCCGATTTACTAGGGTCGAGAGATGGCTTCTTTAGGATGGGCATTACTACAGCCTGCTTCCACCTTGGGGGCACCCGGCCGGATGAAGGCATTAAATAAAGGCATTAAATGTATCAAAATACATAGGATGATAAATAACAAAGATCAAGACCAACAGAAAAATTATTTAAAGGTAATTTAATTAGATAATCTTGAAGGTGAAAGCATTTACCATAATAATTTGATATATGATGGAATTAAACATATGTATTTTAAGCAAATATCAGTAAACCTATTAGAATTAATTTTTAAATCGGTAAAGTCTGTAACAATCACATACAAATGTATGCCAAGGTAGCCTACAATTTGATAATGTATGGGGTCAATAATATTTACTGGAAACATTCCTTGTTTGACATTAACTCTGTCATATTGACAGAGACTTATGCCAAATTAACAACAGGTGTTGAAAGGGGGAAACCAAGGGATGTTTAGATCAACAATTTCTTTATAAAGGCAATTCTGAATTAATTTCAGAGAATAAAACAGCCAAGATTTATGTTTCATTACAAACAATTAATTTTTTTTATTAGGAAATGAAAACAAAATTATAATTTGTGTTGTGTGTCCAATTAGTTTAGACGGAGTTACACAATAGCCTTTGGAAACATGTTTAATTAAAAAATACCAAACCTTGGCTAGTCTTTCACATCGTTCCGCATGTACCGTAGGTGAGCAGCATGGGATCCATGGTGATGGAGTGAGAGGTGAAAAGGTAAGAGGGCTGTGTTTGACCAGGTCAGGTGTAGAAGGTTAGCTACTATAGATACAAGGATGGTAAGCAAAGTTGTAATTTTGCCGGCCGATTATCTGCTGCTTTTAGGCCAATACGCCATCAACAGAGTGCTCTGAGGGGCATATTCTCAATGATTTATCGCAGTTATCGGCACTTTAACGTATTCAAAGTGGAGATAAATTTAGCGCCTCATTCACAAGCTGGTGCTAACAGCCCATATTACCAGTTTACCTGCGATATCAGTTGCAAAAAAACATCACCACAGATGACCCCGGCAACTATCGCTAATGAGATGCAGAGTAGGCGTTCCCGTGCAAAAAGCTGCAGCAACACCACTCGGCAACATTCTCAATTACCAGCCAGATCAGCGATAAGATCACACAACAGGTGATAAGGCGAGTTAACAGCAGGAATTTAACACCTGCTCTTACCTTCTGTAAAGTCGGATGACAACCTGCACCAGGAAAGGGAGCCCAGGCCAGAGCCACACCTGAAGAACAACAGATGCCATAGAGCTACTGATCATACAGGTTGGAGCCCCAAGAGGGCCACAACACCACCCCAGGCCTGCAATCCTCCCCTGGATCCCGCCCGCAACAGCCCTGGACTACCACAGAGGCAGCCCCTCACAGGCTCAAACGTACAACCATCCTCCGCATCATGAACATCATTGCCCATAGGCTGACGGTACCCACACAGCGGACAGCCAAGGTTCAGCATGGGGGTGTGAATGAATGTACAGGAAACGTGCAAATGCATGTGTCTCTGTCACAGTGTGGGTCTCCGTTGGGGAGTGTAGGTGGTCCCTTAGACACCCACGTATATGATCAGTCGTGGTAGCAGGTGCTTCCTGCTGTGTGTTCTATGCAGGGGGTGGGGTTCCCTCTATGTACCTGGGCTGCCCTTCTCCTGGAGTTGGGTTGCCTAAGATGTCCATGGGCTGTTGTAGGGCGTTGGTGTCGAAGGTGTGGAGGTCCTCTTCAGTTTCACTGATGAGTTGTCTGGTCTACTCTGCTGGAGGTGTTGTTTCTCCCTCTGCAATGTGAAGAGGAGATGCATTTTGACATTGTGTTAACATGTATGGAGGTGCATTGTTCCAGTTTGCATGCAGGCTATAGGACAAAGTGCATTGTGACATGTTTGGGAGGTGCTGAATATTTGATGCATGACAGTGGACATTTGGGCTACATGGCGGATTTGAGGTTGTACATGTACATTTTCATCTGACAGTTTCCTGCTACATCATATGTGATTGGCCAGTTTCTAAGCATGAGTGGACGCAGTTGTGTCCTCTATTCTGCAGTGTAAGTGTTGCACTTTGTACCACATTGTCATCAATGTGGATGTGCTGTTGCTACGTGTGTGTGCAACATTTGGAGGAGAGTCGCCCCTGCAGTTATGATGTTGCTGCCCCTTATCCCTTATCCCTTTGAGGCGGTGTAACTTTGACTTTTGTGCTTTTACGGTGCTGAGATGTTGGTGACCTGGGTCATTTGTGCTCTTGGACGGGTATTGTACTCATGTGCATTGTTTGTCTGCAGATGTATTGTTGACGTCAGGGGTTGTTTGTGCACGTGGATGTGTTAGAGTGTGACCTGCTCCTTTCCGGATGTGGACAACAATCAACTACCTCTGTATTGTGGTGTGCACAATGTCATGATAATTGTACTGCAGCAATGCTGAGTGTCATTAAGTGTCACTTGCATTGTCAGTGTGGCTCACAAATAAGCATCTGTGCAGGGTTTCGCACGTGTGCACGTGTTGGTTGTGGGATTGTTGATGTGTGGAGTGGGACCCCTTTGGGCACATTGTGGACGAGAGCCTACTTGGTGTTTTAATGTGTGCTGCAATGTGCAACGGCGATCAGGGACATGATCCAGGGTCATTGTGGGTGTGCAGTGTGCTACACATCATTGTGCTTTTGTGCCTTTGTGTCCATCTCCCGCCCTCCCCCCAGCCTCTGGTCGTTCCTCACCCTGTTGATGTTGTGTGAAGTCCTATCTAGCTGTGTCCCAACTCCTTGCACCTTCTCCACACTGATGACTGTGGCCACCTTTTCTCCAGCTTCTCGTGTGGAGCAGGACTCCCACCTCCAGTCGTATTGTTTGTGCTTGTTTGCCTTTTCCCATCATGCCAGCGCCTCTTAGCCTCCGCCATTGACCTCCTCAACACTCCGACCACATTCACATTTGTCAAATTGAAGTTCAGTTGAAGGTAGTGTTCTGTCACGTCCGTGACGCTGATCCGGTTTTTCCTGTGGACTGCACCCTGTATTCCTTCTTCTCTTCGCCTTGGCCTTCCCCTAACCCAAGGATCCTTGCTAGAGGTCTAGCTGACCTCTGCACTCCGTCCGGGTGCATCCATGGTGCTACACAATTTATTGTTATTTCCCTTTGGATTTTATGGTGCCTTTTCCAGCTTGACGCGTGGGAATTGCAGGCCAGTCGCTGGTTTTCGTTGGTTTTTGTGCCGCGATTGGCCTCATCACAACTTTTTTTGCGTTCGTGTTTTGCATTTTTGAAGAGTCGTGTTGGCTTTATCGCGGACATTTGACGTGTTATCCTAAGCCTATCGCATGGTACCGCTGTGTTGAGAATACAACGTTAACACACCATTCATTTCCAGTGATAAACTGCGATGTGAAGGCTTATTTTGTGATAATTATCACACGTTCTTGAGAATATCCCCCTGAGAATGTTGGAGGCAGCGAAGGGGTGATGGAGTTTCATGAGGCATACCCCAGACTTATAAATCGAGCCGATGAACAGCAACATGGCGGATGTTCACAGCAATGTCTATTTTGATGATTCGTTAGCATCTACTAAGATGTAAATAAAGCCCAATGTCATTTTGGCAATGTCCATCTAGCACACTTTGCTAATTTTAAAATCACTCAGCTGTGACTTTAGATTGTTCCATATTTCTGTTGTCTGGTCATTTAGCAACCTTTTACAGTATCATCAGTATGCACACTTTGCCAGTTCCATAATGTCTCAGTTATCAAACATTTTCAGATTTCTATAATGTAACAACCAGCAATCTTTGCTGTTTCCACAAAGCTGTTGGTGTACACGCCTCATCAGCTTCATAGCTTAGTGCACCGTCCTTGTCAAGATCTGGCTAATTGGGCTGTGGCTCACTAGGTGAAGTCACTTCACTAGGTAGGGCCTTCTGAGGTGTTAATTGGTCGTTGAGTTCCACTAACAGGTGTGCACACAAAGGAAAAGTCTACTGCTGGCAAGGCCAAGACAAGTGCTCAAATATTCTGTTTCCGTCTTTTTATTTATTTTGTTTATTTTTAATTTAGGCGTTTTGTATAGCGCTAGCTGGACAAAGGGTATCAGAGCGCTTCACAGCACATACAATAATGAACAGACATGTGATACGGGAGTTTGGGGGAACATGGGGGCCTCTCCTAAGACGCTCTACTCGCCAACAGTCACTTACTTGACGACTCTTGTTCATAAGCACGAAGATTGCATTTCCCATTTAAAGATTGCAGTCCATCATTGAAGAATATTCAACTTTAGTTTAATTTCCTATAAAAGTGCCGGAGAGGAGCTAAAGAGAGGAAAAACAATCAGCACATCCTCCTCTCTCCCTTATTTAAAAGAAGTTTTTGCCAATGTGTAGCACTGACAAAAATACACAGTTGCAGGGATCAATTGGTAACCAACAACTTCAGGTGTTATTAAAACGTGCTGTTCATGGGCTTCACTGCCTTCCACCCTCCATGCCCAAACGTTGACAGGCATGCACCTTGTTCACCACCTTTCCTAGAGGCAAAAGTGCACAGTTTTTACTGGCAGCTCATGGCTGCCCAAGGGCCGTCTTTTCAAGGATGATACTTGAACAGCTGTGAACTGACACAGTTGTCTGTTGGCTGCTACTCGCTGTGGGACACACTGAGCCAAAGCACTTGAAAACTGCCCAATAATGCTTCTAAACATTTAACACAGGGTTCTAGTTCATTAGTTCCTTTTCAACACAATTGTAAGCATTTTACTGCTCACATAGGAATGGGCCAGTGACAGCAACCCCTGTATCTTGTTTGTGATTGTGTACATTATGCAGGCACATCTGTGACCTGCCAAGTTCCGCTTGTCCCACAATGTGCTGTGGTCCATGGTGGATCTGGGCAACTGAGGGCAACCCCATATGCTCTGTTTGGAAATATGGTTCTGGTGTAGCTATGTACTGCCCCACTCCGTTCTGACTCATTGAGGACCAGGAGGGAGCAGGTTTTCTCAGTTGTGTACAGGGTACAGAAGTATCTTAGAGCTGTGAGCTATCCCAGCTCTGTGTGACGTACCATATGCTGCATGCCAAAGAGGAGTGGGATAGCTAAAAGTAGCTAAAAGCAATGTGTCGCCCCCAGCTACCTACATGCAATTTAAAAGAGGGTTCTGTGGCAGGATGCAGCTGTTCGACCTCAAAGATTTAGTGACCCGTGAATGATTGTGGCAGTGGGCAATTGCTACTGCATCCAATTTGAAACTTTGAACAGCCCTACGCCTCAATGGGTCAAAAATGGACAGAAGCCACTCAACCCTTTTTACAATTGTTAACCAGGTGCTTGTGGTGAACTGCCCTGCTTCTTCTTGTCCCTCACAATGCTGTGGGTTACAGGGGTGTAGGATGCCCTTGCTATCTTTTCTCAATTTCGAACTGAGTGCAGATACTTTTTAGAGCTACACAGTAGGCCATATAAATCTGAGGCCTCTAAAGTGTAGGCCAGTTAATAGTTGCTCCAGTGCATTATTTTCTTTTTAAATCCCCCTTTGCTCTTAAATAAGATGGGAGTAGAAAATTACTCCCCCACCCTTGAGCAAAGTGAAGACAGACATGGAGCAAATATTTTCACTGCCACTGGGAAATGTGGGAGTATGTAATACGTTTCCCTTGCATTTCAACACGGCTGGGAGTGTACAAAGCAACACTGGTGCAGCTGCAAATAGCTCAGTGTATTATCCTTAACTATTCTCTATTGAACAAGATGACAGAAGGTAGCAAAATGTATCTGCAACCACTTGTGCAAGGCCAGGATATTAAGAATCCCCTCACTCCACTGCACACATATAGGAGTATATTGGGACAAGTATTCATCCTTATCCTCTGTAATATTTGAGAAAGCTGTACGGCTAAATTGAAATACATTGGCTGGAACAAAATCCACAGAAGCTTCTGTCAATGGTTCAACTATCACCCAGTCTGACAGAAATTTCAAAGTTTGGCAGTCAAGACCTCCTCCAGGGTGACAGAGTAATTTACTCCGTTGCCCTGGCAGAGATTGACCCAACTGCCAAAAATTAAATCAGGCCCGTAATTTTAACAGTTGCATAGAATTCATTGTCAGCCGTTTGTTTACCTCTACATTGTGCTTTCTCTACATGTAACTACCTGATTTTTTGTTTCAAATAAGCAGAACAAAGTACATTGATAGAATCCTTAATGCATACAACAGCACAAAATAATTGATAGAGGGTAATGGAAAAATATTATGTGCACAAGTCAAGCTAATTGCCTAATGCATCTACACATTTCAATATCGTCCTACAATATACAAATGTATTAGCTCTTTTGTTTTACTCTGGCATGTTAAGTTCACAAATGCAGTACTTGCATTTTGTTTAATTTGTCAGTTTTGAGAACTCTATTTTGGCTAGATGTTTATCTCAGTGCACCAATGTATATTATGCACATCTAATTTTATTGTATTTGTCGCACAGAGAGATAAAGAGTAATTCATCACTTTTCTGATGAGAGAAGCAGTTAGCCTTGAAAGAAGCAAATTTCATGTCTGTGTTGAAGATATCGCCAAGAAAAGCAGCTCTATTAAGGGCTGATCTAGAAGGAGCATGCTCCTCAAATGCATCATACTTTTGACGCATTGGCAGCAGTCAGTACTTAAGAGTCCTACACCTGAACAGTCTGTGTCACTTAAGTATTAATATAAGCAAGGTAGGCCTCTCATTGTAATTTCCAGTGTAAAACTGATGCATTGATATTTATGAGTTCATTGAAAAGTGACGCATCACCTGCAAGTGTCACGCACAGTCCCAAATGCTTCAAAAACCCTAAGGAGAAGCCAGATAGAACAGTGTGGTAAGCACAACTGCGACATGGAGGTGCTAATTTTGCAGCTGGAAGTCACTAGGAGATGACCACCAACACCCAACCACCCCCTGCCCCCCACCACCACAAAGGCAGCGCAGGAGAAGAAAGCAGGTTTACTGGCAGCAAACTTCCCTCATTGATCTCTGGGAGGTTGAGGTCATCCCCTACTACCTGCTCAGGAGGGATTCCATTGTCCGACTTCTATACCAGATAGCACCAAGGTTTCATCCACCATCTCCCAGGTCCACCAAGATCTCTCTGTAGGTCAAGCTTATGCCTGTCCTCCACATGATGGCATCTGGGTCATTCTAGATTACAACAGCCAGAGTGGCAGGAATATCCCAGCCATCTTCCTTGGCTCCGCTACTTTCTGTCCTGGATGTCATTATCCATCTAACACTAGAGTACCTCCACTTACCCAACACACAATAGCAGCTGGAGATCAAGCAAGCCTTCTATGTCATCAACTGTTTTCCATGTGTGGAGGGTGTAATGGACGGCACACATTTGTAACTGGTCCCCACTGCATCTACATCACTTCTCTACAGGAACCGGAAGCACACATATGCGATGAATGTCCAGGCCATCGTGGACCATCTGGGCATGTTCACCAATGTGTTGCCAAATACCCTAGGAGTGTAAATGATACATACATCTTCAGGCCTTCCAACATCAATGAGCGGCTCCAGAATGGAAGATATGGGGATGGGCTACTGGTTGGTAAATACATCTGAAGTACATGACAGCCCTATTAACAGTAAATAATCATGACCTAATCATGACCCAATGGACATACCTGAGACAGTGGATATGTAGAATGAATGGACCTCATATTTGTACCATTCATCAGGGAACATGTGCAATGCAAACCTGCAAGTCATATGTGTCGGGACATGCTAAGCCACTGAGTGTGCCTATCAGTTCAGTTCAAAACAAAGTTTATTTGGACTATACAATCCGTAAACATATAAACATCATCATAAAATACAGTACCTAAAAATCACAAATTACACAATAAAACAACATCATAAAATTCAAGTTAAAATTGTTCGTTCTTGACTTCAAACCATAAAACCTATCCTAATACGTATCCTAATAGTTAAGGCAAGAGTTCATTCTTGTTCATTATTGGACCCATTTCTGATTTCTTTGGCTTGTTGAATACTCTTCCCTAGGGCACAAACTTTAAATGCAACTTCAAACGATTTCAGAGTAAAAACATTCATCCTTTTTTCAACCACATATCCTACCCATATCCTGCAAGCAGGCGAACTTTAGGATGCTAGTCACATTTCAATTTTTTTTACTGTTTTAATAAACCTCCCCAGAGTACAGGCTATGTCCAAATCCCTCATTTCTAGTAACAGTTCTGCTCCATGTGCCCTGTTTTTTATGCTATACTTTAAAAGAAATTGGGCGTAAAATCCTTTCTGAATATCTAGAGCCATTTGGCAATCCAATAGAATGTGTAGGATATCACAAATTGTCTCCAGAGAACAGTTACATTTCCCATTGCCATCGATCATTCTCTTTTTACTCCGTTGTTGGAGTAGCAGGGATAGTCACCAATTCTCAGCTTTAAAAATTCACTTCTAAGTCGTCGGCAGGGTAATCTATCAATATAGGGGAAATTGAAATAATTTGGTCATGAAGTAGCCATAAAACATACAGATTTTTTCCACTGAAGTACTCCTGACCCTGGACTCGAGAAATGTCTTTGCCCAAAGACCTGAGTTTCCTCCTCTCAGCCTCAATTTGTAGGGACATGGGGCAAATCTTAAACCTCATCATTGTACAAGCTTTTATCAGAGTTTTTCTTACCCCTTTGGCCCAAGTTAGATCACTCATCAAAATCTCATTTCTGCACCACTGCGAGCCTTTGTTATCCGCACCCAGTCCTTAGCGCTGCCAGAATCGTACTAGAGACATGCAGGCTGTTATATTCAAAGAGGTGATACCTGTTGCTAACCTTTCTGCTAGCACCATTGAGGATTTGGGCAGTGATAATAATACGTTTTTTAGGGCTTTTCCCTCTTCTACATCCCATCCATTTTTCCCACTCAAGTATAGTAGTTCGACTCTATGTAGGAACTGCAGTGGAACCATAGCTGTATATGCTTTTAACACCATTCTGTCTGACTTTTCCCCCTATACTCCATTACATTTCTTTAAATCACTAACCGAGGCTGATATCCTTACTTTCAGTGCTTCAAGATGGGTAGACCAGTTCATATTTTTCTGAAACGACATACTCAGGTACCTGTATTCATCAACTATTTGCAACTTTGTAGGACCCAAGTACCAACTAAAACTTATTTTCCTTCTTCCAAATGTCATGATCTTTGATCTTTGTTTTAGTTTGATCTTTGTTTTGTCCATATTCACTCTGAGTTGTTTGTGCCCACAGTATTTGTTAAAACTGTTCAACTTTCTTTGTAGCACAATCTCTGTTTGGTCTACTATTAATAGACCATTCCAATATAGTAGACAAGAGATATGTTTCCCCATCTACTTCTGGGCTGGCCCCCCTTTCTCTGCCTAAAACTGAGGGTAAATCTGCAATGAATAGGGAAAATAGTAGAGGGGCCAATACACACCCCTGTCTCAGCCCATTTCCAATCTGTATTTTCTGAGACAGGCTCCCCTCTGTGTGTAGAATTACTTGCACTCAGTTTGAAGTATGAATTTATTGCATTAGACTTAGTAAGTCTCCTTGGCGGTCATAACCAATCACTCTGTGGAAGTCCACAAAGCAGCAGTACAGACTTCCAATCTGCTCAATGGACTTCCGCGCAATGGACCAGAGTGCAAAGCAGTGGTCGACCATTGAATGTCCCTCCTTAAAACCCCCCTTCTCCGGGGGCTTTAGCTTTACGACATTTTTCTCTCTAAACTTTGTGGTTGTTTTTTCCTCCCACATCCTGGTTCCTTAAATTTAATTTTTACCCTTATGCATTCCACTAGTTGCCTAATAGTATTTTCGGACCAGACAATATCTTAAGAATTCGGAACATTTCCCAATGAAAGTGTCTGCTGTAAGGCTACTAGTTTTTCTATTAAATTCTCTGATATCTGGGTTGTAAGGTATCATGGATAAGCAATGTGGACCTGTAGCACAGTTTATATTTGTTTTTTCTTTGTACCATATACTTCTGTCTTCAGGGGGAAATGATCACTTCCTTCCATAATTACCACCTCAAAGCGCTTAATTGGATCAAAGTTCCAGGCATGTAAAAACACATAGGGCCAGATGTAGGAAGCGTAATTCTGGTCGGTAACGGCCGAAATTACCGAATTTCGTCCGTTACCGACCGGAATTAGGCTTTTCATATGTAGGTGGCTTCATTTCAGATTCGGTAATTTACCGTATCGGTATTTAAGAATTCAGTAAATTACCAATTCTTAAAAATACCGAATCGGTAAATTACCGAATCTGAAATGTAGGGAGCACTTAAATGAGTGCTTTTCCCATCTTAGGATTCGTTATTTACCATCAACTAGAAGTTGGTGGTAAATAATAAAAACCTTAGAAAAAGCATTTTTTTTTGCTTTTCCAACAGTGCCATGTTGCAGACATACATGCCCTTAGTATTTAAGAATCGGTAATCTGGGATTACCTACATCGGGCCCATAGTCTATTGGACAGAGTTGCTGGCCTGTCTTGAAGGTGCGCTTTGCTGCTCTATCCGTGTCCAACCTGCTGTTTACATAGACCAAACCCAAGGTGCCAAGCATTTGACCTAAACACACGTCATATACTGACATAACCCCCCTTGGAAACGAGGCTTCCCTAATTTTATGTGAACTTAACAATTCCTTGCACCATTGGTCGGTTCTACATGGGTTTGGCTGGTGATTGAAATCGGCCATCACAAACAGTATATCTTTTTGGTAATTGTCAGATAGAATCAACAAATCCTCATTGAATTTTCCCATTTGAACCTTATAAATATTCTCTTACCCCTCTGGATATAAACATTTACACTAACTATGCCTTCAAATCGATGATCTGGTTTCCGATAACAGTCCTCTGCATCCTATTGCCCATTTGCATTTTACATCTAAAAGTACCACCTTCCTGGCAATCTTAGATGAAACCAGCGTTAGTTGCCCTCCGGAGGGTCTACTAAAATGATTCTTTTTTGCAACTTTCGTCTGATTGGCAAACCCCTCATAATAGGGTTTTGTCGCACAGCCACATCTCCTGCAAGCAAATAATTTCATTGCTGTCAATGGCCTTTTGAAAACTATCCTGATTTGCGATTCTGTTATATCCATGTATTTTCCAGGATAGTATGGTGAGGCAGTGCGACGACCCAGTCTCCTAATCTACCTCACTTAGGCACTGTTAGACCTGGCACCTTGGGGTGAGTCTCCCTTCCACTTTTTGCTGATGTGCCTCAGATGTTTTGCTTGTGTTAGCTGCTCAGGGCACTGCGCCAAGGCCAATCCGTGCCGCAGAGCAAGTGCTCCCAATGTAAAGTGTACCTGTAATTGATTTCCATGATTGGCTCATTTGATTTACTGTCAGTCCACAGTAAAGTGCACCAGGGGTGCCAGGGCTTGTAAATACAAATACTGCTAGTGGACCTGCAGCGCTGGATGCGCCACCCACAAAAGCAGCCTTTTAAAATGTGTCTAAGGTCTGCCATTGCAGAACCTGCGAGCAGTCTGGTACTGTCATGCTGGCTGGGCAAGTGCACATGCTTGCCAGCCTCTAAACCTTCCCTTAACTTCATATTAGTCACCCCTATGGTAGTCCCAAGGGCAGGGTGTATTGTAAGCATAAGGTAGGACAAGCCCTGATGTGTGTGGCATGTCATAATAGTGAATTACAGCCATTTTCGTTTTTCACTATTGTAAGGCTACCTGTTCTCATAGGCCAGAATGGGCTGCTGGAATTATTACACTCTATAATCCCAGTAGGCGCAGGGAACATGGTAGAAAGTCAAGTTTAGTATGCCTGAACTCAGAATAATAAAATACATATTTTAGTAAAGTTTATTTTAATATCCTGTGTTTGCAAATACTACTTTTAGAAAGTTAGTATTTTCTTGCCTAACCATTTCAGCCCGCCTCTGCTAGGATGTGTATCTGCTGTCTGGTTTCTCTGAGTGACAGGGCTGGGGGATTCCAGGGGACAGTCAGGGCTGCCTGGTGGTGAATAGAGGGATTACCTCCAGGATAGGTGGGAGGAGTGCCCCTTTACTCTGAATAGGGCTGTGCTCTGCCACCACAATGCTGGCTCCACCCCCTGGAGAGCGTCTGATGTCCCTGCCCTGCTTTCTGAAAGTAGAAGCCAGATCCTGCAAAACAAAGTGCTCCAGAACTGAATTGAACTATGCAAAGGTCCCCCTGGCCTGAAAAGACAAAAGAAACTGTGTATAAAAAGAGGTGCTCTGCTCCTAACAAATCAGATCCTGTTTTACAATGAAGAACCTCTGCCCGACTAGAGGGACCAGGAAGAAGCTGAAGGAGGAAAGACTGTCCTTGACATGGGGGACTGGCCTGCAGTGGTGCCTTGCTGAGGAAGGAGAGGAAAAGACCAGAAAGGACTTTGCTTCATTTGTGCTTGAAACTATCTCCAAGGGTTAGATTGAGCTAGCCCCCTGACCTGAGCCCCAGGACCATTGAGCTCATTGTGCCTTCGCTCGCCTCTGCCAAGCTGTGTGCTCCCTTCCCGCCAGACCTGTGACCTTTGATACCCTCGCCCCCTCCTAGGGCCGTGACACATCGGAGCCTGGCTGCTTTTGCCCACTGAGAGCCGCCCTACAAGCCGCTCTCTCCACGCCTGTACCGGGCCGCCTGCTCCCCTGTCGCTTTGCCTGTTACTGGAGCACGTGGTGTGCCTCCTCGCCCCTCCCACCGGAATCTTGATTGGAGCGCAATCCCTCGCCTTTGACGGCCCGTATGCTGAAGGTGTACCCGGCCGCCCTGCCTTTGCCCTCCAGCATCTACACAGGTCGCGCCGCACACTGCAGAGTCCCCGCACGATCCGTACTGAGGGGCCAAAAAGGGCTTGTCTTTTGTCCCAACTATAGCACCTAACTTCATGGAGGTCCAGACTGAACTCCTACGCTTTTTCAGACGCATTAGACTGAAGGCGTTCTTTCAGATTCACCCCTCGTCTGAAAGTAAAGCTTTCACCCCCTTCCGCCCACCCTTGACCTTTCTACCATCTGCAGGTATGTTACCATCAGAGGTGACAACGTTTGAGAAATTGGTCCTTAAAGACCTCTCAAACTTACAACATCAAAGAAGATTTGAACCATACAATATTACATTAAAGGAGAAACAAGCAATCAGTTCGCTTAAAAACAACAACTCAATTGTAATCAAAAGTGTGGACAAAGGGGGTGGTATTGTTATACAAGACCAGGACTCCTATATAGCAGAGATTCAAAGACAGCTGGACAATAAAGACCACTACCTTAGGCTAGCATCCAACCCCACAAAAGAAATTCAGGAACTAATACGGAAGGTCACACTGGATGCAGTGGAAGAAGGTTTCTTGACCAAAAAGGAATTTAATTACCTAAATGTAAAAAGTCCCAGGACCCCCGTGATATACACGCTGCCCAAAGTCCATAAGAATATCACCACACCACCAGGGAGGCCAATTGTATCTGCATGCGGATCAATTTTAGAACCACTAGGTGCCTTTGTCGACCACTTCATTAAAGTCTTTGTCCCCTCAACAGCCTGTTATGTACGAGACTCCATGTCCATGATTAATTTGATTGAATATCACCCATTCAATCCAGCCACTGACACTTTATGCACCATGGACGTGGAGGCTTTATACACCAATATACCACAGGTTGCCGCACTCCAGGTTATACAAAGAATCCTGGATACACGTCCACGCCCACATGCCATACCAACGCTATTCATCTGCCAATTGCTAGAAATCTGCCTCACCAGAAATTTCTTTTCATTCAAGGGCCTCTTCTACCAACAAATCGAGGGGACCGCCATGGGCGCAATTTTTGCTCCAAATCTGGCCATATTGTTTATGGACGAAATAGAGAGACAGATTATTCTGACACCATCCAACCCATTCTTCGCCGGTATCATCATGTGGCGTAGATACATTGATGACATTTTCATGTTATGGAAGTTCGACGTCAATGTTCTACGCCACTTCATGCACTGGATGAACAATAACTGTTCGGGTCTGAACTTCACATCCTCAAGTGATAAATCTTCCATTGATTTTTTGGATTTAACGATTTTTCATCGGGATGGAGAATTGCTTACCCGGTTGTTCAGAAAACCAACTGAGAGAAATACACTGTTGGAATATACGAGCAACCATCCGAGGGCTTTAAGAGACTTGCTACCTTTATCGCAGTTCCTCCGTATCAGGAGAAACTGCTCAAACAGGGAAGACTACTTCAAAGAGAGTGCCATCCTGGCCAACAAACTGAAAGCACCCTAAAAAAACTGTGAAAACTGCCCTTAAAAGAGCATGGTATCGTCCTCGAGAAACACTGCTTGTCCCAAATCCCAAGAAAGATCAGGAAAGTATAGCATGTGTAACAACTTTCTCCCCTCTATCTAATAGATTGAGAAAAATGATCCTACAACATTGGCCGGTTATCAATGCGGGCGTCTTAAAGATCGAACGCCCACTTTTTGCTTTAAAAAAAAGCAAGAATTTGAAAGATCATTTGGTGAGAGCAGCCCTCCCCTGTCCTGTCCAACTTTCCACTCTTGAATCTAGATGGGGACTGTCCCCCATTGTTGGACATGTGAAATGTGGAGGTTGTATTGTATGTAATCTGACCATTGAAGGTAAAACGTTTGAGTTCAACAACATCAAGTTTCAATGTAACACTTTAACAAATTGTAATACCAGTAATGTTGTGTATCTCATCCAATGTCCATGCCAAAAAGTATATGTGGGCCAAACCTCACAAAAAATCAAGACACGCATTTGCCAGCACAGAAGCCGTATTAGATGCAAGACAGCAAATGCCCCACTTGTGGAGCACTTTATTGATGCCAACCATGACGAGGATGACATTCGCTGGACAATACTAAAGGCATTAAAACTACCCCCAAGAGGAGGAAGCATGACAAGTCTTCTTAACAAAGAAGAACTGAAATGCATAATACTTTTGGACTCAATCCACAACGGGTTGAATCGGATGGAGGACTGGACATCCCTCCTCTGATTTCATTACTGCCCAGACTCTCTGATACACCTAACCCCTGTGAAAGACATTATGAAATGGAGGGCTCTCCATGAATATGTACTCCAGAGTTCTGTGGAGTTAATATAAATTATCGCAATGCAAATGCAAAGTGATAATTGAATGTGTATAGACTGATCTCTTATAGTCACTCCAGATGCTATTACAACATTTCTATACTAATGTAATGTAAATGAAATGGACAGTATTTTTACTAATCGTCATGTATATTGGGTTTTAATCTCTGGTCAAGGGTCACTCAAGGAGCATGTTGCACTACCCCGAGGAACTCTTCCTCTTATGCACTTTCGTCCCGTCACAGCCATAGCCTCTTTAATATGGCCGACCCACAATGCACAATCACGTTCACGGATGCACCAATCACTCCTCCACCCCTGATACTAGCGTGCACTCGAGTCCCTCTTTTGTCTCTGGGCCCTTCCCCATTCCAAAATGGCGACCAAAGGGAACACGCCTGACGAGTCCCTTTTTTGTTTCCTTTACTCCATTGCATGATTATAGTCCTAGTGGACCCAGAACACCCGGTCAGCGTATTTATGCTGCTAAGGACACGGAGAGAGACTACTGAGTCTCGCCGTTACCCCGCCTCACCTCCCGCGGACCAAATAGGTAAGCACTCTCCCTTTAACGGTGCAGGCGCATATGGAGGAAAGTAACTCTTCCCCTCGGGCCGCTTTCAATACTTTTTCCCACCATTGCCTCTCTTTTCAGCCACACGGGCGTTGTATCAGTCTTCGGCCCTAACCTAAGGACGCATTTTACTCGGACGAGTAAAAATTTCGTGGCACGCGCAAAACCAAGGCTCACCATCCTCGCCCTGAGACAAGGTAAATTGCATGCCAAGCACTTCGAGGCACAGGCTCACGATGGCCACGATCAGCATAGATAACGTTGCAATTTTTCCTCCTTTAGGTACCGGTACCTTTCGGTAGCCTGACTTCCCCAAATTCATTACCTGACCAGATTAAAGTATCTTGACTACCTGGGAGGTTAGTGTTCTGTATACTTAGAAAGTCTGATCTGCTGGAACACCTCCCTCGGTCTGCACTACACCAGACACTTCGTCGTGCATGAAAATATTTACTCGCGGGCACACTTTTTTTGCCGACACCTAGTACCACCTACCTCACGGACCACTGCATCACGACGTGGTCTGAATATAGCGGAGCTCATAACAGCCTTGGTCCTCAATGAATAGCACTCGATGTGCATGCCACTCGTCCACAACCAAAGTACAATATCACGACTTGCCCAGCACTTGCCCCACTCACTGGCTCGCACTTCTTGACGTTCCTATATAATTCTTTCGTCATGATCGACCACTTAGTTGCTCTCACATCACGGCACTGCCTTTATTGTGAACCCCAGCACCACCCCTGAGACAAACAATGCAAGCATGTAAAATGTAAGTAATCCTCGCCACGCAAACTGTATATACACGTGTGTACAATGTCTTCATTTGTATACGGATGCCTCATGCTTTCTATTCCTTTCTCTCTTGTCTCCATTACTTTCACAGGCATTCTTAGAACACAGGCAAATGATTGAAATAGTCCTGATGATGATCCCGGTTCATTAGGAGCCATGGGATCGAAACGTTGACGGTTGAAACAGTATTGCAGAAAATTCAATTGTATGCCATTCTGTAAATACTGTATGTCGAAACTTGTGTGTATTGATCACTAATCTACAAGCGACATTTTGGCTCCAAACTTCTTGCCTGAAAAACTTTTCTCTCTTTACTTCTATTACACTTTCTTCCTTGAAGGATAGGTACAGGACTGTACCCTATCCAAAGTGTGTATAACTGACCACCTCTAGGTCACCCTATTCCTTTTATTCTTAAATTAAACAATTCCTTACCCGGCTGGGTCTGGAAGCTTGATTATAGTACCGATTGTGGTCTGTAAATTCATTTTTGTGTTCATCTTGCTTTTCCTTAGGACCTTTTGTTGTCTTTAAAAGCCTGCCTGATGGAAGCATCAAGCCCCCCAGAGACCCGAAGGTACGCATCAACCACCGGCGTGTACTAGAAGAGTACGACTCGTCATCCTGAGGTACGCCGTGTGGACCTAGACGACACGTCTGGGACGTCTAAAGCCAAGGTACTGTGCCCTGCAAACTCCGGTTGGAGTTTGCATCGGACTCAAGGTCCGCAACTTTTGTTTTCCCCGCACTGTTTATTTTAACACGAACGAGTCGCACCGACGCCCGGCGACTTCTACCCAGCAGTAGAAGCCGTCCGCACTGTACGCTCCACACCGCGAGATGCGTGCGCATCAGTAGGACCTCCCGGTTCTCCCCGCTACGCCGCGCACCCTCTTCAACAAACTGTGCCCAGGGATCAGGATTGGCTTCAAATAGCGTGGGACAGTGTTTATAAATCCATGGGCCTTGTGAATTACGCAATAATCAAGAACTTTAAAGAACTCTTTTCCCAACTAAAGTATTGTGGCCCAATTTCCTACACGTTATATTGGTCTTTTGATAAATCTGCATAACTACTTATTTTTACATAAAGTACACGTATTTTTGATACAAATCTTACGCCTGGTGTCCATTTGTGGTGGGTCTATGATTTTACTGCATGTGGTCATAAATGCCTAACTGACTTAGCGCCCTGAGGATTAGCCTTGTCTGCTCGTGCCACGCAACCTAGAGGGTGAGCAGGGGTTATTCTTAAGGAGTAGTTCCCTTGCCCTGACTAGAAGAGAGGGTCCCTGTTTGTCACAAGTGCATACCTGTGCCAACCAGAAACCCCCAATTCTAACATTGGAAGCAGCGGTGAGGATTTTCGTATTTGCATTTATGATTTATGTACAGTAACTTATTGATCACCACATAGTGAGTGCAGACCTATAACGCAGCCACAGATTTATTGTCTTTTTTTAACTTTTGCTGAGAGATCTCCTATTTTTGAATCATGCCTGGCTCACTCCATACGGGAAGGGCACCCTCCATAATCTCTGGAATGGATGAAGTAGATTGGGAAGACCAGGGACTGGAGGGTTACACAGTAGAGCAACTGAAAGGCTACTGCAGGAAATTCAGAGTTGCCCACGCTGGATGCAAAAGGAAACCCCACTTCATAAAGGTGCTGAGGGTCTGGAAGGAGTCAAGGGATCCAGAAAATGCCGTGGTAGTGGAACCGCCAGATAGCATTGTTGATTTGAACAGAGTCCGGTCACCAGAGGAGCTGACAGACAGGGCAGCAACCAGGGCACACGAAGTGGAGATGGCAAAATTAAATGGGCAGATGGAAATGGAGAAACAAAGATTGGCAATGGAGGAAAAGAAACTCCAAATGGATCATGACATGAGATTGAAAGAGTTGGAGCTGAAAGCTTAAAATTTGGACACAACTCCCTCTGGTGGCAGTACAATGCCAGTGCAGGTAGAGTCAAGGGTGTACATGCCTAAAGATGTGGTAAAATAATACTTTAAGGGAGATAACATAGGGCAGTGGTTCAAGGCCTATGAGGTAGCCATGTCCTCCCACCGGGTCCCTGAGAGAGATTGGGGAGCGGGGTTGTAGGGGCGGTTCCTTACTGAGGGGCGGGACACTCTGCTAGATCTACCCTCTGAAGTTTACAATTCTTATTCCCACATGAAACAAGCCTTAATGACCAGGTTTGGGTTAACTCCTGAATTGTATAGACAGAGGTTTAGGGGTTATACTAGGATTCCTGGGAGTACCTATGTGAAGTATGTAACCTTTTTCTGCAGAGCACTGGATGGTTGGGTGAAGGGTAGCAAAGTGAATGATTTTCAAGGGCTTCTGGATTTAATGGCATGGAAGCACTTCTCTGGTAACTGTTTTCCTGAGCTACGCCAGCACCTGATTGATAGCAAGCTGACTAACCCTAGAAAGCTTGCTGAGGAGGCGGACCGCTGGCTCAGCACCAGGGTCCACAAGGGTCCAGTGGGAGACTCAGCCAAGGGTGGGCAGGGTCCCCAGCAGAAGAGTGGGGGGGACAGGGATAAACAGAAAGGGTTCCAAAAAAGCTCCCCAAAGTAATCCCCAAGGGAACCAAGGGAAAGGTAATCAGCCTCTCCCACCCCAGAAACAGACTGGGGCCCGACAGGTAAGCCTGTTCAGAGAGGGCCCATCACCTGTTGCAGGTGTGGTGACCAGTTTAATTTTGCCACTGAACCTAAGTGTGGCCTGTTTGGAAAACCTGCACCCACTGGTGCTTCCCCCCAGCAAATAGCTAGTGATAATTTTGGGGAAGAGGTAGCAGTCCAAGGGGGGGGATCCTGTTCAGATGACCCTAGTCTCTTTAGGAGACAGTGAGATCATCCCAGAGAACTACTTACCCACCAACACTAAGAAATATGGGCAAGTAGTGACCGTCAATGGAATGAAAGTAAAGGCTCTTAGAGACACAGGAGCCAGTGTGACTGCAGTCCGGCAGCACCTGGTGTCTCAAGAGTAGATTGTACCCCATGCCTACTGCAGGGTTGTCAATGCTGACAACTCAGAGAGCCGTTGTCCAATGGCTCAGGTTCCCTTTGAGTGGGGGGGGTCTCTGGTACTCTGCAGGTTGCTGTAGGAACTACCGTGCCTGTAGACTGTTTGCTACGGAATGACTTGGAGAGCTCCCCTTGGGAAAAGGTGGAGAAGGCAACTCACCTGAGGATGGTGGGTTTACCCGACTGGGTGTGCGTGAACACCCGGTCAATGGCAGCCAGTAGGGGTGTTCAAGAGGTCCTGGAGCCTGCGGAAGAGGCCCAGGAACCGGCCTTAGAGGGAGGGTGCAGGAGGCGCGGGAAACCGGCCCCTGAAGTTCCCACGGCCCAGGAGGAAGCAGACCTTGAGGGGGATGCCCTGGAGCCTACCGGGAAACAAATAGTTGACCCATTGGCAGCAGGAAGGAGGCCCCTCCAGGGAGGAATTCTGCAGGGAGCAGAAAGAATGCCCTTCACTCATAGGTATGCGGCAGCAGGCTGCAGACCTGGCCGATGGTGATCAGTCCGGGACACACTTCATTTACTGGGAGAATGACGTCCTGTATTCAGAGCATAAGGTTGCTGTACCTGGGTCAGCCCGTGCGCTGGTGGTACCCTAGAAGTTCAGAGCCTTCCTACTGAGACTGGCTCATGATGTACCCTTAGCAGGACATTTGGGGCAGGACAAGACCTTTGACAGGCTTGTCACCCACTTTTATTGGCCCCAAATGCGTAGGAGCTCGGATGCTCACTGTAGATCATGTCAAACTTGCCAAACAAGTGGGAAGAGTGGGAGGAAGCAGAAGGCTCCCCTCCAGCCCTTCCCTGTGGTCAGTACACCATTCCAGTGAGTGGGAATTGACATTGTTGGGCCTCTGGACCCCAAGACAGCCATGGGCAACAGCTTCATCCTGGTCTTGGTGGACCATGCCACCCGGTACCCTGAAGCCATCCCTCTGAGGACAGTGACGGCCCCTGTGGTGGCACTTATGGGAATTTTCTCCCGAGTGTGATTCCCTCTAGAGGTGGTGTCTGACAAGGGCACCAATTTCATATCCAAGTATATGAAATCCTTTTGGCAAGAGTGTGGTGTAACCTACAATTTCACCACCCCTTACCATCCCCAAGGAAATGGGTTGGTTGAGAGATTCAACCGAACCCTAAAAGGCATGATTATGGGCCTGGAAGGGCCCATGAGGCGTAAGTGGGACATCCTCTTACCATACCTTCGCTTTGTATACCGTGAGGTGCCACAGAAGTCTCTAGGGTTCAGCCCCTTTGAGCTTCTGTATGGCCACCCAGTCAGAGGACCTCTGAGTCTGGTTAAGGAAGGCTGGGAGCAATCTCCAAGGAAACCTCCCCAGAATGTATACAGTTTCATGCTGGCCTTCAGAAACCAGACCAGGCGATTCAGGCAACTTGCTCAGGCAAATCTGGAAGCCAGCCAGGAAGAGATGTAGCGGTGGTATGACCAGAATGCCACTCTGGTAGAGCTTCAACCTGGACAAAAGGTGTGGGTCTTGCCCCCAGTGGAGCCTTGTGCACTTCAGGATAAGTGGCAGGTCCATTTGAGGTTGTGGAGCGCAAGAGTCCTGTCACCTACTTGGTGAACTTGCAGTCTCTCATGAACCCTTTGAGGGTCCTACATGTTAACCGCCTTAAGCCCCACTTGGAGAGGTCCGAAGTGGCCATGCTCTTGGCAACCGATGATGGGATGGAGGAGGAGACCGAGCCTCTGCCTGACCTCTTGGTAGCCTCAGAGTGAAATGGGTCAGTGGATGGAGTTAACTTCTCAAACACCCTGACTCCTGAACAACAGAATGACTGCCGCCAATTGCTGGGGAAGTTCCCTGATCTGTTCTCCCTGGTTCCTGGTATCACAGATTGGTGCGTCCATGATGTGGACACAGGAGACAGCTTGCCTGTAAAGCACAAGGCTTACAGAGTAACTGACAGGGTCAGAGCCTGCATCAAAGATGAGGTCTCAAAGATGCTTGCTCTTGGAGTGGTTGAGTCCTCCAGCAGTCCTTGGGCCAGCCCAGTGGTCTTGGTCCCAAAGGCTGCAGCGCCGGGAGCCACACCTGAACTCCGGTTCTGTGTGGACTACAGAGGACTCATTTCAGTCACCAAGACTGCCGCGCACCCCATCCCCAGAGCTGATGAGCTCATCGATTAGTTAGGGGCTGCCCGGTACCTCAGCATGTTTGATTTGACGTCTGGGTACTGGCAGATCGCCCTGACTGATGGGGCCAAAGAGAGGTCAGCATTCTCCACACCAGATGGGCATTTCCAGTTCCGGGTTATGCCTTTGGGATGAAGAATGCCCCTGCCACCTTCCAGAGGTTGGTCAACATGGTGTTGGCTGAGTTCAGCGCCGCCTACCTGGATGACATTGCAGTGTTCAGTGGTACCTGGAACGAACACATACGCCACCTTTGGGAAGTGTTGACGGCACTGCGCAAGGCAGGCCTCATGATCAAGGCAAGCAAGTGTCAGATCGGGCAGGGTTCCGTGGTGTACTTGGGACACCAAGTCGGGAGCAGCCAGGTGGCGCCTCTCCAACCCAAGATTGAAACCATCCTGGCTTGGGAACCCCCAAAGACCCAGACAGAGGTGAGAGCCTTTTTAGGACTCACAGGGTACTACAGGAGGTTTGTCAAGGGGTATGGCAGCATTGTTGCACCCTTGACAGATCGGACTTCTAAGAAGCAGCCCAGGAAAGTGATCTGGACTGACACCTGTCAGAAAGCTTTTGACACCCTGAAGACTGCATGTGCACGGCGCCCGTGCTCCAGGCTCCTGACTTCTCCAAAGAATTCCTAGTGCAAACAGATGCTTCAGAGCATGGTGTAGGGGCTGTTCTCTCACAGATGACTGAGGAGGGCTGGGACCAACCTGTAGCCTTCATCAGTAGGAGGTTACTACCACGAGAACAGAGGTAGAGTGCAATTGAGCGAGAAGCAATTGCTGTGGTCTGGGCACGGAAGAAGTTAAGACCCTACTTGTTTGGGTCTCACTTCCGAGTTCAGACAGACCACAGGCCCCTCAGATGTTTGATGCAAATAAGGGGTGAGAACCCAAAGCTGTTGAGGTGGTCCATTTCCCTACAGTGTATGGACTTCACGGTGGAACATCGCCCTGGCATAGATCACGCCAATGCTGACAGTCTATCCAGGTTTTCACGCCTTAGTGATGAGGAACTCCCTGGGGTCGGGTAGTTCTCCCCACATTTCAGCTGGAGGGGACACATGTTAGACCTGGCACCTTGGCGTGAGTCTCCCTTCCACTTTTGCTGATGTGCCTCAAATGTTTTGCTGGTGTTAGCTGCTCAGGGCACTGCGCCACGGCCAATCCGTGCCGCAGTGCAAGTGCTCCCAATGTAAAGTGTACCTGTAATTGATTTCCATGATTGGCTCATTTGATTTACGGTCAGTCCACAGTAAAGTGCACCAGGAGTGCCAGGGCTTGTAAATACAAATACTGTTAGCGGGCCTGCAGCGCTGGTTGCGCCACCCACAGAAGCAGCCTTTTAAAATGTGTCTAAGGTCTGCCATTACAGAACCTGCGTGCAGTCTGGTACAGTCATGCTGGCTGGGCAAGTGCTCATGTTTGCCAGCCTCTAAACCTTCCCTTAACTTCATATTAGTCACCCCTATGGTAGGCCCAAGGGCAGGGTGCATTGTAAGCATAAGGTAGGACAAGCCCTGATGTGTGTGGCATGTCCTAATAGTGAATTACAGCCATTTTCGTTATTCACTTTTGTACGGCTACCTGTTCTCATAGGCCAGAATGGGCTGCTGGAATTATTACACTCTATAATCCCAGTAGGCGCAGGGACCATGGTAGAAAGTCAAGTTTAGAATGCCTGAACTCATAATAATAAAATACATATTTTAGTAAAGTTTATTTTAATATCCTGTGTTTGCAAATACTACTTTTAGAAAGTTAGTATTTGCTTGCCTAACCATTTCAGCCCGCCTCTGCTAGGATGTGTATTTGCTGTCTGGTTTCTGTGAGTGACAGGGCTGGGGGATTCCAGGGGACAGTCTGGGCTGCCAGGTGGTGAATAGAGGGATTACCTCCAGGATAGGTGGGAGGAGTGCCCCTCGACTCTGAATAGGGCTGTGCTCTGCCACCACAATGCTGGCTCCACCCCCTGGGGAGCGTCTGATGTCCCTGCCCTGCTCTCTGAAAGAAGAAGCCAGAGTCTGCAAAACAAAGTGCTCCAGAGCTGAATTGGACTATGCAAAGGCCCCACTGGTGAAGTACTGGGTTTTTCAGAACCCAGCGGTGCCAGGGAAAACACCCTAAGACTTCGGGTCTTTCCTGCCCTAGACTACAGAAACACAGAGTCTTCTTGGTGAAGTCAAAGATCGATTTTATTGGCTGCAGCCAGTAACAGGTATCCTAGAAGTACAACACGGTGTATATTCTCAGGAGACTGCTCAACCTTACAAAGCCAGCCTTCTCTTTTTATACAAAATATTATGCTTCAGGCAAACATTCCTTATTTTACAGTAGACCATTCACATATTTTCACTACAAAGAAAAAGCAGAATCATGATGACATGCTTATTTTCAGTTTGTCTAACCCAAAATAAATCACCCGGCAAGGCCCAACATTTTCATCAGATATCGACAGACCCCTAATAAATTCGGGCACCTCCTCCTCGTAAAGCAGGTCATAAAGTAAGGAACAGAGACAGGTGTATGTAAGATTAGGTGTGGTTTGTGTGTGATGAAAGGTTTATGGCATGTTGTGCCTTGATATTATCTCAATCGGCCACTGGGAGAGATACTGGCCGAACAGGTTTTGCCTTGGGCAGTGGAGTCAGCTTGCCCAGGTCGTGCAGGAGTCAGCAAAGGTAAACGTGTCCTTTAGACTCGTTTTTGGCCTTAGTCACCGGCCTATGTGAGGGCAATCACAAAATGGATGCCGTATACAAAATGGAACCCGAGGGTTCAGGACGGAGTCCCTGATTTAATGGTGACTTCGTCGCCCAAATATGACGAAAATTGGAGTATGTAGTGTACTCGTCATTCTCGGTCTGCTGATACCAAAATCGTCATGATACGACGATGTTTATGACACAGGTCCAAAATTTTCAGTACCACACTGGCCTGAAAAGACAAAAGAAACTGTGTATAAAAAGAGGAGCTCTGCTCATAACAAATCAGATCCTGTTTTACCACGAAGAACCTCTGCCCGACTAGAAGGACCAGGAAGAAGCTGAAGGAGGAAAGACTGTCACTGACCTGGGCGACTGGCCTGCAGTGGTGCCCTGCTGAGGAAGGAGAGGAAAAAACCAGAAAGGACTTTGCTTCATTTGTGCTTGAAACTATCTCCAAGGGCTTGATTGAGCTAGCCCCCTGACCTGAGCCCCAGGACCATTGGGCTCATTGTGCCTTCGCTCGCCTTTGCCAAGCTGTGTGCTCTCTTCCCGCCGGAGCTGTGACCTTTGGTACCCCCGCCCTCTCCTAGGGCCATGACCCCCAGAGCCTGGATGCCCTTGCCCGCTGAGAGCCGCCCTTCAAGCCGCTCTCTCCACTCCTGTGCAGGGTCGCCTGCTCCCCTGTCGCCTTGCCTGTTACTGGAGCGCATGCTGTGCCTCCTCGCCCCTCCTGCCGGAATCTAGATTGGAGCGCGATACATCGCCTCGGACGGCCCGTAAGCTGAAGGTGTACCCGGCCGCCCCGCTTTTGCCATCCAGCATCTACACAGGTCGTGCCACACACTGCAGAGCCCCCGCACGATCCATACTGAGGGGCCTGTGCCGCGTCTGCCTGATGGAAGCATCAAGCCCCCCAGAGACCCGAAGGTACGCATCAACCACTGGCGCGTACTAGAAGAGTACGACTCGTCATCCTGAGGTACGCCGTGTGGACCTAGACGCCATGTCTGGGACGTCTAAAGCCAAGGTATTGTGCCCTGCAAACTCCGATTGGAGTTCGCATCGGACTCGGGGTCCGCAACGTTTCTTTTCCCCACACTGTTTATTTTAACATGAATGAGTCGCACGGACGCCCGGTGACTCGTACCCAGCAGTAGAAGCCGCACCGTACGCTCCACACCGCAAGATGCGTGCGCATCGGTAGGGCCTTCCGGTTCTCCCCGCACAGAGTACGCCAGCGCTCTACGCCGTGCACCCTCTTCAATTAACTGTGCCCAGGGATCAGGATTGGTTTCAAATAGCGTGGTACAGTGTTTATAAATCCATGGGCCTTGTGAATTACACAATAATCAAGAACTTTAAAGAACTCTTTTCCCAACTAAAGTATTGTGGCCTAATTTCCTACACGTTATGTTGGTCTTGTGATAAATCTGCAAAAACTAGGCCTGGGCGGTGAACTCCACTCCATTTACGTTGTTTGCGTAGTTTTCTGCACTCGGCACTCGCGGGGTGCAGAAAACTCTGCTTCCCGTAGTACAGTGGAGTTTTTTTTCCAGTTCGCGAACAGTAAGTTGGCGAGCACGAGCTGCCACTCGGGTGGAATTTCTACCTGAGTAGCAGGAATATCAACGTGAACGGTAGTTCACACTTCACTCTTCCACCAGTGAAACTCTGCAAACTATGCACCTTAGTAGAAAGAACAAAGACAAGAGGCATTTGGCAAACCAGGAACAGTTGGTTTCATTAAACACTGCGGCCAGGAGTACAGCATTCAGAAACAGGTCTGAGGACTGACTCATAGTACAATTGTTTTGAACATCTCTTTATATGTTTCTCGAAGCTTCATAAAACAATTCATGGATCCTGTCTTGGAGTGCAATGTGGGCCTAGTCATGAAGCCATAAATTCCTCCCACCTAATGACTAATGCAGGTGTGTCTCGACCTTGTGTGGACACCGTGCTAGTGAGTAACATGTTCAAATATCCGGCATGGGGAGTGATTTATCACTGTGTGTATGTGCTGTTTTCTGATTGGCTGAGTGTTCCTAACTTAATGTGGCATCTAACTGTATGGTGTTATGGGAATGCACGCCCATGCCAGCCTTGTGCGTTTATTGGGGCTCATCTCCCAGGACCATTATGATTTTGCTGCCTATCTATCGGACTAATCTGGGATTGTCCTGTTCATGTGTTTGTCCTGCTGGTTATGTGCCACCCCGCCTGTGATCTGTCAAGCAGCAGCCTCAGGTCTAGGGTGCAGGTCCTGCCTTACTACGTATTTCCTACTCGAGGTTGATGGTGAGGTCATATTGCATACATCGACATCAATGTTAACCAACGTGCAATGTGGTGAATGTTACATTTATACACACAGGAATCCAGGAGAATGATTGATGATGATACATAAGGATGTAAATGTTTTCTAAAACTTAAGCATCAAGAAACAGCTCTTATCTGCCAGGTCTGCATTCGGGCCATGAAAGTGCACCACCCTCACAGCAGCCCACAATCTTTCCAGCAACCAATCCCATAATACTAACATTGACCCATGCATGCAAATCCGAGACTTCGCACTTTTATCAAACTTTTACCGATAACCTCTTTGAAACTTCTCCAAAGTAAAGAAATCTCCAATCACCAGAGGACCACCACCACAGACATCTATGCAGAATGCATCCCCAAGATCTGCAATGTTCTACAAGTTATGTATTGTTTTAGAATTGTATATCCTCTGTGTACTGTGGGTGTGGCTGCATCCATATTTTACCAAAGATCTGCCTAGTCAAAGCAAGTCCACCCTGACATTTGACAGCACTTGCATCAACACCTCTCCTATGCCACAAATAATTACACTGAAGACAGATATAGTAATGCACACGCTCTCCACAGCGCACTCTTACCCAACACATGGTATCAGCACATGACCATCGTGGGTGCTCAGACGCTAACCAGGTCATGCTACGTATGTTCACAGATACCACATGTAGTAGGTGCAGCCAGGCTTTACTTTTCCCAAGAGATACCCCGCTTAAATCAAATGCCTTCTCCGCCTTTACCTATGTAGGATTGTGGCCAAAATACAACCCAACAGAGTAGAGCACCATAGAGTAGTTGTGAGTGTAACATGTTACGAGACCAATTCCACAGCACTATACTTTTTCACTGATCCTAGCAAGATTCAAACAGAGCTAGATAGGATGGGCAGCCAGAGCACCATAAGGTAAGATACTGTTTGGCAGTGACACTTTCCAGAAAAAAGATTCTTGGAGGAAGTAAAGACACTGCACCAGTGCCCAAGTATGTCTGCTCCCACTTCCATCTGGGGTCCCAAGGTGGCCCTTAGCATGTCTGGTGCAGTTTTCTTTAATAACAATTGAACGCCAGACATGGAGTTCCAATGTAGGGTCCTCCACCTGAACAATACAAAGGGAAATGAGTCTCATAGGGGAGGGTTAAATACCGGATTAGGTAACCCCTGTCAGGAAATAGAGAAAACTGAGATAGATAGGTACACATGGTTGGAAAAGAAGGGACAACCCCTAGTTGTACTGAAACATACTATATTCATTGTGTTTCAGAGGTAAAGGAATGATTGCACTTGACACTACGAGAACTGGGGTGCAATAGTGCATGTACCAGACATGCAAAGGGGCACATCCACGCTGATGGATACCTACGGGCAATGTGGTTAAGTTGCCTACACTCAGCTCGTCTCCAGACGGGGAGGCCTGCGCTCCCTGTTCACCATTCACACCCCTTCCCTGGTCAACCCTGGAGAAGGTCTGTCAGAGTTGTACCAACATCCGCTACAGAAGAACACAAATCCGTTGCACCAGGCTAAAAAAAAAATAACTACTGATAATTTTGGCTGGGCTTAGATGAAGGAAATTCTGGAAGAATTCAGACTGTTTTCTGACACACAAGTCAATGCGGTGGGGTCCATTTCAAATTTCACAGTGCAGATGAAAGCAAACGCTTATTGGTTGCAAATAACCAGATGAAAATGATGAACAGTACTGAGCTTGGCCTTAATGCAATCAAGGAAGAAATAAGAGATAGCCGCCTCATGGTGATACAACATCGGTACGTGTGGGACTTGATAACTACTATAAATGCAGTGCCTATATCGGTTGCACGTTCATCCCAGTCAATGACATGCACAATGAGACTCTGACTCTTACCATACAAACACTGTATCACTTACAAGCTGAAATGCATAAGGAAGTAGGTACCCCTGCGCGGTCTACAACCTTTACACCATGGTCAAAACACCGCGGTACCATTACGACGGGTCTTTTACAACGTAAGTCGTTACCACAACTTGCGCTGGAGGACGCTCTAGACTAAGGAATAGTAGATTTACTATTCCAACACCTTCCCTACTGCACGTAGGCTGGAGTTGGAATAGTAAATCGTACTATTCCTAAGTCCAGCACCCTACAGCGCAAGTCGTGGTAACGACTGGCGTTGTAAATGATGCGTTGTGATGTGCCGCGATCATTTTGATCGCGTTGTAACATCGTACGTCCCCCTGCGCAGGACTGGTACATCAGCTGTTTTTCCTGGCTCCCCCGGTGGATGACAGGACTGTGCATTTAATTGCTGCCTATTCTCATTCCTGTACTGTTTTTGTGTGGTTTCATTCAAGTGGGGGCTTCCTGCTGTAAAAACACATTCCTCTAATTGGGTAGAAAGCAAGCAACTAGGGAAGCAGTAATGTTAAAACTGAATCACAACAAGACCCTAACAATGTAATTGTCATGAAGTATGGGGTAAATGATGTAGTTCAAAATTCAACTAGAAGGGGGAATGTTAATATCAATGTTGATGTATGCAATGATACGTGTATTTACAAAAACAAAATCAAATCACTGTTGTCGAAATCTCCCAATATGAACTCTCCATCAACTCCAAGTAAGTAATACATGGTTAGGCAGACTGTATGCCCTAGCACTGAGACTATTGATTGGCAGATTACAGGTAGGCTGGCATGTAACCAGCAGAATAAATGCACAAACAGGAACAACCCAGATTAGTCCCATAGATGAGAGATTTGATCCAATAAAATGCGCATGGCCGGAGGGGGGCATGTTCCCAAAACCCCATAAAGGTAATGGAAGGGGCCAGGGATGGTGGGTCAGATGGTTGTGTGAGGCAGTGCTGTTTGAGTGAGGTTTACTACAGATCAAGACTCTATGTATGGCTTTGCTAACCAGAAAAATAACTAGCCAGGCAGGTTGTTGGCTTACTCCCTGGATGTCACACAACAGTGCAGTCTGCGTAGTAGGGAGGTTTCACAACAGACCTACAGATGTCTCAGAGAGCACTGCTGGGTGCCTAGAGGCAGGATCTGAGGTGCCAGGGGTGAAAAAGACATAGCCCGTTTGGGGGCTGAGTGTTGGCCTGCACTGGAGGAAGTAGGAGGGAGTATGCTGGTGGATCGGGTGGTGGTGGCCAAGTGATTAAGACCTGCAGATGGTAATGGGTACACCACCAGAGGTCTGATGTGGAGGCCTCATAATCTAATGATTTGCTGGCTTCCTGTCCAGCCCAATTGCCCTCAATGAGGCTTGGTCCTTCAGTTGTAGTGTTGCCATCTGCTGACTCCTAGTGGACCTCCTGTTCCCCAGCTTCTTGGTCAGCCTCTCCTTTGCTTGCTCTACAGGTTGCTTAAATGAGAACGAAAAGTACATTTATATAGTTTTGCTGTGTGTTTTTGTTATAGTATTGTGTACATTTAAAAATACTTAACAGATGTTGTTGATGAGTTGCTCTGTCATAAATGTGATTGTGATGTTATTTGCCATCTTGCAAGAGCATTTTGTTTTATGACTGTTACACAATGTCAAGCACATATGTCATCATGTCTGTGAGGGTGTGTTCTGTCAATGGCAAATACAAATCTTGTTTCCAAATATCATTTTCAATACCTAAAAAATAATGCTAATTTAGGCCAGCTACGCCCAGAGGGAAAATACATGTGACTTTAAATAAATGACATCTTTATTTACCAAATAAACATGTCCTCTTTTTCAAAATAACATGATAGCAATTTTTTACTAGTGTAGGCCATAGCAGTCCCAATTGCTAACACTGCATTTCCCTACACATCATATTTATCACTCCTTTTTGTTAGTATGATGTGAAATTAAAATCTCCTGGAATGTGTATTTCGAAAGACATAACCCAAGATGTGTTGAGTCAGGAGAGGAGTGCAGTCTACCACCAGGGTGTCTAATGTAGAGCTGATTGCTACCATACTTGCATTTTAAAGAGCACTGCCACATGCTCACACAATGAATCAGAACCGGGATTCCCTTCAACATTCTGTCACTATATATGTTGTATGTATGTTGTAGTCAAATCAAGTAATAAGATTTTAACTCACAAAACTATATTTTGATGGACAAAGGGAATTTTCGTCCACACACAGGCTTCCACTGTGTATGAACTGTGTGTGAATATGTTCTCTAACTAAGCATACATGTTGTAAGAAATTGGGTTATCAGGTTGAAGGAGGTAGCAATCCTCTGGTATAGAATTTTTTGACCACTCTGATTTTTGACACCAAATTGTTGGGACACTGGCAGCTCTGGGAGCATATTCCAGCTTTCCAGAAGCTCGGGCAGCAGTCTCTCTGTTGGAGATGGAAACTCTGCGGGTCCAAAATGAATTTTTTTTATTATGATCGCCAAAAAGTACAGGAGCTAATAACTAAATGGAAGCCAGTGGGCTGAGACAGATTGTTTTGGCTACCTTCGATATTTCTGTTTGGTAAAATTCTGATTTAATCTACTCTAAGTATAAGAGTTTTGTAAGGGTACTTAACCATGTTGGGCTTCACTGGATAAGGGTATTTAGTGGGGGGCTGAGCCTTTGTCTTATGATATGATGGCCCTTCTAGTGTCCTTCATTTTTTGGCCGACTGTAGGGCCTGAAGTGTGCCTCTTCTCCCTTTCAGTTTTCTTGATTTTTCTGGTCTCATTAGGTTTTTATTTTTTATTTTTTATATTTTCTTTTAGTTTCCATGAATTAGAGGGTTTACCATCTATCCGCCTGATTCACAAAGGCAATCTGAGACAAAAGTCTAACTTTATGACTTTTGGCATTCACTAGGTAGTTTACTGTAGTATTTCACCACACTCAGGAATATACGAGCAACCATCCGAGGGCTTTAAGAGACTCGCTACCTTTTTCGCAGTTCCTCCGTATCAGGAGAAACTGCTCAAACAGGGAAGACTACTTCAAAGAGAGTGCCATCCTGGCCAACAAACTGAAAGCACCCTAAACAAAACCTGTGAAAACTGCCCTTAAAAGAGCATGGTATCGTCCTCGAGAAACACTGCTTGTCCCAAATCCCAAGAAAGATCAGGAAAGTATAGCATGTGTAACAACTTTCTCCCCTCTATCTAATAGATTGAGAAAAATGATCCTACAACATTGGCCGGTTATCAATGCGGGTGTCTTAAAGATCGAACGCCCACTTTTTGCTTTAAAAAAAAGCAAGAATTTGAAAGATCATTTGGTGAGAGCAGTCCTCCCCTGTCCTGTCCAACTTTCCACTCTTGAATCTAGATGGGGACTGTCCCCCATTGTTGGACATGTGAAATGTGGAGGTTGTATTGTATGTAATCTGACCATTGAAGGTAAAACGTTTGAGTTCAACAACATCAAGTTTCAATGTAACACTTTAACAAATTGTAATACCAGTAATGTTGTGTATCTCATCCAATGTCCATGCAAAAAAGGATATGTGGGCCAAACCTCACAAAAAATCAAGACACGCATTTGCCAGCACAGAAGCCGTATTAGATGCAAGACAGCAAATGCCCCACTTGTGGAGCACTTTATTGATGCCAACCATGACGAGGATGACATTCGCTGGACAATACTAAAGGCATTAAAACTACCCCCAAGAGGAGGAAGCATGACAAGTCTTCTTAACAAAGAAGAACTGAAATGCATAATACTTTTGGACTCAATCCACAACGGGTTGAATCGGATGGAGGACTGGACATCCCTCCTCTGATTTCATTACTGCCCAGACTCTCTGATACACCTAACCCCTGTGAAAGACATTATGAAATGGAGGGCTCTCCATGAATATGTACTCCAGAGTTCTGTGGAGTTAATATAAATTATCGCAATGCAAATGCAAAGTGATAATTGAATGTGTATAGACTGATCTCTTATAGTCACTCCAGATGCTATTACAACATTTCTATACTAATGTAATGTAAATGAAATGGACAGTATTTTTACTAATCGTCATGTATATTGGGTTTTAATCTCTGGTCAAGGGTCACTCAAGGAGCATGTTGCACTACCCCGAGGAACTCTTCCTCTTATGCACTTTCGTCCCGTCACAGCCATAGCCTCTTTAATATGGCCGACCCACAATGCACAATCACGTTCACGGATGCACCAATCACTCCTCCACCCCTGATACTAGCGTGCACTCGAGTCCCTCTTTTGTCTCTGGGCCCTTCCCCATTCCAAAATGGCGACCAAAGGGAACGCGCCTGACGAGTCCCTTTTTTGTTTCCTTTACTCCATTGCATGATTATAGTCCTGGTGGACCCAGAACACCCGGTCAGCGTATTTATGCTGCTAAGGACACGGAGAGAGACTACTGAGTCTCGCCGTTACCCCGCCTCACCTCCCGCGGACCAAATAGGTAAGCACTCTCCCTTTAACGGTGCAGGCGCATATGGAGGAAAGTAACTCTTCCCCTCGGGCCGCTTTCAATACTTTTTCCCACCATTGCCTCTCTTTTCAGCCACACGGGCGTTGTATCAGTCTTCGGCCCTAACCTAAGGACGCATTTTACTCGGACGAGTAAAAATTTCGTGGCATGCGCAAAACCAAGGCTCACCATCCTCGCCCTGAGACAAGGTAAATTGCATGCCAAGCACTTCGAGGCACAGGCTCACGATGGCCACGATCAGCATAGATAACGTTGCAATTTTTCCTCCTTTAGGTACCGGTACCTTTCGGTAGCCTGACTTCCCCAAATTCATTACCTGACCAGATTAAAGTATCTTGACTACCTGGGAGGTTAGTGTTCTGTATACTTAGAAAGTCTGATCTGCTGGAACACCTCCCTCGGTCTGCACTACACCAGACACTTCGTCGTGCATGAAAATATTTACTCGCGGGCACACTTTTTTTGCCGACACCTAGTACCACCTACCTCACGGACCACTGCATCACGACGTGGTCGGAATATAGCGGAGCTCATAACAGCCTTGGTCCTCAATGAATAGCACTCGATGTGCATGCCACTCGTCCACAACCAAAGTACAATATCACGACTTGCCCAGCACTTGCCCCACTCACTGGCTCGCACTTCTTGACGTTCCTATATAATTCTTTCGTCATGATCGACCACTTAGTTGCTCTCACATCACGGCACTGCCTTTATTGTGAACCCCAGCACCACCCCTGAGACCAACAATGCAAGCATGTAAAATGTAAGTAATCCTCGCCACGCAAACTGTATATACACGTGTGTACAATGTCTTCATTTGTATACGGATGCCTCATGCTTTCTATTCCTTTCTCTCTTGTCTCCATTACTTTCACAGGCGTTCTTAGAACACAGGCAAATGATTGAAATAGTCCTGATGATGATCCCGGTTCATTAGGAGCCAGGGGATCGAAACGTTGACGGTTGAAACAGTATTGCAGAAAATTCAATTGTATGCCATTCTGTAAATACTGTATGTCGAAACTTGTGTGTATTGATCACTAATCTACAAGCGACATTTTGGCTCCAAACTTCTTGCCTGAAAAACTTTTCTCTCTTTACTTCTATTACACTTTCTTCCTTGAAGGATAGGTACAGGACTGTACCCTATCCAAAGTGTGTATAACTGACCACCTCTAGGTCACCCTATTCCTTTTATTCTTAAATTAAACAATTCCGTACCCGGCTGGGTCTGGAAGCTTGATTATAGTACCGATTGTGGTCTGTAAATTCATTTTTGTGTTCATCTTGCTTTTCCTTAGGACCTTTTGTTGTCTTTAAAAGCCTGCCTGATGGAAGCATCAAGCCCCCCAGAGACCCGAAGGTACGCATCAACCACCGGCGTGTACTAGAAGAGTACGACTCGTCATCCTGAGGTACGCCGTGTGGACCTAGACGACACGTCTGGGACGTCTAAAGCCAAGGTACTGTGCCCTGCAAACTCCGGTTGGAGTTTGCATCGGACTCAAGGTCCGCAACTTTTGTTTTCCCCGCACTGTTTATTTTAACACGAACGAGTCGCACCGACGCCCGGCGACTTCTACCCAGCAGTAGAAGCCGTCCGCACTGTACGCTCCACACCGCGAGATGCGTGCGCATCAGTAGGACCTCCCGGTTCTCCCCGCTACGCCGCGCACCCTCTTCAACAAACTGTGCCCAGGGATCAGGATTGGCTTCAAATAGCGTGGGACAGTGTTTATAAATCCATGGGCCTTGTGAATTACGCAATAATCAAGAACTTTAAAGAACTCTTTTCCCAACTAAAGTATTGTGGCCCAATTTCCTACACGTTATATTGGTCTTTTGATAAATCTGCATAACTACTTATTTTTACATAAAGTACACGTATTTTTGATACAAATCTTACGCCTGGTGTCCATTTGTGGTGGGTCTATGATTTTACTGCATGTGGTCATAAATGCCTAACTGACTTAGCGCCCTGAGGATTAGCCTTGTCTGCTCGTGCCACGCAACCTAGAGGGTGAGCAGGGGTTATTCTTAAGGAGTAGTTCCCTTGCCCTGACTAGAAGAGAGGGTCCCTGTTTGTCACAAGTGCATACCTGTGCCAACCAGAAACCCCCAATTCTAACATTGGAAGCAGCGGTGAGGATTTTCGTATTTGCATTTATGATTTATGTACAGTAACTTATTGATCACCACATAGTGAGTGCAGACCTATAACGCAGCCACAGATTTATTGTCTTTTTTTAACTTTTGCTGAGAGATCTCCTATTTTTGAATCATGCCTGGCTCACTCCATACGGGAAGGGCACCCTCCATAATCTCTGGAATGGATGAAGTAGATTGGGAAGACCAGGGACTGGAGGGTTACACAGTAGAGCAACTGAAAGGCTACTGCAGGAAATTCAGAGTTGCCCACGCTGGATGCAAAAGGAAACCCCACTTCATAAAGGTGCTGAGGGTCTGGAAGGAGTCAAGGGATCCAGAAAATGCCGTGGTAGTGGAACCGCCAGATAGCATTGTTGATTTGAACAGAGTCCGGTCACCAGAGGAGCTGACAGACAGGGCAGCAACCAGGGCACACGAAGTGGAGATGGCAAAATTAAATGGGCAGATGGAAATGGAGAAACAAAGATTGGCAATGGAGGAAAAGAAACTCCAAATGGATCATGACATGAGATTGAAGGAGTTGGAGCTGAAAGCTTAAAATTTGGACACAACTCCCTCTGGTGGCAGTACAATGCCAGTGCAGGTAGAGTCAAGGGTGTATATGCCTAAAGATGTGGTAAAATAATACTTTAAGGGAGATAACATAGGGCAGTGGTTCAAGGCCTATGAGGTAGCCATGTCCTCCCACCGGGTCCCTGAGAGAGATTGGGGAGCGGGGTTGTAGGGGCGGTTCCTTACTGAGGGGCGGGACACTCTGCTAGATCTACCCTCTGAAGTTTACAATTCTTATTCCCACATGAAACAAGCCTTAATGACCAGGTTTGGGTTAACTCCTGAATTGTATAGACAGAGGTTTAGGGGTTATACTAGGATTCCTGGGAGTACCTATGTGAAGTATGTAACCTTTTTCTGCAGAGCACTGGATGGTTGGGTGAAGGGTAGCAAAGTGAATGATTTTCAAGGGCTTCTGGATTTAATGGCATGGAAGCACTTCTCTGGTAACTGTTTTCCTGAGCTACGCCAGCACCTGATTGATAGCAAGCTGACTAACCCTAGAAAGCTTGCTGAGGAGGCGGACCGCTGGCTCAGCACCAGGGTCCACAAGGGTCCAGTGGGAGACTCAGCCAAGGGTGGGCAGGGTCCCCAGCAGAAGAGTGGGGGGGACAGGGATAAACAGAAAGGGTTCCAAAAAAGCTCCCCAAAGTAATCCCCAAGGGAACCAAGGGAAAGGTAATCAGCCTCTCCCACCCCAGAAACAGACTGGGGCCCGACAGGTAAGCCTGTTCAGAGAGGGCCCATCACCTGTTGCAGGTGACCAGTTTAATTTTGCCACTGAACCTAAGAACTACTTACCCACCAACACTAAGAAATATGGGCAAGTAGTGACCGTCAATGGAATGAAAGTAAAGGCTCTTAGAGACACAGGAGCCAGTGTGACTGCAGTCCGGCAGCACCTGGTGTCTCAAGAGTAGATTGTACCCCATGCCTACTGCAGGGTTGTCAATGCTGACAACTCAGAGAGCCGTTGTCCAATGGCTCAGGTTCCCTTTGAGTGGGGGGGGTCTCTGGTACTCTGCAGGTTGCTGTAGGAACTACCGTGCCTGTAGACTGTTTGCTACGGAATGACTTGGAGAGCTCCCCTTGGGAAAAGGTGGAGAAGGCAACTCACCTGAGGATGGTGGGTTTACCCGACTGGGTGTGCGTGAACACCCGGTCAATGGCAGCCAGTAGGGGTGTTCAAGAGGTCCTGGAGCCTGCAGAAGAGGCCCAGGAACCGGCCTTAGAGGGAGGGTGCAGGAGGCGCGGGAAACCGGCCCCTGAAGTTCCCACGGCCCAGGAGGAAGCAGACCTTGAGGGGGATGCCCTGGAGCCTACCGGGAAACAAATAGTTGACCCATTGGCAGCAGGAAGGAGGCCCCTCCAGGGAGGAATTCTGCAGGGAGCAGAAAGAATGCCCTTCACTCATAGGTATGCGGCAGCAGGCTGCAGACCTGGCCGATGGTGATCAGTCCGGGACACACTTCATTTACTGGGAGAATGACGTCCTGTATTCAGAGCATAAGGTTGCTGTACCTGGGTCAGCCCGTGCGCTGGTGGTACCCTAGAAGTTCAGAGCCTTCCTACTGGGACTGGCTCATGATGTACAGCTTAGCAGGACATTTGGGGCAGGACAAGACCTTTGACAGGCTTGTCACCCACTTTTATTGGCCCCAAATGCGTAGGAGCTCGGATGCTCACTGTAGATCATGTCAAACTTGCCAAACAAGTGGGAAGAGTGGGAGGAAGCAGAAGGCTCCCCTCCAGCCCTTCCCTGTGGTCAGTACACCATTCCAGTGAGTGGGAATTGACATTGTTGGGCCTCTGGACCCCAAGACAGCCATGGGCAACAGCTTCATCCTGGTCTTGGTGGACCATGCCACCCGGTACCCTGAAGCCATCCCTCTGAGGACAGTGACGGCCCCTGTAGAGGTGGTGTCTGACAAGGGCACCAATTTCATATCCAAGTATATGAAATCCTTTTGGCAAGAGTGTGGTGTAACCTACAATTTCACCACCCCTTACCATCCCCAAGGAAATGGGTTGGTTGAGAGATTCAACCGAACCCTAAAAGGCATGATTATGGGCCTGGAAGGGCCCATGAGGCGTAAGTGGGACATCCTCTTACCATACCTTCGCTTTGTATACCGTGAGTTGCCACAGAAGTCTCTAGGGTTCAGCCCCTTTGAGCTTCTGTATGGCCACCCAGTCAGAGGACCTCTGAGTCTGGTTAAGGAAGGCTGGGAGCAATCTCCAAGGAAACCTCCCCAGAATGTATACAGTTTCATGCTGGCCTTCAGAAACCAGACCAGGCGATTCAGGCAACTTGCTCAGGCAAATCTGGAAGCCAGCCAGGAAGAGATGTAGCGGTGGTATGACCAGAATGCCACTCTGGTAGAGCTTCAACCTGGACAAAAGGTGTGGGTCTTGCCCCCAGTGGAGCCTTGTGCACTTCAGGATAAGTGGCAGGTCCATTTGAGGTTGTGGAGCGCAAGAGTCCTGTCACCTACTTGGTGAACTTGCAGTCTCTCATGAACCCTTTGAGGGTCCTACATGTTAACCGCCTTAAGCCCCACTTGGAGAGGTCCGAAGTGGCCATGCTCTTGGCAACCGATGATGGGATGGAGGAGGAGACCGAGCCTCTGCCTGACCTCTTGGTAGCCTCAGAGTGAAATGGGTCAGTGGATGGAGTTAACTTCTCAAACACCCTGACTCCTGAACAACAGAATGACTGCCGCCAATTGCTGGGGAAGTTCCCTGATCTGTTCTCCCTGGTTCCTGGTATCACAGATTGGTGCGTCCATGATGTGGACACAGGAGACAGCTTGCCTGTAAAGCACAAGGCTTACAGAGTAACTGACAGGGTCAGAGCCTGCATCAAAGATGAGGTCTCAAAGATGCTTGCTCTTGGAGTGGTTGAGTCCTCCAGCAGTCCTTGGGCCAGCCCAGTGGTCTTGGTCCCAAAGGCTGCAGCGCCGGGAGCCACACCTGAACTCCGGTTCTGTGTGGACTACAGAGGACTCATTTCAGTCACCAAGACTGCCGCGCACCCCATCCCCAGAGCTGATGAGCTCATCGATTGGTTAGGGGCTGCCCGGTACCTCAGCATGTTTGATTTGACGTCTGGGTACTGGCAGATCGCCCTGACTGATGGGGCCAAAGAGAGGTCAGCATTCTCCACACCAGATGGGCATTTCCAGTTCCGGGTTATGCCTTTGGGATGAAGAATGCCCCTGCCACCTTCCAGAGGTTGGTCAACATGGTGTTGGCTGAGTTCAGCGCCGCCTACCTGGATGACATTGCAGTGTTCAGTGGTACCTGGAACGAACACATACGCCACCTTTGGGAAGTGTTGACGGCACTGCGCAAGGCAGGCCTCATGATCAAGGCAAGCAAGTGTCAGATCGGGCAGGGTTCCGTGGTGTACTTGGGACACCAAGTCGGGAGCAGCCAGGTGGCGCCTCTCCAACCCAAGATTGAAACCATCCTGGCTTGGGAACCCCCAAAGACCCAGACAGAGGTGAGAGCCTTTTTAGGACTCACAGGGTACTACAGGAGGTTTGTCAAGGGGTATGGCAGCATTGTTGCACCCTTGACAGAGCGGACTTCTAAGAAGCAGCCCAGGAAAGTGATCTGGACTGACACCTGTCAGAAAGCTTTTGACACCCTGAAGACTGCCATGTGCACGGCGCCCGTGCTCCAGGCTCCTGACTTCTCCAAAGAATTCCTAGTGCAAACAGATGCTTCAGAGCATGGTGTAGGGGCTGTTCTCTCACAGATGACTGAGGAGGGCTGGGACCAACCTGTAGCCTTCATCAGTAGGAGGTTACTACCACGAGAACAGAGGTGGAGTGCAATTGAGCGAGAAGCAATTGCTGTGGTCTGGGCACTGAAGAAGTTAAGACCCTACTTGTTTGGGTCTCACTTCCGAGTTCAGACAGACCACAGGCCCCTCAGATGTTTGATGCAAATAAGGGGTGAGAACCCAAAGCTGTTGAGGTGGTCCATTTCCCTACAGTGTATGGACTTCACGGTGGAACATCGCCCTGGCATAGATCACGCCAATGCTGACAGTCTATCCAGGTTTTCACGCCTTAGTGATGAGGAACTCCCTGGGGTCGGGTAGTTCTCCCCACATTTCAGCTGGAGGGGACACATGTTAGACCTGGCACCTGGGCGTGAGTCTCCCTTCCACTTTTGCTGATGTGCCTCAAATGTTTTGCTGGTGTTAGCTGCTCAGGGCACTGCGCCACGGCCAATCCGTGCCGCAGTGCAAGTGCTCCCAATGTAAAGTGTACCTGTAATTGATTTCCATGATTGGCTCATTTGATTTACGGTCAGTCCACAGTAAAGTGCACCAGGAGTGCCAGGGCTTGTAAATACAAATACTGTTAGTGGGCCTGCAGCGCTGGTTGCGCCACCCACAGAAGCAGCCTTTTAAAATGTGTCTAAGGTCTGCCATTACAGAACCTGCGTGCAGTCTGGTACAGTCATGCTCGCTGGGCAAGTGCTCATGTTTGCCAGCCTCTAAACCTTCCCTTAACTTCATATTAGTCACCCCTATGGTAGGCCCAAGGGCAGGGTGCATTGTAAGCATAAGGTAGGACAAGCCCTGATGTGTGTGGCATGTCCTAATAGTGAATTACAGCCATTTTCGTTATTCACTTTTGTACGGCTACCTGTTCTCATAGGCCAGAATGGGCTGCTGGAATTATTACACTCTATAATCCCAGTAGGCGCAGGGACCATGGTAGAAAGTCAAGTTTAGAATGCCTGAACTCATAATAATAAAATACATATTTTAGTAAAGTTTATTTTAATATCCTGTGTTTGCAAATACTACTTTTAGAAAGTTAGTATTTGCTTGCCTGACCATTTCAGCCCGCCTCTGCTAGGATGTGTATCTGCTGTCTGGTTTCTGTGAGTGACAGGGCTGGGGGATTCCAGGGGACAGTCTGGGCTGCCAGGTGGTGAATAGAGGGATTACCTCCAGGATAGGTGGGAGGAGTGCCCCTCGACTCTGAATAGGGCTGTGCTCTGCCACCACAATGCTGGCTCCACCCCCTGGGGAGCGTCTGATGTCCCTGCCCTGCTCTCTGAAAGAAGAAGCCAGAGTCTGCAAAACAAAGTGCTCCAGAGCTGAATTGGACTATGCAAAGGCCCCACTGGTGAAGTACTGGGTTTTTCAGAACCCAGCGGTGCCAGGGAAAACACCCTAAGACTTCGGGTCTTTCCTGCCCTAGACTACAGAAACACAGAGTCTTCTTGATGAAGTCAAAGATCGATTTTATTGGCTGCAGCCAGTAACAGGTATCCTAGAAGTACAACACGGTGTATATTCTCAGGAGACTGCTCAACCTTACAAAGCCAGCCTTCTCTTTTTATACAAAATATTATGCTTCAGGCAAACATTCCTTATTTTACAGTAGACCATTCACATATTTTCACTACAAAGAAAAAGCAGAATCATGATGACATGCTTATTTTCAGTTTGTCTAACCCAAAATAAATCACCCGGCAAGGCCCAACATTTTCATCAGATATCGACAGACCCCTAATAAATTCGGGCACCTCCTCCTCGTAAAGCAGGTCATAAAGTAAGGAACAGAGACAGGTGTATGTAAGATTAGGTGTGGTTTGTGTGCGATGAAAGGTTTATGGCATGTTGTGCCTTGATATTATCTCGATCGGCCACTGGGAGAGATACTGGCCGAACAGGTTTTGCCTTGGGCAGTGGAGTCAGCTTGCCCAGGTCGTGCAGGAGTCAGCAAAGGTAAACGTGTCCTTTAGACTCGTTTTTGGCCTTAGTCACCGGCCTATGTGAGGGCAATCACAAAATGGATGCCGTATACAAAGTGGAACCCGAGGGTTCAGGACGGAGTCCCTGATTTAATGGTGACTTCGTCGCCCAAATATGACGAAAATTGGAGTATGTAGTGTACTCGTCATTCTCGGTCTGCTGATACCAAAATCGTCATGATACGACGATGTTTATGACACAGGTCCAAAATTTTCAGTACCACACTGGCCTGAAAAGACAAAAGAAACTGTGTATAAAAAGAGGAGCTCTGCTCATAACAAATCAGATCCTGTTTTACCACGAAGAACCTCTGCCCGACTAGAAGGACCAGGAAGAAGCTGAAGGAGGAAAGACTGTCCCTGACCTGGGCGACTGGCCTGCAGTGGTGCCTTGCTGAGGAAGGAGAGGAAAAGACCAGAAAGGACTTTGCTTCATTTGTGCTTGAAACTATCTCCAAGGGCTTGATTGAGCTAGCCCCCTGACCTGAGCCCCAGGACCATTGGGCTCATTGTGCCTTCGCTCGCCTTTGCCAAGCTGTGTGCTCTCTTCCCGCCGGAGCTGTGACCTTTGGTACCCCCGCCCTCTCCTAGGGCCATGACACCCCAGAGCCTGGATGCCCTTGCCAACTGAGAGCCGCCCTTAAAGCCGCTCTCTCCACGCCTGTGCAGGGTCGCCTGCTCCCCTGTCGCCTTGCCTGTTACTGGAGCGCATGCTGTGCCTCCTCGCCCATCCTGCCGGAATCTAGATTGGAGCGCGATACCTCGCCTCGGACGGCCCGTAAGCTGAAGGTGTACCCGGCCGCCCCGCTTTTGCCATCCAGCATCTACACAGGTCGTGCCACACACTGCAGAGCCCCCGCACGATCCATACTGAGGGGCCTGTGCCGCGTCTGCCTGATGGAAGCATCAAGCCCCCCAGAGACCCGAAGGTACGCATCAACCACTGGCGCGTACTAGAAGAGTACGACTCGTCATCCTGAGGTACGCCGTGTGGACCTAGACGCCATGTCTGGGACGTCTAAAGCCAAGGTATTGTGCCCTGCAAACTCCGATTGGAGTTCGCATCGGACTCGGGGTCCGCAACGTTTCTTTTCCCCACACTGTTTATTTTAACATGAATGAGTCGCACGGATGCCCGGTGACTCGTACCCAGCAGTAGAAGCCGCACCGTACGCTCCACACCGCAAGATGCGTGCGCATCGGTAGGGCCTTCCGGTTCTCCCCGCACAGAGTACGCCAGCGCTCTACGCCGTGCACCCTCTTCAATTAACTGTGCCCAGGGTACAGTGTTTATAAATCCATGGGCCTTGTGAATTACGCAATAATCAAGAACTTTAAAGAACTCTTTTCCCAACTAAAGTATTGTGGCCTAATTTCCTACACGTTATGTTGGTCTTGTGATAAATCTGCAAAAACTAGGCCTGGGCGGTGAACTCCACTCCATTTACGTTGTTTGCGTAGTTTTCTGCACTCGGCACTCGCGGAGTGCAGAAAACTCTGCTTCCCGTAGTACAGTGGAGTTTTTTTTCCAGTTCGCGAACAGTAAGTTGGCGAGCACGAGCTGCCACTCGGGTGGAATTTCTACCTGAGTAGCAGGAATATCAACGTGAACGGTAGTTCACACTTCACTCTTCCACCAGTGAAACTCTGCAAACTATGCACCTTAGTAGAAAGAACAAAGACAAGAGGCATTTGGCAAACCAGGAACAGTTGGTTTCATTAAACACTGCGGCCAGGAGTACAGCATTCAGAAACAGGTCTGAGGACTGACTCATAGTACAATTGTTTTGAACATCTCTTTATATGTTTCTCGAAGCTTCATAAAACAATTCATGGATCCTGTCTTGGAGTGCAATGTGGGCCTAGTCATGAAGCCATAAATTCCTCCCACCTAATGACTAATGCAGGTGTGTCTCGACCTTGTGTGGACACCGTGCTAGTGAGTAACATGTTCAAATATCCGGCATGGGGAGTGATTTATCACTGTGTGTATGTGCTGTTTTCTGATTGGCTGAGTGTTCCTAACTTAATGTGGCATCTAACTGTATGGTGTTATAGGAATGCACGCCCATGCCAGCCTTGTGCGTTTATTGGGGCTCATCTCCCAGGACCATTGTGATTTTGCTGCCTATCTATCGGACTAATCTGGGATTGTCCTGTTCATGTGTTTGTCCTGCTGGTTATGTGCCACCCCGCCTGTGATCTGTCAAGCAGCAGCCTCAGGTCTAGGGTGCAGGTCCTGCCTTACTACGTATTTCCTACTCGAGGTTGATGGTGAGGTCATATTGCATACATCGACATCAATGTTAACCAAAGTGCAATGTTGTGAATGTTACATTTATACACACAGGAATCCAGGAGAATGATTGATGATGATACATAAGGATGTAAATGTTTTTTAAAACTTAAGCAGCAAGAAACAGCTCTTATCTGCCAGGTCTGCATTCGGGCCATGAAAGTGCACCACCCTCACAGCAGCCCACAATCTCTCCAGCAACCAATCCCATAATACTAACATTGACCCATGCATGCAAATCCGAGACTTCGCACTTTTATCAAACTTTTACCGATAACCTCTTTGAAACTTCTCCAAAGTAAAGAAATCTCCAATCACCAGAGGACCACCACCACAGACATCTATGCAGAATGCATCCCCAAGATCTGCAATGTTCTACAAGTTATGTATTGTTTTAGAATTGTATATCCTCTGCGTACTGTGGGTGTGGCTGCATCCATATTTTACCAAAGATCTGCCTAGTCAAAGCAAGTCCACCCTGACATTTGACAGCACTTGCATCAACACCTCTCCTATGCCACAAATAATTACACTGAAGACAGATATAGTAATGCACACGCTCTCCACAGCGCACTCTTACCCAACACATGGTATCAGCACATGACCATCGTGGGTGCTCAGACGCTAACCAGGTCATGCTACGTATGTTCACAGATACCACATGTAGTAGGTGCAGCCAGGCTTTACTTTTCCCAAGAGATACCCCGCTTAAATCAAATGCCTTCTCCGCCTTTACCTATGTAGGATTATGGCCAAAATACAACCCAGCAGAGTAGAGCACCATAGAGTAGTTGTGAGTGTAACATGTTACGAGACCAATTCCACAGCACTATACTTTTTCACTGATCCTAGCAAGATTCAAACAGAGCTAGATAGGATGGGCAGCCAGAGCACCATAAGGTAAGATACTGTTTGGCAGTGACACTTTCCAGAAAAAAGATTCTTGGAGGAAGTAAAGACACTGCACCAGTGCCCAAGTATGTCTGCTCCCACTTCCATCTGGGGTCCCAAGGTGGCCCTTAGCATGTCTGGTGCAGTTTTCTTTAATAACAATTGAACGCCAGACATGGAGTTCCAATGTAGGGTCCTCCACCTGAACAATACAAAGGGAAATGAGTCTCATAGGGGAGGGTTAAATACCGGATTAGGTAACCCCTGTCAGGAAATAGAGAAAACTGAGATAGATAGGTACACATGGTTGGAAAAGAAGGGACAACCCCTAGTTGTACTGAAACATACTATATTCCTTGTGTTTCAGAGGTAAAGGAATGATTGCACTTGACACTACGAGAACTGGGGTGCAATAGTGCATGTACCAGACATGCAAAGGGGCACATCCACGCTGATGGATACCTACGGGCAATGTGGTTAAGTTGCCTACACTCAGCTCGTCTCCAGACGGGGAGGCCTGCGCTCCCTGTTCACCATTCACACCCCTTCCCTGGTCAACCCTGGAGAAGGTCTGTCAGAGTTGTACCAACATCCGCTACAGAAGAACACAAATCCGTTGCACCAGGCTAAAAAAAAAAATAACTACTGATAATTTTGGCTGGGCTTAGATGAAGGAAATTCTGGAAGAATTCAGACTGTTTTCTGACACACAAGTCAATGCGGTGGGGTCCATTTCAAATTTCACAGTGCAGATGAAAGCAAACGCTTATTGGTTGCAAATAACCAGATGAAAATGATGAACAGTACTGAGCTTGGCCTTAATGCAATCAAGGAAGAAATAAGAGATAGCCGCCTCATGGTGATACAACATCGGTACGTGTGGGACTTGATAACTACTATAAATGCAGTGCCTATATCGGTTGCACGTTCATCCCAGTCAATGACATGCACAATGAGACTCTGACTCTTATCATACAAACACTGTATCACTTACAAGCTGAAATGCATAAGGAAGTAGGTACCCCTGCGCGGTCTACAACCTTTACACCATGGTCAAAACACCGCGGTACCATTACGACGGGTCTTTTACAACGTAAGTCGTTACCACGACTTGCGCTGGAGGACGCTCTAGACTAAGGAATAGTAGATTTACTATTCCAACACCTTCCCTACTGCACGTAGGCTGGAGTTGGAATAGTAAATCGTACTATTCCTAAGTCCAGCACCCTACAGCGCAAGTCGTGGTAACGACTGGCGTTGTAAATGATGCGTTGTGATGTGCCGCGATCATTTTGATCGCGTTGTAACATCGTACGTCCCCCTGCGCAGGACTGGTACATCAGCTGTTTTTCCTGGCTCCCCCGGTGGATGACAGGACTGTGCATTTAATTGCTGCCTATTCTCATTCCTGTACTGTTTTTGTGTGGTTTCATTCAAGTGGGGGTTTCCTGCTGTAAAAACACATTCCTCTAATTGGGTAGAAAGCAAGCAACTAGGGAAGCAGTAATGTTAAAACTGAACCACAACAAGACCCTAACAATGTAATTGTCATGAAGTATGGGGTAAATGATGTAGTTCAAAATTCAACTAGAAGGGGGAATGTTAATATCAATGTTGATGTATGCAATAATACGTGTATTTACAAAAACAAAATCAAATCACTGTTGTCGAAATCTCCCAATATGAACTCTCCATCAACTCCAAGTAAGTAATACATGGTTAGGCAGACTGTATGCCCTAGCACTGAGGCTATTGATTGGCAGATTACAGGTAGGCTGGCATGTAACCAGCAGAATAAATGCACAAACAGGAACAACCCAGATTAGTCCCATAGATGAGAGATTTGATCCAATAAAATGCGCATGGCCGGAGGGGGGCATGTTCCCAAAACACCATAAAGGTAATGGAAGGGGCCAGGGATGGTGGGTCAGATGGTTGTGTGAGGCAGTGCTGTTTGAGTGAGGTTTACTACAGATCAAGACTCTATGTATGGCTTTGCTAACCAGAAAAATAACTAGCCAGGCAGGTTGTTGGCTTACTCCCTGGATGTCACACAACAGTGCAGTCTGCGTAGTAGGGAGGTTTCACAACAGACCTACAGATGTCTCAGAGAGCACTGCTGGGTGCCTAGAGGCAGGATCTGAGGTGCCAGGGGTGAATAAGACATAGCCCGTTTGGGGGCTGAGTGTTGGCCTGCACTGGAGGAAGTAGGAGGGAGTATGCTGGTGGATCGGGTGGTGGTGGCCAAGTGATTAAGACCTGCAGATGGTAATGGGTACACCACCAGAGGTCTGATGTGGAGGCCTCATAATCTAATGATTTGCTGGCTTCCTGTCCAGCCCAATTGCCCTCAATGAGGCTTGGTCCTTCAGTTGTAGTGTTGCCATCTGCTGACTCCTAGTGGACCTCCTGTTCCCCAGCTTCTTGGTCAGCCTCTCCTTTGCTTGCTCTACAGGTTGCTTAAATGAGAACGAAAAGTACATTTATATAGTTTTGCTGTGTGTTTTTGTTATAGTATTGTGTACATTTAAAAATACTTAACAGATGTTGTTGATGAGTTGCTCTGTCATAAATGTGATTGTGATGTTATTTGCCATCTTGCAAGAGCATTTTGTTTTATGACTGTTACACAATGTCAAGCATATATGTCATCATGTCTGTGAGGGTGTGTTCTGTCAATGGCAAATACAAATCTTGTTTCCAAATATCATTTTCAATACCTAAAAAATAATGCAAATTTAGGCCAGCTACGCCCAGAGGGAAAATACATGTGACTTTAAATAAATGACATCTTTATTTACCAAATAAACATGTCCTCTTTTTCAAAATAACATGATAGCAATTTTTTACTAGTGTAGGCCTTAGCAGTCCCAATTGCTAACACTGCATTTCCCTACACATCATATTTATCACTCCTTTTTGTTAGTATGATGTGAAATTAAAATCTCCTGGAATGTGTATTTCGAAAGACATAACCCAAGATGTGTTGAGTCAGGAGAGGAGTGCAGTCTACCACCAGGGTGTCTAATGTAGAGCTGATTGCTACCATACTTGCATTTTAAAGAGCACTGCCACATGCTCACGCAATGAATCAGAACCGGGATTCCCTTCAACATTCTGTCACTATATATGTTGTATGTATGTTGTAGTCAAATCAAGTAATAAGATTTTAACTCACAAAACTATATTTTGATGGACAAAGGGAATTTTCGTCCACACACAGGCTTCCACTGTGTATGAACTGTGTGTGAATATGTTCTCTAACTAAGCAGACATGTTGTAAGAAATTGGGTTATCAGGTTGAAGGAGGTAGCAATCCTCTGGTATAGAATTTTTTGACCACTCTGATTTTTGACACCAAATTGTTGGGACACTGGCAGCTCTGGGAGCATATTCCAACTTTCCAGAAGCTCGGGCAGCAGTCTCTCTGTTGGAGATGGAAACTCTGCGGGTCCAAAATGAATTTTTTTTATTATGATCGCCAAAAAGTACAGGAGCTAATAACTAAATGGAAGCCAGTGGGCTGAGACAGATTGTTTTGGCTACCTTCGATATTTCTGTTTGGTAAAATTCTGATTTAATCTACTCTAAGTATAAGAGTTTTGTAAGGGTACTTAACCATGTTGGGCTTCACTGGATAAGGGTATTTAGTGGGGGGCTGAGCCTTTGTCTTATGATATGATGGCCCTTCTAGTGTCCTTCATTTTTTGGCCGACTGTAGGGCCTGAAGTGTGCCTCTTCTCCCTTTCAGTTTTCTTGATTTTTCTGGTCTCATTAGGTTTTTATTTTTTATTTTTTATATTTTATTTTAGTTTCCATGAATTAGAGGGTTTACCATCTATCCGCCTGATTCACAAAGGCAATCTGAGACAAAAGTCTAACTTTATGACTTTTGGCATTCACTAGGTAGTTTACTGTAGTATTTCACCACACTCAGGGTCCTATTACGATGTCACTTTATGGGCGTTTGGGTTATGGGCGTAAACTGACTGCAACACAAGCTCAGATAGCGAAATGGAAGATTGCGTTAATTCCTCCAGCCTGTAGCAGGCACCTAAAGGTGCCTGCCACAAGTTGCAGGGGTTAACATTGAGGCGCCATAGATGCCCCCTGGCCCCTAACTGGTGGCCGCAAGAGCCCCCAAACACACTTTCTGACAGGGTTTCCATGTCAGAAAGGCCGGCATGTAAACCCTTCCAGAAATCATACATCATAATCCGGATGGCAGAAATCCCTGTCCATATGGATTATAGGCATTTTCAGACTGACCAATGGGCAGAATGGGACAGAATGACCAGCTACTTTCAATTCTGATTGGCTGCATCGTAATCAGCCTGTCAGAGGTGAAACTGACGTTTAGGGTAGTAACGCCTATAAGCTAAGGTCGGAGGCTTTACAACTGACATCATAATTGGCCCCTAAGTGTTGACTGTAGTGTTACACCAAACTTTAGCCTAACACTATGGTCAACATTGAGGTGAGCACAAATTGGGGGTCGTATGTAACATGATGGAAAGGATCAAACTTTTCTGGGATGTGATGTAGTTTCTGGCTACACCCTTTTCCCTACTCAAACTGATTTTTATAACCACCTCTACCATTTATCTCATGTTCCTAACATTCCTTTTTGTAATTACACATCATCCAGCCCAAATCGAAGATTCTGGCCAGAGCCGGAGAGTACAGCTTGAGCAGGAGAGTACGACTTGAGACAGAATTTCCGGGCCGACTGCAGACGCAAAGATACACCTTATAAATGACCTCTGTGAATACCAAAATTCGAAAAGTTACACTTTTGTCTCAGATTGCCTTTGTGAATCGGACACTAAGGGCCCCATTAGGATGGCGGGCGGATTACCCCCGCCAGGCTGGCGGTAGCCACCGCCGGCTTGGCGGGGGCAATCCGCCAGCCATCCTTGCTGCATAGACCCCCCGCCATATTAACATGGCTGGGGGGTCCGCGGTGGGTTTATATGGTGGCGGTGTCTATCAGACACCGCATGCCATATTAGTATGGGCTTCTTCAGATGCCTTTCAGTGGCGGCAATGCCACCACAGAAAGGCATGCGGAGTTTGCTTTGGGGGCCCGATGTGGGCCCCCATGGACTCCGGGGGGTGGGGGGTGCACATGGGGGTACCTATGGTACCCCCAGCAGTTCCATGTACAGCATGGCAGGCACCGCGTGGTGCCTGCCATGATGTGTATGGAAGTGCTCAGCATGCCTTCCTGCCATTTTGGCGTGCGGCGCTGAGTGGATGGAAACTCCACTCCTTAAGGAGCTTGGTTATCGTGCGTTGTCTATATCATGTTTCCCCTCTGCCAAAGGAGTGTTGTACTGCTGGCATGGGATTGTACATGGAAATTCTTACATCAGAGGATGGACATGGGGGGGGCTGCTGGTTGTTGGCTACTATTCAAAGCATAATGTTTGTTTTACTATATGTGTGATTTATGGCCTGAACACTGATGACCTGACATTTCTGGATTTTTTTTATGTTGAGCTCCATCTCTGGCCATCACCCTATGTCATTTGTGGTCATTGTAATGTGATGTTATATCCTGTGCAAGGATTGACTCTCGACAAGTTGTCGGAGAGTTTGGCACATAGGGGGAAGCCTCAACATAGGTGGGGCTACGTCAGATGATGTCCTTATATGCTGTGGTTGACCTCTAGAGTTTTACATGACCCAATGCACAAAGATTTGCATTTCACTCTGTACCTCACAAAGCAATCTCACGCCTATATATTTTTTTTTGTTAGTAGTACGCTGGCTTTATCCTTCAAGCTAGTGCTAAATCGAAGGATTCTTTTGGACCATAACTCCCTATCTATGTTTGTTCACCTTAGTAAGCCAACTTATACACTGGGGCTTCGGGATGGATATTTGAATGCAAATTATTACTTGAGGACCGATATGTTAGCTCAATGAACTAGGAGAGTTTCTAGAGATCAATTTCAGAGCAGCAACACTTGCAGTTGTATGGGATACCCTAAAAGCTTCCGCCGACAGCAAACTTTGCAATTTCCCTCTCCTCAATGGAGGATAGCAATGATGGAGGAAATGGCGGCTCGGCTGTTCTGTAGCTCTCTAGAACTTTCTAGACATCTTTATGTCCGTCTTCAGAACATAAGTTCTTTTGTGTACTGATTACCCTGATAAATTGTGAGCCTAATCGTGAGTTCCAGAGTCATGTTGGATGGCAGCAAAAGCACTGTTTGTGAGGCACATCATGAATTAAAATTTACTTGAAATTGGCTGCTAATGGGGCAAACGCTCACCACAGGTTCTTTAGTTTCATCAAGAGGAGTAGCCCGTAATTAGAGGGGTCTCAGTTGCCCACTCAGTCGGAGAAGTGCCTATTTCTTCCTATTCATCCTTACTTGCAGATTGAATAGAGTGATTTAAATTTTTGATGTGCCTCACAGTGTTTTTGCTGCCATCTAATATGATACTGGAACTCATGATTAGACTCCCAATTTATCAGGGCTAGCTCCAATCTCTCCAAGAGAAGTCCTTTCTTTCTCCTCCAAGAACATTACTGTCTCGTCACCATTATTCAAATATACTTGTCTTCTGTTGAAGATATATTATCAACCTCATAATGTTTCTTGCAATTTTGTTCTGCAATCTTCCTTATGGTATGATCATCTTATTACGATATATAAAAAATAAACTCCTATATTGGAAAACGTTTTAATATGGGCGCATCACTTATTTCATGGTTCTAATCCCTGTTCCTTTCCCTCATATTCCCTCCCTCTGGCATACATTTATTATTCTTATAGATATCATTTTGGAAAATTTTCCCTCACTAATTAGAATGATAATCTCTACACCTGAAGCCTCTTTTATTTATACATAATTTTTCAGTTGTGATTCCTCCCAAGCAAAAACCAAGATAGAACTTAATTGGGAAGCAGATTTGGGATGTGCTTGGCCAATCTTCTGGAATACAATCTGGTCCAGATTGCACAAGATTTGTAGTGCTACCACCAATTCCTATTTTTTTATATCAAAGATTACACTCTGTTCCTTCATCAATTGCCAAATTCTCCAACACTATCAACAGTGCCTTTTGTTCTTGAGGTCATTCCAATGGTGACCTCATGCACCTTCTTTTTCCATGTCCTCCCACTGCATCCTTCTGGTAGAAAGTGTGGTCACAAGTTACCACAATGTTTGATGTACACTGGGCTATGTCTCTGGCATCACTTGTTCTAGGATGATTGTATGAGTTTGACTGTTCATAAAAATATATTGTTTGACCTCCTGTTAGCTTAAGCCTCTCATCAAGTTACAATTAATTGGAAATGTTCTTGTAATATCTTATTTAAAGTTTGGTGGTACAATGATTGTCATTATCATCGAGTAGATACAGCAGTTGCCTCCTTTTATATGCCACAATTGAATATAGGTTTATATTGGTTTGCATTAACACATTTTTCAGGTGTAACCGTTATACAAAATACTAATTATATGCTCTTGAAAACTTTTAATCCACCTAAAGTGTTACTATCTCTGCATAATGTCTACGTATCTTTCAAATGTATTTTATCTTAAAAACAATTTCTTTCCAAACGTTTTTAGTCCATATTATTTCTTCAATACTGTGTTCGGTTTTCAATACCTTTTTTATGCTTTCCAACCCCGGTCTGACTGCCATTGCCAAGGGATTAAGAATGGGTGACAAGTAGTCAGTATTCCGGCTTACCATATTTTGATAAGACCGCCGTGTAGGTGGTCAGAACATGCACTTTTCTCCGCAGCTTGTGTTGCGGCAGATAAAGGGTTGAAGCACAAGACATAGTATAAAACATCAATATACAAGCATCCATGCACGGTGAGCCAGGCACCAAGTGGTGCCTGACACACGGTGCAAGGATATGTGGGGGGGGGGCACTACATGTGCCTCACTGGCCACTAACCTGTGGCCCATGTGGTACCTGCTGTCTGTTTCCGTCTGCATATTCATGGGAGTTGCCATTAAAAGGCATTCACAAAGAGACATTGTGATCCTGACGGTGGTGCTATTCACTATCACGATTCCGAAAGCCACCCTGATGGAATCAGTAGATCCTGACAGAGGTGAAGTATGGCCCCAAGATTCATGGGTCAGACCACCTGCATAGTAATGTGGCGGTCAGCCTGAAGGCCTGTCTTTCAGTGGGACCACCACCGACAGCTTGTCATTGGCAGCTCCACCAGCATCGTAATGATGTCCTTAGTTTCACATTGTTTAATATCCTCATAGGCTCAAAGTTTAATTTTGCTGTAATTGTTTCTACTTGTATGTTCTTCTATTCTTACTAAAGCTGATTAAATACAAAAAGAAAGATGCATTGTTGATATAAACGTTATTTTATTGTATTGTTTTTCTCAGTATTTTCTCTATTATCAGAATATTTTGGAAATGAACACAAGCAAAAAGAACTCTATTTGCTCTGTCAATTGAAACTTCTGCAACATAAACAGGTATCATAAATTCATTCACATTTTTTTCAGTTACTGTGATCATAGATTACAATATTCCTTTATTTACAAACATGCCAGCTAATGTCTTTCGCTACCAATAAAGGTATGGACCTGTTTTCTAGGTCATCTAGTCATGATTCACTCCAATCATTTGTCTTGAGAATGATGACAACTGTGCATAAGTCAATCGTCCGTATGAGAACACATTGTCTTAACTTCTCTCCTGTGCTGAGGAAAATCTCCATTCTCTGTTGAGTTTAGATGCTGTGGATTTCTCTTAAAACTAAATATCTTGAATTGTTGACAGAAACCCTATCAGCATCCTCACTGCCACAGTTTGTTCTGTCTTATTCCATGTACTCACCAGGTGGAGGATAAGGTATTTCTTAACCCCTTCCATGCTCATGACGGAACGGTTCCGTCATGAGCGTCGGTTTAGCTGTGCTCATGACGGAACCGTTCCGTCATGACTCCGCCCGCGCAAGGCGGAGTCAGCATGGGCGGGGAATTCGCGCCGCACGGAAGCGGTTAAAAGCATGACCAGTGAAACAATAAGGAATCATCAAAAAAAATAATGTACTTGGGCATTACTATTTATTATCGACCTGTTTTTATCCCAGCAGGTTGCATTGTAATAGCTGTCAAGGTTATCTAAGTACATTAAGAAAGATTCTAATATTTTATATTAAATACCCCATTAGAGTGTTTCTCTTTTGTACCTGGTAAAGTAAATGACTGCGGCTATCCTCTAAACCTCTGTGCTCTATCTGTGGGTAGGACTCCATCCCCCAGGTGACTGTCCATTGCAATACCTGGCTAAATGGGCCCTGAGTACCCCGCGGCTTGGGACACCAGAACTGCCTGTTCAAAACTTTGACCTACAAACTCCTCAGCCACAACCCGACCACCACCACCGACCACCCGCTCGCCACATGGAAACAACTCACCTTACTGAACACTAACACTCTGATCAACACCATCCACTCAGGATCACCCACCAACCCCATCCCCCTTAAACCTCAGAAAAGACGAAATCAGCCACCAACTCACTGCCGTCATCAATGCCTCTGCAGCCACCTTACCTGATGCATGGAAAAACGCCTTAGTCATACCACCCCTTAAGAAACCCTCAGCTGACCCCAGTGAGCTCCAGAACTACCAGTCAATCTTGCTACTCCCATACCCCATACATTAAAAATATCCTAGCATTAGTCGGACCTAGCATTGCTCCTATGGCGACTCAACTAATCAATACCTCCTTCGACTCTGGCACGGTACCCCTGAGTGGAAAAGGGCAATGGTCCTCGCCGTACTTAAAAAACGTAACCTAGATCCCAACGATCTAGGCAACTACCGACCCATTTCTCTTCTGCCGGGCATAAGTAATATAGCAGAAAAACATTCCAACCTGACACTTTCGGCTTCCTTGAACATAGTGGAGCCCTTCACCCCTCTCAAACGGGCTTCCATCATGGTCAGGGGACAGAAACGCCATACTATCTGTGGTGGAGGAAACTAGGAAAAACCTGGACGCGGTAGGTATGCCGCAAACATCCTCCAAGACTTAAGTGCGGCTTTTGACATGGTTAACCACTGTGTCCTGATCGACCGCCTTAGGGGGGCAGGAGCGTCCAGGACAGCGCTATCATGGCTGCAATGCTTTTTAGAAGGAAGGTCTTTTCAGGTCTTCCAAAGCAACCTCACTTCACAAAACCATGCCATTAGGGTGCAGAGTCCCACAGGGCTCCTCGCTGAGTCCCACCCTTTTTAAGGCCTATATGGCTCCACTAGCGAATATAGTATCTCCATTTGGAATACACGTTGTGACCTACACGGATGATACTCAATTGGTCGTAGCGCTGAGCCACCCCTGCCAACAAGCTAAGGGCCTCCTACCCTGCCTGGAGGAAGTAGTAAAGGTAATGACTATCTCCCACCTGAAACTCAACGGGAAGAAGACAGAACTCATGATCCTGGGTGACCATTCGAGCCTCTGTCTAAATACCCTCTGGCCATCTATGATGGGATCATTGCCATCCCCAAAAACAGAAATAAAAAATCTAGGAATATGGCTAGATCAGAACCTCACCCTTAAAACCCAGGCATGAAAGACGGCTGCCACGTGCTACGGCCTTCTCAGAATTATTCGGAAGGTCCTCCCCCTCCTAACCCCTCTCGCTAAAAGATTAGTCACCCAGGCCCTCATCCTATTTAGATTGGACTATGGCAATGGCCTCTACTTAGGAGCCCCTAAAGAGGTCATCTCAAAACTGCAGGTCATACAGAACTGTGCTGCACGGTTGCTCACTGATACCACCACTCGTTGCCCAGCAAGACCGGCACTTTGCTCGTTCCACTGGCTCCCTGTACAGCAGAGAGTAAATTTCAAAGTCCTTTGCATAGCACATAAGTCCATCAACAATCATGGGTCACCAATCAACAGGGCGATGATCCGACCATTCAGAGCAAATAGGGCACTCCGCTTGAATGAACTCCATCTAGCGACTATTCCTAGGACTAAGAAGGCCAGAAGCGGTGGCAGGCTCTTCTACTCAACGCCTCCAGACTATGGAATGCCCTCCCACTGCAGCTACAGAGTGAACCTAACTACCTGAAATTCCGTAAACAACTGAAGACCTGGCTGTTAATCTAGAACCCTTCCTCCTCCCACTCGTATCCACACAGCGCTGGGATGCTTCCTGGTAGCCATGCGCTATACAAATAACAACAACAAAAAATAACAACAACAACAACCCCGCCAGAGTCAAGGAGGAGGCCATCAACCTCCAACTCACCAAGCACCTTGAAAGAACAAAACCTACTTGACTCCTCACAATCTGTCTTCAAAATCAGCCACAATGCAAAAAAAAAACCCTTGGCAACCAATCAATGAATACATTTTCAATTTGAAGATAATGGCAAAAAGAACCTGTAAAATAATTATGTATACTTTACTTATATTCAAAGATAATATGAAAACTTATGATGTTATCCCTTTTAATTGAATGGGGCGTCAAAACCTCCAAAATAATATTCCAGTGGTGTCTCATAACACAACATAAATATGTAGACACTGCATCTCAACAATAGTTTGAACTAACAGTGTTCACTATCCACATAATGAAAACTAGACAGACATAACATATAGGGCCATATGTATCATGCTGCACTTTTGCGATTCTGAATTAGCGATTTTTCGCGAATCGCATAATCAGAATCGCAAAACGGTATGTATGAAATAAATCGCAAAAAATAGCGATTCACAAAAATCGCTATTTCAAGTGCGATTTCAGAAATTGCGATTCCTTAACGTAAAAAATCACAAAATTGCGAAATTCGCAAATCTGAGAATCGGAAACTCGGGTGCAGCTTGATGACATCACAACCAGGAAGTGTGACTACCCATGCTGCACCTGAGTTTCTGAAGCAAAGGGAGAAGAAGTGTTTGAGAGGGAGCTCTGCAGTGGAGGAAAAAATGCAGGACACAGGAGACATGCCCAGCCAGGACACCCCCCAGTAGCAGCAGGCTGACAACCAGAGGAAGAGAAAGCAGAAATTCTCTGAAGCTGAGCTGGAAGTGCTCATCCAAGAGATGGTCACAAGCCATGAACTGCTGTTTGACAAAAAACCCTCAGGGTGCCTGAGACACGGAAGAGGCGCATTTAGGCAGACATCCAACCAAAGGTGAATGCTGTTGGGGTAACACACAGGAGTGTGGAAGACTTAAGGAAGCGCTGGTACGACATGAGCCAGCACTCCAAGGAGAAGGTGGCTGCCAGGTTGGGTGAAGCCAGGAAGACTGGTGGAGGGACCTCCATTGCCACTGACTCAACACCTTTGGAGGAACTGTTGGAGGGAACCCTACTTCCTGAAAGTGTCATGGGCCCCGGGACCAGGACAAGGTAAGAGGCATGCCATCACACCTCTGACCCCCCCCAACTACCCCCACATAGCCAGCAGCGACCCAGGGGCCGGACATAACTAGAAGGCCAGTGCAGGTACACAAGCAACCACTGCAATGCATTATGGGAGATGTAGTCACATGCATATAACAATGGTGCATTTACACCAAGCTAATCCCCAAATGCATGTGCGCATCATGAAAGGAAAAACCAAGATAGATGTTATCCCAAAACGTGATATTTAATAATTTACAAGTGCAAGTCAGAACAGAAAATAAATGTGTGCATTTAAACTATTGAAACTAGGAAATGGTCAATATTGAAACTAGCAAATGCTCTCTATTGAAACTAGGAAATGTTCTATATTGAAGCCAGTCCTCAGAAAAGTTGTTATAATGGACATGCATATGACAAATGTTACTGCTTAGCCTGTCCCAAATAGTAGCAAGGTATTTATAAAAATGTTGCCTGTTGTTTGAAGGAATACTCAGTCCCTGATACCTAGTACATAGCAGTGAGTTACCTTACTGCAACGAGGAGAGTCTTGATAAAGAATCTTGTTTTAAACCTCTATCTGGCGTGGTGTCATTTTATTGCATGTGCCTCCCTGTCTCAATGTGAGTGTGTGCTGCACTTCTGCTTTACACCTAGCTTTCGGGTGCCTTCCCGCTCGCGCCAAGCTCCCTCAGTGGAATTGGTGACTCCAGTTCTAACTCAGTGGTTCTGTGTTGATATTTCTGTATATTTCTGGTAGTGGCTCGCCACACATTTACATTGTTTTTTGTACAGACCCAAGGATTTTGTACTGTTTTTTTGAGTAATTATTGGGGAACAAATCCTGAGTGGTCTTAAAAATTTCCCTGGGACCCTCCTGCTTTGAACTTTTTGGGTTTGGTAGAACTTACCAAATATACTTGGTGGGTTAGGGTACAGGGTAACCAGAGAGCGAAGAAACCTTTGCCCCATGAACCCCATTTAAGGTAACGCTAGAAGCAAGTCCTGGGATCCTCACACAATAAACAGAGACAGGGGGAATAATGTCATGATGATGATGATGATTAATTAAATAGAATTAACATGTGGGCAAGATGGGAATGTACAACATATAAGTCATGTATGTTACGTATTGGCAGATAGCAATGCGGAAGAATGATGTAATGTCAAGAATACAAATGCATCTAAGAACTGCAATGAAGCCAGTTATAATTGCCGGAATATTACACATACATGTTGTGCATACAAGCAATTGTGATACAACCTTGTCACCAGATATATATCTTGCATTTCACTAATAAAAACAATAAGAAAAAAAGAAAAGTTAGCAACAAGATGCCATGTACAGATGAAAAATGTCATCAAATAGGAAACTGACCATTATGGATGAAAATGTTATTGAAGTTGCTTGATAATGTTGTTTGGATTAAAAGAGAGAGCCACACAATGATGTGTATAGATGGGAAATGGCATCCGACAAGAAACAAGAAATCTATAATGAAAAAATATTGTATTCTAAGCCCGAGGACTCCAAGTAGGACAGATCAAGACCCTTATATGGCCATGTAGAAAGAAAATGTATGACTATATGTAAGGCATCTAAATAACAGGAGATCAAATGTACTTTAGGTCGTGAGAGCAATCTGGAGTCATCCTCAAGATATTCTTACAGGATACGTATTAGATTTGGATCAATGGGGAAGGTTGAATTGAAGAAATAAAATGTTGATCTCGACCGTTCCCAGGTACAACGCAAAGACCAATGCTGTACATCTCTGAACTACAAATGGACATGAATCGAGTTAGCACTGAACTCTAGATTATAGAATACTAGGCAGGATAATAACTCACCTCATTTCCCAGAATTGTAATCACTCCAGGGTGGAATAGACATAAACTCAGCAGATATGCAAATGGAAATCCAAAGCTGGAAGTCATACTGAAATTTCTCATCTATGTATAGGGTACGTAAAGGTTGAATGTTTTACAACATCAGTGACACCTTCCCTGACACATGGAAACATGCAAGTGTCAGACCACTCTGCAAGAAACCCTCAGCAGACCCCAGTGAGCTGCAGAACTACTGGCCCATCTCTCTACTCCCATTCCCAGCCAAAGTCCTGGAGAAGGCCATCAACCTCAACCTCTCCAAATACCTGGAAACAAACAACCTACTGGACTCCTCACAATCTGGTTTCAGAACCAGCCACAGCGTTAAGGCATCTCTGATTGCTGTAACAGATAACATCTGCACCCTACACGACATGAGAATCAGCTGCTCTGATCCTACTTGACCTCCCCGCAGCTTTTGACACCATCTCCCGCCACACACTGATCAAACAATTACACCAGATCGACTTCACAGATGGCACTCTCAGATAGATGGCATCCTTCCTCGTGGGACTCACCCAGAATGTCCATCTACCTCCCTTCACATCGCAATCTAAGCAATCAAAGCATATGTGGCATTCACCAAGGCTCATCCCTCAGCCCAACACTTTTAAACGTCTACATGTCACCACTCACAGATCGTACATCAACATCATCTCCTATGCCGACGACACTAATCTCCTCCTATCGCTCTCAGCCAACCCCACTACGACCAAGACTAACTTCCATGACTACTTGAAAAGCATCTCAGTCTGGATGAAGGAAAACTACCTCCAGTTCAATATGGACTAGATGGAAGTCCTTATCTTCGGCAAACACACCACCCTCTGGAATGACTCCTGGTGGCCTTCAGAACTGAGTCTCACCCCTGTGCCAAAAGACCATGCCTGCAACCTCGTCATCATTCTCGACCGCTTGCTGTCCATAAAATGCCAAGTCAACACTGTCCTCAGCCTGGTTCCACATGCTCTGAATGTGCCTTAAGCTCTTCAAGTGGTTACCCATCAGCATCAGGAAAAGGGTTACGCAGGCCATCATCACCAGCTGGCTATACTATGGCAATGCATTCTATGCAGGAACCATCTCCAACCTCATGCAAATACTTCAATCAATTCAGAAAAGAGGGGCCAGACTGATCCTCAACCTGCCCAATAGAACCTACATCAGCCAGCACCTAAAAGACCTCCACTGGCTTCCAGTTCAGAAGAGATGCTGCTTCAAGCTCCTGATTTATGCCTAAAAAGCCCTCCATGAACTACCACTAACTGTATTTAAACTAACCACCCAGGGACCTCTGATCTGCACTCTTTGCCCTCACAGAGATGCTTTGTGAATGCCACAGCCACACCAGAGGCAGATCCTTCTCCCATATCGCTGCCAGAGCCTGGAACACCCTTCCCCTTCGCCACCACCTCCACACTGCACCCTTGCTCATCAACTACAGGAAGGGACTAAAGACCTAACTTTTTGACTGAGGCTGGCAGCAAACACCTGGACACCATTGCGGGTGACAAGCAGCTCTCTACAAATACAACTTAATTGTCTGCCTGCACCAACCCTTTGTGCCTCTGTGCTGTATCTGAGGTGGGACGCCATACTCCAGAAGAGGAGTGTTGCCAGGAGCAGGGGCACTCCTGATACTGGGTTAAAATGCCCTGAGTACTCCAATGTGCGGGATGCAACCGGGAGTGTGCCCAGACAAAGAGTGGGCCCATCATCGCCTGTCTGTGCCCAGCTGCACCCATCTGCACCTATCTGTGCCCATCCATTTCTGGACGAGGCGGGCTGGGCCATGCCTCTTGGCCCATGTTTTGCAACCTGGGGCAAAATCGCTGTGGATGGTCCACATTAGATAGAAAGGTTGGTGTGTGTATATTGTCTTGTCTCGTATCTCTTATAAACATGGAGTAAATGCCGTGGTGTAACATACTTCTGTATGCCCACTTTCAACAAGATTCTGACTTATGGGGAAGAAGAGTTTTTCTTTAAGTGAAGGGGGGGTTATGTTTCACCAGTGCTTAACTTGTAAAACATTTAGTCCAGTTGCTTAATTAATTTTAGGAAGCCAGACCCATTTCCCCCAGCTCTACCCACTTCTTTAACTGGCAACACCCACTTACTCTATTGGTTCTACCCACACCCTCAACTGGCACTGCTGAAAGCCAGATATAATACAAAGTTTGAATTTCATTAAGAGAGCCATCCTCAAGTAAGGTTTTGATATGAGGATCCCCCCATCGCCGAGAAATTACTGAAAAATGAATGCAACAGTGCATTTAAACACTATTTAGGATAAATTGGCTAACATGACTAATGCAACTTATGCAATGTAACTCAGTGTTTAGGGTTGACTTTACTTTCTGGCAGTTCATACCTCACTATAGTAGTTTGTGATTGTAACATATGAACTGCACAGTACTAAAAGGATCTTTGTGACAAAAGCGGCATCCCACAGAGCAGGGATAGTGTCTCTTGATAAACTCTGCCACGAACCTTAAGCTTGCTAGGAGTGTCTTTACGACTTTGGTGTGAAAAACTGTTTGGATTTTCTGAAGTCAGTCATCACAAACAGTCTTACAGGAAATGTCCCTACAGGTAAGGTTTACTGCAAAGAATGTGTACCATGCAGCTTACAGAACAGTATTTCATGTGCAATGCTCTGGAGAGAAAGATCAGAATTAAGCACTATTGCGGATTGACTTTTTTGAGAGGACACATGATTTTGATTCCTTCCTCAATGCAATTAGAGTAATTGTGCTGATCTACCAAGTAAATCAAGGTGTTACACCGTTAAAAATCATTTAATGGAGATTGTGTGGTTTCCTTGTAAGGAGCATATGGTGGAAAAGGCCATGCGGAGCTGTTAACTAGTGTTTTGGAGCAACTGGCCCCAGTTAGAAGAAGAACCGTGTAACATACCATAGACCTAAATAACTGCAGATTTCTGTCCATTTCCAGATTGGAGGTAGGCTCTAGTGTAGATGGACACAGACAGCAAGTTTCCTGCTAGCGCTGCTCAAAGGTGCTCCTCGCGAATGTATGATGTTACAATGCATACATTTACAATGCATGCCTTTACAACGAAATTTTTACATCGCAACATCCTTTACTACGCATTCTTTTACATAGCATGCCATTACACCGCATTTTCAGAAATGACCTTTACAACACATTCCATTACATCGCATTATACCTTTACAACGCATACCATTACAATGCATACCAATACATTGCATTTAAGGTAAGTGTTGTATAGTATAGGGGTAATAATTACTAAGCTAAGTCCTATGAGTGCAACAGTAGGGTAAGTGTTGGGTAGTGTAGGGGTAAAAATGTCTATTCTAACTTCAGTGAGTGCAACAGTAGGGTAAGTGTTGGATAGTGTAAGGGTACTATGCGTTGTAATGGTATGTGTTTTAACGAGTTGCGATGTAATCCCTGTGAGGCCAGCACTCACAGGGATAGTGGCCTGCTGGGGTCAGTAGACCGTCATGTCTGTGATTGCTTTTTAAATAAAGCAGTTTTTTTTAAATGCAGCCTGGTTTCCTTAAAGGAAAATGGGATGCATTTAAAAAAAAAATATGAAACATTTTTGTTTCATTCTTTAAGAGCAGACAATGGTCCATTAGATCACTGCCTGTTCTTGAAAAATATTTGCACTGCCCAACACAAAAGGGAAGGAGTTCCATGCGGACCTGTTTGTGAGTGGCTTACCACCTACTTGAAGTAGGTGGTAAACTGCAAGTGTGACCGCATTTAAGGTCGTAAAGCAATCGTATATACTAGGGTGACTTGCTATTACGAAGGGATTGTACTTGGCACGCCCCTTTCTAATAGCGACTCACAGACCCTATTTTGCGAGTCAGTAACAGGTTACCGGAAACTTCAGGCACAAACTAAGCACTGTGTTCCACCTCCTCTATTATATCCTATCTCACCACTGTAATTGGCGCTATCTCTACTGAACTAAATCTAGTGGAATATTGCATAAAGGCAGTGTAAAAGTTGATAATCGACCCATCTCCATTACCTGAGGTTCAACTTGGGGTGTTTATCAGGGAGTCCAACGCGACCCTCGAGGAAACCACCCAGAAGGATCCCTTACCAATTAATCTTAATTTGCAGCGGTAGAAAAGGGGCAAATCTTAGAACTTAGAAATCTTGGGAGAAGGGAAAATACTAGGCCTCTTCAAAAAGACCAGGGAGCATATTATCAAGAATGGAGATAACGTTATCGCTGCTTTAGCATCAGAAAACTGCTGCTAAAGCGGCAATAATGGCTTGATAATATGCTCTATTGAATTCCAATAGAAGCCCAGGTTAGATGTGAAGGACATCTAACCTGGGCTTCTATTGGAATTCTATAGAGCATATTAACAAGCCCATTATCGCCGCTTTAGAGGCAGTTTTCTGCCACTAAAGCGGCGATAATGTTATCTCCATTCTTGATAATATGCCCCCTTGTTTTTTCAGATTTTTTCCATTCGCACAGCGTTGGTGCATCCTTTCCGCCCAGCTCCACACAGACAGCAGTGAATAAATCCATTACTATGGTCAACATCCATGCCTTGATGCAAACATTTTGTAACCCCTTTTTAGCAAGTGTGGAAGTCATGCTGTAGTCAGTCCATCAGGACTTGTTGGGTCAGATTAGATCGCTGTTTGAAAAAAATTCAATCCCTGACTGAGGTAAAAAATAAGCCCTACCAGACAGCACAGAGGGGCATTGTGCTGCCTCTGTACAGAGTCATGCAATGCAACATAATGTCATTATTACCCACCCAGGCCAAGCAACTAGGGCAGCCATTTACAGTGCCAACTTTGGTGATCTGAAGAAAGATTATTCAGCCCAAGCACAGGCGGCCAGATTCCCCTCCTATTTTAACAGCCCTCCTTCCCTATCAGCTTTAAGAGGCAAACCTGCCCACTGACATCTCTCACCAAATGTACCTCATATGTGATTGTCTTTGAGGTGGTCCTTCTTTGGAGGAAGAAGTTCATAAAGACAGTCAAAGCCTTATTCATAAAGCTGCACATTGGTGCAAGAAAAATGCTGGGTGCTCAATCTGTTATGTGGATAACCTCATTATGGCCCGCAGGATTTACATTGATCTAGGGTGACTTCAAGTAACCTTATAGTGCTATTGACTTCTAAGCACTATTTTTGGATTTAATTTTCAAAAATTCATATCTCAACTTCTGCTTGTTGAACTTTTGTTGTTTTGGTCTTGTGTTACTCTAATAAAGATTCTGCGATTTTCTGGAGTCTTTTTGTGGTGTTTTTAGTGTGTTACTGTGATTGAAGTGTTGGGCAAATACTTTACACATTGCCTCTTAAGTTAGGCCTAACTACTCTGTGCCAAGCTACCGGAGGGGGAGCAGAGGTTATTTTATGTTGTGTATCTCATTTCCCTGACTAGAACAGTGGTCCCTACTTGTATCACGGGGCCCATGGGGAAATTGTCATTTCCCCTAAGTTAGCATGAGCATGCTGTAGATTGTCGACTGTTTTGCACATGTTACTGCACAAGTTTATTATGTAGACGCCTCTTTTGATATTTTCACATGAGAACTTACTCTGTGTTCCCACTTTGCATGTTCCTGGGATTTAGTCTGAACATCGGAAACAAGGTTGAAAAACAATGCCCCTAGTTATTCTGTTCTGGTCGGGCACTAGAACACAGACAAAATATATAGATGAAGCTGTTGTTTGGGAATACTTACCTTGGTCTTATTGGAATACATTGATAGGTAGCACACACTTGGAGAAGGAGATTTCCAGGGGAAAGCACCTATTATGTAGATCTACCATCTAAAGACTGAGGTATGAGGTCTACAGATAACACCAAGAGAGCTTCAAAAATATAATCATCCTGCTTCTATTCAAGGGGAGGGAGGTTATGATATGCTATCTCTCACTATGACAGCTCCTTTTATGATTTACGGACTACTTGCTATGCTGACCGTATTTGTGTTCTGTATTTTTCTACATATTAGACCACATTAGTTCAAATAAATATTTCAAACTTGTTATTATTTCTGTTAGCTCTTATTGTGGATAAGTACAAGAGTGTGGGGTGTGTCTTGCAACAGTGATTCCTGAGAGAGTCCGGAGTGTTGTGTCTAATCACTTGTTCCTCTGTGATTGAGCAGGAGGGCAAGTGAGAAACTATAGCTAGTCACTCCTGGGCTCATGGGCACGAAGGTGCTAGGATTACTCAATCCCTATTTACTAAGATCCCATAATCCTATGCATAGTTCTGTGTTTGAGCAGAATCCCTGCAACACTTGGACAGGGTGAAAATCTGCCAAGAAGAGAGCCAATTTCTAACAGGTAGCTTCACTGCCTTCCCATTCACAAGTACAATCAATTCCAACTTTCACGCACACATACAAAGTTCTGCACAACACAGGATCCATATACCTGAACAGCCGCATACACTTTAACTAACGCACCAGACTCCTACGCTGTGCCTCACTTACACTCGCACACACTCCCTGCATCCACAAAAGAGGAACTGGAGGGCATTCATTCTCCTACATCACACCCAAGACATGAAACAAACTCCCTCAATGCATCAGACCTTCCTCCTCACTTGAGTTCTACAAGAAGCTGAAGACCTGTCTATAAACACCTTGGGGACCATACACCTGCATACCTACCCAAGCACCTGGATATTCTTGTGGGTTATTAATGGGCTATTCAAATCAACATAACATAACAAACCATACCATACCATACCATACCATACCATAACTTAACATAACAACAGAACATAGGCTAGCATAGCATACCAAAACATAACATAACAGAGCATACTGTTTATTGAATTTAGATGAAGGAATGTGTCATTTTAGCACCCCATGTATAGGTATGGAAAAATAGTGCTATTGATTTATTTGAGTAAGTTTACGGAGTACAGGGTTACTATTGCAGGAGTATTGAGGGAGTACTGTGGTACTTAATGAAAGAAAAAACATTATATTTGAAATTATTTAGATATAATAGACAGGGGCTTTTAAAAGAGCATTTGTTTAGTTTTCCAACTAAACATATTTAAATATGTTTCTGAAGCCAATTTCTCAGTTTGTAAGGAAAAAATGGTTTCAATAGGTTGTGAACTGAAGAGCAGCAGGACTATTCAGTGCTTCATTGGAATATTTGATATTCAAATGCAAAATTGAAGACATTCCATGAGCTCGAACGAATGCTGAGACTGCCTTGTTGATATGTGTTAGAGTTTTTTTAAACTTAGCAGCATTTAGAGTAAATTTGGCAAAGACAAAATGTTTGTTTGGAAACATGGACTTTAAGGTGGAAAATGTCTTCTTCATGTAAATTTCCAGTCTATCTCTAGGAAAGTAGCCAATTTCATTGCCACCACAGAGGATAACCATAAAGTGCGGATGGTCACATGCACTAACAGAGAAAAGTAGAGTGAGTAACTGATTACATCTCAAAACTCTTACCAATCCATTTTATTCATCTCTCTTTGCAAATAAATCAGTATGCTCACCAACAAGGCAAACATAAACCATCTTACACATGCATTGACATACAAGAATGAGGAAAAGAGACAGACACACAAATATATGTCGAATTAGATGATAGGCCAGTAGGAAAGTACATCATATCAGCAACTTAATTTTGCAAAGAGGAAAATGATTGGCCTAGATATAATTTACTAATGTAGTACAATACTACCAAATTCCAAAATGAGGTAAAAAAATAAACTAGTACGTAACATTGAAGTTTCACAACCATTAGAAAGGCATTCGAAACATACATTTATGGTCATGTGACAATGAAAACCAATAGAAAAATGCATAAGAGACACAATTAAGAAGTACAGCATAATGTGATTGGTTAAATACAGCCCAAAATAAATAAATATCACTAACAACCATAAGGACTCTACTGACTGTTAAGAAGGAATACAGCTTTGTTTTTTCTTCAAGGACATTCCTGAGAGATTGAACATTATACCTCATTGCTTATATCCTTACATATTCTACTCCTCTCTACCACACAGTACTCTACAATATCCCACTTCACTTTATGCTACTCCACTCTATGTCCCTCTAATCTAACACTGTATGACATCCCAACTCTATGATATGCCACTGCATTGTATGCCACTCCACTCTACAACACTTAACTCCAATCTATCCGCCTCCAATTGAGGCCACTCTACTCGCCTCAATCACTCTATACTAAACGCCACTAGCCTCCACTCTATGAGATTCCACTCCACTCTACGACATGATACTCCAATGTACAACAGTCCACTCCTCTCTACAACACTCTATGCCAATACGCTATATGACATGACACTCATCTCTATGACATGCCACTACACTCTATGGCATGCTACTCCAGTCTACAACACTCCACACCACTCTACGACATTCCTCTCTACAACATTCTACTTAGTCCTTGATCCTTGATATACCTCCGTAAACAAAAATGTTGTCCAAAGATTTTAATTTTTGATTTATGTACTTTATCATTAGAGAAGTAATTTAGCTTGGGTAGACATTGCTAGTCCATGCCAATTTTTTCTGAACAACATTTTTAAAATACAAGATGTGTTGCAGTGATAATGTAGCATTTCAGGGACAGTGAGTCCTATATACTTCCTTTTTGGTGTCAAAACATTTGTTTTAGGATCAAGTTGTCTTATAGAGACAGAAAATAACTCCTCTGAAAAAACCCTTAGGCTGTTTTCCAAAATGGCGGCTCTATAAAAATGTTTTAGCCATCATGTTAGTAATTTATTTTAATATTGTTTTTGATTCAGGTTTTCCATTGATTCAAATTTGTAAACATGAGTGAAGCAAGTGGTAGCAGACGATCTTTAACTCCTGACAGAGTGTTGCTAACTACAAAATCTGAGGAGTCCTTCAACAAAGAGAAATGTGTCATATAGCAAACTAATCTGAAACAAAAGCTAACACCAACTGTGCTGGATGAAAGATAATGTGAAATGTTGCAGAAATCGGGCAACATGAAGCTCAACAAAATATTAAAACTGATGGGTAAGGGGGATCCAACATTTTATCATTGTGCAACAAGTTGGATATAATGGAAGAAAGCCTGGAAAGAAATTGTCAAAAAATAACAGAAACTAGTGAATCACAAGAGGAATCCATGTCTTCTGGGAAAGCAAAAATAACCAAACCCAATTCCCATCACTTAGAAGATCGATGGCTATCCCTCGTCCACCTCCAACAACTGATCAGAAAGCACAGAGGATCATCAATGTGTTATGTAATCCTGTCCCCCTGATATACAGCCATAAAAAAGTTGTTCAGAGATTTAGATTTTGATTTGTGTTTTTGGATCATTAATTTAGCTTGGGACTCATTGTCAGTGAAATTGCTCTCCCACCCTCGCAGCTCCACCATTAAGTGAGGTGCCCTTGCCCCTGCACTCTTGAGTGTTGGTGATCGAGGCCCTCCTCCACCCGCAGGTTTCCCTGCGCCTCATCCCTGGTGGTCCAGTGGACCTCTGTCTCCTTTCTTTCTTTCTGCTCCTTCACTCGTTTTTCTCCCCTTTCTATCTTTCACCTTTCTGCACCTCTGTTCTTTTGCGCCTTATTTCTGCCCATTTCCCTTTCTCTCCCTCTGCTCCTTCACTCGTTTTCACTCATTTTTTTCCCCTTTCTATCTTTCACCTTTCTGCACCTCTGCTCTTTTGTGCCTTATTTTTGCCCATTTTCCCTTTCTCTCCCTCTGCTCCTTCTCTCGTTTTCACTCGTTTTTTTACCCTTTCTATCTTTCACCTTTCTGCTCTTTTCTGCATCTCTGCTCTTTTGTGCCTTATTTCTGCCTATTCTCCCTTTTTTCTTTATCCCTTCTTTCCTCCCTTTACCTTTCCCCGCCGCTGCTGCCCCCGCGGCCCCTCCCCCCCCAGCACGACCGGCCCAATCCAGCTCCCCTCCCCACTCCCGCCTCCCAGCTGTCCAGCCCTCCCCGACCCCTACTTAATGGTGCCGCTGGTGCACCGAAGGCGCATCAAAGGCAAGCACGTCTGCGCCCGTCTGCGACCCGTCCGCGACCAGCACCAGGAACCCTGGACCTCCGCCCCGCCAACGCTACGACCCAGCAGCACTCCACGCACTCAAACCAGGCTGCAACAACAACTGCAAGCTAACATCACCAGCCGACACCCATGGACCCTTCAGCTGTCACCGCTGCCGGCACACCTGCAGCACCGCCAAGAACACGGATCCAGCACAACCCGCCCACAAGAACACAACCGAACTAAAGACCCTGCAATGCATCCTCCTCAACGTCCGATCCCTCCACAAACACGCCACAGAAATCTGGGACCTCCTCGACAGCACAACCCCAGACGTAGCATTCTTCACCGAAACCTGGACCAACACCACCTCGGGACCGGACATCGCCATCGCCATCCCCCAAGGATACAAGATCTCCAGGAAGGACCGCCCCATCCACCCAGGAGGAGGAATCGCCATCGTCCACAAATCCAGCCTCCGCCTGAGCACACTCCCTGACGAGTCCACAGAACTGATGGAACACCTTCACTTCAAGATACTGGCCAGCCCCACCGCCGCCCTCCGAGGAACCCTCATCTACCGACCCCCTGGACCCCGCGGACCCTTCGCCAACTCCATCACGGACATTATCTCGCCTCAGGCCATCGCATCCACCAACTACACCCTGCTGGGAGACCTCAACTTCCACCTCGACAATCAACTGGACCCCAACACCACATCCCTCCTGGACAACCTCCACAACATTGGACTCCGCCAGATAGTGACCGAGCCCACGCACTCAGCAGGACACACCCTCGACCCCCTCTTCACTACAGGAAACTCCATCACCTTCAGCCACACCACCGAACTCCCATGGACCGACCATCGTTGCGTCCACTTCACCTTCAGAACACCCACCATCCACAGACACCAGCACCTGCTTCCACAAAGAAACTGGACCAAAATCACCGATGACCAGCTCACCTCCTCACTCAACAACTCCACCCCAACCATCGCGGAAAACGACGACCCCAACACCGCAGCCCGAACCCTGCATAGATGGATCTCGGACAGCACCAAACACCATAGCCTCCCTCAAAAAAAACAACAATACCCGTGCCAAGAAAGCCAGATGGTTTACCACCGAACTTCGAGAGTCCAGGCGCACATGCCGCCGCCTCGAAAAGGCCTGGAGAAACACCAAATCCACAGAAGCCCACAACAACTTCAGAGCCGCCACCAACGCCCACCATCAACTCATCAGAGAAACGAGAAAAAAAGCGATTGAAGACAGAATCTCCACCCACGCACACAACAGCAAGGAACTCTTCAGCATCATCAAGGAGTTCGCCCAACCCACCAGCGAGTCTACCGACATCCCTCCCTCACAAGACCTCTGCGACAAACTCAGCATCTTTTTCCACCACAAAATCAAGAGCATCTACGACAACTTCGACGAAGACAACCAACACACTGAACCCTCACCAAGCACCCCCGACACCCGGAAACCAGCGATTGATGACTGGACAGCCCTCACCACCGAAGACACACTGAAGATAATGAAGTCAATCCACTCAGGGGCCCCCACGGACCCCTGCCCCCACCACATCTTCAACAGAGCCGCCAACACCATCGCACCCATCCTCCGCCAAACCATCAACCGCTCCCTGGCGACCGCCTCATTCCCCGACGACTGGAAACATGCCGAGGTCAACCCCCTCCTAAAGAAACCCTCAGCGGACCCCACCGACCTCAAAAACTACAGACCCATCTCCCTGCTCCCGTTCCCAGCGAAAGTCATCGAGAAAGCCATCAACAGCCAACTCGCCACATTCATTGAAGAACACAACATCCTCGACTCCTCCCAATCCGGCTTCAGAAAAAACCACAGTACGGAAACCGCCCTCCTCGCCGCAACAGACGACATCCGCACCTTACTGGACAAAGGAGAAACAGTAGCCCTCATCCTCCTCAACCTATCAGCGGCGTTCGACACAGTCTCCCACCGCACCCTAATACGCAGACTCTACGATGCAGGAATCCAGGACAAGGCCCTCGACTGGATCTGCTCCTTCCTCTCCAGCAGGACGCAGCGGGTCAGACTCCCCCCTTTCCTCTCGGACCCCACACCTATCACCTGCGGAGTCCCCCAGGGCTCCTCCCTCAGCCCGACGCTCTTCAACGTCTACATGGCTCCACTTGCCCCCATCGTCAGAACCTACGGACTCAACATCGTGTCACATGCAGACGACACCCAGCTCATCCTCTCCCTATCCAACGAGCCCAACACCACCAGACGCAACTTTCGAGAAGGCATGGAAGCCGTCGCCAAATGGATGAAAAACAGCTGCCTACAACTAAACACCAACAAAACAGAAGTACTCATCATGGGCCCAAACCCCGACGCCTGGAGTGACACCTGGTGGCCCACCGCCCTCGGAAACCCGCCAACCCCCACAGACCACGCACGCAACCTGGGAATCATCCTGGACTCTGAGCTCAAAATGGACCGCCAGATCAACTCTGTCTCATCTTCCTGCTGCCACACCCTCCGCCTCCTTCGTAAGACCTTCAAATGGATCCCCCTCGAACACCGAAAGACAGTCACTCACGCCCTGGTCACCAGCAGACTCGACTACGGCAACGCACTCTACGCCGGAATAAACAAAAACCTCATCTGCAAGCTACAGAACATCCAGAACGCCGCCGCAAGACTGGTCCTCAATCTGCCAAAACACTGCCACATCTCCCAGCACCTGCGCACACTCCACTGGCTCCCCGTCGAGGCGAGAATCACCTTTAAGATGCTCACCCACGCACACAAGGCCCTCCACGGCACCGGACCAGCATACCTGAACAGCCGACTCAAATTCCACGCACCCCAAAGCACCCTACGATCAGCCCAGCTTTCCTACGCTGTGGTCCCCCGCACCAGAAAGACCAGATCGGGAGGCCGCTCCTTCTCCTTCCTCGCGGCCAAAGCATGGAACGCCCTTCCGCTCCACCTCAGACAGACAACATCGCTTCCCATCTTCACAAGAAACCTCAAAACCTGGCTCTTCGACAGACCCCCTCCTTGATGGAATGGAACCTGCACCCCCCCAACCCCCCCCACCCCTAGCGCCTTGAGACCCTTACGGGTGAGTAGTCGCGCTTTAAGAAACTCCTGATTGATTGATTGATTGATTGGGAAGACATTGCTGATCTGGGCTGAATTTTTCTGGATTATTTACAACAAGGGGTGGTGATGGACAGAGTCTCTGAATTAAGCAGAGTACTCTCACCCAGTCAAGAGATCAGGGCTAGATCCAACACCGTTTTTTAGCTCATTGCACCATCCCAGTTTCAGAACCTGGCTGTATGCAAATTAGTCTGTCCCTGGCCCAGTGCATCATGGGAACAGGGCAGACCAGACTACAAAAGCCAATTATTACACTGGAAAGGAAACAAGCTTCCGGGGACCGGTTTCTGCCATTTCAGGCGTCTTCGGCCCGGCTTGCTTGAATCCTGATGGTGCAATGAGCAAGGGACTCACATCTGAGTATACCCTTCCACGCTTAGGGTGGACAAAATTATTTACAACAAGGGGTGGTGATGGACAGAGTCTCTGAATTAAGCAGAGTACTCTCACCCAGTCAAGAGATCAGGGCTAGATCCAACACCGTTTTTTAGCTCATTGCACCATCCCAGTTTCAGAACCTGGCTGTATGCAAATTAGTCTGTCCCTGGCCCAGTGCATCATGGGAACAGGGCAGACCAGACTACAAAAGCCAATTCTTACACTGGAAAGGAAACAAGCTTCCGGGGACCGGTTTCTGCCATTTCAGGCGTCTTCGGCCCGGCTTGCTTGAATCCTGATGGTGCAATGAGCAAGGGACTCACATCTGAGTATACCCTTCCACGCTTAGGGTGGACAAAATTATTTACAACAAGGGGTGGTGATGGACAGAGTCTCTGAATTAAGCAGAGTACTCTCACCCAGTCAAGAGATCAGGGCTAGATCCAACACCGTTTTTTTAGCTCATTGCACCATCCCAGTTTCAGAATCTGGCTGTATGCAAATTAGTCTGTCCCTGGCCCAGTGCATCATGGGAACAGGGCAGACCAGACTACAAAAGCCAATTGTTACACTGGAAAGGAAACAAGCTTCCGGGGACCGGTTTCTGCCATTTCAGGCGTCTTCGGCCCGGCTTGCTTGAATCCTGATGGTGCAATGAGCAAGGGACTAACATCTGAGTATACCCTTCCACGCTTAGGGTGGACAAAATTATTTACAACAAGGGGTGGTGATGGACAGAGTCTCTGAATTAAGCAGAGTACTCTCACCCAGTCAAGAGATCAGGGCTAGATCCAACACCGTTTTTTAGCTCATTGCACCATCCCAGTTTCAGAACCTGGCTGTATGCAAATTAGTCTGTCCCTGGCCCAGTGCATCATGGGAACAGGGCAGACCAGACTACAAAAGCCAATTCTTACACTGGAAAGAAAACAAGCTTCCGGGGACCGGTTTCTGCCATTTCAGGCGTCTTCGGCCCGACTTGCTTGAATCCTGATGGTGCAATGAGCAAGGGACTCACATCTGAGTATACCCTTCCACGCTTAGGGTGGACAAAATTATTTACAACAAGGGGTGGTGATGGACAGAGTCTCTGAATTAAGCAGAGTACTCTCACCCAGTCAAGAGATCAGGGCTAGATCCAACACCGTTTTTTAGCTCATTGCACCATCCCAGTTTCAGAACCTGGCTGTATGCAAATTAGTCTGTCCCTGGCCCAGTGCATCATGGGAACAGGGCAGACCAGACTACAAAAGCCAATTCTTACACTGGAAAGGAAACAAGCTTCCGGGGACCGGTTTCTGCCATTTCAGGCGTCTTCGGCCCGGCTTGCTTGAATCCTGATGGTGCAATGAGCAAGGGACTCACGTCTGAGTATACCCTTCCACGCTTAGGGTGGACAAAATTATTTACAACAAGGGGTGGTGATGGACAGAGTCTCTGAATTAAGCAGAGTACTCTCACCCAGTCAAGAGATCAGGGCTAGATCCAACACCGTTTTTTAGCTCATTGCACCATCCCAGTTTCAGAACCTGGCTGTATGCAAATTAGTCTGTCCCTGGCCCAGTGCATCATGGGAACAGGGCAGACCAGACTACAAAAGCCAATTCTTACACTGGAAAGGAAACAAGCTTCCGGGGACCGGTTTCTGCCATTTCAGGCGTCTTCGGCCCGGCTTGCTTGAATCCTGATGGTGCAATGAGCAAGGGACTCACATCTGAGTATACCCTTCCACGCTTAGGGTGGACAAAATTATTTACAACAAGGGGTGGTGATGGACAGAGTCTCTGAATTAAGCAGAGTACTCTCACCCAGTCAAGAGATCAGGGCTAGATCCAACACCGTTTTTTAGCTCATTGCACCATCCCAGTTTCAGAACCTGGCTGTATGCAAATTAGTCTGTCCCTGGCCCAGTGCATCATGGGAACAGGGCAGACCAGACTACAAAAGCCAATTCTTACACTGGAAAGGAAACAAGCTTCCGGGGACCGGTTTCTGCCATTTCAGGCGTCTTCGGCCCGACTTGCTTGAATCCTGATGGTGCAATGAGCAAGGGACTCACATCTGAGTATACCCTTCCACGCTTAGGGTGGACAAAATTATTTACAACAAGGGGTGGTGATGGACAGAGTCTCTGAATTAAGCAGAGTACTCTCACCCAGTCAAGAGATCAGGGCTAGATCCAACACCGTTTTTTAGCTCATTGCACCATCCCAGTTTCAGAACCTGGCTGTATGCAAATTAGTCTGTCCCTGGCCCAGTGCATCATGGGAACAGGGCAGACCAGACTACAAAAGCCAATTCTTACACTGGAAAGGAAACAAGCTTCCGGGGACCGGTTTCTGCCATTTCAGGCGTCTTCGGCCCGGCTTGCTTGAATCCTGATGGTGCAATGAGCAAGGGACTCACATCTGAGTATACCCTTCCACGCTTAGGGTGGACAAAATTATTTACAACAAGGGGTGGTGATGGACAGAGTCTCTGAATTAAGCAGAGTACTCTCACCCAGTCAAGAGATCAGGGCTAGATCCAACACCGTTTTTTAGCTCATTGCACCATCCCAGTTTCAGAACCTGGCTGTATGCAAATTAGTCTGTCCCTGGCCCAGTGCATCATGGGAACAGGGCAGACCAGACTACAAAAGCCAATTCTTACACTGGAAAGGAAACAAGCTTCCGGGGACCGGTTTCTGCCATTTCAGGCGTCTTCGGCCCGACTTGCTTGAATCCTGATGGTGCAATGAGCAAGGGACTCACATCTGAGTATACCCTTCCACGCTTAGGGTGGACAACATTATTTACAACAAGGGGTGGTGATGGACAGAGTCTCTGAATTAAGCAGAGTACTCTCACCCAGTCAAGAGATCAGGGCTAGATCCAACACCGTTTTTTAGCTCATTGCACCATCCCAGTTTCAGAACCTGGCTGTATGCAAATTAGTCTGTCCCTGGCCCAGTGCATCATGGGAACAGGGCAGACCAGACTACAAAAGCCAATTCTTACACTGGAAAGGAAACAAGCTTCCGGGGACCGGTTTCTGCCATTTCAGGCGTCTTCGGCCCGGCTTGCTTGAATCCTGATGGTGCAATGAGCAAGGGACTCACATCTGAGTATACCCTTCCACGCTTAGGGTGGACAAAATTATTTACAACAAGGGGTGGTGATGGACAGAGTCTCTGAATTAAGCAGAGTACTTTCACCCAGTCAAGAGATCAGGGCTAGATCCAACACCGTTTTTTAGCTCATTGCACCATCCCAGTTTCAGAACCTGGCTGTATGCAAATTAGTCTGTCCCTGGCCCAGTGCATCATGGGAACAGGGCAGACCAGACTACAAAAGCCAATTCTTACACTGGAAAGGAAACAAGCTTCCGGGGACCGGTTTCTGCCATTTCAGGCGTCTTCGGCCCGGCTTGCTTGAATCCTGATGGTGCAATGAGCAAGGGACTCACATCTGAGTATACCCTTCCACGCTTAGGGTGGACAAAATTATTTACAACAAGGGGTGGTGATGGACAGAGTCTCTGAATTAAGCAGAGTACTCTCACCCAGTCAAGAGATCAGGGCTAGATCCAACACCGTTTTTTAGCTCATTGCACCATCCCAGTTTCAGAACCTGGCTGTATGCAAATTAGTCTGTCCCTGGCCCAGTGCATCATGGGAACAGGGCAGACCAGACTACAAAAGCCAATTCTTACACTGGAAAGGAAACAAGCTTCTGGGGACCGGTTTCTGCCATTTCAGGCGTCTTCGGCCCGGCTTGCTTGAATCCTGATGGTGCAATGAGCAAGGGACTCACATCTGAGTATACCCTTCCACGCTTAGGGTGGACAAAATTATTTACAAGGGGTGGTGATGGACAGAGTCTCTGAATTAAGCAGAGTACTCTCACCCAGTCAAGAGATCAGGGCTAGATCCAACACCGTTTTTTAGCTCATTGCACCATCCCAGTTTCAGAACCTGGCTGTATGCAAATTAGTCTGTCCCTGGCCCAGTGCATCATGGGAACAGGGCAGACCAGACTACAAAAGCCAATTCTTACACTGGAAAGGAAACAAGCTTCCGGGGACCGGTTTCTGCCATTTCAGGCGTCTTCGGCCAGGCTTGCTTGAATCCTGATGGTGCAATGAGCAAGGGACTCACATCTGAGTATACCCTTCCACGCTTAGGGTGGACAAAATTATTTACAACAAGGGGTGGTGATGGACAGAGTCTCTGAATTAAGCAGAGTACTCTCACCCAGTCAAGAGATCAGGGCTAGATCCAACACCGTTTTTTAGCTCATTGCACCATCCCAGTTTCAGAACCTGGCTGTATGCAAATTAGTCTGTCCCTGGCCCAGTGCATCATGGGAACAGGGCAGACCAGACTACAAAAGCCAATTCTTACACTGGAAAGGAAACAAGCTTCCGGGGACCGGTTTCTGCCATTTCAGGCGTCTTCGGCCCGGCTTGCTTGAATCCTGATGGTGCAATGAGCAAGGGACTCACATCTGAGTATACCCTTCCACGCTTAGGGTGGACAAAATTATTTACAACAAGGGGTGGTAATGGACAGAGTCTCTGAATTAAGCAGAGTACTCTCACCCAGTCAAGAGATCAGGGCTAGATCCAACACCGTTTTTTAGCTCATTGCACCATCCCAGTTTCAGAACCTGGCTGTATGCAAATTAGTCTGTCCCTGGCCCAGTGCATCATGGGAACAGGGCAGACCAGACTACAAAAGCCAATTCTTACACTGGAAAGGAAACAAGCTTCCGGGGACCGGTTTCTGCCATTTCAGGCGTCTTCGGCCCGGCTTGCTTGAATCCTGATGGTGCAATGAGCAAGGGACTCACATCTGAGTATACCCTTCCACGCTTAGGGTGGACAAAATTATTTACAACAAGGGGTGGTGATGGACAGAGTCTCTGAATTAAGCAGAGTACTCTCACCCAGTCAAGAGATCAGGGCTAGATCCAACACCGTTTTTTAGCTCATTGCACCATCCCAGTTTCAGAACCTGGCTGTATGCAAATTAGTCTGTCCCTGGCCCAGTGTATCATGGGAACAGGGCAGACCAGACTACAAAAGCCAATTCTTACACTGGAAAGGAAACAAGCTTCCGGGGACTGGTTTCTGCCATTTCAGGCGTCTTCGGCCCGGCTTGCTTGAATCCTGATGGTGCAATGAGCAAGGGACTCACATCTGAGTATACCCTTCCACGCTTAGGGTGGACAAAATTATTTACAACAAGGGGTGGTGATGGACAGAGTCTCTGAATTAAGCAGAGTACTCTCACCCAGTCAAGAGATAAGGGCTAGATCCAACACCGTTTTTTAGCTCATTGCACCATCCCAGTTTCAGAACCTGGCTGTATGCAAATTAGTCTGTCCCTGGCCCAGTGCATCATGGGAACAGGGCAGACCAGACTACAAAAGCCAATTCTTACACTGGAAAGGAAACAAGCTTCCGGGGACCGGTTTCTGCCATTTCAGGCGTCTTCGGCCCGGCTTGCTTGAATCCTGATGGTGCAATGAGCAATGGACTCACATCTGAGTATACCCTTCCACGCTTAGGGTGGACAAAATTATTTACAACAAGGGGTGGTGATGGACAGAGTCTCTGAATTAAGCAGAATACTCTCACCCAGTCAAGAGATCAGGCTAGATCCAACACCGTTTTTTAGCTCATTGCACCATCCCAGTTTCAGAACCAGGCTGTATTGAAATTAGTCTGTCCCTGGCCCAGTGCATCATGGGAACAGGGCAGACCAGACTACAAAAGCCAATTCTTACACTGGAAAGGAAACAAGCTTCCGGGGACCGGTTTCTGCCATTTCAGGCGTCTTCGGCCCGGCTTGCTTGAATCCTGATGGTGCAATGAGCAAGGGACTCACATCTGAGTATACCCTTCCACGCTTAGGGTGGACAAAATTATTTACAACAAGGGGTGGTGATGGACAGAGTCTCTGAATTAAGCAGAGTACTCTCACCCAGTCAAGAGATCAGGGCTAGATCCAACACCGTTTTTTAGCTCATTGCACCATCCCAGTTTCAGAACCTGGCTGTATGCAAATTAGTCTGTCCCTGGCCCAGTGCATCATGGGAACAGGGCAGACCAGACTACAAAAGCCAATTCTTACACTGGAAAGGAAACAAGCTTCCGGGGACCGGTTTCTGCCATTTCAGGCGTCTTCGGCCCGGCTTGCTTGAATCCTGATGGTTCAATGAGCAAGGGACTCACATCTGAGTATACCCTTCCACGCTTAGGGTGGACAAAATTATTTACAACAAGGGGTGGTGATGGACAGAGTCTCTGAATTAAGCAGAGTACTCTCACCCAGTCAAGAGATCAGGGCTAGATCCAACACTGTTTTTTAGCTCATTGCACCATCCCAGTTTCAGAACCTGGCTGTATGCAAATTAGTCTGTCCCTGGCCCAGTGCATCATGGGAACAGGGCAGACCAGACTACAAAAGCCAATTCTTACACTGGAAAGGAAACAAGCTTCCGGGGACCGGTTTCTGCCATTTCAGGCGTCTTCGGCCCGGCTTGCTTGAATCCTGATGGTGCAATGAGCAAGGGACTCACATCTGAGTATACCCTTCCACGCTTAGGGTGGACAAAATTATTTACAACAAGGGGTGGTGATGGACAGAGTCTCTGAATTAAGCAGAGTACTCTCACCCAGTCAAGAGATCAGGGCTAGATCCAACACCGTTTTTTAGCTCATTGCACCATCCCAGTTTCAGAACCTGGCTGTATGCAAATTAGTCTGTCCCTGGCCCAGTGCATCATGGGAACAGGGCAGACCAGACTACAAAAGCCAATTCTTACACTGGAAAGGAAACAAGCTTCCGGGGACCGGTTTCTGCCATTTCAGGCATCTTCGGCCCGGCTTGCTTGAATCCTGATGGTGCAATGAGCAAGGGACTCACATCTGAGTATACCCTTCCACGCTTAGGGTGGACAAAATTATTTACAACAAGGGGTGGTGATGGACAGAGTCTCTGAATTAAGCAGTGTACTCTCACCCAGTCAAGAGATCAGGGCTAGATCCAACACCGTTTTTTAGCTCATTGCACCATCCCAGTTTCAGAACCTGGCTGTATGCAAATTAGTCTGTCCCTGGCCCAGTGCATCATGGGAACAGGGCAGACCAGACTACAAAAGCCAATTCTTACACTGGAAAGGAAACAAGCTTCCGGGGACCGGTTTCTGCCATTTCAGGCGTCTTCGGCCAGGCTTGCTTGAATCCTGATGGTGCAATGAGCAAGGGACTCACATCTGAGTATACCCTTCCACGCTTAGGGTGGACAAAATTATTTACAACAAGGGGTGGTGATGGACAGAGTCTCTGAATTAAGCAGAGTACTCTCACCCAGTCAAGAGATCAGGGCTAGATCCAACACCGTTTTTTAGCTCATTGCACCATCCCAGTTTCAGAACCTGGCTGTATGCAAATTAGTCTGTCCCTGGCCCAGTGCATCATGGGAACAGGGCAGACCAGACTACAAAAGCCAATTCTTACACTGGAAAGGAAACAAGCTTCCGGGGACCGGTTTCTGCCATTTCAGGCGTCTTCAGCCCGGCTTGCTTGAATCCTGATGGTGCAATGAGCAAGGGACTCACATCTGAGTATACCCTTCCACGCTTAGGGTGGACAAAATTATTTACAACAAGGGGTGGTGATGGACAGAGTCTCTGAATTAAGCAGAGTACTCTCACCCAGTCAAGAGATCAGGGCTAGATCCAACACCGTTTTTTAGCTCATTGCACCATCCCAGTTTCAGAACCTGGCTGTATGCAAATTAGTCTGTCCCTGGCCCAGTGCATCATGGGAACAGGGCAGACCAGACTACAAAAGCCAATTCTTACACTGGAAAGGAAACAAGCTTCCGGGGACCGGTTTCTGCCATTTCAGGCGTCTTCGGCCCGGCTTGCTTGAATCCTGATGGTGCAATGAGCAAGGGACTCACATCTGAGTATACCCTTCCACGCTTAGGGTGGACAAAATGATTTACAACAAGGGGTGGTGATGGACAGAGTCTCTGAATTAAGCAGAGTACTCTCACCCAGTCAAGAGATCAGGGCTAGATCCAACACCGTTTTTTAGCTCATTGCACCATCCCAGTTTCAGAACCTGGCTGTATGCAAATTAGTCTGTCCCTGGCCCAGTGTATCATGGGAACAGGGCAGACCAGACTACAAAAGCCAATTCTTACACTGGAAAGGAAACAAGCTTCCGGGGACCGGTTTCTGCCATTTCAGGCGTCTTCGGCCCGGCTTGCTTGAATCCTGATGGTTCAATGAGCAAGGGACTCACATCTGAGTATACCCTTCCACGCTTAGGGTGGACAAAATTATTTACAACAAGGGGTGGTGATGGACAGAGTCTCTGAATTAAGCAGAGTACTCTCACCCAGTCAAGAGATCAGGGCTAGATCCAACACCGTTTTTTAGCTCATTGCACCATCCCAGTTTCAGAACCTGGCTGTATGCAAATTAGTCTGTCCCTGGCCCAGTGCATCATGGGAACAGGGCAGACCAGACTACAAAAGCCAATTCTTACACTGGAAAGGAAACAAGCTTCCGGGGACCGGTTTCTGCCATTTCAGGCGTCTTCGGCCCGGCTTGCTTGAATCCTGATGGTGCAATGAGCAAGGGACTCACATCTGAGTATACCCTTCCACGCTTAGGGTGGACAAAATTATTTACAACAAGGGGTGGTGATGGACAGAGTCTCTGAATTAAGCAGAGTACTCTCACCCAGTCAAGAGATCAGGGCTAGATCCAACACCGTTTTTTAGCTCATTGCACCATCCCAGTTTCAGAACCTGGCTGTATGCAAATTAGTCTGTCCCTGGCCCAGTGCATCATGGGAACAGGGCAGACCAGACTACAAAAGCCAATTCTTACACTGGAAAGGAAACAAGCTTCCGGGGACCGGTTTCTGCCATTTCAGGCATCTTCGGCCCGGCTTGCTTGAATCCTGATGGTGCAATGAGCAAGGGACTCACATCTGAGTATACCCTTCCACGCTTAGGGTGGACAAAAATATTTACAACAAGGGGTGGTGATGGACAGAGTCTCTGAATTAAGCAGAGTACTCTCACCCAGTCAAGAGATCAGGGCTAGATCCAACACCGTTTTTTAGCTCATTGCACCATCCCAGTTTCAGAACCTGGCTGTATGCAAATTAGTCTGTCCCTGGCCCAGTGCATCATGGGAACAGGGCAGACCAGACTACAAAAGCCAATTCTTACACTGGAAAGGAAACAAGCTTCCGGGGACCGGTTTCTGCCATTTCAGGCGTCTTCAGCCAGGCTTGCTTGAATCCTGATGGTGCAATGAGCAAGGGACTCACATCTGAGTATACCCTTCCACGCTTAGGGTGGACAAAATTATTTACAACAAGGGGTGGTGATGGACAGAGTCTCTGAATTAAGCAGAGTACTCTCACCCAGTCAAGAGATCAGGGCTAGATCCAACACCGTTTTTTAGCTCATTGCACCATCCCAGTTTCAGAACCTGGCTGTATGCAAATTAGTCTGTCCCTGGCCCAGTGCATCATGGGAACAGGGCAGACCAGACTACAAAAGCCAATTCTTACACTGGAAAGGAAACAAGCTTCCGGGGACCGGTTTCTGCCATTTCAGGCGTCTTCGGCCCGGCTTGCTTGAATCCTGATGGTGCAATGAGCAAGGGACTCACATCTGAGTATACCCTTCCACGCTTAGGGTGGACAAAATTATTTACAACAAGGGGTGGTGATGGACAGAGTCTCTGAATTAAGCAGAGTACTCTCACCCAGTCAAGAGATCAGGGCTAGATCCAACACCGTTTTTTAGCTCATTGCACCATCCCAGTTTCAGAACCTGGCTGTATGCAAATTAGTCTGTCCCTGGCCCAGTGCATCATGGGAACAGGGCAGACCAGACTACAAAAGCCAATTCTTACACTGGAAAGGAAACAAGCTTCCGGGGACCGGTTTCTGCCATTTCAGGCGTCTTCGGCCCGGCTTGCTTGAATCCTGATGGTGCAATGAGCAAGGGACTCACATCTGAGTATACCCTTCCACGCTTAGGGTGGACAAAATGATTTACAACAAGGGGTGGTGATGGACAGAGTCTCTGAATTAAGCAGAGTACTCTCACCCAGTCAAGAGATCAGGGCTAGATCCAACACCGTTTTTTAGCTCATTGCACCATCCCAGTTTCAGAACCTGGCTGTATGCAAATTAGTCTGTCCCTGGCCCAGTGTATCATGGGAACAGGGCAGACCAGACTACAAAAGCCAATTCTTACACTGGAAAGGAAACAAGCTTCCGGGGACTGGTTTCTGCCATTTCAGGCGTCTTCGGCCCGGCTTGCTTGAATCCTGATGGTGCAATGAGCAAGGGACTCACATCTGAGTATACCCTTCCACGCTTAGGGTGGACAAAATTATTTACAACAAGGGGTGGTGATGGACAGAGTCTCTGAATTAAGCAGAGTACTCTCACCCAGTCAAGAGATCAGGGCTAGATCCAACACCGTTTTTTAGCTCATTGCACCATCCCAGTTTCAGAACCTGGCTGTATGCAAATTAGTCTGTCCCTGGCCCAGTGCATCATGGGAACAGGGCAGACCAGACTACAAAAGCCAATTCTTACACTGGAAAGGAAACAAGCTTCCGGGGACCGGTTTCTGCCATTTCAGGCGTCTTCGGCCCGGCTTGCTTGAATCCTGATGGTGCAATGAGCAAGGGACTCACATCTGAGTATACCCTTCCACGCTTAGGGTGGACAAAATTATTTACAACAAGGGGTGGTGATGGACAGAGTCTCTGAATTAAGCAGAATACTCTCACCCAGTCAAGAGATCAGGCTAGATCCAACACCGTTTTTTAGCTCATTGCACCATCCCAGTTTCAGAACCAGGCTGTATTGAAATTAGTCTGTCCCTGGCCCAGTGCATCATGGGAACAGGGCAGACCAGACTACAAAAGCCAATTCTTACACTGGAAAGGAAACAAGCTTCCGGGGACCGGTTTCTGCCATTTCAGGCGTCTTCGGCCCGGCTTGCTTGAATCCTGATGGTGCAATGAGCAAGGGACTCACATCTGAGTATACCCTTCCACGCTTAGGGTGGACAAAATTATTTACAACAAGGGGTGGTGATGGACAGAGTCTCTGAATTAAGCAGAGTACTCTCACCCAGTCAAGAGATCAGGGCTAGATCCAACACCGTTTTTTAGCTCATTGCACCATCCCAGTTTCAGAACCTGGCTGTATGCAAATTAGTCTGTCCCTGGCCCAGTGCATCATGGGAACAGGGCAGACCAGACTACAAAAGCCAATTCTTACACTGGAAAGGAAACAAGCTTCCGGGGACCGGTTTCTGCCATTTCAGGCGTCTTCGGCCCGGCTTGCTTGAATCCTGATGGTGCAATGAGCAAGGGACTCACATCTGAGTATACCCTTCCACGCTTAGGGTGGACAAAATTATTTACAACAAGGGGTGGTGATGGACAGAGTCTCTGAATTAAGTAGAGTACTCTCTCCCAGTCAAGAGATCAGGGCTAGATCCAACACCGTTTTTTAGCTCATTGCACCATCCCAGTTTCAGAACCTGGCTGTATGCAAATTAGTCTGTCCCTGGCCCAGTGCATCATGGGAACAGGGCAGACCAGTCTACAAAAGCCAATTCTTACACTGGAAAGGAAACAAGCTTCCGGGGACCGGTTTCTGCCATTTCAGGCGTCTTCGGCCCGGCTTGCTTGAATCCTGATGGTGCAATGAGCAAGGGACTCACATCTGAGTATACCCTTCCACGCTTAGGGTGGACAAAATTATTTACAACAAGGGGTGGTGATGGACAGAGTCTCTGAATTAAGCAGAGTACTCTAACCCAGTCAAGAGATCAGGGCTAGATCCAACACCGTTCTTTAGCTCATTGCACCATCCCAGTTTCAGAACCTGGCTGTATGCAAATTAGTCTGTCCCTGGCCCAGTGCATCATGGGAACAGGGCAGACCAGACTACAAAAGCCAATTCTTACACTGGAAAGGAAACAAGCTTCCGGGGACCGGTGTCTGCCATTTCAGGCATCTTCGGCCCGGCTTGCTTGAATCCTGATGGTGCAATGAGCAAGGGACTCACATCTGAGTATACCCTTCCACGCTTAGGGTGGACAAAATTATTTACAACAAGGGGTGGTGATGGACAGAGTCTCTGAATTAAGCAGAGTACTCTCACCCAATCAAGAGATCAGGGCTAGATCCAACACCGTTTTTTAGCTCATTGCACCATCCCAGTTTCAGAACCTGGCTGTATGCAAATTAGTCTGTCCCTGGCCCAGTGCATCATGGGAACAGGGCAGACCAGACTACAAAAGCCAATTCTTACACTGGAAAGGAAACAAGCTTCCGGGGACCGGTTTCTGCCATTTCAGGCGTCTTCGGCCCGGCTTGCTTGAATCCTGATGGTGCAATGAGCAAGGGACTCACATCTGAGTATACCCTTCCACGCTTAGGGTGGACAAAATTATTTACAACAAGGGGTGGTGATGGACAGAGTCTCTGAATTAAGCAGAGTACTCTCACCCAGTCAAGAGATCAGGGCTAGATCCAACACCGTTTTTTAGCTCATTGCACCATCCCAGTTTCAGAACCTGGCTGTATGCAAATTAGTCTGTCCCTGGCCCAGTGCATCATGGGAACAGGGCAGACCAGACTACAAAAGCCAATTCTTACACTGGAAAGGAAACAAGCTTCCGGGGACCGGTTTCTGCCATTTCAGGCGTCTTCGGCCCGGCTTGCTTGAATCCTGATGGTTCAATGAGCAAGGGACTCACATCTGAGTATACCCTTCCACGCTTAGGGTGGACAAAATTATTTACAACAAGGGGTGGTGATGGACAGAGTCTCTGAATTAAGCAGAGTACTCTCACCCAGTCAAGAGATCAGGGCTAGATCCAACACCGTTTTTTAGCTCATTGCACCATCCCAGTTTCAGAACCTGGCTGTATGCAAATTAGTCTGTCCCTGGCCCAGTGCATCATGGGAACAGGGCAGACCAGACTACAAAAGCCAATTCTTACACTGGAAAGGAAACAAGCTTCCGGGGACCGGTTTCTGCCATTTCAGGCGTCTTCGGCCCGGCTTGCTTGAATCCTGATGGTGCAATGAGCAAGGGACTCACATCTGAGTATACCCTTCCACGCTTAGGGTGGACAAAATTATTTACAACAAGGGGTGGTGATGGACAGAGTCTCTGAATTAAGCAGAGTACTCTCACCCAGTCAAGAGATCAGGGCTAGATCAACACCGTTTTTTAGCTCATTGCACCATCCCAGTTTCAGAACCTGGCTGTATGCAAATTAGTCTGTCCCTGGCCCAGTGCATCATGGGAACAGGGCAGACCAGACTACAAAAGCCGATTCTTACACTGGAAAGGAAACAAGCTTCCGGGGACCGGTTTCTGCCATTTCAGGCATCTTCGGCCCGGCTTGCTTGAATCCTGATGGTGCAATGAGCAAGGGACTCACATCTGAGTATACCCTTCCACGCTTAGGGTGGACAAAATTATTTACAACAAGGGGTGGTGATGGACAGAGTCTCTGAATTAAGCAGAGTACTCTCACCCAGTCAAGAGATCAGGGCTAGATCCAACACCGTTTTTTAGCTCATTGCACCATCCCAGTTTCAGAACCTGGCTGTATGCAAATTAGTCTGTCCCTGGTCCAGTGCATCATGGGAACAGGGCAGACCAGACTACAAAAGCCAATTCTTACACTGGAAAGGAAACAAGCTTCCGGGGACCGGTTTCTGCCATTTCAGGCGTCTTCGGCCAGGCTTGCTTGAATCCTGATGGTGCAATGAGCAAGGGACTCACATCTGAGTATACCCTTCCACGCTTAGGGTGGACAAAATTATTTACAACAAGGGGTGGTGATGGACAGAGTCTCTGAATTAAGCAGAGTACTCTCACCCAGTCAAGAGATCAGGGCTAGATCCAACACCGTTTTTTAGCTCATTGCACCATCCCAGTTTCAGAACCTGGCTGTATGCAAATTAGTCTGTCCCTGGCCCAGTGCATCATGGGAACAGGGCAGACCAGACTACAAAAGCCAATTCTTACACTGGAAAGGAAACAAGCTTCCGGGGACCGGTTTCTGCCATTTCAGGCGTCTTCGGCCCGGCTTGCTTGAATCCTGATGGTGCAATGAGCAAGGGACTCACATCTGAGTATACCCTTCCACGCTTAGGGTGGACAAAATTATTTACAACAAGGGGTGGTGATGGACAGAGTCTCTGAATTAAGCAGAGTACTCTCACCCAGTCAAGAGATCAGGGCTAGATCCAACACCGTTTTTTAGCTCATTGCACCATCCCAGTTTCAGAACCTGGCTGTATGCAAATTAGTCTGTCCCTGGCCCAGTGTATCATGGGAACAGGGAAGACCAGACTACAAAAGCCAATTCTTACACTGGAAAGGAAACAAGCTTCCGGGGACTGGTTTCTGCCATTTCAGGCGTCTTCGGCCCGGCTTGCTTGAATCCTGATGGTGCAATGAGCAAGGGACTCACATCTGAGTATACCCTTCCACGCTTAGGGTGGACAAAATTATTTACAACAAGGGGTGGTGATGGACAGAGTCTCTGAATTAAGCAGAGTACTCTCACCCAGTCAAGAGATCAGGGCTAGATCCAACACCGTTTTTTAGCTCATTGCACCATCCCAGTTTCAGAACCTGGCTGTATGCAAATTAGTCTGTCCCTGGCCCAGTGCATCATGGGAACAGGGCAGACCAGACTACAAAAGCCAATTCTTACACTGGAAAGGAAACAAGCTTCCGGGGACCAGTTTCTGCCATTTCAGGAGTCTTCGGCCCGGCTTGCTTGAATCCTGATGGTGCAATGAGCAAGGGACTCACATCTGAGTATACCCTTCCACGCTTAGGGTGGACAAAATTATTTACAACAAGGGGTGGTGATGGACAGAGTCTCTGAATTAAGCAGAATACTCTCACCCAGTCAAGAGATCAGGCTAGATCCAACACCGTTTTTTAGCTCATTGCACCATCCCAGTTTCAGAACCAGGCTGTATTGAAATTAGTCTGTCCCTGGCCCAGTGCATCATGGGAACAGGGCAGACCAGACTACAAAAGCCAATTCTTACACTGGAAAGGAAACAAGCTTCCGGGGACCGGTTTCTGCCATTTCAGGCGTCTTCGGCCCGGCTTGCTTGAATCCTGATGGTGCAATGAGCAAGGGACTCACATCTGAGTATACCCTTCCACGCTTAGGGTGGACAAAATTATTTACAACAAGGGGTGGTGATGGACAGAGTCTCTGAATTAAGCAGAGTACTCTCACCCAGTCAAGAGATCAGGGCTAGATCCAACACCGTTTTTTAGCTCATTGCACCATCCCAGTTTCAGAACCTGGCTGTATGCAAATTAGTCTGTCCCTGGCCCAGTGCATCATGGGAACAGGGCAGACCAGACTACAAAAGCCAATTCTTACACTGGAAAGGAAACAAGCTTCCGGGGACCGGTTTCTGCCATTTCAGGCGTCTTCGGCCCGGCTTGCTTGAATCCTGATGGTGCAATGAGCAAGGGACTCACATCTGAGTATACCCTTCCACGCTTAGGGTGGACAAAATTATTTACAACAAGGGGTGGTGATGGACAGAGTCTCTGAATTAAGTAGAGTACTCTCTCCCAGTCAAGAGATCAGGGCTAGATCCAACACCGTTTTTTAGCTCATTGCACCATCCCAGTTTCAGAACCTGGCTGTATGCAAATTAGTCTGTCCCTGGCCCAGTGCATCATGGGAACAGGGCAGACCAGTCTACAAAAGCCAATTCTTACACTGGAAAGGAAACAAGCTTCCGGGGACCGGTTTCTGCCATTTCAGGCGTCTTCGGCCCGGCTTGCTTGAATCCTGATGGTGCAATGAGCAAGGGACTCACATCTGAGTATACCCTTCCACGCTTAGGGTGGACAAAATTATTTACAACAAGGGGTGGTGATGGACAGAGTCTCTGAATTAAGCAGAGTACTCTAACCCAGTCAAGAGATCAGGGCTAGATCCAACACCGTTCTTTAGCTCATTGCACCATCCCAGTTTCAGAACCTGGCTGTATGCAAATTAGTCTGTCCCTGGCCCAGTGCATCATGGGAACAGGGCAGACCAGACTACAAAAGCCAATTCTTACACTGGAAAGGAAACAAGCTTCCGGGGACCGGTGTCTGCCATTTCAGGCGTCTTCGGCCCGGCTTGCTTGAATCCTGATGGTGCAATGAGCAAGGGACTCACATCTGAGTATACCCTTCCACGCTTAGGGTGGACAAAATTATTTACAACAAGGGGTGGTGATGGACAGAGTCTCTGAATTAAGCAGAGTACTCTCACCCAATCAAGAGATCAGGGCTAGATCCAACACCGTTTTTTAGCTCATTGCACCATCCCAGTTTCAGAACCTGGCTGTATGCAAATTAGTCTGTCCCTGGCCCAGTGCATCATGGGAACAGGGCAGACCAGACTACAAAAGCCAATTCTTACACTGGAAAGGAAACAAGCTTCCGGGGACCGGTTTCTGCCATTTCAGGCGTCTTCGGCCCGGCTTGCTTGAATCCTGATGGTGCAATGAGCAAGGGACTCACATCTGAGTATACCCTTCCACGCTTAGGGTGGACAAAATTATTTACAACAAGGGGTGGTGATGGACAGAGTCTCTGAATTAAGCAGAGGACTCTCACCCAGTCAAGAGATCAGGGCTAGATCCAACACCGTTTTTTAGCTCATTGCACCATCCCAGTTTCAGAACCTAGCTGTATGCAAATTAGTCTGTCCCTGGCCCAGTGCATCATGGGAACAGGGCAGACCAGACTACAAAAGCCAATTCTTACACTGGAAAGGAAACAAGCTTCCGGGGACCGGTTTCTGCCATTTCACGCGTCTTCGGCCCGGCTTGCTTGAATCCTGATGGTGCAATGAGCAAGGGACTCACATCTGAGTATACCCTTCCATGCTTAGGGTGGACAAAATTATTTACAACAAGGGGTGGTGATGGACAGAGTCTCTGAATTAAGCAGAGTACTCTCACCCAGTCAAGAGATCAGGGCTAGATCCAACACCGTTTTTTAGCTCATTGCACCATCCCAGTTTCAGAACCTGGCTGTATGCAAATTAGTCTGTCCCTGGCCCAGTGTATCATGGGAACAGGGCAGACCAGACTACAAAAGCCAATTCTTACACTGGAAAGGAAACAAGCTTCCGGGGACCGGTTTCTGCCATTTCAGGCGTCTTCGGCCCGGCTTGCTTGAATCCTGATGGTGCAATGAGCAAGGGACTCACATCTGAGTATACCCTTCCACGCTTAGGGTGGACAAAATTATTTACAACAAGGGGTGGTGATGGACAGAGTCTCTGAATTAAGCAGAGTACTCTCACCCAGTCAAGAGATCAGGGCTAGATCCAACACCGTTTTTTAGCTCATTGCACCATCCCAGTTTCAGAACCTGGCTGTATGCAAATTAGTCTGTCCCTGGCCCAGTGCATCATGGGAACAGGGCAGACCAGACTACAAAAGCCAATTCTTACACTGGAAAGGAAACAAGCTTCCGGGGACCGGTTTCTGCCATTTCAGGCGTCTTCGGCCCGGCTTGCTTGAATCCTGATGGTGCAATGAGCAAGGGACTCACATCTGAGTATACCCTTCCACGCTTAGGGTGGACAAAATTATTTACAACAAGGGGTGGTGATGGACAGAGTCTCTGAATTAAGCAGAATACTCTCACCCAGTCAAGAGATCAGGGCTAGATCCAACACCGTTTCTTAGCTCATTGCACCATCCCAGTTTCAGAACCAGGCTGTATTGAAATTAGTCTGTCCCTGGCCCAGTGCATCATGGGAACAGGGCAGACCAGACTACAAAAGCCAATTCTTACACTGGAAAGGAAACAAGCTTCCGGGGACCGGTTTCTGCCATTTCAGGCGTCTTCGGCCCGGCTTGCTTGAATCCTGATGGTGCAATGAGCAAGGGACTCACATCTGAGTATACCCTTCCACGCTTAGGGTGGACAAAATTATTTACAACAAGGGGTGGTGATGGACAGAGTCTCTGAACTAAGCAGAGTACTCTCACCCAGTCAAGAGATCAGGGCTAGATCCAACACCGTTTTTTAGCTCATTGCACCATCCCAGTTTCAGAACCTGGCTGTATGCAAATTAGTCGGTCCCTGGCCCAGTGCATCATGGGAACAGGGCAGACCAGACTACAAAAGCCAATTCTTACACTGGAAAGGAAACAAGCTTCCGGGGACCGGTTTCTGCCATTTCAGGCGTCTTCGGCCCGGCTTGCTTGAATCCTGATGGTGCAATGAGCAAGGGACTCACATCTGAGTATACCCTTCCACGCTTAGGGTGGACAAAATTATTTACAACAAGGGGTGGTGATGGACAGAGTGTCTGAATTAAGCAGAGTACTCTCACCCAGTCAAGAGATCAGGGCTAGATCCAACACCGTTTTTTAGCTCATTGCACCATCCCAGTTTCAGAACCTGGCTGTATGCAAATTAGTCTGTCCCTGGCCCAGTGCATCATGGGAACAGGGCAGACCAGACTACAAAAGCCAATTCTTACACTGGAAAGGAAACAAGCTTCCGGGGACCGGTTTCTGCCATTTCAGGCGTCTTCGGCCCGGCTTGCTTGAATCCTGATGGTGCAATGAGCAAGGGACTCACATCTGAGTATACCCTTCCACGCTTAGGGTGGACAAAATTATTTACAACAAGGGGTGGTGATGGACAGAGTATCTGAATTAAGCAGAGTACTCTCACCCAGTCAAGAGATCAGGGCTAGATCCAACACCGTTTTTTAGCTCATTGCACCATCCCAGTTTCAGAACCTGGCTGTATGCAAATTAGTCTGTCCCTGGCCCAGTGCATCATGGGAACAGGGCAGACCAGACTACAAAAGCCAATTCTTACACTGGAAAGGAAACAAGCTTCCGGGGACCGGTTTCTGCCATTTCAGGCGTCTTCGGCCCGGCTTGCTTGAATCCTGATGGTGCAATGAGCAAGGGACTCACATCTGAGTATACCCTTCCACGCTTAGGGTGGACAAAATTATTTACAACAAGGGGTGGTGATGGACAGAGTCTCTGAATTAAGCAGAGTACTCTCACCCAATCAAGAGATCAGGGCTAGATCCAACACCGTTTTTTAGCTCATTGCACCATCCCAGTTTCAGAACCTGGCTGTATGCAAATTAGTCTGTCCCTGGCCCAGTGCATCATGGGAACAGGGCAGACCAGACTACAAAAGCCAATTCTTACACTGGAAAGGAAACAAGCTTCCGGGGACCGGTTTCTGCCATTTCAGGCGTCTTCGGCCCGGCTTGCTTGAATCCTGATGGTGCAATGAGCAAGGGACTCACATCTGAGTATACCCTTCCACGCTTAGGGTGGACAAAATTATTTACAACAAGGGGTGGTGATGGACAGAGTCTCTGAATTAAGTAGAGTACTCTCACCCAATCAAGAGATCAGGGCTAGATCCAACACCGTTTTTTAGCTCATTGCACCATCCCAGTTTCAGAACCTGGCTGTATGCAAATTAGTCTGTCCCTGGCCCAGTGCATCATGGGAACAGGGCAGACCAGACTACAAAAGCCAATTCTTACACTGGAAAGGAAACAAGCTTCCGGGGACCGGTTTCTGCCATTTCAGGCGTCTTCGGCCCGGCTTGCTTGAATCCTGATGGTGCAATGAGCAAGGGACTCACATCTGAGTATACCCTTCCACGCTTAGGGTGGACAAAATTATTTACAACAAGGGGTGGTGATGGACAGAGTCTCTGAATTAAGCAGAGTACTCTCACCCAGTCAAGAGATCAGGGCTAGATCCAACACCGTTTTTTAGCTCATTGCACCATCCCAGTTTCAGAACCTGGCTGTATGCAAATTAGTCTGTCCCTGGTCCAGTGCATCATGGGAACAGGGCAGACCAGACTACAAAAGCCAATTCTTACACTGGAAAGGAAACAAGCTTCCGGGGACCGGTTTCTGCCATTTCAGGCGTCTTCGGCCAGGCTTGCTTGAATCCTGATGGTGCAATGAGCAAGGGACTCACATCTGAGTATACCCTTCCACGCTTAGGGTGGACAAAATTATTTACAACAAGGGGTGGTGATGGACAGAGTCTCTGAATTAAGCAGAGTACTCTCACCCAGTCAAGAGATCAGGGCTAGATCCAACACCGTTTTTTAGCTCATTGCACCATCCCAGTTTCAGAACCTGGCTGTATGCAAATTAGTCTGTCCCTGGCCCAGTGCATCATGGGAACAGGGCAGACCAGACTACAAAAGCCAATTCTTACACTGGAAAGGAAACAAGCTTCCGGGGACCGGTTTCTGCCATTTCAGGCGTCTTCGGCCCGGCTTGCTTGAATCCTGATGGTGCAATGAGCAAGGGACTCACATCTGAGTATACCCTTCCACGCTTAGGGTGGACAAAATTATTTACAACAAGGGGTGGTGATGGACAGAGTCTCTGAATTAAGCAGAGTACTCTCACCCAGTCAAGAGATCAGGGCTAGATCCAACACCGTTTTTTAGCTCATTGCACCATCCCAGTTTCAGAACCTGGCTGTATGCAAATTAGTCTGTCCCTGGCCCAGTGTATCATGGGAACAGGGAAGACCAGACTACAAAAGCCAATTCTTACACTGGAAAGGAAACAAGCTTCCGGGGACTGGTTTCTGCCATTTCAGGCGTCTTCGGCCCGGCTTGCTTGAATCCTGATGGTGCAATGAGCAAGGGACTCACATCTGAGTATACCCTTCCACGCTTAGGGTGGACAAAATTATTTACAACAAGGGGTGGTGATGGACAGAGTCTCTGAATTAAGCAGAGTACTCTCACCCAGTCAAGAGATCAGGGCTAGATCCAACACCGTTTTTTAGCTCATTGCACCATCCCAGTTTCAGAACCTGGCTGTATGCAAATTAGTCTGTCCCTGGCCCAGTGCATCATGGGAACAGGGCAGACCAGACTACAAAAGCCAATTCTTACACTGGAAAGGAAACAAGCTTCCGGGGACCGGTTTCTGCCATTTCAGGAGTCTTCGGCCCGGCTTGCTTGAATCCTGATGGTGCAATGAGCAAGGGACTCACATCTGAGTATACCCTTCCACGCTTAGGGTGGACAAAATTATTTACAACAAGGGGTGGTGATGGACAGAGTCTCTGAATTAAGCAGAATACTCTCACCCAGTCAAGAGATCAGGCTAGATCCAACACCGTTTTTTAGCTCATTGCACCATCCCAGTTTCAGAACCAGGCTGTATTGAAATTAGTCTGTCCCTGGCCCAGTGCATCATGGGAACAGGGCAGACCAGACTACAAAAGCCAATTCTTACACTGGAAAGGAAACAAGCTTCCGGGGACCGGTTTCTGCCATTTCAGGCGTCTTCGGCCCGGCTTGCTTGAATCCTGATGGTGCAATGAGCAAGGGACTCACATCTGAGTATACCCTTCCACGCTTAGGGTGGACAAAATTATTTACAACAAGGGGTGGTGATGGACAGAGTCTCTGAATTAAGCAGAGTACTCTCACCCAGTCAAGAGATCAGGGCTAGATCCAACACCGTTTTTTAGCTCATTGCACCATCCCAGTTTCAGAACCTGGCTGTATGCAAATTAGTCTGTCCCTGGCCCAGTGCATCATGGGAACAGGGCAGACCAGACTACAAAAGCCAATTCTTACACTGGAAAGGAAACAAGCTTCCGGGGACCGGTTTCTGCCATTTCAGGCGTCTTCGGCCCGGCTTGCTTGAATCCTGATGGTGCAATGAGCAAGGGACTCACATCTGAGTATACCCTTCCACGCTTAGGGTGGACAAAATTATTTACAACAAGGGGTGGTGATGGACAGAGTCTCTGAATTAAGTAGAGTACTCTCTCCCAGTCAAGAGATCAGGGCTAGATCCAACACCGTTTTTTAGCTCATTGCACCATCCCAGTTTCAGAACCTGGCTGTATGCAAATTAGTCTGTCCCTGGCCCAGTGCATCATGGGAACAGGGCAGACCAGTCTACAAAAGCCAATTCTTACACTGGAAAGGAAACAAGCTTCCGGGGACCGGTTTCTGCCATTTCAGGCGTCTTCGGCCCGGCTTGCTTGAATCCTGATGGTGCAATGAGCAAGGGACTCACATCTGAGTATACCCTTCCACGCTTAGGGTGGACAAAATTATTTACAACAAGGGGTGGTGATGGACAGAGTCTCTGAATTAAGCAGAGTACTCTAACCCAGTCAAGAGATCAGGGCTAGATCCAACACCGTTCTTTAGCTCATTGCACCATCCCAGTTTCAGAACCTGGCTGTATGCAAATTAGTCTGTCCCTGGCCCAGTGCATCATGGGAACAGGGCAGACCAGACTACAAAAGCCAATTCTTACACTGGAAAGGAAACAAGCTTCCGGGGACCGGTGTCTGCCATTTCAGGCGTCTTCGGCCCGGCTTGCTTGAATCCTGATGGTGCAATGAGCAAGGGACTCACATCTGAGTATACCCTTCCACGCTTAGGGTGGACAAAATTATTTACAACAAGGGGTGGTGATGGACAGAGTCTCTGAATTAAGCAGAGTACTCTCACCCAATCAAGAGATCAGGGCTAGATCCAACACCGTTTTTTAGCTCATTGCACCATCCCAGTTTCAGAACCTGGCTGTATGCAAATTAGTCTGTCCCTGGCCCAGTGCATCATGGGAACAGGGCAGACCAGACTACAAAAGCCAATTCTTACACTGGAAAGGAAACAAGCTTCCGGGGACCGGTTTCTGCCATTTCAGGCGTCTTCGGCCCGGCTTGCTTGAATCCTGATGGTGCAATGAGCAAGGGACTCACATCTGAGTATACCCTTCCACGCTTAGGGTGGACAAAATTATTTACAACAAGGGGTGGTGATGGACAGAGTCTCTGAATTAAGCAGAGGACTCTCACCCAGTCAAGAGATCAGGGCTAGATCCAACACCGTTTTTTAGCTCATTGCACCATCCCAGTTTCAGAACCTAGCTGTATGCAAATTAGTCTGTCCCTGGCCCAGTGCATCATGGGAACAGGGCAGACCAGACTACAAAAGCCAATTCTTACACTGGAAAGGAAACAAGCTTCCGGGGACCGGTTTCTGCCATTTCAGGCGTCTTCGGCCCGGCTTGCTTGAATCCTGATGGTGCAATGAGCAAGGGACTCACATCTGAGTATACCCTTCCATGCTTAGGGTGGACAAAATTATTTACAACAAGGGGTGGTGATGGACAGAGTCTCTGAATTAAGCAGAGTACTCTCACCCAGTCAAGAGATCAGGGCTAGATCCAACACCGTTTTTTAGCTCATTGCACCATCCCAGTTTCAGAACCTGGCTGTATGCAAATTAGTCTGTCCCTGGCCCAGTGTATCATGGGAACAGGGCAGACCAGACTACAAAAGCCAATTCTTACACTGGAAAGGAAACAAGCTTCCGGGGACCGGTTTCTGCCATTTCAGGCGTCTTCGGCCCGGCTTGCTTGAATCCTGATGGTGCAATGAGCAAGGGACTCACATCTGAGTATACCCTTCCACGCTTAGGGTGGACAAAATTATTTACAACAAGGGGTGGTGATGGACAGAGTCTCTGAATTAAGCAGAGTACTCTCACCCAGTCAAGAGATCAGGGCTAGATCCAACACCGTTTTTTAGCTCATTGCACCATCCCAGTTTCAGAACCTGGCTGTATGCAAATTAGTCTGTCCCTGGCCCAGTGCATCATGGGAACAGGGCAGACCAGACTACAAAAGCCAATTCTTACACTGGAAAGGAAACAAGCTTCCGGGGACCGGTTTCTGCCATTTCAGGCGTCTTCGGCCCGGCTTGCTTGAATCCTGATGGTGCAATGAGCAAGGGACTCACATCTGAGTATACCCTTCCACGCTTAGGGTGGACAAAATTATTTACAACAAGGGGTGGTGATGGACAGAGTCTCTGAATTAAGCAGAATACTCTCACCCAGTCAAGAGATCAGGGCTAGATCCAACACCGTTTCTTAGCTCATTGCACCATCCCAGTTTCAGAACCAGGCTGTATTGAAATTAGTCTGTCCCTGGCCCAGTGCATCATGGGAACAGGGCAGACCAGACTACAAAAGCCAATTCTTACACTGGAAAGGAAACAAGCTTCCGGGGACCGGTTTCTGCCATTTCAGGCGTCTTCGGCCCGGCTTGCTTGAATCCTGATGGTGCAATGAGCAAGGGACTCACATCTGAGTATACCCTTCCACGCTTAGGGTGGACAAAATTATTTACAACAAGGGGTGGTGATGGACAGAGTCTCTGAACTAAGCAGAGTACTCTCACCCAGTCAAGAGATCAGGGCTAGATCCAACACCGTTTTTTAGCTCATTGCACCATCCCAGTTTCAGAACCTGGCTGTATGCAAATTAGTCGGTCCCTGGCCCAGTGCATCATGGGAACAGGGCAGACCAGACTACAAAAGCCAATTCTTACACTGGAAAGGAAACAAGCTTCCGGGGACCGGTTTCTGCCATTTCAGGCGTCTTCGGCCCGGCTTGCTTGAATCCTGATGGTGCAATGAGCAAGGGACTCACATCTGAGTATACCCTTCCACGCTTAGGGTGGACAAAATTATTTACAACAAGGGGTGGTGATGGACAGAGTGTCTGAATTAAGCAGAGTACTCTCACCCAGTCAAGAGATCAGGGCTAGATCCAACACCGTTTTTTAGCTCATTGCACCATCCCAGTTTCAGAACCTGGCTGTATGCAAATTAGTCTGTCCCTGGCCCAGTGCATCATGGGAACAGGGCAGACCAGACTACAAAAGCCAATTCTTACACTGGAAAGGAAACAAGCTTCCGGGGACCGGTTTCTGCCATTTCAGGCGTCTTCGGCCCGGCTTGCTTGAATCCTGATGGTGCAATGAGCAAGGGACTCACATCTGAGTATACCCTTCCACGCTTAGGGTGGACAAAATTATTTACAACAAGGGGTGGTGATGGACAGAGTATCTGAATTAAGCAGAGTACTCTCACCCAGTCAAGAGATCAGGGCTAGATCCAACACCGTTTTTTAGCTCATTGCACCATCCCAGTTTCAGAACCTGGCTGTATGCAAATTAGTCTGTCCCTGGCCCAGTGCATCATGGGAACAGGGCAGACCAGACTACAAAAGCCAATTCTTACACTGGAAAGGAAACAAGCTTCCGGGGACCGGTTTCTGCCATTTCAGGCGTCTTCGGCCCGGCTTGCTTGAATCCTGATGGTGCAATGAGCAAGGGACTCACATCTGAGTATACCCTTCCACGCTTAGGGTGGACAAAATTATTTACAACAAGGGGTGGTGATGGACAGAGTCTCTGAATTAAGCAGAGTACTCTCACCCAATCAAGAGATCAGGGCTAGATCCAACACCGTTTTTTAGCTCATTGCACCATCCCAGTTTCAGAACCTGGCTGTATGCAAATTAGTCTGTCCCTGGCCCAGTGCATCATGGGAACAGGGCAGACCAGACTACAAAAGCCAATTCTTACACTGGAAAGGAAACAAGCTTCCGGGGACCGGTTTCTGCCATTTCAGGCGTCTTCGGCCCGGCTTGCTTGAATCCTGATGGTGCAATGAGCAAGGGACTCACATCTGAGTATACCCTTCCACGCTTAGGGTGGACAAAATTATTTACAACAAGGGGTGGTGATGGACAGAGTCTCTGAATTAAGTAGAGTACTCTCACCCAATCAAGAGATCAGGGCTAGATCCAACACCGTTTTTTAGCTCATTGCACCATCCCAGTTTCAGAACCTGGCTGTATGCAAATTAGTCTGTCCCTGGCCCAGTGCATCATGGGAACAGGGCAGACCAGACTACAAAAGCCAATTCTTACACTGGAAAGGAAACAAGCTTCCGGGGACCGGTTTCTGCCATTTCAGGCGTCTTCGGCCCGGCTTGCTTGAATCCTGATGGTGCAATGAGCAAGGGACTCACATCTGAGTATACCCTTCCACGCTTAGGGTGGACAAAATTATTTACAACAAGGGGTGGTGATGGACAGAGTCTCTGAATTAAGCAGAGTACTCTCACCCAGTCAAGAGATCAGGGCTAGATCCAACACCATTTTTTAGCTCATTGCACCATCCCAGTTTCAGAACCTGGCTGTATGCAAATTAGTCTGTCCCTGGCCCAGTGCATCATGGGAACAGGGCAGACCAGACTACAAAAGCCAATTCTTACACTGGAAAGGAAACAAGCTTCCGGGGACCGGTTTCTGCCATTTCAGGCGTCTTCGGCCCGGCTTGCTTGAATCCTGATGGTGCAATGAGCAAGGGACTCACATCTGAGTATACCCTTCCACGCTTAGGGTGGACAAAATTATTTACAACAAGGGGTGGTGATGGACAGAGTCTCTGAATTAAGCAGAGTACTCTCACCCAGTCAAGAGATCAGGGCTAGATCCAACACCGTTTTTTAGCTCATTGCACCATCCCAGTTTCAGAACCTGGCTGTATGCAAATTAGTCTGTCCCTGGCCCAGTGTATCATGGGAACAGGGCAGACCAGACTACAAAAGCCAATTCTTACACTGGAAAGGAAACAAGCTTCCGGGGACCGGTTTCTGCCATTTCAGGCGTCTTCGGCCCGGCTTGCTTGAATCCTGATGGTGCAATGAGCAAGGGACTCACATCTGAGTATACCCTTCCACGCTTAGGGTGGACAAAATTATTTACAACAAGGGGTGGTGATGGACAGAGTCTCTGAATTAAGCAGAGTACTCTCACCCAGTCAAGAGATCAGGGCTAGATCCAACACCGTTTTTTAGCTCATTGCACCATCCCAGTTTCAGAACCTGGCTGTATGCAAATTAGTCTGTCCCTGGCCCAGTGCATCATGGGAACAGGGCAGACCAGACTACAAAAGCCAATTCTTACACTGGAAAGGAAACAAGCTTCCGGGGACCGGTTTCTGCCATTTCAGGCGTCTTCGGCCCGGCTTGCTTGAATCCTGATGGTGCAATGAGCAAGGGACTCACATCTGAGTATACCCTTCCACGCTTAGGGTGGACAAAATTATTTACAACAAGGGGTGGTGATGGACAGAGTCTCTGAATTAAGCAGAGTACTCTAACCCAGTCAAGAGATCAGGGCTAGATCCAACACCGTTCTTTAGCTCATTGCACCATCCCAGTTTCAGAACCTGGCTGTATGCAAATTAGTCTGTCCCTGGCCCAGTGCATCATGGGAACAGGGCAGACCAGACTACAAAAGCCAATTCTTACACTGGAAAGGAAACAAGCTTCCGGGGACCGGTGTCTGCCATTTCAGGCGTCTTCGGCCCGGCTTGCTTGAATCCTGATGGTGCAATGAGCAAGGGACTCACATCTGAGTATACCCTTCCACGCTTAGGGTGGACAAAATTATTTACAACAAGGGGTGGTGATGGACAGAGTCTCTGAATTAAGCAGAGTACTCTCACCCAATCAAGAGATCAGGGCTAGATCCAACACCGTTTTTTAGCTCATTGCACCATCCCAGTTTCAGAACCTGGCTGTATGCAAATTAGTCTGTCCCTGGCCCAGTGCATCATGGGAACAGGGCAGACCAGACTACAAAAGCCAATTCTTACACTGGAAAGGAAACAAGCTTCCGGGGACCGGTTTCTGCCATTTCAGGCGTCTTCGGCCCGGCTTGCTTGAATCCTGATGGTGCAATGAGCAAGGGACTCACATCTGAGTATACCCTTCCACGCTTAGGGTGGACAAAATTATTTACAACAAGGGGTGGTGATGGACAGAGTCTCTGAATTAAGCAGAGTACTCTCACCCAGTCAAGAGATCAGGGCTAGATCCAACACCGTTTTTTAGCTCATTGCACCATCCCAGTTTCAGAACCTAGCTGTATGCAAATTAGTCTGTCCCTGGCCCAGTGCATCATGGGAACAGGGCAGACCAGACTACAAAAGCCAATTCTTACACTGGAAAGGAAACAAGCTTCCGGGGACCGGTTTCTGCCATTTCAGGCGTCTTCGGCCCGGCTTGCTTGAATCCTGATGGTGCAATGAGCAAGGGACTCACATCTGAGTATACCCTTCCATGCTTAGGGTGGACAAAATTATTTACAACAAGGGGTGGTGATGGACAGAGTCTCTGAATTAAGCAGAGTACTCTCACCCAGTCAAGAGATCAGGGCTAGATCCAACACCGTTTTTTAGCTCATTGCACCATCCCAGTTTCAGAACCTGGCTGTATGCAAATTAGTCTGTCCCTGGCCCAGTGTATCATGGGAACAGGGCAGACCAGACTACAAAAGCCAATTCTTACACTGGAAAGGAAACAAGCTTCCGGGGACCGGTTTCTGCCATTTCAGGCGTCTTCGGCCCGGCTTGCTTGAATCCTGATGGTGCAATGAGCAAGGGACTCACATCTGAGTATACCCTTCCACGCTTAGGGTGGACAAAATTATTTACAACAAGGGGTGGTGATGGACAGAGTCTCTGAATTAAGCAGAGTACTCTCACCCAGTCAAGAGATCAGGGCTAGATCCAACACCGTTTTTTAGCTCATTGCACCATCCCAGTTTCAGAACCTGGCTGTATGCAAATTAGTCTGTCCCTGGCCCAGTGCATCATGGGAACAGGGCAGACCAGACTACAAAAGCCAATTCTTACACTGGAAAGGAAACAAGCTTCCGGGGACCGGTTTCTGCCATTTCAGGCGTCTTCGGCCCGGCTTGCTTGAATCCTGATGGTGCAATGAGCAAGGGACTCACATCTGAGTATACCCTTCCACGCTTAGGGTGGACAAAATTATTTACAACAAGGGGTGGTGATGGACAGAGTCTCTGAATTAAGCAGAATACTCTCACCCAGTCAAGAGATCAGGGCTAGATCCAACACCGTTTTTTAGCTCATTGCACCATCCCAGTTTCAGAACCAGGCTGTATTGAAATTAGTCTGTCCCTGGCCCAGTGCATCATGGGAACAGGGCAGACCAGACTACAAAAGCCAATTCTTACACTGGAAAGGAAACAAGCTTCCGGGGACCGGTTTCTGCCATTTCAGGCGTCTTCGGCCCGGCTTGCTTGAATCCTGATGGTGCAATGAGCAAGGGACTCACATCTGAGTATACCCTTCCACGCTTAGGGTGGACAAAATTATTTACAACAAGGGGTGGTGATGGACAGAGTCTCTGAACTAAGCAGAGTACTCTCACCCAGTCAAGAGATCAGGGCTAGATCCAACACCGTTTTTTAGCTCATTGCACCATCCCAGTTTCAGAACCTGGCTGTATGCAAATTAGTCGGTCCCTGGCCCAGTGCATCATGGGAACAGGGCAGACCAGACTACAAAAGCCAATTCTTACACTGGAAAGGAAACAAGCTTCCGGGGACCGGTTTCTGCCATTTCAGGCGTCTTCGGCCCGGCTTGCTTGAATCCTGATGGTGCAATGAGCAAGGGACTCACATCTGAGTATACCCTTCCACGCTTAGGGTGGACAAAATTATTTACAACAAGGGGTGGTGATGGACAGAGTGTCTGAATTAAGCAGAGTACTCTCACCCAGTCAAGAGATCAGGGCTAGATCCAACACCGTTTTTTAGCTCATTGCACCATCCCAGTTTCAGAACCTGGCTGTATGCAAATTAGTCTGTCCCTGGCCCAGTGCATCATGGGAACAGGGCAGACCAGACTACAAAAGCCAATTCTTACACTGGAAAGGAAACAAGCTTCCGGGGACCGGTTTCTGCCATTTCAGGCGTCTTCGGCCCGGCTTGCTTGAATCCTGATGGTGCAATGAGCAAGGGACTCACATCTGAGTATACCCTTCCACGCTTAGGGTGGACAAAATTATTTACAACAAGGGGTGGTGATGGACAGAGTCTCTGAATTAAGCAGAGTACTCTCACCCAGTCAAGAGATCAGGGCTAGATCCAACACCGTTTTTTAGCTCATTGCACCATCCCAGTTTCAGAACCTGGCTGTATGCAAATTAGTCTGTCCCTGGCCCAGTGCATCATGGGAACAGGGCAGACCAGACTACAAAAGCCAATTCTTACACTGGAAAGGAAACAAGCTTCCGGGGACCGGTTTCTGCCATTTCAGGCGTCTTCGGCCCGGCTTGCTTGAATCCTGATGGTGCAATGAGCAAGGGACTCACATCTGAGTATACCCTTCCACGCTTAGGGTGGACAAAATTATTTACAACAAGGGGTGGTGATGGACAGAGTCTCTGAATTAAGCAGAGTACTCTCACCCAATCAAGAGATCAGGGCTAGATCCAACACCGTTTTTTAGCTCATTGCACCATCCCAGTTTCAGAACCTGGCTGTATGCAAATTAGTCTGTCCCTGGCCCAGTGCATCATGGGAACAGGGCAGACCAGACTACAAAAGCCAATTCTTACACTGGAAAGGAAACAAGCTTCCGGGGACCGGTTTCTGCCATTTCAGGCGTCTTCGGCCCGGCTTGCTTGAATCCTGATGGTGCAATGAGCAAGGGACTCACATCTGAGTATACCCTTCCACGCTTAGGGTGGACAAAATTATTTACAACAAGGGGTGGTGATGGACAGAGTCTCTGAATTAAGTAGAGTACTCTCACCCAATCAAGAGATCAGGGCTAGATCCAACACCGTTTTTTAGCTCATTGCACCATCCCAGTTTCAGAACCTGGCTGTATGCAAATTAGTCTGTCCCTGGCCCAGTGCATCATGGGAACAGGGCAGACCAGACTACAAAAGCCAATTCTTACACTGGAAAGGAAACAAGCTTCCGGGGACCGGTTTCTGCCATTTCAGGCGTCTTCGGCCCGGCTTGCTTGAATCCTGATGGTGCAATGAGCAAGGGACTCACATCTGAGTATACCCTTCCACGCTTAGGGTGGACAAAATTATTTACAACAAGGGGTGGTGATGGACAGAGTCTCTGAATTAAGCAGAGTACTCTCACCCAGTCAAGAGATCAGGGCTAGATCCAACACCGTTTTTTAGCTCATTGCACCATCCCAGTTTCAGAACCTGGCTGTATGCAAATTAGTCTGTCAAGCTTCCGGGGACCGGTTTCTGCCATTTCAGGCGTCTTCGGCCCGGCTTGCTTGAATCCTGATGGTGCAATGAGCAAGGGACTCACATCTGAGTATACCCTTCCACGCTTAGGGTGGACAAAATTATTTACAACAAGGGGTGGTGATGGACAGAGTCTCTGAATTAAGCAGAGTACTCTCACCCAGTCAAGAGATCAGGGCTAGATCCAACACCGTTTTTTAGCTCATTGCACCATCCCAGTTTCAGAACCTGGCTGTATGCAAATCAGTCTGTCCCTGGCCCAGTGTATCATGGGAACAGGGCAGACCAGACTACAAAAGCCAATTCTTACACTGGAAAGGAAACAAGCTTCCGGGGACCGGTTTCTGCCATTTCAGGCGTCTTCGGCCCGGCTTGCTTGAATCCTGATGGTGCAATGAGCAAGGGACTCACATCTGAGTATACCCTTCCACGCTTAGGGTGGACAAAATTATTTACAACAAGGGGTGGTGATGGACAGAGTCTCTGAATTAAGCAGAGTACTCTCACCCAGTCAAGAGATCAGGGCTAGATCCAACACCGTTTTTTAGCTCATTGCACCATCCCAGTTTCAGAACCTGGCTGTATGCAAATTAGTCTGTCCCTGGCCCAGTGCATCATGGGAACAGGGCAGACCAGACTACAAAAGCCAATTCTTACACTTGAAAGGAAACAAGCTTCCTGGGACCGGTTTCTGCCATTTCAGGCATCTTCGGCCCGGCTTGCTTCAATCCTGATGGTGCAATGAGCAAGGGACTCACATCTGAGTATACCCTTCCACGCTTAGGGTGGACAAAATTATTTACAACAAGGGGTGGTGATGGACAGAGTCTCTGAATTAAGCAGAATACTCTCACCCAGTCAAGAGATCAGGGCTAGATCCAACACCGTTTTTTTAGCTCATTGCACCATCCCAGTTTCAGAACCAGGCTGTATTGAAATTAGTCTGTCCCTGGCCCAGTGCATCATGGGAACAGGGCAGACCAGACTACAAAAGCCAATTCTTACACTGGAAAGGAAACAAGCTTCCGGGGACCGGTTTCTGCCATTTCAGGCATCTTCGGCCCAGCTTGCTTGAATCCTGATGGTGCAATGAGCAAGGGACTCACATCTGAGTATACCCTTCCACGCTTAGGGTGGACAAAATTATTTACAACAAGGGGTGGTGATGGACAGAGTCTCTGAACTAAGCAGAGTACTCTCACCCAGTCAAGAGATCAGGGCTAGATCCAACACCGTTTTTTAGCTCATTGCACCATCCCAGTTTCAGAACCTGGCTGTATGCAAATTAGTCGGTCCCTGGCCCAGTGCATCATGGGAACAGGGCAGACCAGACTACAAAAGCCAATTCTTACACTGGAAAGGAAACAAGCTTCCGGGGACCGGTTTCTGCCATTTCAGGCGTCTTCGGCCCGGCTTGCTTGAATCCTGATGGTGCAATGAGCAAGGGACTCACATCTGAGTATACCCTTCCACGCTTAGGGTGGACAAAATTATTTACAACAAGGGGTGGTGATGGACAGAGTGTCTGAATTAAGCAGAGTACTCTCACCCAGTCAAGAGATCAGGGCTAGATCCAACACCGTTTTTTAGCTCATTGCACCATCCCAGTTTCAGAACCTGGCTGTATGCAAATTAGTCTGTCCCTGGCCCAGTGCATCATGGGAACAGGGCAGACCAGACTACAAAAGCCAATTCTTACACTGGAAAGGAAACAAGCTTCCGGGGACCGGTTTCTGCCATTTCAGGCGTCTTCGGCCCGGCTTGCTTGAATCCTGATGGTGCAATGAGCAAGGGACTCACATCTGAGTATACCCTTCCACGCTTAGGGTGGACAAAATTATTTACAACAAGGGGTGGTGATGGACAGAGTCTCTGAATTAAGCAGAGTACTCTCACCCAGTCAAGAGATCAGGGCTAGATCCAACACCGTTTTTTAGCTCATTGCACCATCCCAGTTTCAGAACCTGGCTGTATGCAAATTAGTCTGTCCCTGGCCCAGTGCATCATGGGAACAGGGCAGACCAGACTACAAAAGCCAATTCTTACACTGGAAAGGAAACAAGCTTCCGGGGACCGGTTTCTGCCATTTCAGGCGTCTTCGGCCCGGCTTGCTTGAATCCTGATGGTGCAATGAGCAAGGGACTCACATCTGAGTATACCCTTCCACGCTTAGGGTGGACAAAATTATTTACAACAAGGGGTGGTGATGGACAGAGTCTCTGAATTAAGCAGAGTACTCTCACCCAATCAAGAGATCAGGGCTAGATCCAACACCGTTTTTTAGCTCATTGCACCATCCCAGTTTCAGAACCTGGCTGTATGCAAATTAGTCTGTCCCTGGCCCAGTGCATCATGGGAACAGGGCAGACCAGACTACAAAAGCCAATTCTTACACTGGAAAGGAAACAAGCTTCCGGGGACCGGTTTCTGCCATTTCAGGCGTCTTCGGCCCGGCTTGCTTGAATCCTGATGGTGCAATGAGCAAGGGACTCACATCTGAGTATACCCTTCCACGCTTAGGGTGGACAAAATTATTTACAACAAGGGGTGGTGATGGACAGAGTCTCTGAATTAAGTAGAGTACTCTCACCCAATCAAGAGATCAGGGCTAGATCCAACACCGTTTTTTAGCTCATTGCACCATCCCAGTTTCAGAACCTGGCTGTATGCAAATTAGTCTGTCCCTGGCCCAGTGCATCATGGGAACAGGGCAGACCAGACTACAAAAGCCAATTCTTACACTGGAAAGGAAACAAGCTTCCGGGGACCGGTTTCTGCCATTTCAGGCGTCTTCGGCCCGGCTTGCTTGAATCCTGATGGTGCAATGAGCAAGGGACTCACATCTGAGTATACCCTTCCACGCTTAGGGTGGACAAAATTATTTACAACAAGGGGTGGTGATGGACAGAGTCTCTGAATTAAGCAGAGTACTCTCACCCAGTCAAGAGATCAGGGCTAGATCCAACACCGTTTTTTAGCTCATTGCACCATCCCAGTTTCAGAACCTGGCTGTATGCAAATTAGTCTGTCAAGCTTCCGGGGACCGGTTTCTGCCATTTCAGGCGTCTTCGGCCCGGCTTGCTTGAATCCTGATGGTGCAATGAGCAAGGGACTCACATCTGAGTATACCCTTCCACGCTTAGGGTGGACAAAATTATTTACAACAAGGGGTGGTGATGGACAGAGTCTCTGAATTAAGCAGAGTACTCTCACCCAGTCAAGAGATCAGGGCTAGATCCAACACCGTTTTTTAGCTCATTGCACCATCCCAGTTTCAGAACCTGGCTGTATGCAAATCAGTCTGTCCCTGGCCCAGTGTATCATGGGAACAGGGCAGACCAGACTACAAAAGCCAATTCTTACACTGGAAAGGAAACAAGCTTCCGGGGACCGGTTTCTGCCATTTCAGGCGTCTTCGGCCCGGCTTGCTTGAATCCTGATGGTGCAATGAGCAAGGGACTCACATCTGAGTATACCCTTCCACGCTTAGGGTGGACAAAATTATTTACAACAAGGGGTGGTGATGGACAGAGTCTCTGAATTAAGCAGAGTACTCTCACCCAGTCAAGAGATCAGGGCTAGATCCAACACCGTTTTTTAGCTCATTGCACCATCCCAGTTTCAGAACCTGGCTGTATGCAAATTAGTCTGTCCCTGGCCCAGTGCATCATGGGAACAGGGCAGACCAGACTACAAAAGCCAATTCTTACACTTGAAAGGAAACAAGCTTCCTGGGACCGGTTTCTGCCATTTCAGGCATCTTCGGCCCGGCTTGCTTCAATCCTGATGGTGCAATGAGCAAGGGACTCACATCTGAGTATACCCTTCCACGCTTAGGGTGGACAAAATTATTTACAACAAGGGGTGGTGATGGACAGAGTCTCTGAATTAAGCAGAATACTCTCACCCAGTCAAGAGATCAGGGCTAGATCCAACACCGTTTTTTAGCTCATTGCACCATCCCAGTTTCAGAACCAGGCTGTATTGAAATTAGTCTGTCCCTGGCCCAGTGCATCATGGGAACAGGGCAGACCAGACTACAAAAGCCAATTCTTACACTGGAAAGGAAACAAGCTTCCGGGGACCGGTTTCTGCCATTTCAGGCATCTTCGGCCCAGCTTGCTTGAATCCTGATGGTGCAATGAGCAAGGGACTCACATCTGAGTATACCCTTCCACGCTTAGGGTGGACAAAATTATTTACAACAAGGGGTGGTGATGGACAGAGTCTCTGAACTAAGCAGAGTACTCTCACCCAGTCAAGAGATCAGGGCTAGATCCAACACCGTTTTTTAGCTCATTGCACCATCCCAGTTTCAGAACCTGGCTGTATGCAAATTAGTCGGTCCCTGGCCCAGTGCATCATGGGAACAGGGCAGACCAGACTACAAAAGCCAATTCTTACACTGGAAAGGAAACAAGCTTCCGGGGACCGGTTTCTGCCATTTCAGGCGTCTTCGGCCCGGCTTGCTTGAATCCTGATGGTGCAATGAGCAAGGGACTCACATCTGAGTATACCCTTCCACGCTTAGGGTGGACAAAATTATTTACAACAAGGGGTGGTGATGGACAGAGTGTCTGAATTAAGCAGAGTACTCTCACCCAGTCAAGAGATCAGGGCTAGATCCAACACCGTTTTTTAGCTCATTGCACCATCCCAGTTTCAGAACCTGGCTGTATGCAAATTAGTCTGTCCCTGGCCCAGTGCATCATGGGAACAGGGCAGACCAGACTACAAAAGCCAATTCTTACACTGGAAAGGAAACAAGCTTCCGGGGACCGGTTTCTGCCATTTCAGGCGTCTTCGGCCCGGCTTGCTTGAATCCTGATGGTGCAATGAGCAAGGGACTCACATCTGAGTATACCCTTCCACGCTTAGGGTGGACAAAATTATTTACAACAAGGGGTGGTGATGGACAGAGTCTCTGAATTAAGCAGAGTACTCTCACCCAGTCAAGAGATCAGGGCTAGATCCAACACCGTTTTTTAGCTCATTGCACCATCCCAGTTTCAGAACCTGGCTGTATGCAAATTAGTCTGTCCCTGGCCCAGTGCATCATGGGAACAGGGCAGACCAGACTACAAAAGCCAATTCTTACACTGGAAAGGAAACAAGCTTCCGGGGACCGGTTTCTGCCATTTCAGGCGTCTTCGGCCCGGCTTGCTTGAATCCTGATGGTGCAATGAGCAAGGGACTCACATCTGAGTATACCCTTCCACGCTTAGGGTGGACAAAATTATTTACAACAAGGGGTGGTGATGGACAGAGTCTCTGAATTAAGCAGAGTACTCTCACCCAGTCAAGAGATCAGGGCTAGATCCAACACCGTTCTTTAGCTCATTGCACCATCCCAGTTTCAGAACCTGGCTGTATGCAAATTAGTCTGTCCCTGGCCCAGTGCATCATGGGAACAGGGCAGACCAGACTACAAAAGCCAATTCTTACACTGGAAAGGAAACAAGCTTCCGGGGACCGGTGTCTGCCATTTCAGGCATCTTCGGCCCGGCTTGCTTGAATCCTGATGGTGCAATGAGCAAGGGACTCACATCTGAGTATACCCTTCCACGCTTAGGGTGGACAAAATTATTTACAACAAGGGGTGGTGATGGACAGAGTCTCTGAATTAAGCAGAGTACTCTCACCCAATCAAGAGATCAGGGCTAGATCCAACACCGTTTTTTAGCTCATTGCACCATCCCAGTTTCAGAACCTGGCTGTATGCAAATTAGTCTGTCCCTGGCCCAGTGCATCATGGGAACAGGGCAGACCAGACTACAAAAGCCAATTCTTACACTGGAAAGGAAACAAGCTTCCGGGGACCGGTTTCTGCCATTTCAGGCGTCTTCGGCCCGGCTTGCTTGAATCCTGATGGTGCAATGAGCAAGGGACTCACATCTGAGTATACCCTTCCACGCTTAGGGTGGACAAAATTATTTACAACAAGGGGTGGTGATGGACAGAGTCTCTGAATTAAGCAGAGTACTCTCACCCAGTCAAGAGATCAGGGCTAGATCCAACACCGTTTTTTAGCTCATTGCACCATCCCAGTTTCAGAACCTGGCTGTATGCAAATGAGTCTGTCCCTGGCCCAGTGCATCATGGGAACAGGGCAGACCAAACTACAAAAGCCAATTTTTACACTGGAAAGGAAACAAGCTTCCGGGGACCGGTTTCTGCCATTTCAGGCGTCTTTGGCCCGGCTTGCTTGAATCCTGATGGTGCAATGAGCAAGGGACTCACATCTGAGTATACCCTTCCACGCTTAGGGTGGACAAAATTATTTACAACAAGGGGTGGTGATGGACAGAGTCTCTGAATTAAGCAGAGTACTCTCACCCAGTCAAGAGATCAGGGCTAGATCCAACACCGTTTTTTAGCTCATTGCACCATCCCAGTTTCAGAACCTGGCTGTATGCAAATTAGTCTGTCCCTGGCCCAGTGCATCATGGGAACAGGGCAGACCAGACTACAAAAGCCAATTCTTACACTGGAAAGGAAACAAGCTTCCGGGGACCGGTTTCTGCCATTTCAGGAGTCTTCGGCCCGGCTTGCTTGAATCCTGATGGTGCAATGAGCAAGGGACTCACATCTGAGTATACCCTTCCACGCGTAGGGTGGACAAAATTATTTACAACAAGGGGTTGTAAATATTTTTGTCCACCCTAAGCGTGGAAGGGTATACTCAGACATGAGTCCCTTGCTCATTGCACCATCAGGATTCAAGCAAGCCGGGCCGAAGACGGCTGTAATGCCAGAAACCGGTCCCCGGAAGCTTGTTTCCTTCCCAGTGTAAGAATTGGCTTTTGTAGTTTGGTTTGCCCTGTTCCCATCATGCACTGGGACAGGAACAGACTAATTTGCATACAGCCAGGTTCTGAAACTGGGATGGTGCATTGAGCTAAAAAACGGTGTTGGATCTAGCCCTGATCTCTTGACTGGGTGAGAGTATTCTGCTTAATTCAGAGACTCTGTCCCTCACCACCCCTTGTTGTAAATATTTTTGTCCACCCTAAGCGTGGAAGGGTATACTCAGACATGAGTCCCTTGCTCATTGCACCATCAGGATTCAAGCAAGCCGGGCCGAAGACGGCTGTAATGCCAGAAACCGGTCCCCGGAAGCTTGTTTCCTTCCCAGTGTAAGAATTGGCTTTTGTAGTTTGGTTTGCCCTGTTCCCATCATGCACTGGGACAGGAACAGACTAATTTGCATACAGCCAGGTTCTGAAACTGGGATGGTGCATTGAGCTAAAAAACGGTGTTGGATCTAGCCCTGATCTCTTGACTGGGTGAGAGTATTCTGCTTAATTCAGAGACTCTGTCCCTCACCACCCCTTGTTGTAAATATTTTTGTCCACCCTAAGCGTGGAAGGGTATACTCAGACATGAGTCCCTTGCTCATTGCACCATCAGGATTCAAGCAAGCCGGGCCGAAGACGGCTGTAATGCCAGAAACCGGTCCCCGGAAGCTTGTTTCCTTCCCAGTGTAAGAATTGGCTTTTGTAGTTTGGTTTGCCCTGTTCCCATCATGCACTGGGACAGGAACAGACTAATTTGCATACAGCCAGGTTCTGAAACTGGGATGGTGCATTGAGCTAAAAAACGGTGTTGGATCTAGCCCTGATCTCTTGACTGGGTGAGAGTATTCTGCTTAATTCAGAGACTCTGTCCCTCACCACCCCTTGTTGTAAATATTTTTGTCCACCCTAAGCGTGGAAGGGTATACTCAGACATGAGTCCCTTGCTCATTGCACCATCAGGATTCAAGCAAGCCGGGCCGAAGACGGCTGTAATGCCAGAAACCGGTCCCCGGAAGCTTGTTTCCTTCCCAGTGTAAGAATTGGCTTTTGTAGTTTGGTTTGCCCTGTTCCCATCATGCACTGGGACAGGAACAGACTAATTTGCATACAGCCAGGTTCTGAAACTGGGATGGTGCATTGAGCTAAACAACGGTGTTGGATCTAGCCCTGATCTCTTGACTGGGTGAGAGTATTCTGCTTAATTCAGAGACTCTGTCCCTCACCACCCCTTGTTGTAAATATTTTTGTCCACCCTAAGCGTGGAAGGGTATACTCAGATGTGAGTCCCTTGCTCATTGCACCATCAGGATTCAAGCAAGCCGGGCGAAGACGGCTGTAATGCCAGAAACCGGTCCCCGGAAGCTTGTTTCCTTCCCAGTGTAAGAATTGGCTTTTGTAGTTTGGTTTGCCCTGTTCCCATCATGCACTGGGACAGGAACAGACTAATTTGCATACAGCCAGGTTCTGAAACTGGGATGGTGCATTGAGCTAAAAAACGGTGTTGGATCTAGCCCTGATCTCTTGACTAGGTGAGAGTATTCTGCTTAATTCAGAGACTCTGTCCCTCACCACCCCTTGTTGTAAATATTTTTGTCCACCCTAAGCGTGGAAGGGTATACTCAGACATGAGTCCCTTGCTCATTGCACCATCAGGATTCAAGCAAGCCGGGCCGAAGACGGCTGTAATGCCAGAAACCGGTCCCCGGAAGCTTGTTTCCTTCCCAGTGTAAGAATTGGCTTTTGTAGTTTGGTTTGCCCTGTTCCCATCATGCACTGGGACAGGAACAGACTAATTTGCATACAGCCAGGTTCTGAAACTGGGATGGTGCATTGAGCTAAAAAACGGTGTTGGATCTAGCCCTGATCTCTTGACTGGGTGAGAGTATTCTGCTTAATTCAGAGACTCTGTCCCTCACCACCCCTTGTTGTAAATATTTTTGTCCACCCTAAGCGTGGAAGGGTATACTCAGACATGAGTCCCTTGCTCATTGCACCATCAGGATTCAAGCAAGCCGGGCCGAAGACGGCTGTAATGCCAGAAACCGGTCCCCGGAAGCTTGTTTCTTTCCCAGTGTAAGAATTGGCTTTTGTAGTTTGGTTTGCCCTGTTCCCATCATGCACTGGGACAGGAACAGACTAATTTGCATACAGCCAGGTTCTGAAACTGGGATGGTGCATTGAGCTAAAAAACGGTGTTGGATCTAGCCCTGATCTCTTGACTGGGTGAGAGTATTCTGCTTAATTCAGAGACTCTGTCCCTCACCACCCCTTGTTGTAAATATTTTTGTCCACCCTAAGCGTGGAAGGGTATACTCAGACATGAGTCCCTTGCTCATTGCACCATCAGGATTCAAGCAAGCCGGGCCGAAGACGGCTGTAATGCCAGAAACCGGTCCCCGGAAGCTTGTTTCCTTCCCAGTGTAAGAATTGGCTTTTGTAGTTTGGTTTGCCCTGTTCCCATCATGCACTGGGACAGGAACAGACTAATTTGCATACAGCCAGGTTCTGAAACTGGGATGGTGCATTGAGCTAAAAAACGGTGTTGGATCTAGCCCTGATCTCTTGACTGGGTGAGAGTATTCTGCTTAATTCAGAGACTCTGTCCCTCACCACCCCTTGTTGTAAATATTTTTGTCCACCCTAAGCGTGGAAGGGTATACTCAGACATGAGTCCCTTGCTCATTGCACCATCAGGATTCAAGCAAGCCGGGCCGAAGACGGCTGTAATGTCAGAAACCGGTCCCCGGAAGCTTGTTTCCTTCCCAGTGCAAGAATTGGCTTTTGTAGTTTGGTTTGCCCTGTTCCTATCATGCACTGGGACAGGAACAGACTAATTTGCATACAGCCAGGTTCTGAAACTGGGATGGTGCATTGAGCTAAAAAACGGTGTTGGATCTAGCCCTGATCTCTTTACTGGGTGAGAGTATTCTGCTTAATTCAGAGACTCTGTCCCTCCCCACCCCTTGTTGTAAATATTTTTGTCCACCCTAAGCGTGGAAGGGTATACTCAGACATGAGTCCCTTGCTCATTGCACCATCAGGATTCAAGCAAGCCGGGCCGAAGACGGCTGTAATGCCAGAAACCGGTCCCCGGAAGCTTGTTTCCTTCCCAGTGTAAGAATTGGCTTTTGTAGTTTGGTTTGCCCTGTTCCCATCATGCACTGGGACAGGAACAGACTAATTTGCATACAGCCAGGTTCTGAAACTGGGATGGTGCATTGAGCTAAAAAACGGTGTTGGATCTAGCCCTGATCTCTTGACTGGGTGAGAGTATTCTGCTTAATTCAGAGACTCTGTCCCTCACCACCCCTTGTTGTAAATATTTTTGTCCACCCTAAGCGTGGAAGGGTATACTCAGACATGAGTCCCTTGCTCATTGCACCATCAGGATTCAAGCAAGCCGGGCCGAAGACGGCTGTAATGCCAGAAACCGGTCCCTGGAAGCTTGTTTCCTTCCCAGTGTAAGAATTGGCTTTTGTAGTTTGGTTTGCCCTGTTCCCATCATGCACTGGGACAGGAACAGACTAATTTGCATACAGCCAGGTTCTGAAACTGGGATGGTGCATTGAGCTAAAAAACGGTGTTGGATCTAGCCCTGATCTCTTGACTGGGTGAGAGTATTCTGCTTAATTCAGAGACTCTGTCCCTCACCACCCCTTGTTGTAAATATTTTTGTCCACCCTAAGCGTGGAAGGGTATACTCAGACATGAGTCCCTTGCTCATTGCACCATCAGGATTCAAGCAAGCCGGGCCGAAGACGGCTGTAATGCCAGAAACCGGTCCCCGGAAGCTTGTTTCCTTCCCAGTGTAAGAATTGGCTTTTGTAGTTTGGTTTGCCCTGTTCCCATCATGCACTGGGACAGGAACAGACTAATTTGCATACAGCCAGGTTCTGAAACTGGGATGGTGCATTGAGCTAAAAAACGGTGTTGGATCTAGCCCTGATCTCTTGACTGGGTGAGAGTATTCTGCTTAATTCAGAGACTCTGTCCCTCACCACCCCTTGTTGTAAATATTTTTGTCCACCCTAAGCGTGGAAGGGTATACTCAGACATGAGTCCCTTGCTCATTGCACCATCAGGATTCAAGCAAGCCGGGCCGAAGACGGCTGTAATGCCAGAAACCGATCCCCGGAAGCTTGTTTCCTTCCCAGTGTAAGAATTGGCTTTTGTAGTTTGGTTTGCCCTGTTCCCATCATGCACTGGGACAGGAACAGACTAATTTGCATACAGCCAGGTTCTGAAACTGGGATGGTGCATTGAGCTAAAAAAGGTGTTGGATCTAGCCCTGATCTCTTGACTGGGTGAGAGTATTCTGCTTAATTCAGAGACTCTGTCCCTCACCACCCCTTGTTGTAAATATTTTTGCCCACCCTAAGCGTGGAAGGGTATACTCAGACATGAGTCCCTTGCTCATTGCACCATCAGGATTCAAGCAAGCCGGGCCGAAGACGGCTGTAATGCCAGAAACCGGTCCCCGGAAGCTTGTTTCCTTCCCAGTGTAAGAATTGGCTTTTGTAGTTTGGTTTGCCCTGTTCCCATCATGCACTGGGACAGGAACAGACTAATTTGCATACAGCCAGGTTCTGAAACTGGGATGGTGCATTGAGCTAAAAAACGGTGTTGGATCTAGCCCTGATCTCTTGACTGGGTGAGAGTATTCTGCTTAATTCAGAGACTCTGTCCCTCACCACCCCTTGTTGTAAATATTTTTGTCCACCCTAAGCGTGGAAGGGTATACTCAGACATGAGTCCCTTGCTCATTGCACCATCAGGATTCAAGCAAGCCGGGCCGAAGACGGCTGTAATGCCAGAAACCGGTCCCTGGAAGCTTGTTTCCTTCCCAGTGTAAGAATTGGCTTTTGTAGTTTGGTTTGCCCTGTTCCCATCATGCACTGGGACAGGAACAGACTAATTTGCATACAGCCAGGTTCTGAAACTGGGATGGTGCATTGAGCTAAAAAACGGTGTTGGATCTAGCCCTGATCTCTTGACTGGGTGACAGTATTTTGCTTAATTCAGAGACTCTGTCCCTCACCACCCCTTGTTGTAAATATTTTTGTCCACCCTAAGCGTGGAAGGGTATACTCAGACATGAGTCCCTTGCTCATTGCACCATCAGGATTCAAGCAAGCTGGGCCGAAGACGGCTGTAATGCCAGAAACCAGTCCCCGGAAGCTTGTTTCCTTCCCAGTGTAAGAATTGGCTTTTGTAGTTTGGTTTGCCCTGTTCCCATCATGCACTGGGACAGGAACAGACTAATTTGCATACAGCCAGGTTCTGAAACTGGGATGGTGCATTGAGCTAAAAAACGGTGTTGGATCTAGCCCTGATCTCTTGACTGGGTGAGAGTATTCTGCTTAATTCAGAGACTCTGTCCCTCACCACCCCTTGTTGTAAATATTTTTGTCCACCCTAAGCGTGGAAGGGTATACTCAGACATGAGTCCCTTGCTCATTGCACCATCAGGATTCAAGCAAGCCGGGCCGAAGACGGCTGTAATGCCAGAAACCGGTCCCCGGAAGCTTGTTTCCTTCCCAGTGTAAGAATTGGCTTTTGTAGTTTGGTTTTCCCTGTTCCCATCATGCACTGGGACAGGAACAGACTAATTTGCATACAGCCAGGTTCTGAAACTGGGATGGTGCATTGAGCTAAAAAACGGTGTTGGATCTAGCCCTGATCTCTTGACTGGGTGAGAGTATTCTGCTTAATTCTGAGACTCTGTCCCTCACCACCCCTTGTTGTAAATATTTTTGTCCACCCTAAGCGTGGAAGGGTATACTCAGACATGAGTCCCTTGCTCATTGCACCATCAGGATTCAAGCAAGCCGGGCCGAAGACGGCTGTAATGCCAGAAACCGGTCCCCGGAAGCTTGTTTCTTTCCCAGTGTAAGAATTGGCTTTTGTAGTTTGGTTTGCCCTGTTCCCATCATGCACTGGGACAGGAACAGACTAATTTACATACAGCCAGGTTCTGAAACTGGGATGGTGCATTGAGCTAAAAAACGGTGTTGGATCTAGCCCTGATCTCTTGACTGGGTGAGAGTATTCTGCTTAATTCAGAGACTCTGTCCCTCACCACCCCTTGTTGTAAATATTTTTGTCCACCCTAAGCGTGGAAGGGTATACTCAGACATGAGTCCCTTGCTCATTGCACCATCAGGATTCAAGCAAGCCGGGCCGAAGACGGCTGTAATGCCAGAAACCGGTCCCCGGAAGCTTGTTTCCTTCCCAGTGTAAGAATTGGCTTTTGTAGTTTGGTTTGCCCTGTTCCCATCATGCACTGGGACAGGAACAGACTAATTTGCATACTGCCAGGTTCTGAAACTGGGATGGTGCATTGAGCTAAACAACGGTGTTGGATCTAGCCCTGATCTCTTGACTGGGTGAGAGTATTCTGCTTAATTCAGAGACTCTGTCCCTCACCACCCCTTGTTGTAAATATTTTTGTCCACCCTAAGCGTGGAAGGGTATACTCAGACATGAGTCCCTTGCTCATTGCACCATCAGGATTCAAGCAAGCCGGGCCGAAGACGGCTGTAATGACAGAAACCGGTCCCCGGAAGCTTGTTTCCTTCCCAGTGTAAGAATTGGCTTTTGTAGTTTGGTTTGCCCTGTTCCCATCATGCACTGGGACAGGAACAGACTAATTTGCATACAGCCAGGTTCTGAAACTGGGATGGTGCATTGAGCTAAAAAACGGTGTTGGATCTAGCCCTGATCTCTTGACTGGGTGAGAGTATTCTGCTTAATTCAGAGACTCTGTCCCTCACCACCCCTTGTTGTAAATATTTTTGTCCACCCTAAGCGTGGAAGGGTATACTCAGACATGAGTCCCTTGCTCATTGCACCATCAGGATTTAAGCAAGCCGGGCCGAAGACGGCTGTAATGCCAGAAACCGGTCCCCGGAAGCTTGTTTCCTTCCCAGTGTAAGAATTGGCTTTTGTAGTTTGGTTTGCCCTGTTCCCATCATGCACTGGGACAGGAACAGACTAATTTGCATACAGCCAGGTTCTGAAACTGGGATGGTGCATTGAGCTAAAAAACGGTGTTGGATCTAGCCCTGATCTCTTGACTGGGTGAGAGTATTCTGCTTAATTCAGAGACTCTGTCCCTCACCACCCCTTGTTGTAAATATTTTTGTCCACCCTAAGCGTGGAAGGGTATACTCAGACATGAGTCCCTTGCTCATTGCACCATCAGGATTCAAGCAAGCCGGGCCGAAGACAGCTGTAATGCCAGAAACCGGTCCCCGGAAGCTTGTTTCCTTCCCAGTGTAAGAATTGGTTTTTGTAGTTTGGTTTGCCCTGTTCCCATCATGCACTGGGACAGGAACAGACTAATTTGCATACAGCCAGGTTCTGAAACTGGGATGGTGCATTGAGCTAAAAAACGGTGTTGGATCTAGCCCTGATCTCTTGACTGGGTGAGAGTATTCTGCTTAATTCAGAGACTCTGTCCCTCACCACCCCTTGTTGTAAATATTTTTGTCCACCCTAAGCGTGGAAGGGTATACTCAGACATGAGTCCCTTGCTCATTGCACCATCAGGATTCAAGCAAGCCGGGCCGAAGACGGCTGTAATGCCAGAAACCGGTCCCCGGAAGCTTGTTTCCTTCCCAGTGTAAGAATTGGCTTTTGTAGTTTGGTTTGCCCTGTTCCCATCATGCACTGGGACAGGAACAGACTAATTTGCATACAGCCAGGTTCTGAAACTGGGATGGTGCATTGAGCTAAAAAACGGTGTTGGATCTAGCCCTGATCTCTTGACTGGGTGAGAGTATTCTGCTTAATTCAGAGACTCTGTCCCTCACCACCCCTTGTTGTAAATATTTTTGTCCACCCTAAGCGTGGAAGGGTATACTCAGACATGAGTCCCTTGCTCATTGCACCATCAGGATTCAAGCAAGCCGGGCCGAAGACGGCTGTAATGCCAGAAACCGGTCCCCGGAAGCTTGTTTCCTTCCCAGTGTAAGAATTGGCTTTTGTAGTTTGGTTTGCCCTGTTCCCATCATGCACTGGGACAGGAACAGACTAATTTGCATACAGCCAGGTTCTGAAACTGGGATGGTGCATTGAGCTAAAAAACGGTGTTGGATCTAGCCCTGATCTCTTGACTGGGTGAGAGTATTCTGCTTAATTCAGAGACTCTGTCCCTCACCACCCCTTGTTGTAAATATTTTTGTCCACCCTAAGCGTGGAAGGGTATACTCAGACATGAGTCCCTTGCTCATTGCACCATCAGGATTCAAGCAAGCCGGGCCGAAGACGGCTGTAATGCCAGAAACCGGTCCCCGGAAGCTTGTTTCCTTCCCAGTGTAAGAATTGGCTTTTGTAGTTTGGTTTGCCCTGTTCCCATCATGCACTGGGACAGGAACAGACTAATTTGCATACAGCCAGGTTCTGAAACTGGGATGGTGCATTGAGCTAAAAAACGGTGTTGGATCTAGCCCTGATCTCTTGACTGGGTGAGAGAATTCTGCTTAATTCAGAGACTCTGTCCCTCACCACCCCTTGTTGTAAATATTTTTGTCCACCCTAAGCGTGGAAGGGTATACTCAGACATGAGTCCCTTGCTCATTGCACCATCAGGATTCAAGCAAGCCGGGCCGAAGACGGCTGTAATGCCAGAAACCGGTCCCCGGAAGCTTGTTTCCTTCCCAGTGTAAGAATTGGCTTTTGTAGTTTGGTTTGCCCTGTTCCCATCATGCACTGGGACAGGAACAGACTAATTTGCATACAGCCAGGTTCTGAAACTGGGATGGTGCATTGAGCTAAAAAACGGTGTTGGATCTAGCCCTGATCTCTTGACTGGGTGAGAGTATTCTGCTTAATTCAGAGACTCTGTCCCTCACCACCCCTTGTTGTAAATATTTTTGTCCACCCTAAGCGTGGAAGGGTATACTCAGACATGAGTCCCTTGCTCATTGCACCATCAGGATTCAAGCAAGCCGGGCCGAAGACGGCTGTAATGCCAGAAACCGGTCCCCGGAAGCTTGTTTCCTTCCCAGTGTAAGAATTGGCTTTTGTAGTTTGGTTTGCCCTGTTCCCATCATGCACTGGGACAGGAACAGACTAATTTGCATACAGCCAGGTTCTGAAACTGGGATGGTGCATTGAGCTAAAAAACGGTGTTGGATCTAGCCCTGATCTCTTGACTGGGTGAGAGTATTCTGCTTAATTCAGAGACTCTGTCCCTCACCACCCCTTGTTGTAAATATTTTTGCCCACCCTAAGCGTGGAAGGGTATACTCAGACATGAGTCCCTTGCTCATTGCACCATCAGGATTTAAGCAAGCCGGGCCGAAGACGGCTGTAATGCCAGAAACCGGTCCCCGGAAGCTTGTTTCCTTCCCAGTGTAAGAATTGGCTTTTGTAGTTTGGTTTGCCCTGTTCCCATCATGCACTGGGACAGGAACAGACTAATTTGCATACAGCCAGGTTCTGAAACTGGGATGGTGCATTGAGCTAAAAAACGGTGTTGGATCTAGCCCTGATCTCTTGACTGGGTGAGAGTATTCTGCTTAATTCAGAGACTCTGTCCCTCACCACCCCTTGTTGTAAATAGAATTTTTCTGGATGACATTTTTAAAAATGGTGGCTGTTTTACAGTGATGATATAGTATTTCAGTAACTAAGAGAACTATGTGCTTAATTTTGGTCTCAAAACATAGGTTTTAGTGATCAAGTAGTCGTATAGAGATAGACAATAAGTCCTAATTGCAACCCTTCCGCTATTTTCTAAAATAAAGGATTTATAGAGAAAGAAGAGACATGTATAGAAACGTATAGAAATGAAACAAATAATAATGGTTTGTAATGTTTTTTTGTATACACCAAACAATGTTTATGATCTGAATATGAAAAAAATAATGTTTATCACTCCTGTTTTAGACACATTTTCAAAGGTCACTTTATTTATATGTTTTGGCAATCCCTTGTGGTACATTTCCAGAATGTTGAACATTTGAGAAGAGCATATCAACAGGAAAAATAAATGGTACCACATGTTTTGCAAGTACAGATATATGTACGTTCTGTTGGTAGAGGCATTCGAAATTTCATAGGTTTTAGTATGACATCAATATCTTCCCAACCAAATTCAAACATATCTTTCTCTAGGCATGCATGATCAAAAACATTTACACATCTGAACAAGTAGAGTGCTCTTTTAATGTGTCCACTCACGGAGTATGATGTCAGTAGAAGGTCACCTAGGAGAACTGATCTCTTGAACTCACTGTACCGAAGATCATCAAATGTGTGACAGTCAGCACTAATTTTCCACCAACGCACAAGGTATTTTTCTACGTCTTTAACATCACATTCTTCTCTATCTCAGCAAATCATTTTAGAAACTTCACAGGTTTAGCAGTTAAAGCTCCAATCATTGTTTCAATTCTCCTCATTGTGTCATCACCTGTAAGAATATGTGCCTTGATAAGACCACTGGGCATCTCTGGGTCAGGTTTCATGAACAGAATATAAAGCAGGATTAAGTGTATTTTCTCCACTGTTCCAGAACGTATCCATAACTCTGACAATCCTTGACTTATGAACATTGCAACAAATCTAAATAGCACAATAATAACATATGTGTCATATGACAGTACAATGACCTTATTGGAACCATTTCGAACAACCCACTCAACATGTGGCACAACAAGAAGGTCAGCTTCCTCTAATTTGCTGTGAAGATCTTGAACAATATGGTTCTTACCTTTTGAATATATCTCTGCAGGTGCCAACTCCTTATTGACAATCCTTCCACTTGTCATAATTGGAAATTCAATATTCACTGATGAATTAGCAATGTTTTGGTGAGCTAACATCACCGAGTTCATCTAGTTCAATGTTGATGACCAGAATATATCAAGTTGTATAGGTATAGATGTTGAATATTTGATGCTACACCTACAAAGCCCTCCATGATGCCGGACCAGCATAACCGAACCACAGCCTCTCATTCCACTTACCCAACAGACACCTCTGCTCTGGCAAACTGGCCCTTGCCACCGTCTCGTTGGGTCCGCAAGACAAGGACAGAAAGAGGATCTTTCTCCTACTACCAAAACCTGTAAGCCTCTTCACCTCAGACTATCTCTTCCCTGACCCAATTTAGGAAGGTTCTCAAGACCTGGCTCTTCGGTTGAACCTCAGCACCCATCAGGACCTGTAGTCCACCTCTAGTACCTTGAGACCCTCACATTTGAGTAGTCACACTCCACAAACTCTGATTGATTTATTGATTGATTGCTTGATTGATTAATGCATGTAAGGTCAAGTGTGGACATTTGTCTGATGATTCTCTTACATTCTTTGACAGATCTGGACGACCTCTCTGAAGATTTGCATAGATGAAATCTTGACCATTCACAATTGTGACATATACTCCACAAAAACAGAAGTCTTGTACGAGTTTGTGCTTTACTGGTTTGGTTGTAGAATCTCCATCAAATATGTGTTTGTTAGAGAAAGATCATGCAAAAGAATGTCCTTGATTAGTTCACGACTTCTTTTGCTACCTCCATTTCTCTATGTGCTTGCGAAGGCTGATATTTTGTAACCTGTTTTATAGTGGGTGGTTGGACGAATCTCTTACTATGGAAATTAAAGTGTGGAAGTTTACCTTTAGTGACTATGTCACACAGCATTTTCCCTTTTGATACTTATCTCTTCTGCTTCAGTTCTGCATATGGTTTCGCTCCATGTTGCAGGACATCTAGTAGACATCTCTTTATTTCGTTATTCGCATATTGTTTTGAAACAAAATTGAGTAGTCGCACAGGCTTCCTTCCTGCTGCATGTAATGAAGCAGGCTGTCAACACGTTTATTGAAACATTCCCCTCTCTTTCCCTCAAGTACATGATTAGGAACCTTTTTACGATGGTCCATTCATTCTGAATTAAGAATCTCTCTGAAAACATTCCAAATAGAAAGCACTTTGTGGTAAACCAGCTGCCATTGAGCAACATTTTCACTTTTTCATGTCTGACCAACAATTCCCTTAGAGCTTTTCTGCCACCTCTGGATCATCTGTTCCAGTTTCATATCTGGAGCCACAGCATTGAGCCTTCAATCTATATATTTGACCACAAAATGTCTTTGGATGAATTTTCTGTAGAGGTGTGGTTTTTCTACCTCAAGCTTCTTCACTCTCTCAAAATATCAGGACCCATTTCTCACCTAGTTTAAGTAATCACAGTTGCAAAACATAGTAATCAGTGACTCCAGAGTCTTCATATGCAGCTCCCAATCACATTACCCATCAGCATGTACCAAGTATTTTACTAGAGCTATCATGTGTAAACATTTCCCAAGTACTTTCAAAGTTCTGATTTTTCTTCACCTTCTTTGACAAACTGTATGAATTTTGTTTTCAGGTTTCCTATTTTTGAAATGGGTGTATTAAACACTGCCTGGCTTTGCAATATGTCCTTTGAATGAAGTAAACCCTGTGCCTTATTCACTTCTGAGATAAGATATGCAAAACATAACTGTCTTTCTTGTTCCAGAAAGTATTCCAACGCGATGGTTCTATAGCCTCAGATATGATAAGCATACCTTGAAAAGTATGAACATAATTAGTTTAGCTTAATACTGAGTGGATAGTTTTGCTTCAAAAGATTTCAGCCTCAATCAGTGCATCATAAATGTCACATCCAATGAGATAACTACCTGAGTACCGCATCACAACTTTTTTCTTGTGGAAAAAATCCATCATTGGATAAAGATCATCACATTCTATTGAATCGCTCATAGAAATGTCAGCTACAACATGGAAAACACCATCTGAGGCTAGGATAGGCTGGTCTTCAAGATGAGCAGGCGCATTTTGGAGTTTATTTTAAAGCTGTGCATACTGTTGCATTGTTTGGGACTGGAGATGGATTTACTAGTAAAAGTCCAACCTTCCTCAGTAGAATAGTATTCCAGGAGATCAGAGCATGAATTGCAGCCTACGAAGGAACTAGGTTTTCTTCATCCTTCAGTCTGCAATTAATAAGCAATATGATCATTTTAGTTAAATTAGTTTTGTGGACCGCAGCATCAGCTAGAAGATCCATATCCTCGGCCACTTTGAAATTTTCTGGTAGACTGGGAATTGTTGATGACCTGCAGTGATTTTGCACATGTTGGCAAGGCAGTTGGGTTATAAGTTTGCAGCTTTGTATGTTTATGCCTCCAGCTGATACAGCTTGTTTTCCATCAGCTACTTCATTAGTACAGTCTTGTAAAAACACCATGGCAGTATCTTGAATGTTCCAAAGAAAGAAGAGCTGTGTTCAAAATCAAAATTCTCAAGAGCAGTACTTGTAATTCTTACTGGGTAAAGTGACTTGGAAGTGGTGTGCTGTCGCACTCACAATATTTTGCAGTATGAGGTGCTAACAAGTTGCTCCAACTTACTGTGTCATTATAACTTGTTGATACACCAATCCTACTTTGAAGTGATTAGCACTCTATCTTTGCACTTGTCATAGATCGAATGGACAGTCATCATGTGTAGCAGAGTGTCCTTTTTGCTGTGATGTAATTCATAAAACATAATTTGAAAAAGACAGTACATTTGCACAGCATAAGCCTATCGGTTCATGGGCTTGTCTTTCACATATTCGCTTATATCTTCAAAGCCATCAAGAAAGTTGCCGGCTTCTGTTCCAAACTCTAGATCTTTAGTTTGTAACAGTTTTGCTTGATTTTAAACAATGATGTAAAAATGTTAAGACAGCATCACCCATTCTCATTGACTCCCATGATTCGTGGAGCTCTGGGGTATCACAAACTTCTTCATTAATTGCAAAATTAAAATCTTTCAGGATGTTTCGTGAAATTGTTCCTGCTGATTTTATTGCAACTTGTGATATTATTTTGACAGCAAGAACTTCAGACGTCAAATCAGCTGAGAACACCATAAGTGGCTCATTCTTTTTGATAGCCGGACAAAAACTAATTCTGTCATTGTACATTCTCATCAGAAATATATTAATTTCATTATTATGGATCAAGACAGTTTCATCAGTGTTGATCATTATTTCCCTGACCTACTGACTGTGAACACGCAAACAGCACTCATAAATGGCTTTAAAACTTAATTTGCTTTTTTCAAAGAGTGCAAATTAACTGACGGTTGGCAGTTACTTTGCTGCTGGGAGCTCATACATTCATATTTTCTAATGTATGCACATAAGCAGTTTGGGTTGGCATACAAATCCGCTGCAAATGCATTCACCACACTGTTTAGATTAGGTACTTGGCCTAAAATGTAATCTTGGAAAAAACTATCTGGAGATAAAAACATGTTTGCCATTTGAAACTCAAATACTCTGTACTCTACAACACTCTACTACACTGTGTACCCCTCTACTCTCTGACAATCTGGTCCATTCTACGGGATGGCACAACATGCCACTTCACTCCACTACACTGTACAATATGGCAATCCACTGTATGATACACCACTCCACTCTGTGACATATTACTCCACTCTGTCGTCCACTCTACAACTGTACTACACTCTATGCCTTTCTACTGTACATCCACTCTACAACACTGTTACACACACCACTTCACTTCACTGCACGATATGCTGCATCACTCTCTGACACACCACTGCTCTCCACACCCCACCACTCCACTCTATGACACTCTACTCCACTGTACAATTTGCCACTCCACTTTATGACACACCACTCAACTTTATGACATTCCACTCCAATCTTTGACATTCTACACCACTCCATTTTACGGCACACCACTCCACTGTATGAGTAGCCACTGCACTCTAGCTCCTCCACTCCACAAAACTCTACTCCACTCTACTCCATTTAATGCTCCTCAATGAAACTCTATACCACTCTAAATGATTCTACTCCACTCTTCACCACTCTATGATACTCTACTCCAATGTACGACACTCTCCACTCTACTTCAGGGTACAAAACTCCACTGTATGACACTCAACTCTGTGCCACTGCACTTGATATTACTCTATTCTATGACCCTCCACTCTACAACACTCCACTCTATAACACTTCACTCCACTTTGCATCACTCCACTCTGTACTGTATACTCCACTTTAAATACGATCAGGTGTCTGTAGAGTAGTGTATTATAAACTTACCATGTAGTATGAAGCCACCAGACGTCACATTTTAATGAACCTTACACTTACCTTTTATCTCTATATTTATTTCAATGTTATATTTTTGATACCTAAAAAAATATAATTAGTATTAGTAAAAGCTCTTTTTGTCAAATATTTGGTTAGTTTTTAATATATTTTATTTTATTATTTTTTAACCTTTTCTTGGAAGTTTTTTCTCCCCACGGGTCAACATCACCAACCAACAAAAAAAATTCTTAACAGAAAACATGAGGAGAATAAAGACACAAAATAAAAACTAAGTATGTTGGAGAGGTCACTAGTGACCCATGACAAGCACAAGTGCAGTTCGGTGGGCATATAAATCAGCTGCAAATACATTCACCTCACTGTTTAGATTAGTTACTCAGCTGAAAACTTCATTTTGGAAAAAATTAGCTGAAGATAAAAACATGTTTGCCCTTTAAGACTCAAATACTCTGTACTGTACAACACTCTACTCCACTGTGTACCACTCTACTCTATGAAAGTCATGCCCAATCTACGGGACATCACAACATGCCACTTCACTCCACTCCACAGTATTATATAGCACTCCACTGTATGATTCACCCTTCCACTCTGTGACATATTACTCCACTCTGACACTCCACGCTACTGCTGCACTGCACTCTATGCCCCTCTACTGTACATCCACTCTACAACACTGTTAGACATGACAATTCACTCTCTGACACACCACTGTTCTCCACAACACACCACTCCACTCTATGACACTCTACTCCACTGTATAATTTGCCATTTCACTTTATGATACACCACTTCATTCCACTCCACTCTATGACACTCTGATCCACACTATTTTACAACACACCACTCCACTGTATGACAGGCAACTCCACTTTACGACTGTCTGGCTTCTCCACTCTATGAAACTCTACTCCACCCTACAAAACTGTACTCCATTCTATGCTCCTCAATGAATCTCTACATCACTCTAAACAACTCTACTCCTCTCTCATCCATTCTACGACACTCTACGATACTCTACTCGACTGTACGACACTCTCCACTCTTCCACTCTATCGCAGAAACTCCACTGTATGACACTCCACTCTGGGCCATTGCACTTGATGATAATTCATTCTATGACCCTCCATTCTACAACACTCCACTCTATACCTGGCATGTTTAGGCAATACTGTTCTCTAAATTACCCCAGTTCTGGTTTAAGAATAAAGAAAATACTGAATTACCCTTGGAATCGGATTGGCCGATTCACCCAATGGAAGACAGTTCAGAAAGATGCAGGCTCATTTCATTTTCCCACTTAAAATGGTGGCGCTAGTAGTTCTCCCATTGTCAGTGCTGGGTTCTAGTGTTTCATGAGAATTAGTGAGTGTACATGTTTTTGCACATGCGCGCCTTGGGCAAAGTGCACTTCAATCATTGTTTCTGAGGAGAAGGCTGCGTTCATGTGGAGTACATTCTCCATGTCAGAAATCTTGTCAGGGGATTAGCTTTTTACTGCGTTTCTGCACCTGATATTCCCCGCTGCCTAGAAGTAGTATTCCAGTGCAGTTTAAAGTTCCCTCACCTGTGTCTCCAGTCAGCGCTTTAGAGTAATTCTGACTGGAAGGGTTTTCTGAAGAAAGCAAAGATACTAGTAAGCTCAGCTTTTCATAACTTTACTAGTCCACCCTACTCTACAGCTCTACAACTGCAGGCAAGGTCGCCCAGTTAGCTCTACTTTGTCGTTTTGACTCATTAAGTTTTAGTCAGGCTTATTTCAGAAAAGAATGAGGTTTTAGAGATGTGCATTTTTGTGACTATATTGCGTGCATATCAGTAGCAGCAAGGCACTGCAGCCAATAAGGACTATTTGAGATATTAACTTGCGCAAGTTGAACTTTACAAAGACTCCAGTCAAAAAGTTTTTAGGAAGGCTACAGCAAGAGTGAGAAAGCAGTGTATTTATATTCAGCGAGAACAGCCTCGGTAGTTTGTTTTAAAAAAAGTACCAAATATACCACCGAGCGTGTATGTAGAAATATACATATAAATTATACTTACCAACTATGTCACCTGCTGCCAGCTGAAAAGAGAAGAAGACAAAGAAGATCATAAAAACAGTAATAAACCTACAAACTACATCACAATAGTATGCTAGATAACCCTGGGCGTAGTTTGCGTAGTAGCACTACACGTAGCTGCACGTAGTATACTTTGAACTACACATAGTACACAAACTGCTTAGCGTAGCTGATGGCACTGTTTACTTGTCTGCACAATGCAATAATGCCAAATTGCAACTTGCACAGTGCCAGTTATGATAAAATAAGTATCTCTGTCTTTATATGCTAAAGGGCATTTAGTACTTTCACAAAAGTAAAACTGGAAAATTAGCAAGCAGTGAGTGAGATGATGATTATGGGATCCTCCCTAACCTTGAGAGAGAACCAAGCAGATGCCTTGAAAACAAAAAGCACATCTTATTGAACGATTCGGTGGTGGTCCTATCCTCTTAGGACCACCCCAAGCACAGTTATTGGCAAAAAACAATCCCAACCAAAGGCATGGCAAAGCATCATGGGATGAGCTTATCAGTGGGCGGTGAATATTATAGTATCCAAAATCAAAATAATTCTACAAAGAGCTGCAGTTCAACTAGTCGTTACTAGATTTCCCTCACGAGTCAAATGCAAAAGCTTCATGAAAGGGTTTCAAAGCTTTTGCATTTTACTCCTGAGGGACATCTAGTAAGGAGTAGTGGAACTGCAGCTCTTTGTAGAATTATTTTGATATTGGATACTATAATATTCACTGCCCACTGCTAATCTCGTCCCATAATGCTTTGCAGGGCCTTTGGTTGGGAATGTTTTTTTGCCAATAACTGTGCTTGGGGTGGTCCTTAGAGGATGGGACCACCACCGAAGTTCAACAACAGGTGCTTTTTGTTTATGCTCTTTGTGTTCAAGGCATCTGCTTGGTCCTCCTCCTAGGTTAGGGGGGACCCTAAAACCATCACCTCTCACTGCCTAATATTTTCATTCAAAAAGTTCACTTTTGTGAATTAGTTATATGCTTTTGAGCTTCTAAAATTGCTTTACCCAAGCATTTGAGCATGTGGTTGATTTAGCTGCTGCGCTACGTGATTAAGCACAGTTTTTGTACAGTGCTACGTGCAATTTGCGGAGTGTGAATTAGTACAAACTACGAATGCTCCGTTAGCATAGCTTAGTGTGGTGCACAGGGTTAATGCTAGAAGAGAGAGACTAGGCAGTGAGAAAGACAGGTAAAAGATTCTAAGGTAGCGTTTAGTTAGTAGCATATGCCTAGGTATAGGGATGGGCTTCTGAAGTACTAAAGTTGTTTGTTTGTGTTTTCAGATGCCAAGCAGTCCCTCGCTAGGATTCCAGTGAGGAAGAGGCACAGCAGTGGAGTCTTTCTTGTGATTCCCATTCCCCTTTCCCCTTATTTACTGGTAGTGAAACTTTCATTCACTTGCAGTGGAGCTTGGGAGTTGGTGAAATGTTCTTCTGCTCATGTGAAAGCCTCAGGTGCATGGTACTATTGTTCCGAAAGATTGAAGTGCCATTTACCTAACCTTCCACCCAGGCAGAATGGCTGAGGGATTGGATGTCAAGGCCTTGGCCACAGTATTGGAAGGGATGTAGAAACAGTTAAGCGAGACAATAGAGGCAAATACAAATCTTAGAGATGAGGTTAGGAAGTCTAGTCAATAGGCCAGTTTCCTTAGACAGAGATTTGATGAGTTTGTAGCAGGTTCCAGCCCTGAGTCCAAAGAGCAAAGACAACTACATTTCACCCCAAACCCGTTAGCTGCAGAGTTGACCACACAAGTTATACATGCAATTTCCCCTAGAATACCGTTGGCGGCTCCTGAGAGGTTTAATGTAGGTCCCCAGGAGGCTCAAATTTTCCTTGCACAATGCTCCTATTTCCTTTGTAGACCAATCATTTTTAAGGAAGATTAATCCAAGGTGGCCTTTTTACTGTCTTACCTGAGTGGAGATGCCGCAGCATCGTCCATGCCATTGGTCAATTGTAATGATCCTATTCTCTACAATTTTGAAGAATTTAAGGAAGAATTCCTTTGTATTTTTGATTGAAGAACCATTTCCCCGGCCACAGATAATGAGCGTTTGGATTTGAATCAAGGTAATCGGGAGTAAGTAGCATACCTTGCTCAATCTAACAAATCGTTTGTGGAGACCAAGTGGCCTAGAGCGGAAAGAGCAGCAATATTTTTTAGAGGGCTCAAAGACGAGCTAAAGTATGGGGTAGCTCAGATTCCTCAAAGACCAACCGATATTTCTGAACTAATAGACTTAGTGCTTCAGATTGATTAGCGTCAAAATGAAAGTAGGAGCGAGCGTTGCAAAGACATTGAACCTTTCTCACCTCGCTTTGACAGGATGAAATAGGAATCAGTAAAACTCAGCGAGTCAGTCTCCGGTTCGGAGCCCATGCAAATAGGTTCAGTATGTGGCCCGTTGACCAAGGAAGAGAGAGAAAGACAAAGAAAAGGAAAATTGTGCATGTACTGCGAAATTTAGGGCATTTTGTCAAGGAATGTCTCAAAAATCATAAGACCAGTTCATGGGTAAAAGACAGGCCCCACCAGAAGGAGGAGTTGCTCTAGTGGGAGTGTCTGACAAGACGACTCCTAAATCTCAATTTGTGGCAAATACCCTACAAGCAGCTGCCCCTCATATAATCATCTCCAGTTTAATTACATGTGGAACTACCAAAGTAGATGAGATTTCGGTCATGATTGATTCAGGGACTACCAGAAAGAAGTTAACCCCACATTGGGAATATTATTGTAGGATCAATCTTGAACCTGGAGCTTAATTGCCCTGCAGCAGAATATACGCTCTGTCAGAAGCAGAAAACTGCCACCTGAAGGAATATTTGGATCAATACCTTGCAAACGGGTTCATCAGACCCTCCCAGTCTCCGGTGTCCTCTCCTCTGTTCCTTATCCCAAAGAAAGATTGAATACTTATAATCTTTATTGATTATCCTGCCCTGAATCACCAAGAAGAACAGATACCCTCTGCCATTGATTTCAGAGCTTATGGATCAGGTGAAGGATGCCCGAGTATACACCAAATTGGATTTGAGAAGGGCCTACCATTTGGTGAGAATGGTCGAAGGGCATGAATGAAAAACCGTCTTTCGAACTTGATTTGGTCTATTCGAGTATCAAGTCATACCCTTCGGTCGGTGGAACGACCCAGCTGCATTCCAGCATTTTGTCAACGATGATCTCCAGGAATCTTTTTATTATTTTGCTGTGGTCTACATCAATGATATCCTCTTCTTCTCAGCAAACTTGGAGGATCACATTCGGCACATGCGAGCCATTTTAAAGAAGTTGCTAGACCATCAGCTTTTTGTAAAATTGGAAAAATCTGTTTTTCATTCCACCCGAGTTGAGTTTTTGGGCTTCATCTTGTCCCCTGAGGGAGTGGCAATGGATGATGCCAAGGTGAAAGCAATTCAGGATTGGCCCCCTGCTCACAACGATAAAGAAATTCAAAGCTTAATTGGATTTGACAATTTTTATAGACGCTTTATTCCTAATTTTTCAGAAAAGGTTAGTCTCTTTACTCATCTTTTGAAGAAGAAAGAGAACTTTTTGTGGAGTTCGGAAACTGAGACTGCTTTTCAGTTACTGAAGAAAATCTTTACAACAGCACTGATTCAGTTATATCCAAAATCCTAAAGAACAGTTCTTTGTAGAAGTAGATGCATCAAACCAGGCCATTGGTGGTATTCTGTTGCAAAGACAGAAGAACACCGGACAACTCCATCCTGTTGCATATCGATTCCAGAATTTAACAACAGCAGAAATAAACTACTCCGTTGCAGACAAGGAGATGTTGGAAGTTAAAGATGCCTTCCAAGAATGGCGTTAAAACTTTCTTGGGGCTAAGCATAAAATCACAGTTTTTACTGATCTCAGATTTTTGCAGTTTCTGAAGTCTGGTCGAACCCTCACTCCACGGCAACAGAGATGGTCCATTTTCTTTGCAGATTACAACTTTGTTCGGACTTATAAGCCTCATACCGTCAACGGAAAGGCAGGCGCCTTGTCTGTCCAAACATGAGCGAACTCAAAGAAATCAACAGTGTAGGTCACATCATCCCAGAAGAGAAGATAATTGGTTCCATTTTATATGTCGAACTCGAAGATAAGATCACATATTCTCTTTCTGAAGAAGGAATGCTGAAGTGGGTTAGGCCGGAAAGAGAGTTTAAGAATGGCAAACCGTATTGTAGGACTTGTTGCTTTTTGGCTAAAGTTCCCTAAACTTTTTGCTTCCCCCCTAGACCTTTTTTCGGATATGGTGTTGTCAGCTTAGCGGCTTTGGACACTTTGCCACTGCTAAACAGTGTCAAAGTGCAAGTGCTCCCTGTATAAAGTGTAATGGTAATTGGTTGTTCATGATTGGTATGTTTACCTTACTTGTAAAGTCCCTAGTAACGTGCACTGTGTGTGCCAGGGCTGGTAATGCAAATGCTACTAGTAGGCCTGCAGCACTAATTGTGCCACCCACACAAATAGCCTTAAAAAGGGAACACAGGCCTGACATTGTTAAACTTCCATGTTGTGCTGATAAGTGCACCAACTTGCCAGACCTTACTCTTCCCTTTCTATGCACATCAGACACCCCTATGGTAGGTCCAGGGTACCCCCTGGGCAGGGTGCAGTGCATGTGAAAGGTAGGACATGCACTAAGGTGTGTACCATGTCCTGACAGTGAAATAATCTCCATTTCGTTTTTAACTGTTGAAAGGCCATCTCGCCCATAGGATAGAATGGGAAGGCTGTGTAATATGTTTTCCAGTCTATCTTCTCAAAGGCTTAAGATGGAGAAGTGAAGTTTAGTATGCCTGAACTCACAATGTAATATCACATCTTTCTATGAAGGTGGTTTTTGCATTGTGTGTTTATAAGCCACTCTTTTACAAGTGGCTAGGGTTTTGCGCTCTAAACATTTCTGTGTATCTCTGCCTGGTTGTGGATTGACTGTCTGTATTTGAAAGCGATAGGATCTGGGGAATGTCTTGACCCAGGAGAGGAGGTGAGACAGCAACAGGCTGACCTGCAGCTGGAATGTAGGGGGAGGAGTAGCCCCTAGAGGTGAAGAAGCCTGGGTTGCTTCTATAAAAAAATCATCCCATCTCCTGCTGAGTGATTGAGAATCCAGACCCTCACTAATCAAAGGAAGAAGGTGTCACTGGCAGGAAGGCACCCAGAACTGGTTTGAGCAGGGGTCAGTGCCCCCTGAAACACAAAGACTTTAAAGCCATTGAGGGGTATAACTATGAGAGCTGAACCCCCTGAACTTTGGAGAATGGCTTGATCAAGACTGAACAAGACTGGAGCTACTTCATAGTCAAGAGGAACCATTGCCACGTAAGAAACAACTAAAGAGACTGAAGGAAAGGACTGACCCTTGCTGTGTTTTCTGGGGCTGGACTGCAGTTTGCTGTTTTAACCAAGGAAAGGCTAAAGGGACTTTGCTGTGTGCTGTCCCCCTCTGCTTAAAGGACTTTGCTGTGCTGTGTCCTGAAGTGACTTATCACCAAGGGCCAGAGGTGAACTAGCTTTATGTTTCAGAAACACAGGAACACAATTTTTCCAGAAGAGTCTCAGCGGCGCTGTGTGTGCATGCGTGTTGCAGCGTGAGACCCTCGTGAGGTGTGCCCTGTGAATGTTGCATCTGTAGTCCAAGCAAGGATCAGCGAGGCTGTGTGCACGTGCCTTTTGTAGCCTGTACCTTTTGTGAGGATTGTCCAGTTATCGTGTGTAGCAGAATGTAAGTGAGTCTCATTGACGCTGTGTGCGTGTGCTTTGTGCAGTGTTAGACCTACGTGAGGATTACCTTGTTATTGTGCATACACAGAATATAAGCGAGTCTCATCAATGTTGTGTGTGTGTGCTTTGTGCAGCATGAGACCTTCACAAGGATTGCCTTGGTAACGTGCACCCGGAGTTAAGTGAGTCTCAGCAAAGCTGTCTGCGTGTTCTTCGTGCAGCCTGGGACCTTTAAGTGGAGTGCCTGGTGATCGTGCACCCCAAAGCCTAAGGAAGTCTCAGCGAGGCTGTGTGCATGTGTACTGTGGCAGCCTGAGATGTTCGTAGACGTAGCAGCCTGGACCAACAGCCCCGGATGAGGTGAGCCGCCGGCCCGAGCCCGCCGTTGCCATTCACCAAGATTGCATCAGAGGCCCAAACCGGGGGTTAAGGAGAGGAGAGCAAGTTTAAGCCCCGCAGGTAACGTGTGTCGACTCCTGAGGCGAGGTCCGAGCTTGATACCTGTAAATATTTGGTTAGTTTTTAATATATTTTATTTTAGTCTTTTTTTAAGCTTTTCCTGAAAGTTATCTTTTCCCCATGGGTCAACATGAAAAAACTAACAAAAAAAAATTCTTAACAGAAATCTTGGTTGTGGAATGTGGAGTTGTCCTATAAAACCTTATCATGCTGTCCAGAGACTTCACTACGTCATGGTTTCCAGACTTCGTCCACTTCATACGCTACACAAGACCATTAGTCTGTGGATGATAGAGAGAACTTCTTGCAAGACTCAGTAACATCAGAAGAGTGAATAAAGAATTCTAAGGAAAAGAAACGGAAACAGCACGAGGAAAAAACCCTTTATTTAAAAGAACCCTCACTCACCAACCTAGTTGGTGACATGCTTCATCACTGGATTCCCACCAGAGAGTGCTACGATGCCTGAATTACAGCGGAGTGGGAGTTTTTCATGAGGTAGTGTCAGTACAAAAGTGGTGCAAGTTTAAAAGATGGCTGGTGTTATCGAAATGTGTTTTTAATGGCGGAAACCGAGAAATCGTTAAAATCAGGCGAGACGGACATAAGCTGGCTGGCTAGGTTGACCAGGCCCGTCCAATTTAGTATAAAATGTGGAAGGTGGTCGACATGTTTCTGCTTTCAAGTGCAAATTATGCTAAGCATTCTTCAGGACCAGGGCTCCATGGTGGTATACTCTCTCCAATGTTTATGTTTATGTTTATAGAATGTTTTATAGCGCGCTCGATTACTCACGAGTATCCTGGTGCGTATCAAGGCATATCCTGACTTGTGGAGACGTATTAAAGGTAAAACTCACGGTTTTACCTACACAGCCTTCTGGGATTTCCACATTTGGGTCCGAGGCTGCGCACAGACAGGTCTGTAGCGGGAGGGTGCTGTGCTGTAAATCCTACCTGCATCTCTAACCCCCCTCCCGGACTCATGACGGGAAATCATTTACTACTTCACAGTCCTGGGGCTTTTGGACATCCCAGAAGGCTGTGTAGGTAAAACCGTGAGTAATTCAGACATTGTAGCACACCAGGGGGGCACTCGGCCTCTCTGGTGAGAAACCAATGATGAAGCATGTCACCAACTACGTGACATGAGTGAAGGTTCTTTCAAATAAAGAGGTTTTTCTCGTGCTGTTTCTGTTTCTTTTCCTTAGAATTCTATATTCACTCTTCTGTTATTACTGAGTATACACATCAGGGGGAATAAGAGTGATCATCCCTCTCTCTCTTGTTGTCAATATATATAATGTTGCAAGACTCCAGAAAAGATTCAAAAATAGCACTCATGAATTGTGTCACGTTGTCAGAAAGCAAAACCTCAGGAAAACCTTCTCACATGCAAACCTCTTTGAGAAACAAAACCAAGTTGGAAGCAGAAAGATCTTTGACCAGCTTAATCTCAGGCCACTTGGAAGGATAGTCTATGAGAACAAAAATAAAACAACAACCACCTTGTAACGACTCAAAAGGACCCATAGCATCCAAACCAACCTCTACCCACAGCCCTGAAGGACATTCAATAGGAAGAAGGGGTGGAGTGTCAACCTTCAGACTTTTGTCCGCCAACCCACACACTGCACAGCTCTCAACAACTTCACAAATCTCAGCATCCATACTAGGCCACCAAAACGCCTCACAAATTCGCCGCTTGGTGAGAGATGCACCTAAATGACCCTCATGAGCTTTGGAGATAATGATTCTCCTAACACTATGTGGAGTAATAAGTTTATCAGAACGCAACAGAACCCCGTCCTCTAACAATATTTCCGCTTCAGCCTTCCAATAAGGTTGAATAAGAGGAGATTTAATTCTTTCCCTGAGCCAGTCGCTCCGGACAAAATTACAGCCCAGAGACAAGCAAAGAGTTCCTTCTTAATGACGGAATACTGAAATTCCATATACTTGAAATAGTATTTACCTCATTACAGTTAAGTTTTGTGTCAGCACCCGGACCAACTTGGCTGGCATCAACATTTATGCAATAAGGGAAAACAGGGTCAAAGGGCTGGAGGGCTTTGCTTTTGCACAAACGTTACTTAACACTCTGGAAGGCAGAGACACACTCATCAAACCAAAAAAATGTCACCCCTTTCCTGAGCAGGCTGCTAATGGGATGTACAATGGCAGCAAAATAGAGATACATTTTGAGTAGTATTCAAAAAGTCTAAGTAGAGATTGCACCCCAGTTCTGTCAACAGGTGTGGCAGCCTCAATAATGACATCCAAAAGGCCCTTCCTCAGTATAATCCCTTCTTCAGAAATAAAATGGCCTAGATACTCTACTTCCTCACTCAAAAACGTAAACTTTTCAGACTTTACCACAATACCATGTTTCTGAAAAAATGTGTAACCCCTTGCACAAGATGATGTCATGTGATTAAACATCCTTATCATGAATCAAAACATCATCCTGGAAAATTAACACATCATCAATATCACCTAACAAATTCTGTATAACATGCTAAGAAACAGAGGCAGCTAATACCAGTCCAAATGGCATCTGCGTATACTGAAACGTCCCTAAAGGTGACTGAAAAGCTGTCAAGGGACGCGAGTCAGGATGCAACTCAATCTGATGGTAAGCGCTGGCAAGATCTAATTTGGAGAAAAACTTTCAACCTCTAACACATGCAAATAAGTCTCAAATCTTGGGAAAAGGATGGGAATTCACCCAGATTTCCTTATTCAAGTATCTCAAATCAACACAGAGGCACAATTTCACACACCTCTTGAGCGCTACAACCAAAGGACATAGCCACAAAGATGACTCCGTAGGCTCAATAATTCCCTGGACACACAAAGACTTCAACTCTTTGTCTAGAGTGTCTCTGAAACTAAATTGGACACCTCTCAACTTGGGCTTAAAAAGCAAAGCACCATCTTTTGCAATTATTTTGTGCTTGAATCTGCGTATCTTCCCAAGACCATCACTAAAAACCTTCATTTGCACCCTAGGTCATCACTGGAAACCACTGATGCAGTGCAAAGCCAATAATTGATCAGGGATCAATACTCAATTACTTCATAATACAATGGCCCATACACATTCACCCAGAATCCCTAATGCGCTGGGGTCAATTTATGTATCCGGTAAATCCTTTGCTTTCATAGATTCTGATGGGACATCTTTGTATACATTTCTACCTTATACATCAACTTTCTTTCCATTTGGTCGATGGACCAATTAGTTGAATAGTCAATGGCAATGATAATACTATCTAACTAACTAGTCATTCAGCTAAATAATCACTGACTCTTGGTAAACTATTAATATTTTATCTCAGTTATAAGGTTGATGCTCAACTGCATATGGTTACAAAAAACAAAAACAATGAATCTCACAAAGGAAGAGGAAACACATGCAACTTCAAATGAATACAAAATCATCTAATGAGCAGTGACTTTATGCGGCGAAGGAGTGGATAGATTAAGAGACAAAAGCTTCAGCAAAATAGTATGCAAAACAAAATACATCTAACAGAGGGGACAGATGAAGAGACAATAGTTTCATCTAAATAATACATATCCATATATCAATGACGGAGTGGATAGGCGAAGAGACAAAAGTTTCTGAAGATAAAATACATTCTAAAGTAATGTTCAGGAATGAGTCAGAATAGATACCAACCTATCGATCAGTTGAAAACCAACCCCTTGGCCTAGGTGATGGTGGGGGTTCCATGAAATAGGATCAGGGAACAAAGATTAAAGGGACAGAAACAGGACAGGTCAGGAACAGCGAGGCCTCTCTGCAAACCGACAGACAGAGATGCATCTCCCCTCTATTTCTCCTGCCAGCCTAAGCCTAAGCCTAAGCCTAAGCCTAAGCCTAAACCACACCCCTAAATGCATGCCAATTATACTCTAAAACGTATTTGTCCGTCCCACATTTGTTGGAAACTTTTATGTAACTCGCAAGTAGATTGGTGGACTTGGGAGGTGGCGTTGTCACACCACTGTGACTTCCCCTGCGATTCGGTTAATTTAATGATCTACATTCTTTCCAAGGGTTTGGTTCTTAGCTCGTTCTCATGATTTCTACTCATGATACATTTAAACAATCTTTATTCATAAGATTTAACATCATCCGCAGAATGAGTTTCCGGTCCCATGACTGGTCACATCACTTGTTAGTCACTCGTATCATTGGACTTCAACTTGTGCACTTCTGCGATGCACGGCGCATCTGTCGTGACTCTGACAGATCAGATTTATTTCTCTGTTTACCGCTCCCTCTTTAGCTAAGTTAAGACAGATGGCGCTTCAACCAGCTCACTATAGTAAGTGAAATATGAACATTTATTAATTATATGATAATGCAATCTTCACCACCCACTTTTGTATTCTTCCCATTAGTGTTACCTAGCATAAGCTTTGGACAGAAGCGTCATTATTTATTATTTCAAACAAAAATGCAACATACAAACTACTCAGCAAGGTTGTCAGAGCAAGATTGGTTTCTCTTTTTTCTAGGAAAGAATTCCAATTTGACCACAGTTAATTTTGTAGTGTATTTATAATGATGTTGTCACTCTATCCGCGAGAGTGAGTGAAAGTACAAAAAATTGACAGCCAACATGTGTTTCACCTCTTACACGGCCATCCGGCCTGGGGCTTCTTCAGAGCTGTACAAACATTTGTTACTTTAGACAAACTAAAGAGAAAAGAAGTGTGTATTGTGTGTCCCTGTTTCTTACAAGGCACAAATGTTATTACTGTTTTAACTCTTTCATATATTATTTCATGTTAATTCATGCATGCGCGAAAGCAATTTTCCTTGCGTTTATGTAAGGTGTACATTAGTTTCTTATTACTACTTACTGTTACTATGTATTATGGGGGTATTAATTTGAGCAGGTTTCTTTTTGCGAATCCCTGCTCCATCGATCCCCCCTCTGATGGCTTTCAGGAGTCATCATAAAGTACCTACCATACCGAGTACCATCTTCATTTAAAATTCAGTACTCTTCTCTCTTTTAATGCCACCCTCGTGTAAATCTTTCATCATGTCATAGTACTCTCCATTCATTTCTTCTGATTCAATCTCTTCTCTTTTTATCTTTCTTGCTCTTCGTTGATTCTTTGATTCTGTCACTTCTTTTCTTCCACTCTTCCACTTACAATACTTATATGTTGTTATTATCACTAAGGCTACTGTGGCTACTGAAACGATTGGCATTATTATTTTTTCTAATAAACTACTTTCAAAAGTAGAAAAACATTTACTTACAGAGGAGAAACTCTTACCAAGTCTCTACCAAACACTGTCAACCTCCAGTTGGGTCAGACCTTAGTGTAATGTTGTAATATTCTTTATATATCCCTAAATTCCTTTACTTTTGTCAGGGATATAAGTGCAGCAGTGGTGGGTTTTGAACATGCCACAGACTGCACCCTCTTTTGCTAATAAAAAATCAAGGCCAAGTCAATTTTCAAAACCATTGATGCGATAGCAACCATTTCTGTGTCAATCATCAAGAACCCACCAGCAGTATCCGATGATAAACGATCAACCACTGTGGATAAGTTTCATATTTTGTGTGAATTTAAAACAACTCCAACTGAGGGCATCAGAGCACCAAAAATATCATGTGTTATTTCTGAAAAGCTTGCTCTCTTATTACGTATTAGTCCTTGTCTTACTTCATTGAGTTTGTGGTTGTTTCAGTCCATATGATACACCTTTGGGAAAACAATAGCAAAGTAACAACTACCATACCAATGTGCAGGCAACATATAGTAGGCTTTCTTACCGCACACATAATAGACTCCTGGAAAAACAGGATCAGTTCCACCCTTCCATCCCCAACCTCCAGTAATTTGGAAATGTGCACACATTCACTGGAACCAATGAAATAATTGTTATAGTTAGTTTATGTTCTAAGCAAACACATGTTCCCCTTCTGAGACCAGTCCAGGGACATTGCAGCGTATGTCTCGCCTTTCTCATAATTTCCTTCTCTAAAAGCCCAAGGTGGTACCCTTGATTTCTGTTCAGCAGCTTTCCTTTGGAAACTTTCTCTTCTGCCTTCTACCATTTCTATAAAGATCTTTTCTTGAACCCGCAAACTACAAGTCAAGGTATTTTTATAAGCATTTCTATATCTAAAGGTTCAGTAATATGGAAGAATTATCCAATATATCATGCATTCTTACTACTTAAAACTTTATTCAGTTCTTCAATAACAGGTATTTTCTGAAAATACTAAATCTATGTAGGAAAAGTGGTATTTACGCTTCCCCGTCATGTAGAACAGACTGATTAATATACTGCAAGACACACCATATGTTAAAGGAAGGTGGTGATAGGTAACCCCCTCGGAGACAGACAAAGGTGATTGCATGCACACATAACAATCACTCACGTTCATTGTGTTAATGTATTCATAAAGTAACATAGTAAAGACATTTAACGAGAAATCACGAATTGATTTATCATGATGGTGAACGCTTCCATGGAATTCTACTACATTCGTATTTGGGGTTTCATTGGTGACATCACTAATTCTTTCACTTGTTACATCATTAGTATTGTTTCTTGTATCAGTTACCATTGAAATAGGTGCAAGGACAATTAATAATAACCACATTAGGATTAATAGAAAGACACTACATATTCAACCTTTCATACATCTATGTTTTAGACTAGATTTTGGAAGTTCAGTTACTTCTCCATTAGCCATTTTGCATTTTGTAATAAAATCTCTCCATACCTATAAAATTCTCAATCTATTTAAAAATGTATCAACAATAGTAGTGTAATCCAACACTTCAAGGCTTTCTTCTTTACCCCTACTTTTATTTTTTATTTTTAGATTTTTCTGAGTCATTAATTTTCGTTTCTTTCAGTCAGCAAAGTGGCACCTTAATTTGTCTCAGTTCTCTTAAGGGGGTCTTAGTTTGCTTTCATCAGCTTGCTCAATATCAGAATTGTCCTTTTCTTCACTTGGATCTGAGCTTTCAATTTCTTCCATAATGACGTAAGTCCATTCAGGTGTTCTGTATTTCTTGCTTGGAATTCTTACTCTCCTTGTTTTCCTTATAAATTATTCTGGTTCTGTTAACTTGAGACCTCATTACTTTGCTCTGGTAATTTCTTTTACTTCCTCCTCACACGTGTACTTCAATCTTTTAACTCCGCTTGGCTAATTATCACCCATCTTTGGTTTCTTAGCCTTTACTTACTTTTCACCTTCTGTATCTGGCTCACAGGTTCTTATATTTGGCATTTCTTCTACCTGTTTTCTTCTTTCTGATTTTCTGCAATTTCTGTTTCTGTTGATTCAACAGTAACTTCACTTTCAACTGTGAACTCACTTCCTTTTGGTTCAACAACAGTCTCACTTGTTTCTGGTTCAGCTGTGAATTCTCCCTATTCTGTTTCAAGAGTAAACTCACTCCTCTCTGGCTCAACAGCAGTTTCTTGAGTTCTAGACTCTGGCACCCACTCTACTTGACTTGTGCTCGGCTGTTCATCATCCGGATGTTCATCAGAATCTGTCACTATAGATTCCCCAGCTTCACACACTTCAGTCACTGGTCTTTGTTTTTGATTTACCAGTTGTTGCTCCTTTGGTCTGGTATGGCTTGCATGAATCCAATTGGCAAAGCAGCACACTTCACTGCTATTGTTGTCATCAGTATGATTTGATAAGGTCCATTCCACCTGGGTTCTAAACATGTTTTCCTCACGTGCTTCTTGATGAGAACCTATTCACTAGGACTCAGATCCTGAGCTTGAATTCGCTTTGTTGTAGTGGAATCTTCGCCAACCTGGTGAGACACAGAACGCACCAGATTAGCCAATCCTTTGCAATAGTCAAGCACTAGATCATCAGAGGTACTCATCAGGATGTTTGCTTGTATTTATGCTTGTCTCATTGCTCTTCCCATTAGGATTTCATGAGGATTCATTCCAGCCTTTTTGTCAGGAATACTTCTTAGACTCATCAGTATAAGGGGTAAAGTGTCTGGCCATTTCAGTGATGTGGATGCACACACTTTCCCTAACCTGGATTTGATAGTGCCATTGATTTGCTCAACCACTCCAGAGGCTTCGGGTCAGTAGGCACAATGCAGTTTCTGTTCAATTTTAAATGCTGCACAAACCAGCCGAATTATCTCATTATTAAAATGGGTTTCTCTATCTGTCTCTAAAGTGACAGGAATTCTGAATCTAGGAATCAGTTCTCGCAAAAGCATTTTAGCCATAGTATGGCTGTCATTTCTTCTCTTGGGATAAGCTTCCACCCAGCGAAAGAATGAGAAGACAATAATTAACACATACTTCAACTCCCTACATGGGGGAAGTTCGATAAAGTCCAGTTGGAGTCGGGTAAAAGGACCTCCTGCCCTTCAATTTGTCCCCAACTAACAACTGTCTTTCTGCCTGGATTTAGCTGCTGACAGGTAATGCACCTCTGTCAAAGGCTCTCTGCAATGACCCTGAACTTCAGGTTATACCATGACTGCCTAAAGAGTCTGATCATTGCATCTCTCCCAATATGCAAACTTCCATGGTACACCCTGGTCATATGGGAAAGTAAAGAATCTGGCAAAACAGTTTTTTTGTCAATATAGACCCACAATTTATCCTCTGCTCTCCTTCTACAGCCTCTTCTTGGATCTGTGTAACGTCATCCCAAATTTCAAATGTGGTTGTGAACATAAGATTTCATTCGGTATTTCCACTTTCAATTGATCTGTTTAAAGCCATTAAATTTTGTGCAGCGAAACGCGCTATTTGGTCAGCGTATATGTTGCCCTTCATCATATAATCATCTTCTGGTTTATGTGTGGCACATTTGACCACTGCAATTCTATTGGGCAATTGTAAAGCATCCAATAATTCTTTTACAGTTTTGCTGTTTCTAATAGGGGAACCGGAAGAAGTCATAAATCCCTTTTGCATCCATAGCTGTCCAAAATCATAGACAAGGGGGAAACTGTCACGAAGGTCTGCTAAGACTCAGACTCACCAGAGAACCAGAGAACTGCACAAGTCGCCTAGCGTGGTGCTGCTGGAGGCAGAGCCCCTGCGGGTGTACCGCGCCGGTCTCCCTCCGCCGCTGTCTCTGTCCTTGGAACAGCCGCCGAGAGGGGGGACCGAGAGGGAAAGAACTACCCTTCCCAGCTGCCCTGTCACCAGGAAGTAAGGCGGGACCAGAGAGCGCGCCTGCCGGCGCATAAAATTGCACAGCCCCATCGGTGGAGCGGGGAAACTGTCACGAAGGTCTGCTAAGACTCAGACTCACCAGAGAACCAGAGAACTGCACAAGTCGCCTAGCGTGGTGCTGCTGGAGGCGGAGCCCCTGCGGGTGTACCGCGCCGGTCTCCCTCCGCCGCTGTCTCTGTCCTTGGAACAGCCGCCGAGAGGGGGGGACCGAGAGGGAAAGAACTACCCTTCCCAGCTGCCCTGTCACCAGGAAGTAAGGCGGGACCAGAGAGCGCGCCTGCCGGCGCATAAAATTGCACAGCCCTACCCGCGTCGCGGGAGCGCCGGGCTAAGCCCGGGCAAAGGGCGGGCCCTCTACGGCCCTCCAAGGCCGTATAAGGCCGGGCTGGGCCACCCCATTTACGTCGGTATCAGACGCACACACCCCATCGACGTACGATTACGATCATGGCCAAATCGGGCATTGATGCCCAAACAAATGTAGAAACTACCTCTATTCTGGGACCTTTGGACAAATTCTTCTTCAAAGCAACCGCCGAAATAGATAGAGATCTAGCCCTGGTAGAGCGTCGTATCGCACGGCGACAATCCATAGAGCTACTTAAAAACTCCGTACAATATCCAGGTCTCACACTTACCCCTGAGCCTCATCCATTGAACTCGACCGTGGAAAATCCTGATGATGACCCATTAAACACGGATAACGTTCCTTTACTGTTTCAATCCTATTTTTCCCCGTAAAATGGTGTTTCTGTTCTATCCCCATTAAATCCAGCTATTAACACAATTACTGCATCTACGGATCTTATCGATCTTGTCACTCCAAATCTGCCAAAGATCGCGGAGTTTGTTGCACCTGATATAATAGAAGTCCCTTCTTCTTTGGGGACCCAAAAGTTAACTATGTTTCAACCTCCACCTCTTGTAGTAAGGTTAGACAAATCTTCACATGTCATAAATCAACCTAAAAAGAAACAGGCCATTATTCGATCACCTCCTAAAAAACACCGAAAAAGAGCCCCAGTAAAACCGAATCGTAAAACTCCAAAACCTGCTAAGGACCTACTTACCAAGGAGCTGTTACAAATAGCAGTAGGCACATCCACCTCACCTCGGGAAACATTTACCTCTTGTGTCCCTCCTTCAATCAAAGATTTTGTGGACGCAATGGAACATCTCATTAAGGCCCTATTAATTCCAATACTCGAGAGAGTGACGAGAATAGGTAGTCAGGTGGATACCCTTTTAGGAACCTTTACTCAAAATCAAGCAGGTAAAAGGGCCCAAGACGTTGTGTCAAATTTAAAGAATGGAGACAAAACCAATAACATAATAAAAACACCTTTGGCCACAACAGATCCCATAACTTCTATAGGTGGAGAGAAAACGTCCAATAAAGAAAAAATGACCCCGGCCCAAAAAACTACCAATGACATGAGATCTTCAACTCAAAAAACAATCCAACAAACAGATTCAACAAAGAAGAGGGCAGCTAATCAAAATTTAATTCCCCCCACAAAAGCGCCTCATAACACCCAGGCGCAAACGGTACAAATAAACTCCCTTATAGCTTCTGCAAAAATGGGCAAAACTCTATCCACTTCAGATAAGACCAAGACTGCCTCCCCACACAAAAAACGGCCACGCGAAAGGTATGTCGATCTACCCCCCGCTGCTTCTCAGAATGTTATTGTATTAACGGGGGTCCTACCATTATCTGATACAGGAGGTTATGAAAATCACCAAAGCCTAAAAAACAAGGAGATTTTTTGGCTCAGAGAATACAGACCTTTACCTTTGCACATAAATGGCGATATAAAAATGGTAAGAAGAACAAATTGGGTCGGAATTCGCCCTAAAGATATAGAGGGTGACGTAGTAATCGTTACCTTCCAAGATCCAAGAGTCACTACACATATCACAGATTGGTTCTCTGGCTTAAACAGGGGACCAATGTCACCAAAACCTTTGGCGTACTTTTATCCTGAAGCTTTAATGCCCTCAAAACCACATCAAACCAAAACTTATCTTGACAAATTCTCAGTGGAACAGTCCAGAAGACCAACCCATGTTAAATATCCTCCAATGTATGGAGTAAGGGATCAGACATTTTATCCTTACAATGACTATATGCGACTGCCGACACCACAACATAACCTTATGGGATATGCTGAAGCTCCTCCATTTATAACTCCGTCCTGGAACTTTGCCTGTCACAATTATTATGAGCCACTCTATGGTCTTGATGAAGTGGAATGACTCTCTGAAAGCAAAGAAGAAAACCAAGGTAGCAGGAAATCTGTGAGTACAAATGTCGATATCTCAGCCAGCCAAGACTATCCGTGGGACGGGCCTGATAATAATCCTTTAGGTAACAGGGCAAGAAAAAGAGAAAAAATCAATGATTGGGGTAAAACCAAAAGAGCACCAAGATTAGCATCAAAACCTACTGAAAATATACATGCTATCCAAAAGGGAGATAGGAATAAAACATCTAAATTGCAGATCCTCTCATGGAACCTGGCCGGGCTTGCTTCGAAAACTACATTACCAGACTGGCTAGACGTGGTTAATCATTATTCTATCCTATGCTTCCAGGAAACCTGGGTGATTTCCCCTATTCACCTTCAGGGCTTTCAGACATTTCACTCACCGGCGACTGTGAGTAATCAGGGTAGACATAAAGGGGGACTTTGTACGTATATTAGTGTTGCAGTTGGCCATAGGATTAGAAAAACGTTACTCAAGGAATCATTTCAAATAATTGTAATGGATATCGGCCCATCTCTCCTATTGTTAATTGTTAACTTTTACAATAATATGACCTCAGAACAGCTGGAGAAAGCCATGGACGATTTACAACAAGCCCTGTTAACATTCAAAGAAATCTCTGGGGGAGAGTGTGCAATAGTGTTTATGGGCGATTTCAATTGTCACATCTGCCCAAACTCAATGAAAGATGCCTGTGATCCTTATGAGAGAAATGAGTTGGATTCTGAAGATCCTACCTTCAGTCATTTCCAACACTCAAAATCAGGGGATCTGCTAAATAGTTTTTTGACTTCACTCAATTTATATTTCGCAAATGAGTTACTCTACTCCCCAAGATCTTTCAAATCAACCTTTCATGGTAGAGGAATGAACTCTCTCATAGACTTTATACTATGTTCAAAAAACCATGCCCCGTTAATACTTTGCTGGGACACTCTCGACCATCCTCATAGTGATCATTATCCTTTGTCTTTAACAGTCAAACTACCTTCTCCAACCACCACTCAAAATAGCCGAAAGGTAAATTATGAACAACCAATTAAAATGGGGCTATAAATGGATACTCTGTCAAGTGGGATAAAATCAATCCAAATAACCTCTTGAAAAATCTAGTTAATAAGAGGAGAGAGGAGGTATATATCTGTCTGTCTAATAATGATAACCCCAAGGCTATCTGTAAAGCCTTCATAAAATACAGGCAACATTAAAAGAATTATTGACGCGACAGTTTAAAACAGGTCCTATTGCTCATAAAGGCTGGTTTGATAGAAAATGTTCCATGGCTCTAAAGTCTTTAAAGAATTTGCTGCGCGCCACACCTAAATCACTCACAGAAATACGCCAGGCCAGAATCCAATACCGTTTAGCCATTAAAAATAGAAAAAAGGCACTCAAAGCGGAAGCATGGCATAACTTGGTGATAACATCTGAAAGCAGGGATATGTCAGCTTTTTGGAAACTTATAAAAACCCCTCTGCCGTGGGTAAAAATGCCCGTGAGGAGTTTGGATATGGCAATTAATAGCGAGATGTGGGCGACCCATTTTAAAAAACTATATAGTAAACCCTCATCCTTAAAAAATCCTACAATAGATCTTATTTCTCAATCAACTTTAAGTCCATTCTGGGAGAGTTATTGTAAAATTGTATTTTCGTATGAGGAGGTAGAACTGGCTATTAGGGAAAGTCCTTCTGGGAAGGCACCAGGGCCGGATGCCATCCCAGCGGATGTGTATAAGGCAGAAATAGATTTTTGGGCCCCCCTTCTGACCTCTGTTTTGAACTCTGTAAATACTTTGGATCTTCTTCCATCATGGGCCGAGGCAATAGTAATACCTATTTTCAAAAAAGGAGATAGGCACTCTCCATCGTGCTACAGACCCATATCCCTGCTCGACACCCTAATGAAGATCGTTGGGCGCATCATCTTGAAACGAATAACTAAATGGACGGAAGCTGAGAATATACTATCGAACTTACAATATGGTTTCCGGTCAGGCAGAGGAACAATAGAACAGACCCTCAACTTACACCTGATCATGTCTAAATATGTCGATATCAAGAAGCGAAGCCTGTACATAACGTACATAGATCTAACCTCAGCATTCGATTGCGCCCTTCATGATCAACTATGGGATATTCTAAAACAAATGGGGATAGATCCATCAATCCTCCTTTTTATCAAGGCCCTGTATAGAGATGCCGGAGCCAGAGTTAGATTTGGCCCGAAGGGAGAGTGCTCGCCGCGTTTTGGCATTGGTAGAGGGGTCAGGCAGGGGTGCATCTTAGCTCCCCTGCTTTTCTCGCTTTATATAAATGCCATAGGCGAATATCTTAAAAACATCGAATGTGACTTCCCAAAAGTAGGAGGCCAGTCTATCCCAATTCTGTTATATGCAGATGATGCAGCAATTCTCTCTCAGACAAGAGTGGGCTTACAAAAAGCTGTTACCGCTTTTTCTGCCTTCATGAATGATAGGGGCCTGAAAGTGAATATAGGAAAAACTCATACAATGCTATGTAACAAAAAGTACAAAAAATACCCATGCCCTGTTTTCATCGAGGGCCAAAGATTGGAGACTGTGGAGGCTTTTACATACTTGGGCATTTGCCTACATAAAAAAGTTTCGTGGCAAACGGCTGTTGATAAGAGGAAACTCGCGTTTATTCGAGCCTTTGGCGGGGTTCGAGAATTTGCGGGAAAAATAGGGGGCAGGCCGGTAAAACAACTAATAACTATATACAAAGCAAAATGCGTCTCAACTGCCACTTATGGGGCTGGCCTTTGGGGAATTGACAAAAACATTTCATTGATACAAACAGTGGAAAATCAATTTGTAAGGTACCTTTTGGCCACCACAAAAGCAACCTCTGTGTATATGATGCACATTGAATTGGACCTCCCGTACATATCAGACATAATCAAAACTGAGCCTCTTCTTCTATGGCACAAAATCTGGACCACCCCCGAGACTGCTCTGAATAGAGAAGTGATATTAGACATTTTAAAACTGGAGGGGGCCAAACATGCGAACCAATCTAAATGGTTGGCTTATGTCGAGAACTTTTTTGAGGAAATTGGGCGTCCGGAGTGGTTCTCAGATCCTGTCTTACTGGAAAATATCCCAAGGAAATTCCTAAGAAAGACCCTAATGGCCCACCTGGAAACAATCAGATGGAACAAGCAAAGACAATATAAAAACATCCAGACATACCAAAGGGTGACATCTCATAAGGGTCTACAATTATATCTTTCTACGGATTTCTCATGTTATTCGAGGATGTTACTTACCAGATTTAGACTGGGTTCCTTTTTCCGACTTGTAACATTCCCTACATGTAACGATTGGACTCTGATTCTTTGTCCCTGCCCATGTGACGATACGTCATTACAATCCAATATCCATACCATTCTATTTTGTAGATATTACATGACACTGAGGAAAGCCTTACTGAAACCCCTACTCAAGAGTTGGGGTCTCAGGTCCTGCAAAATTGCTTTTGAGCGTCTACAAGAACTTGAAGATAGAGATGTGATATCCACAATGGAACAGTTTTTAAAACTCTTGATTAAGTTTAGGAGATCTTTAGAATGGTCTGTGTGATATTGATACAGTTTTCTCATATTGACTTTTGTCCTCTCTTACTTCTGAATTTTAAACTTTTTTTAACTGTGTAATTGATGATTTTAAATCGAAATTTTATGTCTATTTTTATAATAGTTATAATTATGTATGCTTATATGATATTTCTATTTGAATATCGAATAAAGCTTATTTTGAATCTTTGAATCTTTGAATCATAGACAATCCCAAACCAGATTTCGCTGTCCCTAAATATGATTACTTTCAGGCCTTTGGTAATTTTGCACGCTCTAATCAGAGCTATCAATTGAGCTATTAGGGAAGCATTAGCTCCTTTTAAACAGGATTCTTCAAGAACCCCTGCTATGATGCAAACAGCATAGGTAGTGCATACCTCACCTTGTTTGTTTCTCAAAATGATCATCAACAAATATTTCACAATCTGATTCTTCAAACGGACTGTCTTCTAAGTCTGGTCTAGGTTTGGTACACAATTCTGTCACATCCAAACAATCATGATCCGCTTCCTCTCTCACTTCATCACAACAAGAATTCGACAAAAGAATTGCCGGATTTACAGATGTGCAACTCACCACAGTCACATTTTCATCACACAGAATTACTCTTTTGTACCAAGTCAGCCAACTAGAAGTTAGGTATTGTGTCCTTGTACGTGTTAAAAGAATCTCAACAGAATGTGGCGCATACACCTTGACTGGATATCCCATCACAATCAGTTCACTTTGTTCAAGACTCACACAAGTGGCAGCTACTGCTTTCAAACATTCGGGTAATGCTGCAGCCACTGAATCCAAAGTAGCAGAAAAATATGCTACAGGAAATCGTGCCAGTCAATGTTTCTAAGTTAGGACTAAAAGTGCACATCCATTTCTCTCACAACATTACAACGCAAATTCATTCCCAATGCAGGTCCTCGACAAAGACTGCTTCCCAATTTTGTAAAATCTTCCATACTTTCATCATCCAGAACAAATTGAATCTTTCACATCTTTTCATGTCAACATCCATAGAGGTTTTGCAATCAGTGAGAAATCACTGATCCACTGTCGACAGTATCCAACCATTCCCAAAAACATCCGTACTTCTTTCTGAGTTTTGGGTGGACTCATCTGTTTGATCACATTGATTCTTTCTGGGGTCACTTTCCTAACTCCCTTTTCTATTTTGTGTCCTAGATACTGTACTTCATGTTTACAAAATAAAAATTTAGCTGGGAACACTTTGTGTCCTCCTTCTGCCAAGTGGTTCAATAGGCCAACGTTGTCTGTCACACATGCTTCTCGAGTCTTTGATGCCACCAATAGGCCATCAACGTCTTGAACCAAAACCGAATTACCTGGCAAGTCTCAAAACATTTTTTCAAGAACTGATTAAAGATTGAGGGACTCTCGGTGTACCGTTGAGGAACTCAGCACCGTGCCAAAACACGGTCACTGAACCGAAAAGAAAAAAAATACTGGCTTTCCGGATGCAAATGAATTGAGAGAAATGCTTGGCACAAATCAATCACGGTGTACCATTCAGCCTCACAGGGAATTTGATAAAGGATCACTGATGGATTTGGCAATATTGGACAACAGGGTACTACAATTTTATTGAATTTTCTTAAATCCTGCACTATTCTGTATTTTCCGTTGGGCTTTTTAATTCCTATAATGGGCGAATTACAAGGACTGCTCAGAACTTCTTTTAGAATTCTCTGTTTAATTATTTGGTAGATCACAAGAACAACTCCTGCCATTACTTCTGGACTCATTTTGTACTGAGGAATGTTTGGATATACAGCACCCTACTTTACTGCAATCTGTATCGGATCTACATTTGTCATTAGCCCAATTTCCTTTCCTGTAAAGTTCCACACATCTGATTTTACTGCATTTTTCAACTTATTAGGCATATTATCTTCTGTCAGAAGTGAAAACAATCTATCCATTTTTGTCCCTTGCTTTGCTAGCATCATTTTAAACTTGACATCCTCATCAGGTGTAATTTCACACAATAAATCCCTACCTAAGAGATTTACTGGACTCGAGTCACATACCACAAATCGATGCATGTCTCTGAAATTTCCAATATGAACTTCAATTGGGTTTGTGACTGGTGTTCTAATATGCTTATTCATGACTCCTACAACTTGGATAGTTTCTCCCGAGAGGCGTAGGTTCGGAATTTCTGCTGCTCTCACAGTAGAACGGGTAGCACCAGTATACACTAGGAATGTAATATCATTACATTCCACTTTTCCTTCAACAAATGGACCTGACTGATCTACCGCCAAAGGTGCTCCAAGTATGCACTCTTCCTTCCCCTCAGACACTGTCAATGAGATGAGTCTGAATCACTCCCATTGCATTGCGCCTAATACTGCGGAAACACACCTTGATTCTTACCAATCTGGTCACCTCCGTGATATTCAGTGTTCGCACTGTACCTCTGCACTTGAGCATTCACATTATTTGGCATGGGAGCTTGTGGCACCTGTAACTGTGGGGTAACTATCTGCTGCTGCTGCTGTTGATTTACACCCACCTCATTCTGCATCTGTGGAATAAAATTTTGATTTGTCCCGTTATTCCTTTTAGCAGATCTATACTCGTTCTTCCAATGTCCATGCTTTCCGTACACATGAGAAGGATATTTCTTCATAGTTTCCTCTTTACTCATTTTACCTCTGCTTCTACCTCCACTGGATACCTGACAATTCTGATTCTAACCATTCATCTGGTGACCTGTTTGGATATTACTGTTTTCTAGCTGCTCAGCTACCTTAACTTGCTCCCACATAATTTTCTCTTTCAACTTTTTATGCTTGGTATCAGTTTTACCACTGCAATACTTTGCATACCAAGGGCCTCATTATGATGGAGGATTTTCCGCATCCTCCGGGCCGGCGGATGCGGAAAATCCTCTGCGGACCCACCAAAGACCCACCGCCACATTAGGATGGCTGGTGGGTCCTGGTTTCCGTCCGCTGCTTTTCCGCCGCGGTTGGCTTACAACCGCGGCGGAAAAGCACTAATATGGTGACGGTGTCTCTCAGACACCGTCAGCCAGATTAGGATGGGTTCAGAAACATGCTTTTCTGCGGCGGCTTTTCCGCCGTGGAAAAGCATGTGTAACTTCACTGCGGGGGCCCGTTGCGGGCCCCCTAGGTGAAGGGGGGTGGGGGGTGCACATGGGGGGTGCACATGGGGGGTACCTATGGTACCCCCCTGCATTTGTATGCAGAAAGCAGCAGGCACCGCGTGCTGCCTGCCACTTTCTACATACAAATGCAGAGCGTGCATTTTTAACATTGCTGCGGGTGCAGCTTGAAGCCGTACCCGCCGCAATGTTAAAAATAGAGGATGTGACCGCCAGGGTGGCGGTCACATCCTAATTGCACTGGAGGGACCTCCGCAGGCCATACGGAGGTTCCCTCCTACTCTATGGTGGCGGACGGACTCAGGTCCGTCTGCCATCATAATGTGCCCCCTACTGTTTTACTTTGCCAACATATGAAATGTTGCTGTATCATAGTACTAATCTCTGGTCTCAATCCAGACACAAAACAATACAAAAAATGTCCCGTATCTTTGTTTCCAATATTCTCAAACCCACTGTACTGTTTGAAAGCTTGCAATAACCTTTCATAATAGGCATGCACTGATTTCTATGGTTCTTGGGTCGTCCTGTCAATTTTAACTAAATTTGTTGGAGAAATCTACCCTTTCTAATAAGTGATTACCTGATTATACTTTTTCATTTCCTCCTTTGATGGTGCACCAGTTTTAGGGTCTCTAGGATATTCATCTTAAGGCCAAACAACAGTGATCTTACACTCCATAAATCAGCTGGAACAACAATCTCAAACTATCCATCTAAATCTTTTAACAAAACATTTAAAACCTTCACAAACCTTTCTACCTGTTTGTACCACTCAACGGGTTTTTCTCTCAACCTGGGAAAATCATTTGTAAATGAAAATATATCCTGTCGCATACAAGGGACATGAACATATCCACCACCTGGTACTTCTATCATTGGACACGTCCTTTCAACTTGCTCTGTTTCTTTCATGGGAAACATAGACGCTCCTTCACCAGCTGCATCTTCCTTCTTTCTTGTCCATCTATTTTTTTCAACGATCTACATCTCCCCATTTCTTCAAAATATTAATTATTTCTTTTTTTGCAATCTTTTTCCAGAAACATTCAAACTCTCTAGATCCTTATCAGTGAAAGCCACTTTGTATGAGTTTTGCAACACTTCCGACTTCTCTATGTCTACTTCATACTCATGATGAATGAAGCAGATTTTCCCCAGATATCCTCAAGCACTGCTTGGCATTAGTCGCCTCTAGTTCAATCGGTAGTTATCAAATAAAGAGGCGGGCGCTGGAAATTGGAAAGCAGATAACTGATTTATTCTTGGAAGGAAAGCATGTCAGATCAGACAGGCAGGGCGTCGTCTCGAGGTGCTCTAACTGCATCTCTGTGGCTTGCTCGTCAGTTGGATATCCCTAATAGTGGTCCTAGCATCTGTCCATTTCTCTGCTTGTGACCTGGTCACATACATCCGTGTCGTCTGTTTTCAACTGTGGCTCGGGCAGTAACGTCAGCTAGTGCGTTTGCCTGTCCTATAATGTCCGTTACTTTCTTATGTGCTTGGCATTTGATTACTGCTAGCTGTTTGGGGAAGAGGACTGCTTCATTCAGGGCGGAGACTAGATCTCCATGTAAGATCGGTGTGCCGTGTGAGGTCAGGAATCCTCTTTCCCTCCAAAGGAGTCCGAAATGATGAACTACCCCGAAGGCATACTGGCTGTCCGTGTTAATGTTTACTTTCGTCCCTGCTGCTAAGATACACGCTCGTGTGAGGGCAATAAGTTCTGCCGCCTGTGCGGATCGCTGGGCTATTCGGGCTGTTTCAATAATGGTTCGGGCTGTGGTGATGGCATATGCGGCTGAGGTGGTGCCATCGGGGAGTTTGATGCACGAGCCATCTACCCATAGTTCTCTGTCAGGTTCTGGGAAGGCAGTGTCTCGGAGGTCTACTCTACTCTTTGTCTGTTCGTCGGTGAGGGTCACACAGTCACGTAGGGGAGTTACATTAGGGTCGTTTTCAGGCAGTGGTAACAATGTAGCTGGGTTCAGAGTGGTGCATCGTTTCAGAGTAATGTGTGGTACCAATAGGGTCAACTTGTATCCAGTCAGTCGTGCACTAGTCAGGTGCTGGGTCTTGGTTTGGTTCAAGAGGGTGTCAACAGCATGGGAAACTAACACTGTAAGGGGCTTGGAAAGCACAATTCTTTCACTCTGTCGTATCGAGACTGCTGCGGCTGCAACAGCTCGTAGGCAAGCTGGTAATTGTGGTACTGAAAATTTTAGACCTATGTCATAAGCATCATCGTATCATGACGATTTTATATCAGAAGACCGAGAATGGTTAGTACACTATGCACAAGCATTTTCGTCATATTCGAGTGACGATTTCACCTCGAAATTGTAGTTTTCGTCCTGAACCCTCGGGTTCCATTTTGTGTACGGCAGCCATTTTGTGAGTTGCTCTCACATAGGCCAATGATTAAAGCCAAAAAGGGTCCTGAAGGACACGTACACCTTTCCTGACTTCTCTGCGACCTGGGCAAGCTGACTCCACTGCCCCAGGCCAAACCTGTTCGGTCAGTTCCTCTCCCAGTGGTCGAACGAGATAGCATCAAGGCACAACATGCCATAAACCTTTCATCGCACACAAACCACGCCTAATCTTGCACACACCTGTCCCTGTTTCCTACTTTATGACTTGCTTTACAAGGAGGAGGCGCCCGTTTATATTGGGGTTTTGTCGCTATCTGATGAAAATACTGGGCCTTGCCGGGTAATTGATTGTGGGCTGAAACAAACTGAAATGTGGGATTGTCATCATGACTCTGCTTTTCCTTTGTAGCGAAAATATGTGAATGGTCAACTGTAAACTAAAGAATGTTTGCCTGAAGCATAATATTTTGTATAAAAAGAGAAGGCTGACTTTGTAAGATTGAGCAGTCTCCTGAGAATATACACTGTGTTGTACTTCTAGGATACCTGTTACTTGGTTGCAGCCAATAAATTCGATCTTTGACTTCACCTAGAAGACTCTGTGTTTCTGTAGTCTGAAATAGGAAGGACCCGAAGTCATAGGGTGTTGTCCTTGGCACCGCTGGGTTACCGGTTCAGTACCGGTTCTGAAAAACCTAATTACTTCAGTTGGCGCCCAACGTGGGGCGATATCAGCGGTACCGGTCCAAGCCAGAGGTTCGTGAGGAGCTTCGTATGAAAATTCTGGAGGAAGGCCGCCACTTCATCGACCCCTGCATGTCGACGTGGTCCGAAAGTCTTTGCTGCGAGGTTCCCCGCTTCCCGACGGCTGCGAAGGACTGCTGCCCTGACTATCGCCCTGTTTTGGACCCTTGATGATTGGTAGAGCGAAACGATAGACGAGTCTTCTGGTGCAGTCATCGATACCTCAGTTAAGTATAAGTGGAGCGTCTCCCAGTCCTTAGTTGGTTCTTAGTTTTGAGTATCCCTTCGGGATCTTTGATTTGGAACTTGCAAGTACCAAAGCCGAGGGACTCGTGTATTCACGAGACTATCGTAATCGATAATCCCTTGAAGTTTGAAGCTAGACTAGTGAGCGAAGATGTCTGGTCTTACCAGACTTGGAAATTTGTTTTGTCTTGGTTGTAATAGGGATTCCCGATTGGAGGACTCGTGTCCGGTTCCTCCTATTGGAACTCCAACTTATGAATTATATGTGAAGCATGGAGTACGCCCCATCACATACAATGAAGTATGGATTAAATACACCAGAAAGGATGGTGTTTTAAAATGGCCCCAATATGGTAGCTTTGACACGGAAATCCTAGATAATCTAGAAGTTAGACTTTTCAAGAAGAAAGCCCGTGCGGCGATGTTTGACTCTTTCCGCCTATGGCGGAAGGAAGCCAAACAGAGAGGGCGGAAGGAAGCCAAACAGAGAGAAATTAAATTAGCAAAGAAAAATAAGAGAGAAAGGGGTATTTCGATAATGCAAGCTGCTATGCAGTTTAAAGATAACGAAGAAGAACAGATGAGTGAGCAGTTGCACAGGCAACGTAAAATGGTTATCGATAAATGTTACCCTGTTTTGCCACCTCTTCAGCAAGATGCAGCAAAAGACATTGAAAAAGACCCCCTAATGTCGCATTTATTGAGTTCGCCACCCCCTTATGCGCAGAGTGCTACAGCACCTCCGCAACCTTTAGTCGTGCAACCCCCGGTTGTTGTGCCTCCTGCTCCTCCACAACCGCCAGCACCCCTTCAGTTGGCTCCTACTCTTCTGGCCCAACCTTCTCAAGGGCCACTGACTTCGCTACCTGCTCCGCTACCTGCTCCGCCTTCACCTTCTGTAACTTCTCCACCTGTTCTTACTACCTCTGCTACTATTCCTACGTTGACCTTTTCTCAATCTGCTTTATCTCCCCTCCTGTCGAATTCTCCTTCTGTTCGACAGAGGATGACTGACACCGTTGCCAGACTTATATTTCCTCTCTTTGGGTCATCTGGCGTGACCCCTGATTCGGAGCGTAAACAGTTGCGTAGTCACCTGCCTGATTCTCGAGAAAGAGAAATGTTTGACCGTATGGCGCGTAAATGGGTTACCGACCCGACAAGATATGAGTTAGAATCTGTTATGGATGTCTTCCGACAATGGGAAGCACCGAAGCAGAGATATGTTTTTGAGAAAATGTGTGCTTTTCTTTGTGAGGAATTGGAGGATAATGATTTGGAATCTAATCCGCCTGAGTTGTGCCGTGTATGGTTCGATTTTGCGAAGGGTACGATTGTGGGTTCTGATGTTGAGAAAGCGGTCGCGACCTTGTTATCGTTTAGGAGCGAAGCTATTTCCCAGCAGTTGTTCGAGTCTGATTTGTCCGTTAAAAGGAGAGCGAGACAATACCCAATGAGCGAGGTTCTCCCAGTATGGAAGGAAGCAGTAGTGGCTGGTCTGAATAATGTTCCCCCAGCCGTTCCAGCACACTTTCAGCGTGTTTGGGTACATGTTCCATGGAAGCGCGCTGAAGTTTTGGCCCTTAAACAGACATTGCCTGATCCCCGTAAAAATCCTGCAGGGTATTACAAGGAATTGACACAGACTGCAGGCTCTTGCATTATGAATTTAGCGGATATAGACATGTTATTTGGAAATGTTGTTCCACAGCCTTTATGGGGAAAGATTCGTCATGCGGATCATGATCAAGAGTTAGGTGACACATGGGCTAATATTAGTGCTGCAGATGACCGACAAGTTGGTGGTGCTAAACCCGAATCTTTAGTGGCAGAGCTCCCTGGTAGGATAATTACTTACATGAAGACTTTGATGCCTGCTATGAGGGTGAATTGGGACAAGTTGTCTGTGTGTAAGCAGGAGAAAGATGAGACCGTGTCTGATTTCTTCACTAGGTTTGAAGAGACGTTTGTCGACCACAGAGGTCAAGATATGAGTACAGAAGGTGGTCAACGGTTGTTCGTTGACAAGTTTGTGCATAATTTGCTTCCTGAGTTATGTAAAAAAAATTAAAAGATTCAGAAAGTTCGTGGGCCGTTTCCTCTTCAGCACAGATATTGGCTACAGCCCAGTATTACGAAAATCGAGATAAAGATGAGAAAGATAGAGCAGACAAGAAAACGAAAGAGTTAAAAACAAAGGTTCTTTTACAACAGGTGTACCTGCCTCGTGGTGGCCAAAGTAACTATCAGCAGCCTCAGCAGTTTCAGAAAAACATGCAAAGGACCGAATATCCTCAACAACGTTTTCCTGTAGGCCCTAATCAGTGTGCATATTATAAAGAAGAGGGCCATTTTAAAAATAGCTGCCCTGCATTATTACAGCGTATGAATGGTGTTTCTAGCGCAAGAGGTTGAGGTACTCCACAAGCGCCTAGAGGTAGAGGACGTGGAAATTTCCCCCAGAACGCGCGCTCATTTCCACCTCAGAATTCAATGAATAGGTTTGATCAGCAGAATAACACGTCTAATAGGACAGCTCAGTACTATGCTGATGACTACTATGCAGAAGACGAGAATATGGAAGATAATGATTGCTAGGACAGCCATAGACAAAGAGAGGGAGTTGTTTCAGTTCCAGTAGATCAGAGTGGACCTTACGTTGAGGTGATTACATCAGGTGTCCCAGAGCCTTTTCTGTTGGATACTGGTGCTACAAAGAGTTCTATTATGCACTCTAAACTCCCTGGCGCACCTTTGTCTGGCGAAATGAATGTTTCAGTAGGTTTTTCTGGCGCCCCGGTTAGGAACCCGATTTCTAGTCCTATGTCCCTTTCTGTTGGACCTTGTGAATTCGAAGCACCCCTTATTCTAACGACAGGTTGTGGTGAAAATTTGTGAGGATTGGATCTGTTGAAAAGATTGTATGCGACATTGTATTGTTCTCCTTCGGGAGTACAACTTACACTAGGTAAGAAAGTGGTTTCCCCAATGTATTTGTCAAAGGATAAACTTCCGACAGAATTGTCGCTTCTTCCTGATATTCTTTGGGCTACTGGTCCTAATGATGTGGGTCTTTTGGAAATACCGCCATATGTTGTGACATTGAAAGCCAATGTTAAAATGCCACGAATTCCCCAATATAAAATATCTAGTGAAGGTGAGAAAGCGTTGCTAGCGATCATTTATGATTTGATTGAAAAAGATGTAATTGAAGAGACAAGCGGCAACGTTTGCAATAGTCCTGTTCTGCCTGTTTTGAAGCGTACCGATCCTTCTCAGCCACCTGTTTACAGATTTGTGATTGACCTTAGAGAGGTGAATAAAATCGTTGTGCCACAATATCCAGTTGTCCCTGATATCACTGCCCTATTGACTATGATTCCAGCTTCCGCTACTTGGTTCTCTGTGATTGACTTGAAGAATGCTTTCTTCAGCATCCCTATTGCTGAGGAAAGTAGGGATATTTTCGGCTTCAGTTTAGGAGGTCGAAGCTTCCGCTTCAAACGCGCTCCCCAGGGCTACTGTGAAAGTCCATCGATATATAGTCAAGCTTTAAAAGCACAGCTTGACACAATTGTTTTACCTGATGGCGCTACCCTTATTCAGTACGTTGATGATCTGCTCATCGCTGCAGATACTGAGGAAATATGCAAAGAAGCAACATTGTCATTGTTGCATCATTTGTCTGATTTGCATCACAAAGTGTCCCTTTCGAAATTGCAATATTGTCGACAAGAAGTGACCTACTTTGGTCATCTCTTATCGAAGGAGGGGAGGAAACTGACCCCAGAGAGAATTCAGGCAATAGCGAAACTAAGTGTGCCAAAGACACAGAGAGAAGTGCGTGCTTTCTTGGGTATTACATCATATTGTAGACAATGGATACCAAATTTTTCGTTGTTGGCCAAACCTTTGGTAGCATTAACTTGTAAAGATACACCGAATCCCCTTCCATGGTCTGAAGAGTGTCAGAAAAGTTTTTCCGAATTGCGCAATGCATTATGTTCGGCTCCTGTGTTGGGTACCCCCGACTACAGTAAGCCCTTTACATTGTATGTCCATGAGAAAGAAGGTTGTGCATTATCAGTGTTAACACAGTTGCTTGTGAACAGGCAGCGTCCATGTGCGTATTTTTCGTCAACCTTGGACCCTGTAGCTAAAGCGTTGCCAAGTTGCTTGAGAGCGACAGCAGCAGCAGCTGTTTCTATTCGACAGTCTGCTGGTTTAGTCATGAATAATACATTGATTGTGAGGGTTCCACATGCAGTGGACACGTTGTTAAACAGAACCAAGACACAGCACTTAACTAGTGCTCAGTTGTCAGGTTACGAGTTGACATTGTTAGTGAGTCATGTGCACATAAAAAGATGCAACACGCTTAACCCAGCTACGTTGTTGCCGATTGAAACTGAGTTAGATACTTCTGAACAGCATGATTGTTTTCTCAGAACAGAAGAAGAAACGAATGGGAGAATAGACCTCCAGGACACCCCTCTTGTGAAGTGTGATGGTACCTTATGGGTGGATGGTTCATGCTTCAAGCTCCCGAATGGTGATACGACTGCAGCATATGCTGTTACGACTTTGCATACGATTGTTGAAGCTGCACGTATCCCACATAATTCAGTTCAAGCAGCAGAGTTGATTGCACTTACACAAGCGTGTGTGTTGTCAAAGGGAATGAAAGTGAACATATATACCGACAGCCAGTATGCATTTGGTGTGGCCCACAGTTTTGGACAATTGTGGAAAGAACGTGGGTTTCTGACTTCGCATGGAACTAAGATTCAGCATGGTCAGTTGGTGAATGAGCTCCTTGAATCACTTACTTTGCCGTTGCAAGTTGCGATTGTAAAATGCAGTGCACACAAGAAAGTGACTGACGATGTTGGTCGTGGAAATGCATTTGCTGATGAAGTCGCAAAAGAAACAGCAAGGGATGTGATGAGTCGAATGTATGTTGCAGGCCCTGCAAGATGGATTGGTGACGTTGGAATGTGTGAAGACACAATAGAAAGCGTAAAGTCCATTCAAGCTGAAGCTACAGAGAAAGAGTTGAGTGTGTGGAGAGAAAGTACGGGTAAATTGGATGCAAATGGTTGTTGGGTTGAATTGTCAGAGCATCAGAGATGGTTTTTGCCCGATGCGTATGTGCCTGCAGTTGTTACAATGGCTCATGGAGTGGCTCACATCAGTGTGAAAGGGATCTGTAAGTTGTTAGCTCCAGTATGGCAAAATGCTGGAATTCCCAAGTGTGCAGAGAATGTGGTCAAGAATTGCATGGTGTGTCTGAAATACAATCCTGGTAGGGGAACCCCAACTCCAGCTGGTCATTTTGCGCCTCCTACGTATCCGTTCGAGGTTTTGCAGCTAGATTTCATCCACATGGAAAGGTGCAACAATCTGAAATACGTACTCGTTGTTGTTTGTGCCTTTTCAAGATGGGTAGAAGCATATCCCCTAAAGGACAGCACTGCCTTATCTACAGCTAAAGCCCTTGTGAAAGAGTTCTTCCCTAGGTTTGGAATGCCGAGAATGGTCTGGAGTGACAATTGGAGTGAATTTGTGGGTCGAGTGACGAAGAAAGTATGTGAAGGGCTAGGCATCCATCAGAAATTCCACGCTGCAAATCACCCCCAATCAGCTGGACTAGTAGAGTGCTACAATGGCACGTTAAAACTAAAATTGGCCAAAATCCAAGCGAGTTCTGGCCTTAAATGGCCTGACGCTCTGCCTTTGGCACTCCTATCAACCAGAATGACTGTGCACTCGCGAGTGGGACTTAGTCCCTATGAAATCGTGTTCGGCCGTTCGGCCAACATATGGGGAGTGCCAAGGCCGACCAAATTCAGTGAAATCGAACATCTTGTTTTACTTGATTATTTATACGAATTGACGGCTAAATTGCGTGTTTTACACCAACAGGTTCACGATACTCTGCCTCAGGTCTCTGAAGCTCCAGGACATCCGATCAATCCTGGATCCTGGGTGCTGGTCAGGAACTTCCAGCGAACAAAGAATGACCAGCCCCGGTGGACCGGCCCTCATCTAGTTCTTCTCTCAACAAGATCAGCCGTTCGAGTGGAAGGGAAGAAGCACTGGATCCACGGCGTACATTGCAAGAGGGTGCCTTTGCCTCTACCGTACGACCGGTGGGTCCAGGAGGGTGTCGCTGACTCAGAGACTGAAACTGTGCCTCGATTTCTGCCTTTCAGTGATGCACGCATAAAAGGAACAATCTCTGAACAAGAAAGTGACAATCTCTTGCAAGAAGCTGTGTCACCGTCAATTTGATTGGACACTACAGAGCCTGAACTCCTTTTTCAAGACCAGACCGTACCTGGAAAGAAAAGATATAATCTGAGGCCGAGAACTATGGACAAATAAATATTCCTTTTTCTTTGCTATTTTTGAAAGTGCAGCTCTCTCATCTGAGAAACTTTTTTAATTTTGTTTTTCGAACCAACATCCGGGTTCAGCTGTAGGGTAGCGGTTGCCCAAAGTCTTTGGGGTGCAGCCGAAGACGTTAGGTCGACGGTTCTGGTTGGTCTAAGGGAGTTGCCCTGGACTGACAGAAGCATCCTTTAGCATAGAACACCCTACCATCGCGAGAAGCATTTTAGAGAGGATGGAGTTTTTCGAGATGGAGAGACCTGCCAAACAAATGAACTTTAAGACTACAATTTGCAGAATGATGACCAAGAAACGTTTTTTGATATTGTGTGTTTTCATGTTGTTCAGTGTAATGATGTTTTTCATAGGATACGTTTTATTCTCTTTTCGAGTGACACTTACACCCACTTCATCGCCCATACCTCCTCCTACTACTATTTCCTCACATTCTTTTCAACCTCTTCCTGAACATGAATCCTCTAGGAGATTAGAGTTTATTAATAACTCCTTCGTTCAGCTCTTGCACCAACACCAACTAGTAATGAACACTACTAACTGGTGGGTGTGTGGTCTTATGCCTCACACAGGTATCCCTTATCTGGTCCTGCCTTTCAGCCACAATGGTTCTGTGTGGGCATACAGAACAATGTTCATCTACGCACATGAGACCTACCCCCTACGTTCTGTGGAAGACAATCCTAAGAATAGTGCTCTAGTTAAGGGTATAGTGGACATGGTTAAGGAAGATATCTCCTATGAGACTATCCCGAGGGAAGAGACACTAGTATATATAGGATGGAACGTGACCGGATATGGAGTCACTCTGAGTGAGAAACAGCAAGCTAAGAGATCTTCCCCGATTTGGATTGTACCCCATCAGGGTCACTTATGTCTGCAAGGTATTTGGCAGGAATCCCAGAGCTCAGCTACGGAAGAGTATCTGCACTGAGACATATATTTTTGCGTCTCAGACTTCCCCTCCGTTCTTAGCAGCTAAGGGTACCTATTTCATCTGCCATGATAGAGCCTATACATTGTTGCCCCCTGTCTTTTCGGGCACATGCTTTGTTTCGTTCCTGTTGCCTCCCACCTATACAGCGGCGGCAGATTACCATAAGACAAGGATAGTTAGAGGTGTCTTCAGTGAAAAGGACACTGCAGAACAAGAATTTGGAGACTTCGTGAGGGGTTTTCTGCCGTTCTGGGGACCCATGGTTAACAGCAGGAACATAAGGCAATTGACAAGGGTGGTTGAATCCACCGTGGTTGAAACTGCAGGTGCCCTTAGTAACTTGACTGCTGAGCTCCAGTCGGATCGTCTTATGACCCTTAAGAACAGGGTCGCGTTAGACGTCATACTTGCAGACCGAGGTGGGGTATGTAGAGTGATCCAATCAAGTTGCTGTGTTTTCATTCCAGATAACGCTCCAACAGTGTACCAGGCCATTTCCAAACTGCATAAGATTTCCGAATCTATTCATGTAGACAAAGGAGATTGGTCGTTAATGGGATGGTTCTGGGAACTGGTATCCGGCTGGGGATGGGAAATTCTGATGGTCATTGGGATGATCTTAGCCATTCTTTTCCTGTTCTGTCTGTGCGTACAGTGTGCTCCTGCTATATGTGGCCTCTGTGCTACATCGTGTGTAAGGAAACCTGTATCGAGGGACGAGCTAAGTAATAGGATGATGCTACAGCAACATCTCAATGACTTTACGAATATAGACCTGGACTCAGATTAGCATGAGTATAGGTTATTGCCTATGTAAGGGCAAAAGGAGGGTCTGTGGTGCTGTACATTTTGGACCTATGTCATAAGCATCATCGTATCATGACGATTTTATATCAGAAGACCGAGAATGGTTAGTACACTATGCACAAGCATTTTCGTCATATTCGAGTGACGATTTCACCTCGAAATTGTAGTTTTCGTCCTGAACCCTCGGGTTCCATTTTGTGTACGGCAGCCATTTTGTGAGTTGCTCTCACATAGGCCAATGATTAAAGCCAAAAAGGGTCCTGAAGGACACGTACACCTTTCCTGACTTCTCTGCGACCTGGGCAAGCTGACTCCACTGCCCCAGGCCAAACCTGTTCGGTCAGTTCCTCTCCCAGTGGTCGAACGAGATAGCATCAAGGCACAACATGCCATAAACCTTTCATCGCACACAAACCACGCCTAATCTTGCACACACCTGTCCCTGTTTCCTACTTTATGACTTGCTTTACAAGGAGGAGGCGCCCGTTTATATTGGGGTTTTGTCGCTATCTGATGAAAATACTGGGCCTTGCCGGGTAATTGATTGTGGGCTGAAACAAACTGAAATGTGGGATTGTCATCATGACTCTGCTTTTCCTTTGTAGCGAAAATATGTGAATGGTCAACTGTAAACTAAAGAATGTTTGCCTGAAGTATAATATTTTGTATAAAAAGAGAAGGCTGACTTTGTAAGATTGAGCAGTCTCCTGAGAATATACACTGTGTTGTACTTCTAGGATACCTGTTACTTGGTTGCAGCCAATAAATTCGATCTTTGACTTCACCTAGAAGACTCTGTGTTTCTGTAGTCTGAAACAGGAAGGACCCGAAGTCATAGGGTGTTGTCCCTGGCACCGCTGGATTACCGGTTCAGTACCGGTTCTGAAAAACCCAGTACTTCATAATGCTCTGGCTACGGGGTCAATAGTGGCTGAGAAATAGGCGCAAGGGCGCTTTTAGGGGCCAATCGATTGGGTCAGGACAGATAATGCACATCCCTCTCTTTCGTGTGTGAAAAGGGAGAATGGTTTGGAGTAGTTTGGGGTTCCTAGAACGGGTGCCGAACAAAGGGGTCCAAGGGAGGGAAAAGGGAACATCTTTGGCTAGAAGGGAAAGTAAGGGCTTAACAATGAGACTAAAGTTCGGCCACCATTGTCGGCAGAATGAGGTGAGGCCTACCAGGGAGCGGACTTGCTTCTGGCTCTTAGGGACGGGAGTATCTAGGATAGTCTGGATTCTGTCAGGTGTTAGTTTCCTTCCTTCCTTTGATAAGAGGTGTCCTAGGTATGTTACTTGGGATTTACAAAACTGCAACTTCTTTCGGGAAACTTTGTGACCATTCTCTGCAAGGAAGTGTAGGAGCTGGATGGTGGCTGTGACTGCAAGTGGAGTGGTGTCGGCTGCTAAAAGGATATCATCGGGTAAATCCGAAGAGGTAGCGGCTCTCTGGGTGAATGGGTATGGAGAAGAAGGCGTTCTTGAGATCAATGACAGTGAAGGCGGTGGCAGTGGACGGGATCAGGGTCAGGATGGTGGTGATGTCAGAGACTACAGGATACTGTGGCACAACTATCTTGTTGACCTCTCGTAGGTCTATAATGAAGCGGTACGCTTTCTCATCTCCCTCTCCTTGACTTTTGATGATTGGTAGAATTGGGCTGTTGCAGATGTTGCTAACTACTTCTTCTACTACTCCTGCGTCTACTAGCGACTGTATTATTTCAATTAGTGCTTTCTCGCCTTCTGGTGATATCTTGTACTGGGGTACTTTCGGTAGGGTTGCGTCCTGTCATACAGTCACATGCACTGGGCCTATCATCATTCGTCCTACGTCTGAGTCAGCTTTCGCCCATAAGTGCGATGGTAAGGTATCAAGTAGGGATATGTCTGCGTCTGCAACGGGGTACATGTGTTGAGGAGGGCAAGATCTGAGTAGGCCAGGGTTGTCATATAGGATGACTCAGACTCCGTCGGGCGAGCATCTAATAGTTGCTCGAAAATACTTCTGCAAGTCAAGACCCATAATGGCGTCTGGGGTATTGGTGGAGAGGAGAAATGTCGTGTCAATGATATTGTCTTCAAGATCAAAAGGGACCGGTTTGGACAAGGGGTTGGTGGAGGGCGTTCCATCAAATCCTATTGATGTCACGTGTGAGCCAGACAAGGGTGCCCTTGGAATCAGTCGTTTGGATAATGCACTACGTGTTGCTTCCGTGTCTACCAGAAATGGAGACTTTGTGCCTAGGACCTTTGCGGTAACATAAGGGCCTTGCTGGTCAACATAGAGCTTGACTGGATCCCTCCCTTGCCCTTGGCAGTCCTATGCATAGTCGTATGCGTTGTCGCATTCAGACTGCTGTTACTGATTTTGGCGGGGACGGTCAAATGTATTCGTTCTACCTGGCCTTTCGTTACTAGTGTTGTTTGTTTACCTTCGTCCCCGTCCTCTATTTCTCGGTCCATTCGCTAGTTCTCATGTCTCTTTGTTCCTATTCATTTCTAACAGGACCGGACATTGAGACTTCCAATGCCCGTACTCTTTACAAAAAGCATATTGGTTCTCGCCAAAGTGTCTACGTCCAGCGTAGGGTGCGAGTGCATTGCTTCGAGGCGGTGGAGTTCTAGTGGTATTCTGTTGATAACCTCCCTTGTATTGTTTTTTCCCTATACTCACGCCTTGTAATTGAGCTATCATAACCCGTTCCTTTAAATCCTTCTTTTTCTTTCCAAAAGCTCTATCGCTTTCATTCTTTTGGTGCTTGTAATACTGAGCCATTTGGAGGATGGCGGCGGGCTTTGAGGCAGCCCAACTGCGTTCACTAGTTTGCAATTTCTGTGAAACTTCCGGTAACAAACCTTTAACATAATTCTGTACGAACAAGTGATGTCCGGTTGCAGTGGTCATGTCCTGTCCACTGTAATCGGAAAACACAGTTTCGAACCGGGAGAAGTATTCGGAGACATCTTCTTGGGGTTTTTGGCGGCAAGCTGATACTATAGACCAGCCTACCTTTTTCTCGGGGATTAGAGTCTTTACCTTTTGTACGATTTTATCTGGGAGGTCTAATATTGCTTTATGGGGTTTTTGTCCAGGGTTTCGTTGTTTATCTAGACTGTCGAGTTGTTCCCAGGTATGCCCGAACAGATCAGCGTGGTTGACTTTCCGGATTTGCTTCCACACGTCAAGCCCAAAAAACAAGTCAATGTCGGCAAGGGTCATGATCGTTGATCCCAAAGCGGTACCTAATTCCGTTTAGAACGCGGTGGGATTCTTTCGCAAGTCCGGCAAGGATTTGCGGAACGTCAGGATGTCCTGTCTATCCCAAGGCTGATATACCCAGTTGTATACTACTCTTCCTTTTGCGTCCTGGTGATTTATGTCATCATGAGTTCCCTGTCCTCTAGGGGGAACCCAATAGGGGGCAGCTTCTTTTATGGGAATCATGTTGTCAAATCTTTCTATCGGGGGTTCAGTTATCACAGGCGTGACGCTCTTAACTATTCGTCCCTGCTCTGTGAGGTGGCGAAAGACTTCCAAAGTGTAGGAGAAGAGTTCGGCTACGTTACATTCACTCTCGTCCCCTGTGTCCACCTTCCTATATAGAGTCATGAGTCGGTCAGGTCCTGTTTCCTTATATTTTTCTTCGTACGCTGTGAGGGTGTGATAACAAAAACGCACGATGAAATGTCATTTGTAATTGCCAGTGTACGAGCTACACGTGTCTGTGATATGCTCTTTGGTTTCCTTCCTATCGACTTAGGTCTTAACTACTCTGTCGATACCGGCCCGCTCAGTTGTGCTCAAACGGGGAATTATCGCCGGTTCTTTATCTTGTGTTTCAATCCTTTCTGAGGTGTCTTTTGTCGAGGTGTTTAGTACGAGAGGTCAGCACAGAGGCCGTGGGTACCGAGGCCCTGGCACTACCTTCAGTTAAGTTCTGGGGTTCTAGGTGTTGTACTAAAGGATGGGTAGGGGCATAAGGAGGAGGCATGTAGATGATTGGGGTACCTAAGAGTAAATCATCATCCGTCCTTTGCTTTGATGGGAGCTCAGGGTAAAGAGCTGAGGGTGTTCTAACAGGACATTGGCCTGAGGTTTCTGATTCTCGTTCTTTTCTAGCATTTTCTCTTTCCTTCACTTCCTCTTCCAACTTTTTACCAGCTAAATGAGCTGCATTTTGTAGTTCTTTATCGCTCTTTGCTTCGTCTCTCTTTTCACGTTGCGCTGCTTCTTTGCGCCACATGCCGAGACTATCAAGCATGGTTGGTGTGGTTCTATTTTTGCGAAGGGCTATTTCTAGCGCTTCAATTTTAACAAGGTCAAAAGATCCTATCAGTGGCCACTGACTTTCTCGATCTTTCTTAGTATTTTTATGCCATAGTTGACTGTAAGCCATGGCTACTAGTCCATATCTAACATACATGTCCTTATTAGGGGTGCCGTCCAGTGGAGCTGGATGATCTACCTCTAATAAACGGTCCGGATTGAACCAAACAAGTGAAGATCTCAAATAATGGTGGACAAAGGTCCGCACTACCTATCCTTCACTACCTGCAAAGACTAGACAGAATATTTCTATTCTTCGTTGTTTGCAAACAGAGAATATCTCAAAGAGAACCAATATGTCGAGTAGCAACGAAGGCTAAACGAACCAATAAATATAAGTAACCAAATGCGTTGAGTAGCAACGAAGGCTAAACGAACCAATAAATATAAGTAATACTAGTATTTTCCAAACAATCAATCAATCAATCAATCAAAACAGTCGTGCTGCACGACCATACCCGGACCGTATAGACTGTTTCTCGTCTTCCACTTCCAGTGCCCGATCATCCATTATTCTCCGTTGTTGGCGCGGCACTCATGTGGGATCCCAGTCAGGACCGTAGATCACTCGAGAGAGGTCTGTTCAGAATCAGTGAAGGTCGGATGATCGGCTGCCAGACGAGGGTCTATCGGGCAGGAGCTCTTCCCGATCGTTGCAGTTGTTCGCTCCGTCATTAGGACCTCTCTCACTGGACCCACGTATCGCTGATGGGCCTCGGGTTGGGACACCAATTGATGAATGAAGCAGATTTTCCCCAGATATCCTCAAGCACTGCTTGGCATTAGTTCCCTCTTGTTTAATCAGTAGTTATCAAATAAAGATGCGGGCGCTGGAAATTGGAAAGCAGGAAACAGATTTATTCTTCGAAGGAAAGCACGTCAGATCAGACAGGCAGGGCGTCGTCTCGAGGTGCTCTAACTGCATCTTTGTGGCCTGGCCTTTTATACACAGTTGTATCTCTTTATTGCAGTGTAACACATTTCTGACATTACTTTGATGTATTATAAACCATCTTTGGAATCCCCGCTTCAGGCCCATTCCCACACATATCAACAGTACTGTACCCCACCCCAGTTTCAATAGGTGATTGCTATCGCGCAGCTGGGCATTCCGGCAGGAGCTGAAAAACGCGGATCTCATGGGGTTGTGGCATTGATTAATTCCGGCCCCTTTGATGGGAGGTGGAATCCTACTGTACAGGGGCAATAAACTGTATCCGCAGGGGTTGGTTATGGCCTGGGATCGGATGGAACAGCCAGGTGCAGGGGAGGAGATTATCGAAGGGCCTGTTCGTGCGCAAGGGATGAAAGGGTATGTGGGCTCGGCACGGGAAGTGGTTCTGGGGCAGGGTCACGCTGAGGATGCTTTATGACTCTAGCATGTGTGCTTGGGGGCTGCCAGCGCGTGGCGGATGACTGCGAGGTCGGGGAGACGTGCAGGCGATCGGCAATGAAACGAACTGGCCACAGTGTCTAAAATGGCTGCCGCTTACGCGCTCGCAAAGGCCTAAGTGGGACAAGGTGGCGCTGGTAATGTTCACATCGCATTCTAATATTTAACACTCACAAGCAGCTTCTGATATTTCTCATGAAGATTCTTCACTTTCCAAGTAATGCTTTTACACAAAAACAACAACTCTTCATCTTGGTAGATCCCCAATCTGTCTGGACCTATTTTACCAATTATCATTTCTTCTAAATCCACTTTCAACTGACTCACATCTATACTCTGTGGTTGAGGTTTTGGCTTAGTCATTTCTTTTATCCAATTATTTCATTCTTCCAGTGAAGCACGTGCTGAACTCCCAGCTACTGGAGTGACATTCATCGCTATTTTCCTTTGATCTATTTGTATGCTTCTTCTAGGGGTCTCAGTTATCAATTCACAAACCGGAAGATTTAACAAAGTATTTTTCGCATTTGCCTGTCTATCCTCATTCGCTCCACTCCTGATACTACTTCCTGGAATAGCCAACGCATGTACTTTTGATACATTCCGTCTTTCTCCATACAACGGAACTAGAGGACCGATTGTTACCAGTACCGTCAATGCTTCTTTATTCAGACTCTACTGATTCAATTTCTGGACCTTATCCAACGTTGTCTTATTCAACAGATTTGTTTAAATTTCCCGCACTACTCTCGCTATATATGAAACTTGTGGAGTTAATGGGTTCCCATTTGTGGTGCACTTGAAGTCACCACCCCTAAATACTCTTCATAAGGTGGAGTTCTTTTGTTCATAAGGACTTCTCAAAATTCATCATCTTCAGAATCATTCATATCACCTCCTACACTTGAAGTCTCTATATTTTTCTTTTTCTCCTTACATTTGCCTTCAGTCTGCTCATTAACAGTTAAAACAGGGCACAACCCTTCCATTACCACAGATCTCCTCCATCTTTTCAGCTTTTCTTCCCTACTTTCAAATGGGTATCTAAACATAATACTCCTGTAACCCCTGTTACCAATGCTGTATCTTTCTCTCTCAAATGCCTCAACTTCTCATTCTTCCAATGCTTCGTACTGCGTCAATCTAGGATTCGGTCATAATGCATTCATTCGATTTCTCAGATTCTGAAATATTCTTACATTATAAGTACCATGCTGTGGAAAAGCAGCTAACACCATCATCTTTCGTACACTCCATCCAATTTTCTAACCACATACACGTATGATATCCTCATTCCGACATCATATAAGAAGCAGGCGTTTTTGGTGGTGGAATCGGAATTCCCTCTCTAGTCACAATAGGTTTGTCTTTTTTAAAGAAATTCTTTATTTTCTGCATTAATTTCATTTTCTGACTCCTTCCGCTAATGGGTCTCAACATAAATAAACAAAACAACCATTCCGTAATTCTACTTATTCTATTGTTCAATCTCTTGTCCCATACCAGCGCAACTCACACCAACAGTTCAATCGCGGCTCTCTACATTTCTGTTAGCTCGACCAATATCAGCACGGCTCATGCCAACTAACTAATCACGGCTCAGTACACATCCGCTGTCTGGCCAATGCCAGCGCTGCGTTTTCTGGCATCAGTATTACTCTTTCTACTGTCCCTCCCTTCACAAAATATTACAGCAATATTTTTCTGAATTTTCTTAAATCAAAATTCAGTTAGTAACAACACAAAACAATGCTACCTTGTCTGCTCCAGAGCTATTCTTTGCCTTTTCAAAGAGATTTCCTTACACTGCAAGTAATAATAATAACCAGAGTTATCTCACTACTCTAACAAGCTCCGGTGAGGACCTGGTGCTCCTCTAGGGATAAGGCACCCATTTCACAAGAGGACTTTTTGGTGTGAAAAGAGGTCTTGTTAGTCTCCTGGGGATAAGGCTGGAGTTTTGGAAGTGGACCCTGCACTATTTCACGCACTCTACTTACATACGAAATATTCCCTAAATATAACACCTGCATCCCTCCGTAGCTTTTAGGTATTATTACAAAAGACAAAGTACTTCTGCAGTGTGATTTCTTTCCCACACTCTTCTTCTGCCTACTTCAGGCTAAATTCCATTTCCCGGGATCCTTCAGGTATCTCCGTACCTGTACTTCTAGACAACATAGAAAAGAACACTAACTTTTCATGTTAAGAACATATAGTCAATAATTAATAATCTTTAGCAAACTAATCAATAATTAAACCGTCCTCTGCTACTAAGAAACTGATCCACCGCAAAACCAATAATTGATCAGGGATAAATGCACAATAACTTCATAATACAATCGCACATATACCTTCACCCAGAATCCCTGATGCGCTGGGGTCAATTTATATAAGCATTCAAACCTTTGCTTTCATTGATTCTTATGTGACATTGTTGTATACATTTCTAACTTATACATCAACTTTCCTCCCATTTGGTAGATGGACAAATTAGTTGAATAGTTGATGGCAATGATAATACTATCTAGCTAACTATTCAGTCAGCTAAATAATCACAGACTCTTGGTAAAGTTAATAATAGTTAATCTCGAATATAAGGTTGATGCTCAACTGCATATGGTCACAAAATACAAACAATGAATCTCACAAAGGGAGAGTAAACATATGCAACTTCAAATTAATACAAACTCATCTTATGAGCAATGACTTTATGCAATAAAGGTGTGGATAGATTAAGAGACACAATTTCCGCAAAATCATTTGTGAAATAACATTCACCAAACGGAGGGTATAGATGAATAGACAATAGTTTCATCTAAATAATACATATCAATATATCAATCACGTAGTGGATAGGCGACGAGATAACAGTTTCAGAAGATAAAATAAATTCTAAATTAATTTTCCTGAACAAGTCAGTCTAGATACCAACTTATGGATCAGTGGAAAACCAACTCCTTGACCTAGGTAATGGTGGGGGTATCCTGAAATAGGATCAGGGAACAAAGATTAAAGGGACATAAACAGGACAGGTCAGGAACAGCTAGGCCTCTCTGCAAACCAACGGATAGCGACACATCTCCCCTCTTTCTCTCCTGCCAGCCTGAGCCTAAACCACACCCCTAAAGGCTCCCCAATTATACCCTAAAACGTACATGGCCGTCCCACCACTGTGACTTCAACTACAATTCAGTTAATTTATTGTTCTACATTCTTTTCCAGGGTTTGGTTCTTAGCTCATTCTCTCGATTTCTGCACATGATACATTTAAACAATTTTTATTCATAAAATTTAACATTATCTGCAGAATAAGTCTCCAGTCCCACGACTGGTCACATCACTTGGCAGTCACTTGTCACATTGGCCTTCAACTTGCTCACTTTTTCTGTGATGCACAGCACGTCTGTCGTGCTTCTGACAGATCAGATTCACTTCTCTGTTTATCCCTCCCTCTTTAGCCAAGTTAAGAAAGATGGAGCTTCAACCACCTCACTATGGCGAATGAAATATGAACATGATAATGCAATCACCACTGTTTACCACCCACTATTATTCCCCATTAGTGTTACTCAGCATAAACTTCGGGCAGAAGCTGCATTATTTATTATTTCAAAGCAAAATGCAACATACACACTACTGATGTACATGCAGACTAGTCATGCAATATTTCTCATTTCTTACAAGGCACACATTGTTATTACTGTTTTAACTCTTTCAAATATTCTTTCCTGTTAATTCATGCATGCGCAAAAGCAATTTCCCTTGTGTTCATGTAAGGTGTGCATTAGTTTCTTATTACTACTTACTGTTAGTACATATTATGGGGGTATAATTCAAGCAGGTTTCTTTTTGTGAATCCCTGCTCCATCACCACCAAGACGTGTTCCTTGGTACCTGGTCTGAGCACCATATCGAACAGGCCCGGATGATACCAACCTAGAATATTCAAACCCTTAAGGGCAACGTAAACCTTCCCTTTAATCTTCCTTCCTTTGAAAAAAAGCACATCTTCCAAATAGCCAAGAAGTTCAATCTTCCGCCCCTTATAGGCAATGGACAAACGATCAGGAGGCTCAAGTACTCACAAGTCTCCTTGAACAACTTGTGAGTAATCATAGTGATACCAGCACCAGAATCAACAAGTAAATTAAGGGATTTTCCTCCAAAAATGATCTCAGCAATAGGATCAATACAGCTTGATGGATCACCCTCCACAGGCTTAGTATCATCAGATTACACATGTACATCAGGGACAACTGAAACCACTTCCGAATCAGATTCACAGTTTAACTCTTCCACATATGCTACAAACTTCTTTTGATTCTTTTTTTTTAAACAGACTTTGGAAAAATGTTCAAATTTTTTTTTTTTTTTACAATAATTGTATAAAATGTTTGCTCTGGGACATCTTCCTAACTTTTGATATGGTGGATTACCACAACAAAAACACATAGGTTTAAAACCGGTATTATCGAATGGGTTCCTATTTTTGAAATTAGCAGGAGCAAAACTACGATAATTTTTCTGCTTCTCTTTTGCATAACCAGTAATAATTTTAATAGATTCAAGAGTTTTGTCATCAAGCTCCTTCAAAAAGATTTGAAAAATCTGAATGCGATTGGCAATTTTGATAGTTTCTTCTAATGACAGGTTTCCCAAAGATAATAATTTTTGTCTACTTTGCTTGTCTTTACATTGGCAAACAAATTGATCTCTGATCAGCTGATTAGTGAAAGCTTCAAATTGACAAACCGAAGCTAGTCTACATAAAAACAAAATATATGCATCCACATCTTCTCCATCACTTTTTTGTCTTTTCAAAAATGTGTATTTAACACCATGAGACTAGGTTATTTGTCGAAACTGGTCTTAAGTTCGGTAATAGTATCTTGGTATTCATCTGTGAGCTCAGGTAAATGTTTATAAATAGACCTTTCCTCAAAACCCAAAGAGTGGAGAAGACATTTTTTCCGCTCAGCACTCAATCTAAGAGCTCCAATAGTCCCAAGATAGGTTTCGAAAGCATCGAACCATACCTTCCATCTAACAGAAGGTTCACCAGGACTATCTAAGAATGAAGGAGGAGGAGCAACAGCTTGCATAGTACACATTGTGAAATGAAATGAACAACAAACAAAAATTCAGAAAATAAAGTGAATGATGTAAAAAGCAAGCAGTAATAGCCAAAAGGTGAAGAAATAGATGCAGAGAAAAAGAAACAAACAAAATAAGGAAAATGTGAATCACTGATCCACAGAGTTAGAATGTACAAAAATGATATGTAGATCAGCACAATATTAAGCAATAGGTAGAGAATAGTGTATAGACAATAGTTAAAACAGTAGTGTGTGAATAACTGATCCACAAAAGATTCAAATATATAGTAGACAATAGTGTGCGAATCACTGATCCGCAGAGAGTCAAAATGTATGGAAAACAAATGTGTGCAAATCACTGATATGCTTAGTAGTGGAAACAACTTGTGTGATAGTAGGATGATCTGCTATACAGTATAGGGTGTGCAAATCACAGTGCCATATTTTTGGAGTAGGTACAACAAGAAAAGCAAAGCACCACAATTTGCGTGATGGCAGAATGATCCAATGCACAGTATAGGGTGTGCGAATCACCGTGCCATATTTTAGAGTAACAAAGAAAGCAAAATGCCACAATCCACTGTAGGCAAAACTGAGTACACAAGGGTGTGCGGATGGCCGAGATCTGCCAAATGAAAAGCTGTGTCTGGTTGGTATTCGTCACAGAGGAACATGTCACTAGGAAACTACGAAACCAACTTCAGGGGTTCCGTGTTGTTAAGGGCTCTAGCTGCTTTGTTGATTACATAGACTCGTCGCCAAGCATCAATGACCGCTTCTTCAGGCACAGCACGTAGGATGAAAGGAAACGGCAGGAACAATGACAACGTGTGAGACGTGGTGCGTGGTGAGATACACACGTCCATGACATAGAAGTCAGGCACAGTCAGGCACACCAAAATCAACTTTGGGCCCAGAAGGAGTCAGGCAAAGGCCAGGCACATCGACGAAGACACTGAAGAGGAGTCAGAAAAACACAGCCACACTGCACAACACAGGGAAAGTCCAAAAGGCAGAGGGAGACACAGAAAGCTGAGTTGAAGACAACAGGGGAAGGTAGGCCCAGCGGCAAAGCAAAGGTAGTGATTCAAAAAATGTCAACTGGGTAAATAGTAACACCGAAGTGAAGGGGTGGCTTAACCAGGCAGAAGGCAGAGTCGAAGCGCTTCAACATAACGGATAAAACATAAGCTTGAAGATCGTACAACGCATGGAGTTCAACGTATAATCAGGTAGCCAACTCATCGCCATATTTTTGTAGTAAATATTCTTGAACAGGGTAGATCTCAGTAGGTTTATTCCTGTAAGCTACACAATAGACAGCACTAGACAGCTAGCCACCAGTGGTGGCTCACAGAGGGAGTGCTGTGGGGCGGTGGGAAGGGCAGATCAGGGGTGTAGTTGACACGGACATATGATGGACAGGAGTAAAGAAAGTAATTAAATAAATAAAACTATTTACCTTGTAATCGCTGCATCACCAACTCGGTGATGCTGCGAGCGCAAGGTAAATAGTGGTATTTATTTAATTACTTACTTTACTCCTGTCTGTCGTATGTCTGAGTCCACTGCCCCCACCCCACCACCCTGCAGCTCTCCCTCTGTGGGTCGCCCTCTACTAGCCACCCATCCAGCTCCAAATGCCCACAGTGCCTTTGAAAGAATATATTCCCAACAGACAGGCTACTAAGCAACTATAGAACCTCCGGGAAGAAATGACATAGGAGAGCAGAACACTCCGCTCACAGCATCTCCCAGCACTTATCATAGATACACATAGATACTACAGTAGTGTTGGAGGTGGAGCTACAGAAGTTGAAGGTGCTGCTGGAGGGGTAGATGCAGCAGGTGGTAGTGGAAGTCTGTTGATGCCAAAGAAGTTGAAGGTCTTTGCAATGTTGCTGCTAGCCTTTTCCAATGCCTTTGCACAACTTCTTCTTTTGGCCCACTCAAACATGGTTGAATGGAACACCTGCAGATGTTTCCTCATTTACATCATACCAAAGGATTACTGCTTGAGTATGCCCCGAGAAATTACTTTTATGCAAAGGTTGCAGGCTACCAGTTTGGCACTGACCTTCTCTCCTTGCAAGGAGAAACGTCCCTACACAATAGATTATTTGAGCTTCTTCCTCTCCTCCTGCTCCTGGTCCTCCCCCTACATCCTCTGCTCCACTTCTTCTTCACCCTCCTCCAACAGGACAGGATTTTGTTGCTAAGCCATTGGAGTACTGAAAAAAGTATAAAGTTGCTTTAAACACAAGTATTTTCCTCTTGAAAAGAGTACATCTATCACCTTTAAAGATTTCAATGGAAATGGTGAAAAAGGGTGTACATTTCCTGTTTCCTACAACAGACAACGAAATGCTGTTTAAGAACTAGTATTGTGGTACTTTCAGAAATGTACCTAGGAAATGTCACCATACTTACAAAATTTTAAAAAACATTATATATCATAAATCAACATCCACATACTGTAGGGTCTTTGTGACAACTGCCTTTGTTTCGTTTTTTATATAAACATTTCTGATACTATAAAACATTAAGAAGTGAATCATTATGTGATTGCTTGCTAACACCAAGTGGGCTATAAATAATGGCCACATACTACTAAATATCACCAACAACCATAAACACTCTGGTGACTGTTAGAAAGTAACACCAACTCGGCAATAAATACAAACCAATACGACTAAATACCAGCCACAACCATAGAGACTCTGCTGACAGCTGGAAAGCAATATAGCTTTTTTTTTATTGAAGGAAATAACAGAAAAATCACAAATTATATCTCATCATTTCCATTTATGCCTTTCAAAATATGTAAGGTAAATTTACCTTGTGAAATAAAATCAGCAATTAAAAAAAGAATACAAATGTAATGAAAAAACAAAGCTTAAAGATTAAGTATAGTTAGGAAAACATAAATAAGTGTTTCTATACAAAAAAACTTAAACTAAATATCAGAAATTCAAAAGCAATAGTTATAACTTAAAGTGTTGATTTGCAACCTGTCCATAACGTGCTCTTACTGTCAGGCCTCTCTACAGAGTGTTGTAAATGGGCTAGTCAGACTACATTCATTATAACTAAAACCTTCACCATACATAGCTTATACACTTTCAAATTCCATCACTTAAAATATATTAAGTGATAGCATTTATAGCAAAACCCATGACATCACAAATGACATCATATATGTAAAGTCTGTGCATGGCATGGAAACCACTTTATTCAACAGGAAACAACACACAGCACACACAAATGCACTGCAATGCATATAGGTGATTGCAGTTCACTTTAAACGCAGACACAATGTCCTATTGCCTGCAGTGGCAGTATAGCACTCTTTAAAATAATTGTTAATTGGTTTCTAAACTGAGGCTTCTAGTGGCTGTTTCTATGATTCATTACTACACACAAATGATTATGCCAGGCTGCATATGTACTCTGAATTAGTCTTTTTATGTATTCAGTTGAAATACACACCTTAACTCCTCTTTTTTGTCTAATTTGTTCCTAGCCAAATTGAACAAGATATTCCTGGCGTGCGTTTTTCATTTGTACCCTGGAGAAAATTCCAATGGCAGCTGTACAAGTCATTTGCATATTCAACTAAGAAATTGGCACATGGTTGTAAGATCTGCTGTGTACATGAGCAGAAATGCTAACACGTAGAAAGCTGTGGAAATGGAGGTGAAATCAAGTGAAAATAATCAACATTATATAACTCAATGGGATGATGTTATTCGGAGGTTAACTTCGACATTATTATAGCATGGGACTATGCTGATTGCATTTTCTCGGGCCACAGGGGTGCCCACAAGTGCAGAATAAGGAGCTAATTAAGCAAACCACTGTGAAAGCTCGAGCTCTGTTGTAGGGATACGGTAGGTGTAGATTGAAGAATATTCTCAGAACAACAGGAGCTGCACTGATACATTTTCAGAGAATGAGTAATCAAGAAAGGCTTTTTTATTCTGCATCATTTATTTGAAATCACAGCAAATCAAAGACAGAGAGCAGGCGAAGTATTAAATTAAAGTAAACAAGCTGAAATGATGTTTTCTCTTTCAGCAGGAGTGCGTGCAAGAATCGGGCCATTCAGCACTTTAAAAGGATGCCAGCCCATACTTTTAAGTCTGACTGCATCTCTGCGCCTTTCCTTCTCTCTCGTATGGTGTGAAATCCCATAATATCACTATCATGGGGTGGAAGCGATCCAAAACCGGCTGATTTGCTAGAAAATCCACAATGCTTCACCCTGCCAGGTCCCAAAATGCCAGAAGGCATTGTACCATAAGGACTCTTTGGCTTGAGTTGACTTAAAAAAAAAAAAAAGATATTGATGTCTGTGAGCTGGACGATGATTGCAAATGCAATACAGTCTGTAATAAGAGTATTGTGTGAATTTCTTCAGCCTTTTGTGAAATTAAAACATGAATGTACAATTTGGAAGCGTGTTACAAGCCACCCTAAAGATGAGCAAACATTTCACTAAATGTACATCCGTTGGTAGTTTGTATAAAAAATGTATGTAAATTCAAGGACGTGTATATTTGTCTTATTTAGTTTTGTGGTATGACAGTCACAGTATGCATGTATGTATGTTTGCATATATAACGCCAGAACCTAGCTGAGCATTTATTATCAGTGGGTTGGAAAATATAAAAAGATTTTGTAAATAGAATGAAGATTTACTTTTTAGAATAAAACAATTCCTTTTTTGTGTGCACATGGAGATTACCAGATTTGCGCAAACAAAGATTTTTGATTGTGTGCTGAAATTGGAGTTGAAGCCTGCGCCTCGATTTCCAAAGTCTGTTCTTTTTGCATTTGCCACCCCGAGTGGGACGGGTATGCCCAGACGTGGGTCCCGTGCTCTCCGTGCCACTGGAGTCAAGCTTTCCTGGCTGATGATGGCTGAAAGCCTGAAAACGGTCCTAGGATGCTTGTTTCCAGTCTTGGGAGGACCTGGCCTGGCAGTTCAGGCTGGACTGTTCCCATTAGGTGCAGGGTCAAGACTGATTTGCATATGGCTGGGTCCAAACTGCAATGGCATGGTGAGCAAAAATATGATGGATTTAGGCCCAGATCTCTGTACTGGGGTAAATGTATGACATTGTTCTGCATTCTGTCCATCAATTGTTCTTTTTGCACTTGCCACCCCGAGTGGGACGGGTATGCCCAGATGTGGGTCCAGTGCTTTCCATGCCACTGGAGTCAAGCTATCCTGGCTGATGAGGGCTGAAAGCCCCAAACCAGTCCTAGAATGCTTGTTTCCAGTCCAGGGAGGACCTGGCCTGGCAGTTTGGGCTGGACTGTTCCCATTGGGTGCAGGGTAAAGACTGGTTTGCATATGGCTGAGTCCAAATTGGAATGGCATGGTAAGCAAACATACAGTGGATTTAGTCCCAGATCTCTGTACTGGGGTGAATGTATGACATTGTTCTTCATTCTGTCCATCAATTGTTCTTTTTTCATTTGCCACCCGAGTGGGATGGGTATGCCCAAACGTGGGTCCCTTGCTCTCCATGCCACTGGAGCCAAGCTATCCTGGCAGATGAGAGCTGAAAGCCTGAAACCAGTCCTAGGATGCTTGTTTCCAGTCCAGGGAGGACCTGGTCTGGCAGTTCGGGCTGGACTGTTCCTATTGGGTTTAGGGTCAAGACTGATTTGCGTATGGCTGGGTCCAAACTGGAATGGCATGGTGAGCAAAAATACCATGGATTTAGGAAACTGGTCCTAGGAGGCTTGTTTCCAGTCCAGAGAAGACCTGGCCTGACAGTTCGGGCTGGGCGGTTCCCATTGGGTGCAGGCTCAAGACTGATTTGCATATGGCTGGGTCCAAACTGAAATGGCGGGGTGAGCAAAAGTACGATGGATTTAGCCCAGATCTCTTTACTGGTGCGAATGTAAAACATTGCTCTGCATTCTGTCCATCAATTGCTCTTTTTCATTTACCACCCCCGGTGGGACGGGTATGCCCAGACATGGGTGCCCTGCTCTCCATGCCACTGGAGTCAAGTTATCCTGGCTGTGGAGGGCTGAAAGCCCGTAAACCGTTCCTAGGATGCTCTTTTCCAGTCCAGGGAGGACCTGACCTGGCAGTTCGGGCTGGACTGTTCCCATTGGGTGCAGGGTCAATACTGATTTGCATATGGCTTGGTCCAAAATGGAAAGGCATGGTGAGCAAAAATACGATGGATTTAGCCCAGATCTCTTTACTGGTGCGAATGTATAACATTGTTCTGCATTCTGTCCATCAATTGTTCTTTTTCATTTACCACCCCCAGTGGGACGGGTATGCCCAGACATGGGTGCCCTGCTCTCCATGCCACTGGAGTCCAGCTATCATGGCTGATGAGGGCTGAAAGCCCAAAACCGGAACTAGGATGCTTGTTTCCAGTCCAGGGAGGACCTGGCCTGGCAGTTTGGGCTGGACTGTTCCCATTGGGTGCAGGGTAAAGACTGATTCAAACTGGAATGTCATGGTGAGTAAAAATACGATGGATTTAGGCCCATATCTCTGTACTGGGGTGAATGTATGACATTGTTCTGCATTCTGTCCATCAGTTGTTCTTTTTGCATTCACCAGGTACTGGGGGGTGGAGATCGGCACAATAGCACACATGCACAATCTAACAGAGCACAGTGCACACCCACAATGACTCTGGGTCTTCACCCAGATCTACAGACTGTTACAATGTGCAATGCATGCTGTCTGAATGTCAACATATTCCATGCGGCTACATACATGTGGACACACATTAAAATACCATCTCCCCTTCAAATCGCAGGGGCACTGTCAACACCTCTTCACTGATGATGAGGAGGACAACACCAGCATTAACACCCAAACCAGCCAAGACATCATTGACCTCATCAACCACTCACCTCCACAATCAGGGAAGCCCAGCTACATCAAGGAGACACCACCCACTACCCAAAGCACCCAGCAGGAGGCATCCACAGCCCGACACTCCCCCAAGACACCCAGGAACAACACAAGGCCTTCCAACACTGTGTACTAGAGTGCCAGAGGGAGACCGGAGAGCAGGTGCGGTTGGGCTTCGGCATCATGGCAATCAAACTAGATGCCATCCTTGACTGTGTAGGCCCGCTCCATCATCTCCAACAAGCCCTGACTGACTTCGCTGGAGTCATGGCGTGGAGAGTAGAACACCAGTCAGCTCAGAGTGGCTCCAGCGATACCAGCCGTGAGTTGACACGCATGCAGATGCTCATGGAGGACATGGTGCCGAAGGAGGCAGAGAGGAAGGCAGCCACCGCTGCACGTCAGCGGAATGTAGCTCGGATCTTCCATGCCCTGCAGATCTTCATCATGGCATTTCTACCATAAGGTGTGGCGATGATGAATGCTGCTGCCCCCCACCATCCACATGTCCACCCACTGGTGTGTCTCTGCCTCCCAGTGCAGCAGGCCTATCCACTCTGGCACCTGATGTGTCAGTTGCGCACAGTGCCACAGCCCGTACTGCAACACCCCCAGGTGGGGCAGAGCACACATCCGGGGACAAGGATGTGGATGTGCCTGTGATCAGAAGGACTCAGTAGCATTCATTTCTGCCACCTGGCCTGTTTCTGCTTGGTCCCGCACATGGTCTCATGACCTTTCACTGACTCCTGACTCACATTTATGCACTCACCTTGGACTACAACATGGACTGCCACATCATGTTTGATGACTAATGACACAGCGACCAGACTGCAGACTGCACCCCTCCTCTTCTGCAGTGCTTGTCATCCCCGGATAGACTCTGACTGGTCCTCTACAGGCCTATTTTGTGTACTGTGTTCGGCATTGCCCTGTACCGCTCCAGCTGCAGAACTGCACTGGTTTTGTGCAATAAGCATCCAGTGACGCACTGCTGTGTCATGTCTTTCATCATGTATGTATGAATGTGTGGATGAATGTAGGGTCAGTGATTTCCCTTGCGTCAATGATGCTCCTCCTGTGGGATGCCAGTCAGAGGGTGCTACATACCAATTTGTGTTACGGGTTCCGTAAATACCACAACAGGGACACAAGCATCAGCCACCTTCTTGTCCGGAAATGGACTGAACCATGCCCAGAGCCCCGAGTCATTGTTGCAGGTCCTGCGCTGGTACGGCATATGCCAGGCCAGACCACTCCACTTATGCTCCGGGGGGGCTCATTGCTATCCATTACAGGCGTACTCACTGGTGGTGTGCAGGTCACTGGTCTAGTTGTCAGCATGTCACAGCCACTCCCTGAGGGCAGGTCTGCACGCACACCACACCCATCCGGCACAGGCGTAACAGGTCATGTGACCCTGTAAATATAAGGAGCCGACGATGTCACATACCCCTCTGCCGGTGGTGACTGTATGATGGACCCAAGGCCTTGAGGCCGGCACAGGTCTACCACCAAGTGGCACTGACTGGGGTTGAACAGTGGCCCACAGCCTCAGATGCCGGATCGAGGACTGCGCCAACACACCCCGCTGAAGAAACCCCCCCAGAGAGACACCAGAAAGAGGGCCAGCTAGTTCACCCCAGAACTCCTAGCCTCCAAGCAAGCCTGCTGGAAACTAGAGAAGAAATGGCACAGTGAACAAACTCCGGACAGTCACGCAGCACACAAGGATGCCATCCACAACCACCACCACCTCATCAGGGTGGCCAAGAGTATCTCCTTCAAAGACCGCCTCGACAACAATGCACACAATAGCAAGGAGCTCTTCAACATCGTGAAGGAACTCTCCAACCCCAGCTCCAACACTAATGACATCCCGCCGTCGCAAGCACTGTGCGACTCCCTCGCCACCTTCTTCCACCGCAAGATAGCAGACATCCACGACAGCTTCAACACCCAGACAGCCCCAACAGACAGCAACACAACAGACCCTCTGCACACCATTGACCATGACCCCCTGCTAGCCTGGGCCAGCGTGAGCATCGATGACACCATCAAGAACATGTGCACAATCCACTCCAGCTCTCCGTCAGTCCCATTCCCACACCACGTCTTCAACAGAGCAAGCAGCTTCATCGCACCCCACCTGCGCAACGTCATCAATCTCTCCCTCGAGACCATGACCCTCCTAGAGTTCTGGAAACATACCGAGATCAATGCCCTACTCAAAACAACCTACGGCACACCCAAGAGACCTCAAGAACTTCCAGGCCCATCTCTTTGCTTCCCTTCCCCTCCAAGGTCATCGAGAAAACCGTCAACAGATAGCTAACCCGATACCTCGAAGAAAACAGAGTCCTGTACCCTTCCCAGTCAGGGTTCCGCAGCAACCATAGCACCGAGACTGCCCTCATCGTCGCCATCGACGTCATCAGGACCCTGCTGGACAACGGCGAGACAGCAACACTCATCCTCCTAGACCTCTCTGCTGCCTTTGACACCATCTGCCACAGCACACTACGTGCACGCCTCCACGCCGCAGGGATCCGAGACAAGGCTCTGGATTGGACCACCTCCTTCCTCTCCAACAGAACCCAGAGCATCTGCCTCCCCCATTCAATTCCAAAGCCTCCGAGATCATCTGCGGCGTACCCCAGGGATCCTCCCTCAGCCCGACGCTGTTCAACATTTACATGGCCCCGCTCACTCACGTAGCCCGACCTCAACATAATCTCCTACGCTGACGACACTCAGCTGATCCTCTCCCTCACTAATGACCCCATCACCGCCAAAGCCAACCTCCACGAAGGAATGAAGGCCGTCACCGACTGGATGAAGACCACTCGTCTGAAGCTTAACTCGGACCAGACGGAGGTCCTCATCTACGGCTCCAACCCTTGAGCCTGGGATGACTCCTGGTGGCCGACGGCACTGGGGGCAGCCCCGACACCCATCAACTACGCACGCAACCTGGGAATCATCCTCGACTCAAGGCTCTCAATGACCGAGCAAGTCAACGCCATCTCCTCCTCCTGCTTCAACACCTTCCACATGCTCCGATGGATCCCGACAGACACAAGAAAGACAGTCACCCAGGCCCTTGTGAGAAGCAGACTTGAATACGGAAACGCCATCTACGCAGGAGCCCCAACCAAGCTCATCAAACGACTACAACGCATCCAAAACACCTCGGCACGACTGATCCTCGACGTACCACGCCACGACCACATCACCCCCCACCTGAGAAACCTGCACTGGCTCCCCGTCAACAAGAGGATATCCTTCAAGCTCCTCTTCCATGCACACAAGGTACTCCACAAGAGACGCCAGTCTGCGCCAGGCCGCGTCCAGACGCGCCCTGATCCCTGTCACTGCCTGGTACCATGGTAGGAACTTGCATTACATACAGCGCCTCTTCTCTACTGGCATTAAGACCCACTGTTAACCCTCCATGTCTACACTCGGTCCTTCCTATAAGACCGATGGCCCGCTGCAAAACGTGTAATTGGGATCCGGCCATCCCAAGTACAGAGAATTTTCCTCCTACGTATAACTGGAAGATGTTTCTTCTCAATTGTCGGTCATTACCGAAACATTGCGCTGAACTAGCCATATTGATAGAGGAGCTCAACCCTGATGCCCTCTCTTTAACTGAGACATGGCTCCAGCTGGAAACTGATCCTACTACAGTTTGGGCTACCCCCCAGGGCTACACCTTAAAGCGACTGGATCGCAAGCTACGTAGAGGCGGAGGGTTGGCCATCATATCTAGAGACACCTTCAGATGCCGCATTACCCCCCTTACTACACCAGTTTGCGAGAGTCTGCATTTTACTCTTGAGTTCTCCCCCACAACCACTTTTTCAGGCATTTTAGTCTATCGACCACCGGGCCCCTTCAGGGACTTTGTCACAGAGGTGACGGATGTCGCTGCTAATCAAGTGCTTACGTCAGCGAATTTCACGCTGTTGGGTGACCTGAATCTGCATCTGGATGACCCACTGGACGCAGCAGTCAATGGTCTTTGACTTAATCTGCAAGCCATCGATCTGCTCCAAAAAGGCTTTCATTCGACGCACATTAAGGGCCATCTCCTAGACCATATTTTCAGCAATCTTGACAGTCTAAGAGCCGGAACACCGATACCTCTGCCTTGGACTGATCACCATTTAGTACCCTTTATATGGTCTACTGAAACCCCCCATCTCACAAAATAATAATAGGCACTGGGGTAGGAAATGGGCTTCGTTGCCCCTCCTCAAGTGGAAATTGGCTCTCACCGATCATTTACCTTCGAAGTCGATGAACCCCAGTACAGCCACCTCCAATTACGATAACTGGATTACTAACACCCTGGACCAGGTTCTCCCGAAAGAATCTTTGCATTCCATAAAAAGATCTAAAGTAGCCCCATGATACTCCTCTGCCCTGAGAACCGTGAAACAGTCATGCCGTAAATTGGAGAGAGCTTGGAGGCGAGATTATTCGCAATCCAAGAAAGCTGAGTATAGAGCTGCCATAAAATCATATAAGAATGAATTGAAGGCCGCACAAGTCCAATTCTATGACTCCAAAATTAACTTAGCTGCAAACTCACCCAAAGAAATTTTTTAAATCGCTAAGTCACTAATCTCTCCCCCTCCTGAGTGTTCATCTTTGGTCGGCGCGCTTGCCCGATGTAACAACTTAGCAACCTTCTTCTCTCAGAAAATTCAGGCTATTTATTCCTCTTTTCCTACGGGTGCTAATGATCTGGACACCGTTACAGGCATTAAGCCGGACCCTCCTGCTTCCTGCTCGCTCGATGAGTTCTCTCTTTTAGATCTTACCTCATTGGATAAAATACTCTTTAAAGTTACCTCAGGATCCCCCAATGACCCTGCACCCCCGCTGACCCTTCTCAAAGTCATCAAGGCCATTCGTCCTGTCATCCTGGATGTCCTTAATTCCTCCATCCCCTCTAGCTCGGTCCCAGCCCAGTGGAAATGTGCGATGGTTAAGGCCCTTTTGAAGAAGCCTACCTTGTACCAGAACAACCTGGCCAATTTTCGCCCTTTCTCCCTTCTCCCCTGGATGAGCAAGCTGTTGGAGAGGCACATTAACAACATCTTAGTGGATTATTTGGAATCTAATAATCTGCTATGTGCCTCCCAGACGGGATTCCGCCCCCAACACGGAACCGAAACTGCGTTATTAGCAGTAACGGAAGAAACAAGATCTGTGCTGGACCGGGGGGGGGGAAAGCAGCCATAATACTATTAGATCTCAGCGCCGCGTTCGACGCGGTTAACCATGCCACTTTATTACATCGTTTAGCGGGCATGGGCGTGTCGGGCGCGGCCCTGGAATGGCTGACCTCCTTCCTGGACGAGCGCTTCTTCCAGGTGTTTGAGGGCGAAGTGCTATCCTCGAAACAACCACTGAGCTGTGGGGTTCCTCAGGGCTCGGCCCTGAGCCCCACGCTCATTAATGTCTACATGAGCCCTCTAGCAGGGATAGTCCATCCCTTTGGTGTGCGTATTGTCACCTACGCGGATGATACCCAACTTGTGGTCTCCCTGGATCACACGGAGGGGTCATCCAACACCCTGGGGCCCTGTCTAGAGGCTGTAGCCAAGTGGATGCATTCTTCGTGTCTCAGGCTCAACGGGGAGAAGACTGAGATTATGCTGCTGGGCAATCTCGCACCGACCACTTTGGTTTCCATCTGGCCCGCCTGTCTTGGCCCCCCTCCCTCTCCTAAACCCCATATCAAGAGCCTTGGAGTCTGGCTTGACAAAGCACTAGACTTCTCTGTGCAGGCCACCAAAACGGCCTCCATCTGTGTCGGACTAATGAGAATGCTCCGGAAGATACTCCCACTGCTTCCTTTCCAGGCGAGGAGAATCATGGTTCAGGCCTTGATACTCTCCCGCCTGGATTATGGAAACGCGTTATACCTAGGAGCTCCGGCAGCAGTGATCAACAGACTCCAAGTCACACAGAACTGCGCTGCCCGACTTTTGTTTAACATCCCTCGTTGGCAGTCAGCAAGGAAGGCCCTAAAAGAACTCCATTGGCTTCCAATAGCTGCTAGAACACACTTCAAGGCTATGTGCATTGTGCACAAAGCCTTCCACCAAACAGGCCCAGCCATTTTGCTCCCTTTGGTTGTACCTTACACTCCATCAAGAACCCTCCGTTCCAGCGTCTTGCATCTAGCCACCACTACTAAAATCAATAAAGCTCGCTGGGGAGGCAGGGCTTTCTCACATATGGCGGCGAAGAAGTGGAACTCCCTCCCGCCGAATCTCCGGGAGATCAACAACCGGATGGCATTTAGGAAAGCGTTGAAAACCCACCTGTTTGTTAAAGTGTGTTAACTACCCATGCCTCGCCAAAGTAATCAGTTGAAGCGCTGCGAGGCCTCCGGGTATGTACGCGCTATATAAATATAATTTTTCATTTAATTTCATTTCACAAGACTGGCCCAGCCTACCTCAACAGACGGCTCTCATTCTACATCCCCAACCACCAGCTACGCTCCGCCGACCTCTCACTCGCCACCGTCACACGCATCCGAAGAACAACCACCGGTGGGAGATCCTCCTCCCACCTCGCCGCCAAGACATGGAACACCCACCCACTGAGCTTACGACAGACCCAAGATCTGCTGACCTTCAGTAGGATACTCAAGACCTGGCTGTTTGATCAGTAGCACTCCCCCCAGCACCTTGAGACCCTCGCAGGTATGTAGTGCGCTTTACAAATTATTGATTGATTGATTGTGGCACACGCTGCACTGCAGCCAGCCCAGGCACCCCGCCATGGGACGGTGACTGGGGTTGAACAGGGTTTGTGGCACACACTGCATAGGGGCTAGCTCAGGCACCCTGCCAAGGGACGGTGACATGGGGTTCAACAGGGTATGTGGCACAAGCTGCATTGCGGACGGCACAGGCACCCCACCAGTTGATGGTGACTTTGGGTGCACTGAGTCATTGGCACCTTAAGCTGCTGTGCGGGTGTGCAACCAGGGATGATGCCCCATCCCGGTGGACTGGACTGCTCATGATTTGTGTGCCTTGCTGGACCGCAGTGTACCCAGAGCCAGCAGGCTGGGTGGGCAAACCGCCATATGGCCTCGCTTCCGGGATCACAGAGTTAGTGCTGCTAAGTATGGGCAAAATGCGCGAATTTGCGTTCCGCATGATCCGCGAGTCCGTGCGAATTTGCAGATTTTTTTTTTGCATGTTCGCGGTGCTTTTTGCGTGTTCACGGGCCGCTTGCAGCGCATCGACCGCGAAGTTACCCATGCGGTCGTACATGGGCGCGGCCATCTTGTCCGCGTTGCGTATTTCCATTTCCGGGCGCTATTTGCAAGCTCGTTTTGTGCGCGGGGCACGATTACGTGTTTGCGTGCTCGTGGGGGAAATATCGTGTGAACTTACCCACGCGGTCCTCAATGGACGTGGCCATCTTGTTTTTCATTCATTTCTATGGTTCTGGGCATGCTTTTTCAATCCTCTCCTAATCTTTGCAATCTTTTGTTTCTTTGAACTTTTTTGGGATCTTTTTTACTCATTATCTATCCCTCTCTTTTTCTACATCTATATTTTGTGTTTTTTTTCTACTTTTGAATACTTTAAAGCTACTTTTTTTTACCTCTTTTCTTTTCTTTAGTTTTTCCCTATTCTTTCCTATTTTATTCTTTTCAGCTGTCCAGGACCATGGCAAAGGGAGCCGGGAAGAGCAAGGGGAAGGGTCCCGTACCCCGTACCCGGCTCCCTTGCGGGCGATTGAGGGGGGAGGATGTAGTGGTCAGGGAGGTTTTCGGCGTGGTGGAGGTGATCGCACTTATATTTTATGTTCAGCGCCACCTCCTGAAGACTGTGGCAGCAGGTGGCAGGCCCGGTCAAGGGTATTGGCTCCGGGAGCGTGGCCAGCTGTGGGATAAGGTGTGCCGGGCCATGCGTAGGGAGTCGGGGGTGCGGCGCACCTATGACGAAGCGACGCACCGGTGGGCAGACGTCCTTGACCGGGAGCAGGACCTGGTCCACCTGCTAGGCGTGGAGATTCCTGGCCTTGGTGAGTAGCTATTTAATAACTACTTTGTATTCTTCTGCTCTGTGTTATATTGCTAATATATGTTTTTCCCGAAGAGCAAGAATGCTGCCGATTCGATTACATTGCAGGTAAAATAATGTTTAAATAGCTTCTGCGATTGCAGGTGCTCGCCTCCTCAGTGGCGTTGCTACTATGCTCACTTGTTTGCAACTTTGTGCTCATTTGGCCTGAATATGTATGAGTGTAGTACTTTACAGAACTGCGTAATGCTAGAGAGACTAGAGACTCAAGTTTAGTCCTTCCTTTGTACTCCTGCTGCCACTAAGAAGAGGAGATAGTGGTGGATTGATAGGTTGAGTATATTATGACTTGTTATTAGTAGTAGGAAATTTTTTAGTGCTCTGCAATCATGATGATGGACTGTGTCTGTCACGTCGCGTGCTGCTGAGTGCTGGCAGTCATAGTAAAACCTTTTTGTTGTTGGTTTAGTTAGTGATTTACATAACTTACCAAGTAGACAGTCTGTGAATCCAGCAATACTGTACTAGTATCCTCCTAGTTGACAAGATCAGATAGGTCCATACATGTAGTGCAATTGTTGGTAATTTGTTTCCCCAAGATAATTTTAGATTGTGGTCAAAGTAATCAAATATTTCAAAAAAACAATCATCCATGTTTGTGTTTATTTCATGTTCACATTCAGCACCTCCCAGGGGCAAGAAGAGTACACCCCAGACTCTGGCGGAAGAAAGTGGGCAGGAACGGTCCTCTGCAGGCTCTTCTGCTGGCCCCAGTAAGTTGTTCTTTTGTTAATATAATTATACTTCCCTAACTTTTACAGCTCCTATTCATTCCAAACTGTTTCCTAATTCTATTTTTTACAAAATAGTCTTTGATCTTCTTGTAGACTGTTTCTACATTCTTATCCTGCCTCTCTACCATCACTCTCTGTGCTACTACTGTAGGAGAGTAGGGTCTGCTATCCTATGGTCACCCCAAATTTTTGCTTTTTGCTTCACTGGTTTATGACTTAATGTGGCTGTGGGCCTGCTAATCAGACCCACAGCCTGCTATTCTCTCTCTAAATTATTGCCAATGTACTTTAGGTGCATTACGAAATTGGAACTGGTTCACCTTATTGGCTCCTGTAACAGTGTACCCAGGTACCCAGGGCATAGGTGCTTCCAAGGCCTACCAGGGGCTGCAGCACGTATTGTGCCACCCCTGGCCTGGCCTCCATATTTGACTCAACTGGCAGATCACTCAGCTGGGGTAAGTCGGTGTAACCACCCCTTACTTAGGTGTAGTATGCCTATGCCTAACCTAAAATGGACACATATGTTCCTATCAGCCACTCCTGTGGAAAGGCCTCATCAATCCTGGAGGCAGAGTGCGTGGAAATATGTGAGATGGTGCTCTGGCATGAGCTGAGCCTGTCTGCAGCTTTCGGAACCATGTCCTTTAGCTGTTCCATGATACTGCCATACCATATACTCTTAAGTGCATTATGAACCTCGCGGTTAAATGCTATCTTTGGTTTGGCTTTATCAAAACATGTTGAGTAAGGTGTCATACGAATTGGAAAAATACCCCCTCACCAGTTCTGGTGACGGGGGTAGCATTCCACCCTTCTAGAGGGACACGACATGTACCTAGCCTGAACCCCGGTTAAAGTTAAACAGAGCCTCAGCATCACAAAATGGATGCTGCCACCACAGACACAAGTCTGACCTCCTGCTGCTGGGAGTCCTTCCAGCGAGGGCAGCTTGGACAAAGGGTTTCCTGCCTTGGGAGGTGCTAGAACCACTCCAGACAGGATTTTGTGTATTGGGTAGGACAGGGCTGAATAGAATCAGACATGCCTGGGGCACACAAGGTGTCCATGTGCATAGGCCAGTTCAAACCGGTCCTGGGGCTCTCCAGCCCCAGTCCTGGCACGAAACTGGACAAAGGAAAGGGGGTGTAACCAACCCCTTCCTGGTCCCACCCAGAGGAGGAACCTAGTAGGTGACCCGGCCCCCAGATTTGGAATAAGAGTAGGAGCTGTGTCCTTAGACTTCAGATCATCCTGAACTTGACTTGAAATACAGAAGAAACTTGGACTTCGACATTCTGCTGCACAGAAGACTGAAGAGAATTTCCCTTGTGGCCAAGGAGTGACCACCCTGTGAATACAGGCACCAACCAGCAACTCGACGTCTGCTTTGCTGCCGCCTCCCGCCGGAGCCCGAGCCCAGAGCCTGAAAAGACCCAGACTCCCAGACATCTCAGAGCCCGATCCACAGTCCCTGAAAAGAAGAGACCCGTGGAGGCACCGAGAGACGTGGGACCGGACATCTTGGAAGATCCCCGAAGAGCTGACTACGCAGCACCCAAGGCACTCTCGATGCTGTGCTTTGGGGTGTGAAAAGCCACAACACCGAGCAGTATTTGCAACGAAGATCAGCCCCCCAGCATCTCCACGATTTGCGTGGGGCCCTTTTGCACTTTGCCACTCGATGCGCCATCCCGGTCACTTGCCACGCGGCTAGTTGCCATCTTGGCGACGAAAACTACAACTTACACCACTGGTCTGGTTGCTCCAGACGGGCCCTTGCTCCCCTGAAAAGGAGCACCCGCTCTGACCTTGCTGGTCCGAGTGAGAAGCTTGAATCACTTCCTGCGTGGCTTGCTTTAGCCAAGGCCTGTTTGCTTCAATCAAGTTGCCGACACCGCCATCAGCGAGAACCTTTATGGGACAGCTCGTGACCAACGCCTAGACGTCCTTGACCTCTTTGTGTCCACGTGGCTGCAGAGACAATCTTCACGACATCGCCTGTTTGCACCCGACATCGCCTGGTTCCATCCTGGTTCCACGGTAGTCACTGGCTATTGACTTTGAACATTGTCCCCTCTGCTTTCAGGTCTTCACCTCTTCAGATCCACCCTTGGATCCACCGGAACTCTTCACATCGAGCCGCCTGCAGCATCTTCAGCTCCAAGCACCATCGACCTGCGTGACGAAACCCGACACTACTACGACCCTATGCACCCGCTTCCTGTGGGTGAGGTAACTCAGCAACGCCGGTGTTCCCACACTGGTACACACCTCTAGGGTCCGTGTCTAGAGTTTCATCCTCCTAGGTCACTCGGAAGGTTCCTTAATAACTAACTTTGTAACTTTTACGCACCATTGACATTGCATTGGTGTATGCGTGCACTTTAAGCACTGCACCCGAGTCCCGCGGGCCTTTCCCGACTTCATCACTGTTAGTCCTGAACATCTCCAGCGATTCCCCAGGCCCTAGGCCTCTTCACTTTCCTCATAGTGGTTCATATACCACTATTTTAGTATATGGTTTAGGTGGCCCCTAGGGCTCATCCATATTTGTGCAACTTTTGTATATTTAAACTGTGTTTTGTTTTAACGCATTTGCTTCTGTGCTCATAAAGAGTATAGGGGATATTTGTAGAAATAAATCTATATATATTTTCAATATATATCTGTGTGGTGTCCTTTCATTTGGTATTCAAGGGGATTGTGTATGGTAAAACAGCTTGCTTCACATGCCTTTACAGAGTTTAGCCTAAGACTGCTTAGTCCATGCTACCCCTAGGATAGCTTGTCTATAAGGTTGACTTTACAACCTCCACCATAAGGATTACTTGGCATGATACAAGGTGATCACTAGAACTAGTGAGCATCATATATCAGGCCAACTTCTCACATTGGTGAGCAGCGGATTGGGATTTGAGCTTGCTGTTGTTTTACCATTACAATCTTTGGAGAGTATCATTTGAAAGATCATACAGGTACCTGATAGGTACACTAAAACAAGACTAGTATACTTAAGTTCTACTGAACTTAGTTGTTGTTGAGGATAGGGAGTAGCACACCCTGACTACAACTACTAGATAGGTTTGGTAGGAAAACACCAGTGTAGGTAGATTGCAACATATCCACCCACACTAGAGCAATGTCTGGAGCAGAGGGATCCACTGGACCTATCTCTGTTGAGAGTGACCCTCCAAGGGCACCATCCAAATTTGCTATCTTTACTTTTAAAGAACTGAGGCAGCTGTGTTCCTTAAGAGGAATCAAAACGGGGCCTACCCCTACAGCATGTCACCTCAGAGAGCTTTTAGACCAGTCTGAAGCTCTAAAGACCTCCAAACCAGGCCCCTCAGGTACTGGAGAGGGAGGCTCTCCCACTGAGGATGACAACACTGACACCCCTGCCCCTGTCAACCAGATAGATGAGGAAGACCAGGTCACTGGAGATACTCAGCCAGAGGATGAGGAAGAAGAGGAGGAGGAGGAGGAAAGTGGGTCTGATGATGAGAGAAATAGTCAGGTGCTAGTCAGCAGGCTTAACCTGGCTAACTTATTCACATTTGGGACTGAAAGTGGGTCCAACCCATTCAGACCCCCAAGTGGACTTAACCAGGAGCAAAGGAGGAGAAGGAATCACTCAGGTGAGTCCAATGCCTCCCAAGCTTCTAGAGGTTCTCATGGACACTCCAGAAGGGAGCTGTCTAGCCCTCAGGGAAGGGAACATGATGCCAAAATGAGAGAGGCTGAACTTAGGATCCAGAAGCAAGAATTAGAAGTTGCCCTGGCCAAAGAGAAGCTTGCTAGAGCAAGACAGCCTAGAGAGAGTGGATTAGGATCCACTGGTGGCAGCAATATCCAAAAGGATATAGACAGGTCCTATGACAATAGAAACCTGAGTAAGATTGTGCCCCCTTACAAGAGTGAGGATGACATCCACAAATGGATGACTGCACTCGAGAGAGCCTGCAGAGTACAGCAGATCCCTCAGGAGCAGTGGGCAGCAATCTTGTGGCTCTCCTTTGAAGGTAGAGGCCGAGACAGACTCCTCACAGTTAGTGATGGGGATTCTAGAAACTACCTGGTCCAGAAGAGTGCTCTGATTGATGGGTTAGGCTTAACCACTGAACAGTACAGGTTAATGTTCAGAGACACCCAGAAGACACAGACTCAGGACTGGTCTGAATTTGTTGAATGTGCCACTAAGGCTCTGGAGGGCTGGTTGCTGGGAAGTAAGGTTACAGACTATGAAGGATTGTACAATTTGCTTATGAGAGAACAGATTTTAAATAACTGTCAGAACCAGCAGTTGCATCAACATTTGGTTGACTCAGATCTAACCTCTCCCCAAGAATTGGGAAAGAGGGCAGACAAATGGGTTAGAACCAGAGTTAAGCAAAAGAACCAGAACCAGAACCAGGGTGGTGACTAGAAGAAAACAGACCAGAAGGGTGGGGAGCAGAAAGCTAAAGACCAGAAGTCTTCAACAGGGCCCCAAACTAATACTGAGGGTGGGTCCCAAACTTCCAAGAAGAAGAAGAAAGAAGGTCAAAGAAAACCCTGGTGTAGTTTTTGTAAAAACACCTCTCACTGGACAAGTGAGTGTAAACAGGGTGGAGCCCCCAACACTGCAGCCCCTAAGGCACCTGCACCCACTAGTACTGTTGGCAGTGTTGGTCCACAGACTAAGGGGGTAGTAGGTATCACCTTGGGAACTGAGGGAGATTCTGGCCTAGTCAGAACCCCTACACAGGCTGTTCTGATCTTTGATGTGGAGATTGATTTGTCCACTACTGTCAGTCCCAGTAATCTGGGCAAGTACAGGCAGACGCCTTTGATTAATGATAACGTGGCTCAAGCATACAGGGACACATGTGCCAGTGTCAACATGGTGACACCTAGCTTTGTGGACCCTGGACAATATCTGCCAGGTGATAATTACCTGGTGACCAATGCCAGCAATGTCACTACTACACATAGTGTGGCACTTGTTAACTTTTCCTGGGGAGGGGTAACTGGCCTAAAAAGAATTGTGTTTAGTGCTGATCTCCCAGTAGGATGTTTGTTGGGCAATGACCTGGAGAACTCTCTATGGTCAGAAGTTGAGTACAGGACTCATGCAGAGATGTTAGGGATATCATCACATGTCCTTGCTGTGACCAGGTCACAGGCCAAAAAGTTCCTCTCTGAACCTCAGGTCTTGGATCCTGGAACAATGGACCAAGTAGTTTGAGTTTGAGTTTAAAAGCACTTTTAAAGCGCACGTATACCGGCGGTTTCTTGGCGCAAGTACCTTCCAAGAAGAAGAACAGGAGGGTAAAGGCTGTGCCTTCCCAACTGCCTACAAGTGAGGATCAGCCTTCACAGGAAGATGATCTTGAGACCCCTGAAGGAACTGTCCCTGAAGAGCTTGAACCTGATCAGGTTGAGTTTCTGGGGACAGGGGGACCTTCTAGGGCAGACTTGGGGCAGGCTCAGTTAACCTGTCCTTCCCTTGAACCCCTCAGACGGCAGGCTGCTGCTGAGGCTGCTGGGAATGCTCAAGGTACCCATAAAGTTTATTGGGATGATGGGCTCCTTTATTCAGAGAGTAGAGACCCCAAGCCTGGTACAACCAGGAGGTTGGTCATACCTCTGCAATTTAGGGGCTTCCTTCTTACCTTGGCACATGATATTCCCTTAGCAGGACACCTAGGCCAGAACAAAACTAGGGACAGACTTGTCTGTCATTTTCACTGGCCTCACATGTCAGAAGATACAAAGGAGTTTTGTCGCTCCTGTGTAACCTGCCAAGCAAGTGGCAAAGCAGGGGTACCACAAGGGCCCCCCTGATACCACTACCTGTGGTGGGGGTGCCCTTTGAAAGAGTGGGGATTGGCATTGTTGGGCCAATGGATCCCCCTACAGCATCTGGGCACAGATTCATACTGGTGGTGGTGGACCATGCCACCAGGTACCCAGAGGCAATTCCACTTAGGACCACAACAGCTCCTGTTGTGGCCAGGGCCTTACTTGGAGTTTTCTCCAGAGTGGGGTTTCCTAAGGAGGTAGTATCTGATAGAGGTGCCAACTTCATGTCAGGATACTTAACAGCTATGTGGAAGGAATGTGGTGTCAACTACAAGTTCACCACTCCCTATCATCCGCATTGCAATGGGCTTGTTGAAAGATTCAACAAGACCCTGAAGGGCATGATCAAAGGATTACCTGAAAAGCTCAGGCGAAGATGGGATATCCTTCTGCCCTGCCTTCTGTTTGCTTACAGAGAGGTCCCACAAAAGGGGGCTGTCTTCAGCCCCTTTGAATTGTTGTTTGGGTACCCTGTAAGAGGACCCCTATGTCTGGTGAGGGAAGGATGGGAGTTACCTCTCAAAAAGCCCAAGCAAGACATAGTGGACTATGTACTTGGTCTCCGCTCCAGGATGGATGAGTATATGGAGAAGGCATCCAAAAACCTTGAGGCCAGCCAGGAATTACAGAAAGCCTGGCATGACCAAAAGGTACCAGTCTGGACAGAAGGTATGGGTGTTGGAGCCAGTGGCCCCAGCAGCACTCCAAGACAAATGGTCTGGACCCCATACAATCATTGAGAAAAAGGGAGAGGTTACCTACTTGGTGGACCTAGGAACTCCCAGGAGCCCCCACAGGGTGCTCCATGTTAACAGGCTGAAAGCATATGTTGACAGGGCAGACATGGGCTTGCTCATGGCTACAGATGAGGGGCAGGAGGAAGCGAGTGACCCTCTCCCAGACCTGCTGACTCAGAACCCTGAGGATGGATCAGTTGATGGTGTGGCCTTAGATGGCAGCCTCACTGAACATCAGCAACATGACTGCAGACAGGTTTTGCAGTCATATCGACATATGTTCTCCCTGACACCCAGTCAGACTAACTGGTGTACCCATGTGGTGGACACTGGTGATAGTCTTCCTGTAAAGAACAAAATTTACAGGCAACCTGACCATGTCAGAGATTGTATCAAGACTGAGGTGCAAATCTTTTGCTGGAATTAGGTGTCATTGAGCCTTCAGAGAGCCCCTGGGCTAGCCCAGTGGTTCTGGTCCCCAAACCTCACACCAAAGATAGAAAGAGAGAGATGAGATTCTGTGTGGATTACAGAGGACTCAATGCTGTCACCAGGACAGATGCACACCCTATTCCAAGGGCAGATGAGCTCATTGACAAATTGGCTTCTGCCAAGTACTTGAGCACATTTGACTTGACAGCTGGCTACTGGCAAATCAGGTTAGCTGAGGAGTCTAAAGCCAAGACAGCATTTTCTACCCCAGGTGGGCATTATCAATTTGTGGTAATGCCCTTTGGTTTGAAAAATGCACCTGCCACCTTCCAAAGGTTGGTGAATCAAGTCCTTACTTGGTTGGATGACTTTTGCGCATCATATCTGGATGATATTGCTGTCTTCAGCTCCACCTGGGAGGATCACCTGGTCCACCTGAAGGAAGTGCTAGAGGCTCTACAAAAGGCAGGCCTCACTATCAAGGCAACCAAGTGCCAGATAGGGCAGAGTAAGGTTGTATACTTGGGCCACCTTGTAGGTGGAGGCCAAGTTCAACCACTGGAGAGTAAGATCCAGACAATAAAGGACTGGTCCCCTCCAACTACCCAGACTCAGGTCAGAGCTTTCTTGGGCCTGACTGGGCACTACAGGAAGTTTGTTAAGAACTATGGGTCCATTGTGACTCCTCTTAATGATCTGACATCTAAGAAGATGCCCAAAAAGGTTCAGTGAACAGAATACTGTCAAAAGGCATTTGATGACCTGAAGAAGGGCACGTGCTCTGCACCTATCCTGAAGAGTCCTGACTACTCAAGAGAGTTCATTGTCCAAGCAGATGCTTCTGAGTTGGGAGTGGGAGCTGTGCTTTCACAACTTAATGTAGATGGTCAAGACCAGCCCATTGCTTTTATTAGCAGAAGGCTGACCCCCAGAGAGAAAGGTTGGTCACCCATTGAGAGGGAGGCCTTTGCTGTGGTGTGGGCCCTGAAGAAGTTGAGACCATACTTGTTTGGCACTCACTTCAAGATTCAGACCGACCATAAGCCCCTCTTATGGCTTAATCAGATGAAGGGTGAAAACCCCAAACTGCTCAGGTGGTCTATTTCCCTACAGGGGATGGACTTTACAGTGGAGCACCGCCCAGGGACTGACCATGGTAATGCAGATGGTCTCTCCAGGTACTTCCACTTAGAACATGAAGACACAACTGGTCAAGGTTAGTCTAATGTCCCTGCGTTTGGGGGGGGTTGTGTAGGAGAGTAGGGTCTGCTATCCTATGGTCACCCCAAAAATTTGCCTTTTGCTTCACTGGTTTATGACTTAACGTGGCTGTGAGCCCGCTAATCAGACCCACAGCCTGCTGTTCTCTCTCTAAATTATTGCCAATGTACTTTAGGTGCATTACGAAATTGGAACTGGTTCACCTTATTGGCTCCTGTAACAGTGTACCCAGGTACCCAGGGCATAGGTGCTTCCAAGGCCTACCAGGGGCTGCAGCACGTATTGTGCCACCCCTGGCCTGGCCTCCATATTTGACACAACTGGCTGATCACTCAGCTGGGGTAAGTCGGTGTAACCACCCCTTACTTAGGTGTAGTATGCCTATGCCTAACCTAAAATGGACACATATGTTCCTATCAGCCACTCCTATGGAAGGCCTCATCAATCCTGGATCCCAGTGTAAGAATTGGCTTTTGTAGTCTGGTCTGCCCTGTTCCCATGATGCACTGGGCCAGGGACAGACTAATTTGCATACAGCCAGGTTCTGAAACTGGGATGGTGCAATGAGCTAAAAAACGGTGTTGGATCTAGCCCTGATCTCTTGACTGGGTGAGAGTACTCTGCTTAATTCAGAGACTCTGTCCATCACCACCCCTTGTTGTAAATCATCAATCCTGGAGGCAGAGTGCTTTGAAATATGTGAGATGGTGCTCTGGCATGAGCTGAGCCTGTCTGCAGCTTTCGGAACCATGTCCTTTAGCTGTTCCATGATACTGCCATACCATATACTCTTAAGTGCATTAAGAACCTCGCGGTTAAATGGTATCTTTGGTTTGGCTTTATCAAAACATGTCGAGTAAGGTGTCATACGAATTGGAATACTACCCCCTCGCCAGTTCTGGCGACGGGGGTAGCATTCCACTCTTCTAGAGGGACACGACATGTACCTAGCCTGAACCCCGGTTAAAGTTAAACAGAGCCTCAGCATCACAAAATGGATGCTGCCACCACAGACACAAGTCTGACCTCCTGCTGCTGGGAGTCCTTCCAGCGAGGGCAGCTTGGACAAAGGGTTTCCTGTCTTGGGAGGTGCTAGCACCACCCCAGACAGGATTTTGTGTATTGGGTAGGACAGGGCTGAATAGAATCAGACATGCCTGGGGCACACAAGGTGTCCCTGTACATAGGCCAGTTCAAACCGGTCCTAGGGCTCTCCAGCCCAGTCCTGGCGCAAAACTGGACAAAGGAAAGGGGGTGTAACCACCCCCCTTCCTGGTCCCACCCAGAGGACTGACCTAGTAGGTGATCCGGCCCCCAGATTTGGAATAAGAGTAGGAGCTGTGTCCTTAGACTTCAGATCATCCTGAACTCGACTTGAAATACAGAAGAAACTTGGACTTCGACATTCTGCTGCACAGAAGACTGAAGAGAATCTCCCTTGTGGCCAAGGAGTGACCACCCTGTGAATACAGGCACCAACCAGCAATTCGACGTCTGATTTGCCGCCGCCTCCCGCCGGAGCCCAAGCCCAGAGCCTGACAAGACCCAGACTCCCAGACATCTCAGAGCCCGATCCACAGTCCCTGAAAAGAAGAGACCCGTGGAGGCACCGAGAGATGTGGGACCGGACATGTTGGAAGACCACCGAAGAGCTGACTGCGCAGCACCCAAGGCACCCTCGATGCTGTGCTTTGGGGTGTGAGAAGCCCCAACACCGAGCAGCATTTGCATCGAAGATCAGCCCCCCTGCATCTCCACAATCTGCGTGGGGCCCTTTTGCACTTTGCCACTCGACGTGCCATCCCGGTCACTTGCCACGCAGCTAGTGGCCATCTTGGCGACGAAAACTACAACTTACACCGCTGGTCTGGTTGCTCCAGACTGGCCCTTGCTCCCCTGAAAAGGAGCACCCGCTCTGACCTTGCTGGTCCGAGTGAGAAGCTTGAATCACTTCCTGCATGGCTTGCTTTAGCCAAGGCCTGTTTGCTTCCAACAAGTTGCCGACACCGCCATCAGCGAGAGCCTTTGTGGGACAGCTCGTGACCAACGCCTGGACCTCCTTGACCTCTTCGTGTCCACGTGGCTGCAGAGACAATCTTCACAACATCGCCTGTTTGAATTTGAATTTGAATTTAAAAACATTTATATAGCGCACATTTACCACGCGGTTTCTTGGCGCTTTTAGATTGCGAGAAGACAGCAGGAGCGGGGGGGGTTTTAGACAACGTGGGCTCGGGAGAAAAGCAGGGTTTTGAGGCCTTTACGGAACTCAGTGTAAGAGGGTGTCATGCGAAGTTCCGCAGGGAGGGAGTTCCAAAACATAGGGGCGAGGACTGCAAATTTGGTTCCACCCGCCTTTTTTTTCCTAGACCGGTGAGTGGTGAGGAGTGCATGGTGGGTGGAGCGGAGCTCTCTGCCCGGTATATAAGGTTTAACGGCGGAGCAAATAAACTCCGGGGCAGTGCCCATTTTAGCCTGGAAGGTGAGACAACCAAGCTTGAATAAGGCTCGCTCTCTCACCGGCAGCCAGTGCAGTGCCTGCAGTAAAGGGGTGGAGCGGTGATATTTAGGCAGGCCATGGATCAGGCGAGCAGCCTGGTTCTGCACTAGCTGCAGCCGGTGGATGGCGTAGGCCGGAGCGCCATTATAGATGATGTTACCATAATCAAGGCGCGAGAGCACCATGGCCATCACTATGATCTTTAAGGCAGGTAGGGAGAAAAAGCGAGAGATCTTCCTGATAGTTCTAAGGGAAAAAAAACAGGAGGAGACAACCGAATTAACCTGAGAGTGAACAGAAAGTGAAGAATTAAGAAAGATGCCAAGGGTTTTGACCTTAGGAACGGGAAGCGGGGAAACACAGAGTGAAGACGGCCAATGGGAAGGGGACCAGGGGCTGCAACCACCTCCGGTCAAGACTAGCTCCGTCTTGTCCGGATTGAGTTTGAGGTGGTTGCAGTTCATCCAATCTTGTATGAACAGCATGACAGATTGAACATTCTGGGAGGATGAAGGGGAGTGAGAAAGGTTAAAAATTAGCTGGAGGTCATCGGCGTAGTTGAACACCGTGACCTCGAGCTGCTGTAACATAAAAATGAGGGGGTAGATGTATAAATTAAACAAAAGAGGGGAAAGTGAAGAGCCTTGGGGGACCCCGCAAGCAACCTTACGGGGGACAGCCCTGAAACCAGCTAGATGGACCGCCTGAGCCCTGTCACTCAGGAAGGACTCGAGCCAAGCGAGGGCAAGGCCCTCTATGCCCGCCGCCCTGACACGGGTAAGAAGGATGGAGTGATCCACCGTGTCAAAAGCGGCGGACAGGTCTAAAAGAATGAGGGCCTGTTGTAGGTTTGCACCCGACATCACCTGGTTCCATCCTGGTTCCACGGTAGTCACTGGCTAGTGACTTTGAACATTGTCCCCTCTGCTTTCAGGTCTTCACCTCTTCAGATCCACCCTTGGATCCACCGGAACTCTTCACATCGAGCCGCCTGCAGCATCTTCAGCTCCAAGCACCATCGACCTGCGTGACGAAACCCGACACTACTTCGGCCCTATGCACCTGCTTCCTGTGGGTGAGGTAACTCAGCAACACCGGTGTTCCCACACTGGTACACACCTCAAGGGTCCGTGTCTAAAGTTTCATCCTCCTAGGTCACTCGGAAGGTTCCTTAATAACTAACTTTGTAACTTTTACACACCATTGACATTGCATTGGTGTATGCGTGCACTTTAAGCACTGCACCCGAGTCCCGCGGGCCTTTCCTGACTTCATCACTGTTAGTCCTGAACAGCTCCAGCGATTCCCCAGGCCCTAGGCCTCTTCACTTTCCCCATAGTGGTTCTTATACCACTATTTTAGTATATGGTTTAGGTGGCCCCTAGGGCTCATCCATATTTGTGCAACTTTTGTATATTTAAACTGTGTTTTGTTTTAACGCATTTGCTTCTGTGCTCATAAAGAGTATAGGGGATATTTATAGAAATAAATCTATATATATTTTCAATATATATCTGTGTGGTGTCCTTTCATTTGGTATTCAAGGGGATTGTGTATGGTAAAACAGCTTGCTTCACATGCCTTTACAGAGTTTAGCCTAAGACTGCTTAGTCCATGCTACCCCTAGGATAGCTTGTCTATAAGGTTGACTTTACAACCTCCACCATAAGGGTTGCTTGGCATGATACAAGGTGATCACTAGAACTAGTGAGCATCATATATCAGGCCAACTTCTCACAACTACTATTTACTATTATTATGAGTTGGTCTGTGTAGGTAGCTAAGCTTGCCCAGTCGGCAAACGGTGTTAAACAAAACTCTGATCCAGCAATAGCTCTAGAGGCACTGAGTGCAGTCCTCTGGGTTGCCCTTGCTGTGTATTCCAGTCTTCTTAATGTTAGTGCTTTGACAATTTCCAACAACAAAATGTCATTGTCAACCAAGAATAAGCTAGTAGTTGGCTTTTTAATTTGATAGTAGCACATACCATACCGCTAGTGTTTCAGGGGCTATTCTGCACATACAGAAGTATGGACAAGAGAAATAGGACATTGTTGATGATAGGTGCAGTTCGACTTTCCACATACCTCAGTCACAAGTAACTGTGCGGGACTCGGGAGCCCTCACCTTGTTGGATTTTCAAGTCCTCCTGGTGGTGATGAGGAGTAGTTGTTTCTGTCTATAATTAGAAAAATGTTGCACGTTAAAAAGCAAGCATTCATCAGTTGTGCCTAAAAGTGTTGCATGTTATGGCTAAGCTTATAAGTCAACACCCTCCCCAAAACCGTGACTTTTCTCCAGTCCCAATAATTAAAAATTGTATGTGTATTAACATTTTCTCTTCCATGACGAGACGAAATAGGGGGTGGTGTATTGCATCTAAAAATATGACATGTTTTTTCTAGGCGTTGCAACATCGGATGCGGCACTTCCCACCTTTGGTGCCGGGGCCATCAGCGCGGAGGGTCCACTCCAGGGGCGGATGCGGCGGTGCCACAAGTGCCACCAGGAGGAGCTGAGGGGGATGGCTCAGCAGCGGCGGACGGTGGTAAGTTATCATACTCCTTACTTATTGACATTTTAGAGTAGGCTCGCAAAGGAGTGTATGATGTACTGTACAGAACACAGTACACTAGTACAAGTACACTGTACTGTTAAGAATAGTTACTAATTTATAACTAAATTTTTGCCAATCACGGAGAAGACAGTCAACCTTGACTGAGTAATAGCATTAGCGGTGGTAAGCAATGGCCCCCTTCAACTCAGCTGGGAAACTTTTATCGTGAAGGCAAGTCATATCAGATGATCTTGAGGGGTGTGAAGAACAGAAAGGGAAAGAAGGGTGAAAAGAAGGACGAGCAAGTCATAACATTTATGACTGTAAAGAATGATATGTGTTTTTGAATGCAGGCAGAGGTGGCTGATAGGAAGGAATCAGATGCATGGCTGCTTGAAGCAAGGATGGTTGGAGGAGAAAGAAAAGATGACTGCCTGTGTGGGTGAAACAGAAAATGCATGTGTGGTGTGCATTGCAATATATCATTTGGGTCAAACTCATATGCAAGTCAAGACAGTGGTTTACCAAATAAAATGAAAAGGGTGTTGGTTGTTGAAAAGAAGTAAACTTGGTACAAGTTGAGACATTAAGAAGAATGATAGACGTTTACTTTGGAAGCCTGGATGGTATCTTATTCTTCCTCATAGATAGCAGAGGTGTATGTAGTAGAGCAGACGCTCAGCGGATGAACAGTGTTACTTTGAAAAGCAAGGCCATGCCAAAGTAGCAACGCTGAGGAAATCCAAATTCTAGGAGTTGTGATTGTTCAGAAAATGTAAATACTCCCTTGACTAACAGTACAGCAGTTTACTTTGCAAGCACAGCATATATTGTTTGTGCATTGTATAGTTGACATTATAGAAAGTCAAGTCCCTTCCTCCAGCAATTATGGGTACCACACTCACTCCCTATGTTAATAATTTTCTTTCAGCTGTGTCATGGGTGGACTATTGCTGTTGTTGTCTCAATCTATCAAAACAAGGCACCTAAAGTCATCCATAATATAAGCAAGGATCATGTGATTGGCAGGATATATGATCAGAAATGAATAATCTTCATTTTCCTTTTGTAGAAGTCAAGGACCGGGGGGGCAGTGCGAAATATAAATTACTTTGAGCAGTAGCCTTTGATGTAACCGAGTATGGCCAGTGCCACCCCTATAGAAAAGTAAGAGCTTCCTATCCCCACCTGCATATACTGCTTAAAGTAATGCGAGTCTGCGTCATCAAGGCTTGTTTCTGTTTTTCTTGGGTGCAAGCTGAGTGAGCTGGCATTATGCCGGCTAACACAAGTTCACGTACAAGTAATTTCTTTTGCAAAACAAGAGAAAAAAAGAAGAAGACTGGTGTAGTCTCTGACTCTCTGTTGAATTATTTTCACTTAATGTTAAAGACTATTGGCTACAGTATTTTTCTTTCTTTCTTCATATAGATGCCCCAAAAAAGCTCACCCGCAAGGAGATGGCTGTCTGGGCTAGGGCACGTAAGCTGGAGGCCATTTGCTCCGAATATCAGCAGCTGTGGGCTCAGGAGATGGCAACTACTGCATCCTCCTCCAGTGCCCCCGGGTCCACCAGCCAGCAGCCTCCAGCGAAACGGCGCCGTGGCCTGACAGCCTCCCGCCGCAACCGCACAGCAGCAAAAACAACAGCTGCCACCCCAGAGCCTGGATGGCACGTCTGCGCCGCCGCCGAAAGCGTGTGGACTACCTGGAGCGATTGTCAGAGAAGCAACAGCGCCAGCTCCTGGACCTCCGGAAAGTGGTGCGGGGCCTGCCCACAGGAGGACACCGCTGGAGAACTGACTTTCCTTGCCCCTTTTTTAAAGACTGTTGGGGGGGTGGGAATTGGGCATTGGGGAAAGGGACTTGAAGGACATTTGGACATTGGTTGGGGTTAGGGAGGGGGGTGAGTTGGGTTAGTTTATTTTTGTTAGGGGGAATATATTCATTTATTTTACATACTTAAACATAGTATACATGTTTATATTATTTTGTGTGGTGGTGGGAGGTGGTTACTGTACGTTTGCTTTCTTCAAACTTACCAGCATGAATTAGCTAAACTTCCAAACATGTACAAAAGTGCAACCAAAAGAGTTAGTGAATTCAATTGCCCTACTAGTACTTTACTAGTACTACTGTGACACGGTCAGTCTCTCCTCTTCTCCGAGTCCTAGCCCATTATTCTACCTCCCCAAAATGCTTATCTTACCTGTGATTCGTGTTTGAGAATAGGGATAGGCACTTTGGACTGGGTAATTTCAAAAAAAGATAATACGTCAGTCCTCTCAATAGAGCCGTGTGACTGGTCAGATCATCATGCCATAACCTTCCTGATACCCACATGGAGGAAGATAAAAACAACACAACCTATGAGAAAAACACGATGGATGCGAGACTCCAGAGATGCAACTATGGAATTATTAATTGAAAGATGTGAGAAAGACCTAAACCTACCTCACAACTTGCGGAATGTGAGTGATCTAACTAATCACTACTCTACTACAGTAACAAAAATAGTCGACAACATCATGCCACTAAAACAGAAAAGAGTTACAGAGCAGGCTAAAAACCCTTGCTTCAATGGGACATTGAATGAAGACAGGCGAATATTGAGATTGGCAGAAAGAAAATGGAGACAACACCCATTATCCCCTAAACTGAAATCCCTCAGAAAAATTGGAAATGAATAAAACTAAAAGATCCTTAACTCCAAGAAGGAATTCATTAGATCCGAATTAGACAACGCCAAAAACAGACCACGGAAATTATTTGAGATCTTAAAACAGCAATCAAATAGGCTGGCCAAAACTGCCCAAGAAATCACAAAAACGCAACTAAGCTGCGAAGAATTCTCAAACTTTTTCACCGACAAAGCTAACACTCTGGAAAGAGAACTCAAGAATGCAGCATACAACCTGGAACTCCATACACCATCATTAAACATTAACACAGCGAAAACTGTGGATAACTTGATAAAAAACGAAGCACAATGGGACACTTTCAAAATATTGGATCAGAATAGCATTGCCAAAATGCTATCAGACATCAAACCCAATAATCACTACAATGACCCACTACCTTCAAAATGCCTGAAAGAAATCTGCCATACAGTGATTCCAATATGGACAGAAATTGTAAATGCCTCCCTATCCCAGGGGAGCCTTCCAGAATGTCTAAAAACTGGACAAGTGGTACCGATCCTCAAAAAACCTACGGCAAACCCAGCAGATCCAAATAACTACCGCACAGTAACCAACATTCCTCTTCTTGCCAAGCTAATAGAGAAATGTGTGCAAAATCAATTAAGTCAACACATCGACAATTTCTCACTATTGGATGAATGTCAATCGGGATTTTGAACTGGACATAGCACGGAGACGGCGATCTTATACATAGTCGATGATGCACTTCAGGCATTAGATCACAATCGATCTTGTCTGCTTATCCTACTCGACTTGTCTTCGGCTTTTGACACGGTCAATCACGAAAAACTATTGACCAGACTCCTTAAAAGGATGGGAATATCTGGCAAGGTGCTAAGTTGGTTTGTATCCTTCCTACAGCATAGAACCCAAAGAGTTCTGATCAACCAAGCCCTATCTCCCTCAAGCCGTAACGCAATAGGAGTTCCACAAGGATCTACATTATCTCCCTCATTGTTTAACCTATATATCGAACCCTTAACAGAGATTCTATGAAATTCTAAAATATCCTACCACATGTACGCGGATGACACGCAGATATACATTAAGATCACATCCATGGAAGACATCAACGTAATGAATGAGGCCCTTAAAATGACTCTAAAATGGTTAACTATTAATCATCTGAAGCTAAACACGCATAAAACAGAATTCTTACTTATCTCTCCACAAAAGAATCAATCAGAAGTGAAGGAATGGTCCAAATTGATCACAGCACTAAATTGCACCCCCACCGTAGTTGACTCCGCGAAATCACTAGGGATCACATTGGATGAAAACCTCGACATGAAAACCCACATCAAAGCAATGGCAAAAAGCGCCCGTTTTCATCTGAACTACTTAAGAAAAATGAAACCATATTTAACGGACGCGGATTTAAAACAAGCTGTGCAATCACTGATCATTTCAAGGATTGAATATGGAAGCACAACATTGGCAGGACTACCAAAAATATCCACAGCACCATTAAAAGCATGCCTCAATACAGCAGCAAGACTTATCACAGGATCAAGGAAATTCGACCATATCACCCCTCACCTGAAAGCCTTAAACTGGCTACCATACGAAGCCAGGATACAGCTAAAGATGGTGTGTATCACCCATAAAGCACTTCATCTCAATACTCCCAGATATCTTGCCCAAAAATTTGAAATATCTGGAGGAAGAAGACCAGCTAGGAGTGCCAAGAAACTGGTACTGAGACCACCCATTTTCAGGAAGAAAAAAACTTATGATAAAGCATTCTCAGGAGCAGCCCCAAGAATCTGGAACTCACTTCCCCAGAACACCAGAAAAATTCCAAACTTAGCAATTTTTAAGAGAGAAACCAAGATATTTCTAATGAGTAAATTCCTTCCATAATCATCTTCTCTAAGCGCTAATTATTCAATTCAGAGACATCTAAGATGTTCCATGGACTGGAGAACATAGAAGACAAAGGAAAATACACTTTAAACAAGCATATAGAGGAAGATTGAATACTCATAGTATAACTATTATCTAACCTACCTAAAGCCACTGTTTTTTGTTAATGACATTGTAATCTTTAGCCACCATTATGATAGTATTTCTAACTAAAACTGTCTAATGTAATTCTTGTTCATGTAACTGTGAAGCGCTCTAATACCCAAGGGTCTTGTTCGCGCTATGGAAAACTGTATAATAAATAATAAATAAATAAATAAATGGCAAATGGCGATTAAGGTTGGGTGTTGACTTGAATCCTGGATTGTTGAAATGTCATAGTTGTGCTGGTAGTAGTAGTGGTACACACTGGCTGTAGCAGCATATGAAAAAAAAGGAAATTCAACATTGAGTGGCCTGAGCGTAGCATTAGAAATAGTACGATCGATAGTACGGTAGAGAACAGTGCCATAAATTGTAGCCTAAGCAGTGCTAAATTATTCAAAAGATAACTAAGTACTATTTGCGAGGAGTATGGCTACTATAAGAAATAGTATTAAGGCAAAGGACAAAGCAATGTAAGCATTAAGCATTCGATTTGTCACGTGTAGGTGGAGGACGTTGTTGATGATCAATCCACAATGGCGCCCATGAAATTCTGATTAGAATGATTTTTCTGTTACTTTGACCTTATCCTTCCCAGCAAGTGTGTGGAATTTATTGTTGTCATTTAGTCACACCTCAATGAAAAACCATCCAACCCGGGGGAAGAGGGTTAGGGTTTAAAAATTGGATGGGAATAGGGGTTTTTGTGAAAGTTATGTGGAGAGAGGGAAAAAAACCACAGCATGGACAAACAACAAATGAAGAAAAACAAATCGTTGGATTCGAAGATATCCATGAATCTTTTAAGGGACATAAAGGAAGTGCACTATTGCATGCATGAAGTTGTTTGCTAAATGGATGGTTAGGTTACTGAAAAGTAGTACTTACTACAACTTACTAATAACTATGAAGAAACAATTTGACAGTACAGGGCTGCAGTAATAATTATAATTACGCAATTTCACTTGCCTCTCTGCCCTCAGAGAGAATAAACACTTATAGTTATTAGTACATTAAATTAGTTTTAAAAATAGCAAAGAAACCTATCAAATAGCTGGAGGGATGAATTTGAAGCAGAGAGCAAACAAACGCACAGTCACACTCGTAGAAGTTCAAGTTCACAACAATAACATTCAAAAGATAAGGAGAAGTTAACCCCTTCGACGCTCATGACGAGCTGGGCTCGTCATGAGGTAGCCTCCTCGCACGCTCATGACGAGCCCAGCTCGTCATGTAAAGTGCGCTTTCGCAAAATCCAGCGTACGGGGGGGAATCATGCCGCACGCATGCGGTTAAGAGGATACTGTAACTGTATGTTGTAGTTGTCCTGTTGAAAATATGAAGTTGCATGCATCCAGCCATTCCTCTTATTTGCGGTACTCCTCCATTCCATCTGACGCTCCGTCGATCAATCTTGGTGACCAGACACACTGTCCACTGCCTGCCTGATGCGGAATTGCGGATCGCTAATGGTAAGCCTGAGTTAATCGTTTGTTCCATGGCACTGGGTAAAAGCCGCCTGTAATTGTTGATGGAAAAACAGGAAGTGATATTAAAACACCACGGTGAAAAAAATATAGGGTACGCTGTGTAGTGCAAAAATAACACTTTCAGTTTCAGAGGTGACAGTATTACATATAATCATCATTTCGAAAGTGCGTAAAGGCTCAAACCACCCTTTTACAACCACGGATTTTCTTAAAACCACTTACAATCAAAACTAGACCTTACCAGCAATGTTCCCAGACCCATAAACCCACTCAAACATCTAGAACCCCCCCAAACAGCCCTCCAAAAACATGCAATACTGCTAGGTCTCAGTTTAAACCGTGCCAAAACGCTGTCTGCAACTAGGCCCAAACCCCCCTTTTCCACCATGGATTTTCTTCAAACCGCTTGCAATCAAAATTAGACCTTCCCAGCAGTGCTCCCTGACCCATAAACCCACTCCCAAAAATCTAGAACCACCCCAAACAGCCCCCCAAAAACATGCAATACTGTTAAAAAACACTTTTCGACCATGGATTTTCTTCAAACCACTTGCAATCAAAATTAGACCTTCCCATCAGTGCTCCCCACCCCTCAACCCACCCCCATAAATCTAGAACACCCCCAAGCAGCCCCCCAAAAACATGCAATGCTGCTAGGCCTAACTTAAAATCGTGCCAAAACGCTGTTTGCAACTAGGCCCAACCCCCCTTTTCCACCATGGATTTTCTTCAAACCACTTGCAATCAAAATGATACCTTCCCAGCAGTGCTCCCAGACCCATACACCCACTCTCAAACATCTCGAACCCCCCCAAACAGCCCCCCAAAAACATGCAATACTGCTAGGCCTAACTTAAAATTGTGCCAAAATGCTCCCTGCAACTAGGCCCAAACCCCTCTTTTCCAACATGGATTTTCTTCAACCCACTTGCAATCAAAATTAGACCTTCCCAACAGTGCGCCCAGACCCCTCAACCCACCCCCAAAAATCTAGAACACCCCAAAGCAGCCCCCCAAAAACATGCAATACTGCTAGGCCTCAGTTTAAATCGTGCCAAACGCTGTCTGCAACTAGGCCCAAACCCCCGTTTCCCAACATGGATTTTCTTCAAACCACTTGCAATCAAAATTAGACCTTCCTAGCAGTGCTCCCAGACCCATAAACCCAATCCCAAACATCTAGAACCCCCCCAAACAGCCCCCCAAAAACATGCAATACTGCTAGGCCTCAGTTTAAATCGTGCCAAACGCTGTCTGCAACTAGGCCCAAACCCCGTTTCCCAACATGGATTTTCTTTAAACCACTTGCAATCAAAATTAGACCTTCCTAGCAGTGCTCCCAGACCCATAAACCCACTCCCAAAAATCTAGAACCCCCCAAACAGCCCCCCCAAACACATGCAATACTGCTTGCCTCAGTTTAAATCGTGCCAAAACGCTGTCTGCAACTAGGCCCAAACCCCCCTATACCACCATGGATTTTCTGCAAACCACTTGCAATCAAAATTAGACCTTCCAGCAGTTCTCCGAGACCCCTCAACGCACTCCCAAAAATCTAGAACACCCCTAAACAGCCCTCCAAAAACATGCAATACTGGTATCCCCAAAACATGGCAAATCGCGGCGTTAACAAAAATTTGCTGTTTTCAGCACTTCCACTACTTCGATCCTCTTGAAACTTACAAGGACTCTTGTTCCAGCGATTCCCAAGAATCTCAGCAAGGCAGAACAAAATCGATCCACTGAAAGGTGTACAACTAGTTTTCACCCAAACACACGCGCCCGCAAAACACCAAAATGGCCAAAATTGGGCCAAACCCCCCTAAAACCTTGCCAACATCTTTATGAACGAGCCTGCATCAGGCCCTGAGCCCTAGACTCTGCGGGAAACCTACCAAATTAAACCCAAAAACCCTAGTAAACCGCACTGAACCCTAAACCCTAGATCTGCTTTGTCTATCTGTGTCAAAGAGCCTAGGTATGCTACTTCAGGTTGCTTCACTCAGTGGTGCCTGCCTTGACCGTCTGCATGGCCCTGCCGCAAGCATGTGCCAAAAATCTGTTACGCTCAAGAATTTGTGAATTTTCGGCAATTTCGCAAGATTCGGGGATTGCAAATTTGCCGCCGAAAAACAGCAAATTTCGCGAGCGTAACGGATTTTTGGCCCATGCTTGCGGCAGGGCCATGCAGACGGTCAAGGCAGGCACCACTGAGTGAAGCACCCTGATATAGCATACCTAGGCTCTTTGTCACAGACAGACAAAGCATATCTAATTGTATGCAGCAAGCCACATAGCCCCAATTTGACATGAACTGCTGTCTGGACTCTGCCTGGCATAAAAACACTACACTGCCTCGACCACTCCATACCACGACTAGACAGACATTTAGTTCTGCTGTAGTAGTTGTTGTAGACTGGTTTACCTCTTTGTCACTCATGAATTGGCCATTGTTCTTCCCTAAGCCGACGCTGATGATCCATCCATCCCAGTGAGTGACTGTAAAGAAAAAAGTATATATTATTTAATCAATCATCATGGTATATTGGCAAACAGTAAGTCCAAGGACATTTTGCATATTGGAAAATGCAACGTAGTGGCCCCTGTAGTTGAAGTACAATTTGAATTAAACAAGGTAAAAAGTATGCAGAGTAGACTTGAGTTACATTTAGTGTGTAAAAGATTAAATAATAACAGAAGACAGATGATTAATTTCATGCACAACAAACAAACAGCAATTGCTTTCATCAGAGCCAGACAGCCATTGCTGTCCACTGCATGCCATCTTCTTCTCATTATTCATTACCTGTTCCACTTTTAGTCCGCATCTTCTTCTGAAAGTGAGGGCCCACAGGGCAGCCTCTCCTGTCAATTTCAGAAGTAACTGTCAGCAATCAGCAAGCATGTAGTTAGTAATTCCAGTACCACTTGTGGGGACTCGTCTACGAAGACAAAGTTTCTTTATTCTGCGTAATCCAGCCATCTGCCTTGAGGGAAATGGATAGGGGAAGTCTGGAGGAGGAGGATAGAGGAGCATGATTGAGTTGTGAACTTGTGAACCTCAGGAATGCAGACTGCGGCACCTTCAAATCAATAAGGAAATAAGATGAAGACAGTGCTTCTGATGGACTTGTTGTGATTAGGTGATTAGAGTTTTGTTGTGGTTAAAGTTGCAAAACAAAGAAAGACACAGGAATAAAAGTGAATAAGGACGAAAAAAAAGGAAGTCATTTTCAGGCCTCGGTGTCAGGGAAGTAGAGCTCGTCCTCAAACTCTATAAATTGAGACGGGAGTAGGTCAGCTAACAGAGAAGAACTTCCGTCACCTAAGTCGGTGTCCTCTTCTTCCTGCGTGCATTCACGTATTTTGTAATCTGGTGGTATGAAGTGCTGATTCATCTTGATCAGTGTTAACCTCTCCACAATTTTGGGCGAGAGGCGGGTCCTTTTTGAAGTTACAATGGCACCAGCAGCACTGAAAACACTTTCAGAAGACACGCTTGCGAGTGGGCAAGACAAATAATTTAGAGCCAGGTTGGTGATCAGTCGCCATAGAGGCCTTTTCCCATCCCAATACAGCAATGGGTTCTGATTAACAAAGACCTCTGTTGGGTCATCCAGATAGGCCTGTACCATCGACTCAAGGTTCTCCAGGGTTGTTCCACTTTGCGTACCATCTGTGGCCTTTGCATCCCTGGAACGAGCAAACCCTTTAATGAGTTAGCGAATCCGCTTCCGACAATATTATGGCTGGGCCTGGTGAAGGTGAGGATCATGATACGGTTGCTAGTGTCATTAACAGCTGTGAGGGAAAGTGACTCCCTTCGGCCACAGATTCAGAAGTGGAACTTGACGCCAGATGGCGTGCTGATTCAGTAGTACTTCTGCCGGCTCCTTCAATTTTCTGCCGCTCTTTTTCGAACCGAGTGGCTGACAGAGCTAGCCAATGTTTGTACTTTGAAACATCTGCTTCATTAAAAGGAATTAATGCTTTGCTGGCCACAGCCTTTTTGTACCGTGGATCCAGAATAGTGGCACAAATGTAATGTTGTTCTGTATGTATTTTTTTAAGCCTTTCATTGTCAACTAGGCGGCTTAATAACCTCTCCGCCAACTGATATGCATGATGCTTTTCAGCATCATCTCGGAACGTTGCAGACACCGCCTTCAGTTGGTGCTCTAGCATGCGCAACAATGAGATAGCTTTGCCCAAAGAACAGTCCTCCCTGCTGACTTCACGCGTGAAGACTCAAAAGGACGAAGCATGTCTGTCTTGCAACTAGCTTCCATTCCTCCAACTCCAGCCTCATGTCTTTCATAGTAGAACCCAGAGCAAAGACAAACTCATTGATTACCCCCTACTGCTCAGACAGACGCTCAAACATGTAGAAGGTTGAGTTCCAACGTGTTGCCACCTCCTGGATGAGTCCTTTGACTGGCAGTCTACGTTCATGTTGCATGCTCCTCAGCTTCTTCCAGGCCTTAAAAGAATGGCTGAAATGTGTGTAGATTCTTCGGTAGGTGGTCAGTAACTTGCTGACTGTGATTTCTTTTTTGAAGAAATCTTGCACAACAATGTTAATACTGTGCGCCAAACACGGCACTCTGAAATAGCCACCTTGCTGCATGGTCTTAACTATATTACTGCCATTATCCACGGAAACATAACCAATTATGCGATTTCTTGGATGCAGCCATTCATAGACCTTCCTGTCAAACTCCTCCAAAAGATTAGGTGCAGTATGAGATTTCTCCATGGCAAACATAGCTACTGTTGCATGTTTCCGAGTAGCTTGAAAAACTGTGTCCGTGTCAAAACCTGCTTTTAACTTGTCTTTAAACCCTGCAAAAAAGACCCAGTGTGCAGTGATGCACATGTAATCAAGGGCTTGGCAACTGGTCCACATGTCTGTTGTCAGGTGGATATTGTGAACAGCACTCTTCTGAATAGCTGTGCCAATCACCTCCAGTACATCTTGATGTAGTGCTGGAACAGCAACTCTGGCAAAATAGGACTGGCTAGGAACCTTCCATTTAGGGCAGACTGTTGTCACAAATTCTAGAAAACCCACCCCTTCCACGAAAGAAAAAGGGAGAAGGTCCAGCGCTAGCATTTTAGCCTGCTTTGCGTTATACAGACGTGCCGTTGGGTGGTTGATTTCAAATGGCGCCTCCAACCAAAACATGCTTCTAATGGTGGTCTGGATCGTTTTACGTGATGATGATGATGATGCAGACTTCTTCAAACCAGTTAGGCTCATTGATGTACTTTTTCACATTGGTGTCTCTCCCAGACTCTTAGTGTGTCTCATAGATGTTGCTGGGGTAGAGGGTGTGGGCGCTACCACTGCAGTACTGCTGCCAGGGTTACTGGGTGTACCAGAAAAATTGTCTGTCGCTTCTTTACTTACCCCCTGCACGATCACCCCTCGTCATCATCAGATGCAATATGAATGGATACATTTGGATTTGTTGTACTTTTGTATTCCCGGATCTTCCTTAGGTGCGACTCCCAAATGATAGTGTGGTGTTTTTGGGGATGACCTCTCTGGCCTCCGGTAACATTGTTAGTACCAAGCTTACCCCGACTAACTACACTTTTACAAATCGAACAAACTACCATGTTTTCCGCCTTTTTGCTAACACTAAAGAAGTCCCAAACTGGGGAGTTGAGATTTCTGGTGGTGGTGGTGGAGGTGCTACTTTCAATGCCAGATGAAGTGGAGGATGGGCGTGGCCGAGTTTGACTCTGTTGTGCACCACTACTTGAGGTAACGGAGGTCGAGCTGGATGGAGGTCCCTGCCGGCCCTTCTGATGAGAAAATATGGAAGATGTAGGTCGTGTTGGTGTAGTAGTGAACTGCGTTGGTGGTGGTACTAGTGCCACGCTGCTCACATCCCGCTCAGCAGCATTTCGGGATAGGGTCAAAATGTCTTGCTGCATGCCTGCTGGGGCTGGAGGGACGACTGTGATGACTGGGTCGTCTTCAGACTGTTCATCAGCAGCAGAATACATCACTTCTTGTTTCTCATCATCATCAACCATAATTGAAAGCCTTGCGAGAACCTTCCTTTTGGGCTTAGCTACCTTTGTCGGCTCATGGTGTGCCTCCCTCTCAGACTGCATTGGTGGGTTCCAATCAACATCAAGATCATCAGAAGGAAAGGGGCTTGAAGAAGAACTTGTAGTAGACCTCCTTGACCTTTTTCTTGCTGGGAATCTGGAAGACAATGGATCACCATCAGGAGGAGTGGCTTCCTCGGATTATACCTCAGCTTCAATCTCGATTTCCTGATGTGCCCCTACTTCTGGAGGAACAAGCATTGTGGGCAGTTGTGCCGCTCCATGCACCTCTAGTTGCGCCTCTCGATGCGCCTCTCCATGCTCTTCTCCATGCGCCTCTCCTTGAGCCTCTCCTTGCACCTCTACTTGCGCCTCACCTTGCGCATGTACTTGCGCCTCTCCTTGTGCATGTACTTGCGCCTCTCCTTGCCCATATACTTCCGCTTGTACTAGTTGCACCTGTGGTTGTCGTTGCGGCTGTGGTTGTTGAACACTCATCAGCTGAGTTACACCCGGCATTGATTGGATGCTCCTTTCTTGCGATGAGCCAACATCACTGGTCGATGGTGATTGAACAATTAAAGTGGCTGCCTCTGCAACACTCATGGGCTTGGACCTAACTCGGCGTGGTGGAACTGAGCCCAATGAAGCGGAGGTGCTGCTCCCAGCTTGGTCCCCGGCGTACACCGCTGCTGCAGCAGGCGTAGTTTTTTTTCTCCCAAAAACTGTGTCTGTGGGCACACCAGTCTCCTTGGTAGGTGTAGCCACTTGCTTCTTCTGCTCCTTCTTTCTAGCAGTGGCACTGGCAACTTTTTTCCTAGAGGCGCTACGGCCACCTTTCTTTGGGGCCATCTTCTTCAGATGTCAGAACAGCAGGCCGCAGTTGCACGAGTTGCAGAGTTGTCTGTGGCCACACGTGACGTCACGTGACGTTGTGCTGCACACACCGCTGCAGGACTTCTTCCTGGCACTGGTGGTTCTCTTGTGCACCTAAAAGCAAAGGAAGCCAGAGGAACATCAGTTAAACACCCACATGGCCAGGCCCCAACAGCACCCAAAAAGTCGAAAAGCACACAAAAATCACCACAATCCAATGCCATCCTTGCCCTCAATGATGTTTAAATGCAAGACACCCCACAGAAAGACTTGGTATATGCACCACTCACTACCCCTGGGCATAATGGATGAAAGCAAGGCAAACTGGGTGCAGGCCTGAGCACACTGCCTTGCTTCAAAATGGCCTCTTGACCCCCACCACATGGCCAGGCCCTGCCTGGACCAGGCCTCAAAATGGCCCCCACCCACATGGTCAGGCCCCAACAGCACCCACAAAGTCGAAAAACACAAAAAAAATCACCACAATCCAATGCCATCCATGCCATCAATGATGTTTAAATTCAAGACACCCCACAGAAATACTTGGTCCATGCACCACTCACTACCCCTGGGCCTACTGGCTAGTGAGGCTTTACAGGCACCCCCAATTTTTTTTTTTTAAAACCCACATATAACGGTGAGCTAAAATTCCATGACATAAATGAGATTTAAGTTAAAAAAAACTCACAGAAACAGTTGTATCATGCACCCATGACTAACCCTGGGCCTACTGGATACTGTGGCTTCCCACAATATATATTTTTTTTTAAGTTGTGAAAAAGTTTTACAATTGTAGTTGCAGCAACTGCAATGCCCCAAACAAACAACACCAACTTACTTGTAAAATCTCAAATCCAAAAGTGATCCAAACTCTAAAGTCCAAAAAGTCCTCAAATACAAATATCCAGCAGCAGCCACAAAAAGTAATCCTTCCAGCTCCAGATCCAAATCAAAAGTGACCAGGACATGTACAAAGCACTGGGAGGAGCCTGCTGGACAGGAACAGGAAGTCGGAGACTCTGGGGCACTTCCTTCCTCCCACCTCCCCCAAAAATGGACTCCTTGCACAACAAAGTGCAGCCAAATGATAATCTGAGGAGTTATTCTGATCAAAATCATAATTTTCAAAAGGTTTATGCTGCCTGCGGTGGATTTCTTGTGCAGAATTGCAATTTTTGCAAGTTCGGGAAAGCGAGCTGTTCAAATCTCCTGACGGTAGACGGCTGCGCGCTGCATCTACGTGTTCGCAATTGTTTACTCCCGCAATGCGTGATCGCGGGCCCTTATGACGTACTCGCGTTGTCAAACTCTCGTTGTGCAAGATGGCGGGCCGCGATGATGTAATCGCGGTTGAAAAACTCTTACGCGATCACACAGCAAGATACAAAATGGCGCAGCATACGCAATCCGGGAGAATAATAACTCGGCGAACACAGAATCACGGTAAGTCAACGCCGCGCGCGATATTGTATTTTTCAGGCGCAACCAAGCAAAAAATTCCGCCAGCTTGCGAGTTTGCAGATTTCTGGGCAAATTCACGGAAATTGCCAAAAATCTACAAATTCGGGAAACGGAACGGATTTTGCACCCACGGTTAGGGTTACATCCATTTACTTAGCAGGTATCCTTCTCTAAATTCACCCTGAAGGAAACGTGTATGTACAGCACTGTTAGAATCCCATATCCATGGTTGGCTGAGGTAGGTACCGTAGGCCAAACAGGGACCCATGAGCCCCCAACGTTAGGGAAAGACAGGTCGTCTCTAGAGATAGTCTCCGCTCCAACCCATTGGTAGCTTGGCACGAGCAGCCAGGCTTATCTTCAAGGCCAATGTGTAAAGTATTTGCAATTACATTCACAGCAACCCGATGATGACGCCACAAATAGACTCCACACGAGTTACATAGAAAAACAAGTATATGTTTATAAAATGATATACAATGCAACTACACAATACTTAACCAACATATGCGTTGGGTGAAAGCTCCTCCTAGCCTATTACTATTGAGCTAAACTGAATATTCCTATGTAATACTAATGTCATAATATGCCATTTGTTATGCAACAATCAGGTACTTCACAACATAAGAATAAAGCAGATCGTAATACAGCTATCTGGCGAATTGTACTGTTACTGTAATGCAGTGCATAATGCAACAACGTTGTAAACTGTTATGCCCCCGTAATGCTATGCGGACGGTCCCCTTCAGATAGTCTGGTAGGAAAAATCAATGCAACATGTAATACAGTTAACAGGCAGTTCGTTATGCGAAACTAAAGGAATGCGGAACACATATACCACGCAGTTCGGTATGCAACACTAATGCAATGTGTAATACGGCAATCCGGCAGTTTGTGATGCAGGACTAAGACGAGGCGTAACACATGAATCAGGCAGTTTGTTAGGCAAACCTAGTGCAATGCGTAACACACCTATCAGGCAGTTTGTTATGCAAAACTAATGCAATGGGCAATTCAACAAATAGGCAGTTCGTTGTGCAGAAATAAGGCAATGCGTCATACAATCATCAGATACTCCGTTATGCAGGAATAATGAAATACGTCATTTTCTCCAGCACCGGTCACAGTGCCTCCGGCGGTCTCTACGCCATTCGTGCTGACTTGCAGTTAGTCTCTGGCCACAGTTGCCCCCCCAGACGGGTAATGTATAACACAGTGAATGCAGCTCCGTACTCCGGCCCCGGTGCTGCCACTACCTTGGCACATGGGCCGCGATCCGAGCCGAAGCTGAGGCTCGCGCTGCAGGACAAAGAAAGAGGCCAAGAGCATCTCCCTCTGAACCTGCACCCCATCCCAGGAGTTGGCACACATTACCTGGGGGGGCGCAAACCCACTCTTCTCTCCTAGTCCAGCGACTTGGGCCTCCGATGCAATCTCTCTGAATTTCCAGGCAATGGGAAGATCCCAGGCTGCACGCTACACCCGCACTGAGTCAATGAGACTCACTGGACTCCGGGTGCACAATAACCAGACAACTCCTCACGAGGGTCTCAGGCTGCACACTCACGCAGCGTCGCTGAGACACACTTGATCGTCTGGTGACCACGATCACAGGTCACAACTTGTGCAGGTCTCTGGTGGTAGCAAGCACACGCACTCCGGTTCGCGGATACACACTTTATCTTCTGGTGCCCCCGATCACAGGGCACAACTTGCGCAGGTCTCAGGCTGTAGAAAGCACACGCACACAGCATGGCTCGAGACATGCTTGATCTTCGTGTGTGCACGATCATGGGCCAATCCACGCGAAAGTCTCAGGCTGCACCAAGCACACGCACACAGTGTCGCTCGAGACAGACTTGATCTTCAGGTGCCCCTGCTCACAGGGAACCTCTGGCAAGGGTCTCAGGCTGCATACAGCACACTCACACAGCGTCGCTGAGACACACTTGCCCTTCTGGTGTGCACGATCACGTGCCAATCCACGTGAAAGTCTCAGGCTGCACCAAGCACACGCTGAGACTTACTTGGCTTCCCGGTGCACACGTTCACAGGACAATCCTCTTGAAGGACTCAGGCTGCACCAAGCACACACACACTGTGTCGCTGAGTCTCGTTTGGAACACCACTTGCCCAAGATCACAAGGCACAACTTACTAAGGTCTCAGGTTAGACAGAGCACACGCACACAGCATCTCTGCGAGTCTTCTCTGAAAACTTTTGTGTTCGTGTGTTTCCGAACAGGGAGCCAGCTCACCTCGGGCCCTTGGGGACAGTTACTTCAGCACACAGCACACAACAAAGTCCTTCAAGGAGGGGGACACAGCACATAGCAAAATCCCTTTAGCTTTTCCTTGGTTGAAACAGCATACTGCAGGCCGTCCCCAGACCACACAGCAAGAGCAGTACTATCCATCAGTCTCTTCAGTTGTTTCTTCCTTGGCAGAGGTCCTATCAACTACAAAGTAGCTCCAGTCTTGTACACAACTGACCAAGCCATTCTTCAAAGTTAAGGGTTTTCAGCTTGCATAGTTATACCCATCAATGGCTTTAAAGTCTTTGTGTTACATGGGGCACTGACCCCTGCTCAAACCAGTTATGGGTGCCTCCCTACCAGTGACACCATCTCCCTTTGATTAGTGGGAGTCTGGATTCTCAATCACTCAGCAGGAGATGGGACAATTTTTTTATAGCACCAGCCCAGGCCTCTTCACCTCTAGGGGCTTCTCCTCCCCCTACACTCCAGATGCAGGTCAGCCTGTGATGTCTCACCTCCCGCCCCTGGGTCAAGACATTCCCCAGATCTTATCGCTTTCAAATCCAACCACTCAGTCCACATCCAGGCAGAGACACACAGAAATGCTGAAAGCACAAAAATCCAGCCACTTCTGAAAGAGTGGTTTACAAACACACAATGCAAAAACAATCTTTAAAAAAAGATGTGTTATTTCAGGGTGAGTTCAGGCATACTAAACTTCACCTTTCCATCTTAAGCCTTTGGGAAGATAGTCTGGAAAACATATTACACAGCCTACCCATTATATTCTAAAGGGCAAGGTGGCCTTTCAACAGGGAAAACGAAATGGTGATTATTTCACTGTCAGGACATGACACATACCTTAGTGCTTGTCCTACCTTTCACTTGCACTACACCCTGTCCAGGGGGGACCCTAGGCCTACCATAGGGATGTCTTAGGTGCACAGAAAGGGAGGGTAGGGTCTGGCAAGTGAGTGCACTTGACAGAACAACATGGCAGTTTCACAAACTGCACACAGGCCCTGCAATGGCAGGCCTGAGTTCCTTTTCAAGGCTACTTGAGTGGGTGGCACAATAAGTGCTGCAGGCCCACAAGTAGCATTTGCATTACTAGCCCTGGCACACATAGTGCATTTTGCTAAGGACTTCACTAGTAATACAACATACCAACAAACCAATTACCATTACACTGTACACAGGGAGCACTTGCACTTTGACACTGTTTAGCAGTGGCAAAGTGTTCAGAACAACTAAGTTGGCAACACAAGTCAAAAATAAGGTCTAGGGGAAAAGTAAAAGCTTAGGGAACTTTAGCCAAAAAGGGCCACGTCCCACAAGCACTGTGTTGAAAAATGAGCAAATCATGTGTACTACTTGGATATCTTGCCACTGTGTCTGTTATTATGTGTGAGGTATTGCATATGACTTAGATGTTTAGTGAATGATAGGATTTCCTGTTGACTTACTCATTGACATTTAGCCACATGCGTCCCATCAATGCACCCAATTATATGGGGGAATTGGGCTACCTGGTAAAAATGTAATTGAGTTGTCTGCAATTCCTGTGGTTTGGTGAAACATCTGATGTACTGGTGTAACCTCAGCAACATAGCATCCAGGAACTCATTGAAAACGCACATCAGAACACCTTTGGTAGAACCCTTGTGATGCTGCTATTAGCCCCCTGGCAGCTCCCTGAAACTAGGAGGTGCAGTAAACATGGGACCTGCACAAGTGTGGAAATGGCATTGGTCCTGCCAGTCTGATGCTGCAGTTGTGGATGCAATTCAGCTATTAGATTTTAGGTTATAGCTGAATTCATTCTATATTTCATCCTTTGTCTGCCAAACAATGTCACATACATTCTGAAAATACGCTCTAGTCTCCTGCTTCTCTATGATGCTGCTTAAATCCTCATTCTTCCCGATATGACGTAGAGCACTGCCATTGTGAAAAATTCTTAGGTCCTCTGGACCTGTTTAAATAGCTTGCACCAGATTTGAATTGGTAGTATTATGCTCATGCAAAATCGCATTTTCAGGCTCATTCACAATTTGTGAATGGTTCATACATGTAATTTGCGATTGCCTAGTAGTGAATCATATTTTGAGATTTGCTATTTGTAATTTCAAATTAAGGAATCACTATTTTTGCGATTAACAATGTGTGGCCTGCAAATGCTTTTCATGCATTTAGTAAGGACATTTTGCATTCGCAAACGGTCGATTTTACTGAATCTTGCTGTTTGAGAATGCAAAAAAGTTTCCTACATGTGGTCCTAGGTATCATATAACGGGGATATCTGTTTAGAACACAAATACACCAGTGTAGACCCGAATAACAGGGATTGCAGATCTAATTTAGGAGAGAAAGTGAAAAACAAATAACACGCAATGATGCCACTGGTGCAAATGTTGTAGAATAAGAGGGTACTATTGACTTAATTATAACACATTTTGAATTAACTCGTGTTCCAGTTACTTTTATGTTCCTTTCATGTTTACTTATATTCTGACGTCATTTCAATATTGTTTTAAATGCAGCCATATTTTTTTTAGTTTTGCTCTGTCTCACCAATGGCAAGATTCCCTATTCATGCGCTGCCCTATGGCATAAATTACCAAATGTCACTAAGTACGAAAAAAGGAGTAATGTATCGACTGTTAATCAGCAGGTGTTATGGACTCCTATGATTTTTCACAGTATATGGTCAAAAGAGCCACGTCTATTACAATCATTTTTGGGCATTCATTAAAATGAAAAATATGCACCATCATCACATCAATCCCATAAGTGAAATGATTGCAGCAGGCCACTGTCCAGGACCTTGATCTTCATGTTCGCATACAATGAAAAAATCGTTTCAATGTTTTGAAAATGGGCCATAAGTCATCTGCCACCAAAACTTTCTTCCAATACTGTTTTTTTCTCTATTGCTAAGTGGATGCAGTGCAAACATGTCAAAGAGGTAGGAAATATTGAGATTTGCATAAACATGACTGTGATCGCACTAACAGTAAACTCTTCTATTTTGATATTTATTCTGATTTGCTAATTTATTTTAACTATTAAACAAAGCATTGTGTATTAAAAATATAATTCCATAATCTTTAAACTTATTATTAAAGGAATTGTTGTTTTCCTTTGTCTATCCACTTGTCAATGTAATAAAACATAACTACACAATGAAGAGTAATTCATTGTTAAAGTTTTGGAGAGACAGAAAAAGAAAATATTCTCTCAATTATATTTTGATCATCTTTAAAAACAACAAGAAGTTATTTTTAAAAAAATGATCAGTGTCTTCACTGTATGCATGCAGGTACCCCGCCCCGGATAAGTATTTTGACTACAGTAACATTACCTCGACTGGTGTACAGATTACCACACCCCATAAAGGACATCTTTTTTAACATTAGTCTTCATATTGGAGCCTATTTCAAAAGATTTCTTCTAAGAGTAGATGTGCCTCACTCATAGAAACTCAGGCGGCCTGAGCCACACATACTCAGAGAAAAATATTTAAGATTTGCATCCTTTTTATTGTGCTATTATTACTCCCCTTTCAGTTACACTTTATGATTCAGGGTGACATCTCTTTTTGAAAAAGTGTTGTAAAGACCCAAAAGGTCAGACTCCATTTTTGTCCTTGATCTTGATGAAATAGTTATTTTTTTGCAGATATGATCAAGTGATCAAGCCTTGTACTCTTGGCTTGTAATCTTCTCTTTCAGTTAAGCTGTAGCATCCTCTCAATTTTTGCTCCTGCCTTCAACATTTCTCTTTGAGTGCCCTGAGTATGGGGGAGAACCAAGGAGTCGTGGGCTTGTTCCTTGCAGTTTTTAACAGATGTTAAGAAGGCATTCAACATTAAAGAGGCGATATTTACTATTCCATTCCAATCTAAGCCTATTTGGGGAAGGTGTTGGACACAAAAGGAATAGCATTTACTATTCCCACTCCAATTTATACCAATTTGAGGAAGGCGTTTGACACTAAAGGGGTGACATTCACTACTCCTACTTGAATCATACCATATTGGAGGAAGGTGTTGGCCACTAAATAGGTAACATTTACTATTCCCACTGCAATATGACCATATTGGGGGAAGGTGTTAGACACTTAAGAGGTGACATTTACTATTCTCTCTCCAATTTAAACAAAGTGCCCTACTCAATCAAACTATCGCCTTTGGGATACAGAAATATTCCTGGCATATTCCCAGCATGCATAATGGTGATCTTATAACCAATTCTGTCGTCCCATCAGTGATGATTTAGATGCACACCTATCCTGGTTTGACTTGACTCACATCATATGGATACAAGATTAACTTCATAAAGTCTCAACTTGCTTACTTGATGGTAACCTTTCTTGGATACGAGTTATCCAATGAGGGCATAGGACCGGCACCTAATTTTCTTCAGAAATGTGCTTCGTTGCCACCACCCAACACACTGAAGAAGTTACAACTCATATTGGGATTTCCTAACTTTGGACTAACTTGTTGATGCACTGTGCTGAGCAAGTGAAGCCTTTGTACAACTTAATTTCTTTCAGTTTTTCTGCAAAATAATGGACAAGCAAACACACTGATGTCTTGTGTCCACTACAAGCATGCATGATGGAAACACAATATTTATGGACTACTGATAACAAAACAAACCTAGTATTAAGAATCAAACCAAGCTATTCAAGTTACACATTCCCATAGCATACAAGTCACACTTGTATTCTCCATCTGAAGTATGTTTTGCCTCCGTCGAGAAAATACTTGCAGCTGTTCAAAGAGCTATTTTGAAAGAATTCAATTTGCCCTAGGAAAACTAATAATTGTGGTTTCTCCTGTACCAGCATTAGAGACAGCCACTAGTTCTGAGCACTACACCAGAGATTTGTGCAATGGGTCTCTTCATTACGTGCAATGTTTGCAAAGTTTCAGTATGTTTTGGCCCTTTGAACACAAGTTTTCCTCTAAAACGAACAGAGTATCATTCTAACTTAACAATCCTTGCCCATTGAGTCACATCAGACCATTCTCTAAATAAACAGGTCTGCAAAACCTTCGGTAGGAACCAAACAGAAGTATTCCCCAGCCTATGCAGCAGTGAAAGATGGTGAGCTCCTCCAACAGGGCTCCAAGCTAAAAAAAAAAGAGGTGATACCATCACACAGCATGCAGAAAGTCGTTCCATGGTACTTGCATTACACACAGCTAACCTGTCAGTTCCCACACTAATAGTGCACAATTTATCCTTCTGTGTGCAAAGGTACAATGAATATTCAAAACATTGGCCCCTGAATGGATCCCTATTAAGAATTTACAGCTCTGGGGAAAGGTAGCTGTCTTAGATGATAGGCTTCTATTGGTCCATGTGATGCACGCTTTGGGTCATCAGCCTGATGGGATTCACAGCAAAACTGTGGGGCCTACTTAGCTTCAAAGGTTGCTGTAAGACTTACCCATATCTCAAATGAAGATCAACACAAATATACTAATAGCGATACAGGCAACTCAAAAGAGTGAAACACCCCCAGCTGGCTTTCCTCTCAAATACTCCTACTCCCTTGATTCAGATAGCACTCAGGTTAGTGAAAAAAGTCCATCTGTTACATCGCTGATACATCACATTATTTCTTTACTCATTACAACTTTGCATTCTCATGATGGTCATTAATCTTGTAAGAAAAATGCATAATTCACCCTTATTACATTCCCTGGATTTTCCCTTTTCTTACCTGTGTTTCAATCAAGATAGCCTTGTGTTTATCGGAACTTCCACCTTCAAAAAAATCCTCTGTGTCAATCCCTGCTGCACAATTCAATTTCTTTGCATGGAATGTGTAATGCTTTGATTCCTGGGTTAAGTTGTGTCCTATCAGTAATTTCCATTAAATAATGGTTCTTATTTAATGCTAACCAACATCAGTTGCTACGGGTTGGAGCCTGGGCAAATTTATGTAATTATGGTTTCTAAAACAACTGTGCTGTGGGAATACCTTGTACCCATCACTATAACACATAATCAAAGGTGTACCTTGAAGTAGAATTGATATTAACAACATGTGTTTTGATGAAATTAGCAAGCTGGTTGCGGTTTACTACAAAAATAATTCGCTTTGACTTCTTCAGCAGAAACCTATGATTTCCAGACATACACAACTACATCGGAGGTTTAGAGGCTGTTAAAAACAGTTACCAACTCATTTTGCTGATATTGTCCATATGATTTTTAATACCTCGACACCCACTGTTGTGCACTTTTAAATGAGCATCACAACTGATCTGGTTACTGGATTTATGGCTGTATTTAGATTAATACTATCATTTTTTTCCTCCATGTCCTCCACTTTTTTGGGTGGATTCCCTACCGTCTTTCTGCTTATCGGTAATAGTATTCATTTTCCTCCTGATCTGTCTAGGAAATTGACAACATGGAGTCCATATATCCAGCTGAGCAAAAAGCCACGAAGCCTTTGCGCATTATTTAGGGCATAAGTGACTTTCTGAATTAATGAGAACTGGATGTTGCCCTTTTGTAAAATGTATGCTCTGCAAATGCAAACTGTCTTCTGGAGCATGGACTCTATAACTGAAATCATCTTGGATCTAACCTGGAGGAGCCCTCACTGTCCAACTTAGATGTGGAACCACTTCTGCAACCACTGCACTCAGATCAGAGGCAATGCATTTGCCTTTACTGCAAGATGATGGACCAGCATCACCAGCATCACCCTTTAAGGAACTTCCTGCAAAAATGACTTGCCTTGCTGCTATCATTTGAGCCTCCGAGCAGAGCACTCTAACAGACTATGAGTGCTCTAAAACTACAACCATTTTTTGGTCCACTCACCTCTCAAGCCAATGACAACATGCATGTATCAACCATCTGTCTCCATGATCACGCCTACGCTGCATGTGAACACAATGCCCAAAACATATCTGCAGATGATGACTACAATTTCCCAAAAAACATGCACAGCATTTTCTATCCACTACAAGGACCTGAAAAAAACAATTAGGACTGCACTATTTTTCTTTTCTATTTTTTTCCATTCCTTCCGCTAGCAGCATTGTTTAATTCTGCATATTCACCATGGGCAGCTTAATTTCCAAAAGTATTCTTTTCAGGATTCACTTCACAATATAACATAACCTTTTATCTTATCGCTTGAAATTTTAAATGTTTAAAATAAGTATTTGTGCAAAGCTCACTGCATTATTTCATGCAATTGTACATATTTTTTAAAAATCCACGTTTATTTCTTTGATGTTTTTGCTGATTTTATAAATGCATTTTAGACATGACATTTTTACATTTTCAGTCTAAGAGCCTGGACTTTACTTCATGTATACTTAGTAAACCAACAGAATCCCTGAGTGGGAGATCAACTGCATAAATTTGACCCAACTAAATCACATTCAGACATACAAGCCAGGGATGTCGTAAATACCCCAAGCAAAACTAACACGATGATGGACGGAATGCTGCACAATGGCAAAACATTCACCCCCAGTCACAGATCTGGGTTTAATCCCTCATTATTTAGCTCACGAAGCCACCCCAGTTCAAGCTATCCAGGCTGATGAGGGCTGAAAGCCCGAAACCGGTCCTTGGATGCTTGTTTCCAGTCCAGGGAGGGCCTAGCTTGGCAGTTCGGGCTGGACTGTTCCCATGGGGCACAGGGTCAAGACTTATTTGCATATGGCTGGGTTCAAACTGGAATGGCAAGGTGAGCAAAAAAACGTTGGATTTAGGCCCAGATCTCTGTACTGGGGTGAATGTATGACAGTGTTCAGCATTCTGCCCATCACCTGTTGTTTTTGCATTTGTCACCCTGCGTGGGCCGGGTATGCTCAGACGTGAGACCCGTGCGCTCCATGCCACTGGAATCAAGCTATCTTTTCGCCGCCAGGTAGCGGAAGGACCTCCCTCTACCTGGCGGCGAAAAGTTGGAATGACTTACCCCTCAACCTTCGCCTGGACCCCTCTGAAGCAAGTTTCCGAAAGAAACTTAAAACGCACCTCTTTCAAAGTTAATTAGGCCTCCCCCTCCTTCTGTTTCTAAGCCCCAGTTCCAGCGCGGGGACACGCTTTCTGAGTAACCACGCGCTTTACAAATACCCCTAATAATAATATCCAGGCTGATGAGGGTTGAAAGCCCAAAAAGGGTCCTTGAATTGTTGTAATTTAACAGAGATTAGATTGAGCATTAGCAAAAAACATCTTAGTTCTAGCCGTTATCTTGACATTTAGCGGACTCCATTTTGTATTCACGGCAGCCATTTTGTCTGCTACATGCTGCCTCGTGCCGACCATGTGCTTTGTCCTATCTTCCTGTTCATGGTGCTTGAATCTGCCCAGCAAAAAGCTATAATTGGCATCCCCTACTTTGCCGCTGACCGTTAGGGTTCACATCTGGTAGTGATTAGTTCCAGATAGGAATGTGTTTGTCAAGCTCCCAAGACTGTTAGCTCCTCCCACTGATCGATTGTGCCTCTCGATATTACCTTATATGTACATAAAATGTGCTCTTGTGCTTTGTACCGCCTTCTTTTGAGCTCCTGTGCGGGTATAAATAAACCATGCTCTCTTAGCTCGGGGTGCTACTTCTTGCAATGCCGAAGGGTACTGTTTGAAACGTAGCACCACCTCATGAGGTGTAATAAATGTTACGTTTTCTATTTCCAGTTTCTGTGCCAACTTCTTTCTATTTGGTCTGAGGACTTCGTGCAGAGAAGGGTGAACCCCTTGCACTAGCGGGTCTTGCTGAGGCCTGCATGACAGAATGCTTGTTTCCAGTCCAGGGAGGACCTGGCTTGGCAGTTCGGGCTGGACTGTTCCCAAAGGGCACAGAGTCTAGACTGATTTGCATATGGCTGGGTTCAAACTGGAATGGCGTGGTGAGCAAAAAAACTATGGATTTGTTCCCTGATCTCTGTACTGGGGTGACGGGTATGCTCAGACGTGAGTCCTGTGCACTCCATGCCACTGGAATCAAGCTATCCAGGCTGATGAGGGCTGAAAGCCCGAAACCGGTCCTTGGATACTTGCTTCCAGTCCAGGGAGGGCCTGGCTTGGCACTTCGGGCTGGACTGTTCCCATGGGGCACAGGGTCAAGACTGATTTGCATATGGCTGGGTTCAAAGTGGAATGGCATGGTGAGCAACAAAACTATGGATTTAGGCCCAGATCTCTGTACTGGGGTGAATGTATGACAGTGTTCTGCATTCTGTCCATCACCTGTTGTTTTTGCATTTGTCACCCCAAGTGGGACGGGTATGCTCATACGTGAGTCCTGTGCTCTTTATGCCACTGGAATCAAGCTATCCTGGCTGATGAGGGCTGGAAGCCCAAAACCGGTCCTTGGATGCTTGTTTCCAGTCCAGGGAGGACCTGGCTTGGCAGTTTGGGCTGGACTTTTCTCGTGGTGCACAGGATCAAGACTGATTTGCATGTGGCTGGGTTCAAACTGGAATGGCATGCTGAGCAAAAAAACGATTGATTTAGGCCTAGATCTCTGTACTGGGGTGAATGTATGACAGTGTTCTACAATCTGTCCATCACCTGTTGTTTTTGCATTTGTCACCCTGAGTGGGACGGGTATTCTCAGACGTGAGTCCCGTGCTATCCATGCGACTGGAATCAAGCTATCCAGGCTGATGAGGGCTGACAGCCTGAAACCGGTCCTTGGATGTTTGTTTCCAGTCCAGGGAGGACCTGGCTTGACAGTTCGGGCTGGACTGTTCCCATGGGGCACAGGGTCAAGACTGATTTGCATATGGCTGGGTTCAAACTGGAATGGCATGGTGAGCAACAAAATGATGGATTTAGGCCCAGATCTCTGTACTGGGGTGAATGTATGACAGTGTTCTGTATTCTGTCCATCATCTGTTGATTTTGCATTTGTCACCCCGAGTGGGACGGGTATGCTCAGAGATGAGTCCTGTGCTCTCTATGCCTCTGGAATCAAGCTATCCAGGCTGATGAGGGCTGAAAGCCCAAAACCGGTCCTTGCATGCTTGTTTCCAGTCCATGGAGGACCTGGCTTGGCAGTTCGGGCTGGGCTGTTCCCATGGTGCACAGGATCAAGACTGATTTGCATATGGCTGGGTTCAAAGTGGAATGGCATGGTGAGCAAAAAAACGATGGATATAGGCCCAGATCACTGTACTGGGGTGAATGTATGACAGTGTTCTGCCTTCTGTCCATCACCTGTTGTTTTTGCATTTGTCACCCCGAGTGGGACGGGTATGCTCAGACGTAAGTCCCGTGCTCTCCATGCCACTGGAATCAAGCTATCCTGGCTGATGAGGGCTGAAAGCCCGAAACCGGTCCTTGGATGCTTGTTTCCAGTCCAGGGAGGACCTGGCTTGGCAGCTCGGGCTGGACTCTTCCCATGGGGCACAGGGTCAAGACTGATTTGCATATGGCTGTGTTCAAACTGGAATGGCATGGTGAGCAAAACAAACGATGGATTTAGGCCCATATCTCTGTACTTGGGTGAATGTATGACAGTGTTCTGCATTCTGTCCATCACCTGTTGTTTTTGTAAATACCCCAAGGCCAGACTCCATTTATCTGCCTGATAATAGGCCTGTCTACCGTTGATCTAGATTCCATCTTCCCTTATATCTCGAAGACCCTGCAACAGTGTCAAATCATCCAGACAAAGATCTTTGCAAAGCACCTAATGTGACAACAGTCTGGAGCACATTCCTGTTATTTATGGGCAAGGTGAGATAACGCGTATAACTCAATGTATTTTGAATTGAAATACTTTTGTCAGGGACCTTCTCTCTCCCTCAGCAGCTCTGCTGTTGTGCCATTGCCACTGAGAGGTGGCTAGAAAGGGTTCAAGCCTTGCCTCTGCTGTTCCTGTTGCCCATCTGCCTCGTAGTGAGCGTTGTTTTTGCCCTTGTGACTGACTGTCTTGTAAGTAGTCATTGTATTTACTGCACCCTTGTGCTCACACCCAGACCTCCCTCGCCATCCCTGCTCGCGTATTCCAGCTGAGCTTCCCTCCCCATTCACTATATAATGGTGGGTGCTACGCAGGCACGCAGGGGATGCTCCACTAGCACACTGAAGATGTGCCAAAGGCAAGCCCGTATGCACCTGCCTATGCCCTTCCACGACCAGCATGAGGGACCATGGATCTCTGAGCATTCACTGCTATGACTCCGCTGCCCTCCTCGCACTCAACCCCGGAAGAAACAACTGCTGAGAGCTGTCCACAGCCAGTTCTCCTGCCACCACTGCCACCAGACCTTCCCCACCCAGTGCACTCCCATGGGTACCACCCCGATGTCAGCCTCCAACACCACTGAAGATCTAAAATGCATACTCCTCAACGTGCACTCCCTGCACAGACACACCGTAGAGATCTGGGACCTCCTCGGCACACTCTTACCATAGGTTGCCTTCTTCATCGAAACCTGGACCAATGCCACCTCCCACCAACATCACCATAGCCATCCCTGACAGATACAAGATCCAGAGTAAGGACCGCCTCATCCGCCCAGAAGGAGGACTCACCTTCACATACAAGAGCTCCCTCAAACTCACCACCTCCGCTATGAGCGACTCCCCGTCCACCACCAAGCACCTCCACTTCCAGATACAGACCAGCCCGAGATCCATGCTAAGCGGCACAGATCCATGCTAAGCGGCACGCTCGCCTACAGGCTCCCTGGACCTCATACCTCATCTGCCTCATCACACCCCACACCATCGCCTCCACTGACTACATACTCATCGGAGACCTCAACTTCCACCTCGACAACCTCAATGACCCAAACTCCTCCACCCTCCTGTACAGCCTTGCACACCTCGGACTGAAACAGCTCATCACCACCCCAACCCACAAGGCAGGACACACCCTCGACCCCATCTTCGCAGGAGAGAACAACATCCACTTGAATGAATGAATGCATGAATATAAGTTTTATAGAGAGCTAAGTAAGCCCAGGGGCATCAAGGCGCTGCGGACAGAGATCTGAGTATCAGATGTTATTATATTTCAGGGCTAAAAGATTAGGGCAGATGAAAGATTTGGACAGGTGAAAAGCCTGGTATTCAAGGACTTACGAATTGAAAAATGGGTTTCCAGAGTGGAAAATGGGGGAGGAAGCAAATTCCACAAATTAGCCCCTATCAATGAAAATGCCATCCCCCCACCAGACTTTCCTAGTCCTGGGAACTATTACCCGATTCTTACTAGCAGACCTCAAATTCTTGCCGGGAAGGTATCTTTGGAACATTGTATTGATGCCTTCTGACCCCCTATTGTGGACAGCCTTGTGAACCAAGCACAGGGCTTTGAACACAATTCGCCTCCCCAGTTGGAGCCGATGAAGGCTTCTGATGGTGGCTGAAAATGAATGAAGTTTAGGGAGACCCATCACCAGCCTAGCGGTGGCCTTCTGCACCAATTGTAGACAATGTAGGAGTCCCTTGTTTATTCCTAAATAAAGGGCGTTGCAGTAATCTAACCTTGATACCACAAGGACCACTACTGCCTGTTTCCGAGCTGGAAGGTAAAGAAAGCGGAAGATCTTCCTGAGAGTTTGTATCATCCCAAAACAGGTAGAGACAGTTCTGTCAATTTTGGAACTCAACGAAAGAGAGGGGTCAACAATGATACCTAGATCCTTGAGGCTAAGAAAGGGGAGGGGCAAGATCCAAGAGAGACAGGCCACCAGGCCTCTGACAAGATGTCCCTCTGGTCTCCAAAGATTAAAACCTCTGTTTTATCCCCATTGAGTCTATGGTAATTCTCAATCATCCATGCAGCCACCGCCCGCATTCAGTTTTTGAAATTTACTGCTGAGACTGAGACACTCTCAGTGATGGAAATCAAATCTGATTGTTATCAGCGTAGGAAAGGACTTCTAGGCCAAAAGACCTTACCACAGTGGCGAGCAGGACTACATAGATGTTAAAGAGGGTAGGACTCAATGAGGGTCCCCGGGGGACTCCACAGAACAGTCGTTTTCGGCCAGAAAGAAATTGGCCCATCTTGACTATTTGTGAACGATCCGTGAGGAAAGATGAAAGCAAATTGAGTGCCGAGTCCTCTATCCCCAATATCCAGAAGCCTGCCAACCAGTCTACATGGAGAAATCGTATCGAAGGCTGCCGTAAGGTCCAGGAGTATCAGTAGAGTAGTGTGGCCGGCACAAATCTGTTGTCGAATGTTGTTAAAGACAACGGTTAATGCCGTCTCCGTACTGTGTTCACTCCTGAAACCATGCTGCGAACCATTGAGCAGATGGAATTCCTCCAAGTAGGAGCTGAGATGGCGGTTAAGATGTTTTTCCATGATCTTGGCTGGAACGGGCAACAGGGAAATGGGCCGATAGTTTTTTAACTCTGTCGGACCAAGAGAAGCCTTCTTTAACAGAGGTTTGGCCTGAGGAGATGGCGGTATTGAGAATAACGGTCAGGGGAGTTGCAATAGCCTCACTTCCTAGTTTCAAAATTTTAAGAGGACAGGGTTCGAGACTAGAACCAAATCTGATCCCGCTGAACAACAGCTCAGTATCCTCTTGAAGGATAGGGGGAAAGAAGCGCAAATGGCAGTCCACCAGGGGTACTACCAAAGGATCAGGAGGGGGATTAGTTTTAACTCCCATTGCGTTTAACTTCTCCAGGGAGGAGTAAATGTCCTTCATTTTGGCATTGAAGAAACCTGCCATCTTGTCACAAAGGTCCTGTGAGACATCAGTATTAGCACTGGTCGAGGGGGCTAAGAGGAAATTGAGCATGGTAAAAAATTCCCTAGAGGATCTAATAGATTCTGTCACTGTTGAATAGTAGGAGACCTTTTCCTCGCTAACAGCTTGCCTATATTCCCTTAGCCTGAGTTTATGCAAATCCCCTTCTACTATAGTGGGATCCATCCGCCACTTTCTTTCCTAAATGTCGACAGACTTGCCTGAGCTTTCTCAGTCTCTCAGAAAACCAAGGGGCAGAGAGGCGTTTTCTTGCCTCATAGTGCTTCTTAAAAGGGGCAAGGGAATCCAAGGCTGTTAACCAGTTAGTAAACTATCATAGACGACATTGATATTGGCATAGGGGAAGCAGCAGCAAATGCTATTTTGTCAAGGAGAGCCTCCTTGCTAATCTGTCTGAGGTTTCTCTTCAACTCCACCCTACTCTTGATGTTGGGGACATGGTGAGATACTAACAATTCCAAGGTAAAGGGAATGGCAAAATGGTCAGACCATGAGAGAGGAATAAGGGTCCATGACTTTTATCCTAGGATCATTCGAAAAGATCCCATCCAGGATGTGTCCTGCTTTATGCATATGGTTTTTCACTAGTAGAGGGAAACCACAAGAATCGGTAACTTCCAAAAAGGCCTGTGTTCCAGGGCACAGCATTTTCTCCAGATGAAAGTTGAAATCACCCAGAAACGTCACCTTTGGGCAGGCTAAGTAGGGCTCTATTCGGTTACTAAAACTCTGGGGAAACGAGGCTCTGGGTCCAGGAGGCCGGTAGGTAACCACTCCGATGAAACTTTCAGTTGGCAGAACCTTCAGGGAGAAATAAAGGGCTTGATAAGGGTCTGAAGGAGAGGTGAGGACCCATGTAAGACAGGAGTAAATGTCTTTATACAATATCCCTAAACCCCTGCCCACCTCCCCCTCCCTATCAAGTCTGACAAAGATATACCCAGGAGGAAATGCTTCCACTAAGTCTGGACCTGAGCAGTCTCTAGCCCAGGTTTCTGTAATAAAGACCCAATCGGGTTTTTGAAGAGACACAAAGTCATTAAATTCAGTGGCAATTTTAATAAGGGATCTGGCATTAAGAAGATATCAAGTAAAAGAGTGTTTCAATGGTGCAGGGCAGGGCCAACAACTGTCCCTAGCGGGATAGTGAGCTCTGCCCAGTAAGAGAAACGCCTCACAATTGGCACATTTAAACTTGTGACTACCATCCAGAGCCTAAAAGTTAACTGGACTGCAAACCCCCTGCTCCTGAGATTGCTGTTCCAGGAGCTGTTCCCTGGGGCAGACACAGCGTTTATCAGCATTTAGGGGGAATGGGTAGAGTTCCTAGTGCAAGGCACAAACTTGGCACAGATGGGCTTGCATGTTATGTTATGTTATTTTTGCTTATATAGCGCACAGATTGCGCAGCCAAGAGGCGTCCCGGCGCTTTCCGGAGATGGTAGAACACAACACAACAGATATGAACCCGAACAGCTAAGCTGAAGAAAATAAAAAGGTTTTCAATGCCTTCCTAAAGAGGAGCAGATCAGGGATGGAACGGAGAGTGGCAGGTAGAGAGTTCCAAAGAGCTGCCGCCAACACTGAAAAGGAGCGTCCACCCATTCTAGCTCTTTTAAAGCGTGGCACAGAGACAAGATTTGAGCCGAGGGATTGAAGGGATCTAGAAGGGACATAATGTTGAATTGTCTGCGATAGAATAGGGGGAGAGGCAGACTTAAGAATTTTAAAAGTTAAGCACAGAGCTTTAAACTTAATTCTTTGCCCGACCGGCAGCCAGTGTAGGTCTCGAATAGTACGACGGGCAGAGACAAACTTCGGGAGGCCGTGGTTAAGTAGCTGGGACTCGGGGAAAAAACTAGAGCGCTGCCCGTGGCGCTGAGGCAGGAAATGAGGGGGAGGGGCTAAGTAGAATACTCACTGCCCTCCACAACAATCGGCAAACCGTGGTGGACCGGGGACGGAGCGATAGACCCTTAAGGCCCCCCAACCCAAGAGCCTGAGATTAAGAACCCCCAAAAGATAAGGTTAGGCTAAAAGTATACACACAAAACACACACAATACTGTTGTTAAAGGAGCTTAAAATATTCCACAAGCAACAGAAAATGCAGCCAAATACAATTTGCTTTTTTTAAAAGGTGCCGATAATTATGCAAAACACATTAAAACTTAGAGTAGATAACCAGCACAGCAGCTTGGCACCTCGAACTCGGGTGATCCACTGTCCGCTATATCAGCCATATCACTCAACCACTCTGGACAGACCACCACTGTGTACACTTCCACATCAACAAACCCACTGCCACCAAACCTGCACCCTACCAACCACAAAAGAACTTGAGCAAAGTCTTCAAGGAGCACCTCAACTCCCCCCTCAACCGCAAAGCCCTCTCCACTTCGACCAATGCCATCCTCACAGCAAAAGAACTACACAGATAGATCTACAAATGCGCAGACTAACCCGCCCCCCCCTTCGCAACCCCAACAGACAACGCCCCAGGAAGGCCACCTGGTTCACAGCCAATCTCCAAGAATCCAGGTGCACATGCAGACGTCTAGAGAAGAATTGGCAAAACAGGAATACACCAGAAGACCGCACCACATACAGGAGCGCCATAACAGAATGTCAGCATCTCATCAGATCAACCAAATGAACCTTCATCCAGAACAAAATCTTCACCAACGCCGGCAACTCGAAAGAACTCTTCAGCATATTCCAAAAATTCACCAAACCCCCAGCAAGGCCATGGACATCTCCCCTTCCCAGGACCTCTGCAACAAGCTCAGCTCCTACTTCCATCTGAAAATCAAGTCCCTCTATGACAACTTTAACAAATGAACCCCGGAACCAGCCCCTCCTCCAACAACACCAGCCCAGCAACCATCTAGGCCTGGACCCTAACCACCACGGAAGACACTGAATCAACCATGAAAGGCATCCACTCAGGAGCACCCATCGATGCCTGCCCTCTGCACATCTTACACAGAGCTGCCTACGCCATCGCACCAGAACTACGACGCACCATCAACAACACCTTTGAAACCAACACCTTTTCCGGTTACTGGAAACATGCAGAAGTCAAGCCCCTGCTCAAGAAGCCATCAGCAGACCCTTTGGATCTCAAAAACTATCAACCCATCTCCCTCCTTCCCTTCACGGCCAAAGTCACTGAAAAGACCGTCAACGCCCAACTTATGAAATTCTTCTGAGAGAACTCCATGCTTGACCCTTCCAATCTGGATTACGCAGCAACCATAGCTCAGAGACCGCCCTACTTGTCGCCACAGATGACATCTGCATCCTCCTTGACCAAGGCCACACCGTGGCCCTGATCCTACTCGACCCCTCCGCAACCTTTGACACCGTCTCCCACTGCACACTCACCACCAGACACCACCGCGCCGGCAGATGGGGATCCTTCCTTGAATGGCTCTGCTCCGCTCCTTTCTTAACGGCAAGACCCAAAGAATCGGACTGCCACCCTTCCTCTCAGAATCCACTGAGATCAACTGCAGAGTGCCCCAAGGATCATCACTCAGCCCAACTCTCTACAATATATACATGGCCCCCTGACCGCTATCGTCAGACAGCATGGACTCAACATAGTCTCCAACACCGACGACACCTAGCTCAACTTCTCCCTCACCAAAGACCCCGTCACCACCAGACTCAGCTTTCAGGAAGGTATGAAGGATGTCGCATCCTGGATGTGCAGCAGCTGCCTGAAGCTCAACTGCCCTTGACAGCCCACCCACCTGTACCGACCACGCTCAGAACCTCTGCATCGTACTCGACTCCTTCCTTTCCATGACCTGACTGGCCAACACCGTCGCCTCTACCTGCTTCAAAACACTCTGCAACCTTCGCAAGACCTTCAAATTGATCCCCTCCTCCCCGAATCAAGAAAAACCATCACCCATGCACTCATAACCAGCAACCTAGACTATCGAAACACCCTCTATGCTGGACTCAACAAGTTTCTTCTCTACAAACTGAAGACCATACAGAACACTACAGCCAGACTCGTCCTTGGCATCCCTCGAGAAGAGCACATCACCCAACACCTGCAAGAGCTCCATTAGCTCCCTGTCAAGAAGATAATACCCTTCAAGATACTTACCTACACCTTCAAATGTCTTCAAAACATCGGGTCCCAATACTTCAACGAGAGAATCTCCTTCCACGTGCCCAAAAAAACCTCTGATCCGCCGACCTTGCCCTTGTCAAAACTCTGTGTATCCTCAGAGCCAGAACAGGCAGAAGGGCTTTCTCGTACATCGCGGCCAAGACCTGGAACGAGCTCCTGGTCGACATCAGATGGGCCCCCTCTCTGAACATCTTCAGGAAGACACTCAAGACCTGGTACTTTGACTGAACGTAGCTACTCACCACCACCCCAACGCCAGTGCCTTGAGACCCTCACGGGTGTGTAGCGCGCTTACAATTCCCTGATTGATTGATTGACTGGTTTATGCTAGTTTCTCTTAGAAATGTTATATTGAAGCATACATGTGATGGAAGTAATTTAATGGAAATTCCTAAATTCCTAAAAAATTACCTATGTTAGGTAAGGGTCACTTGATAATACCATGAAACCTCATGAAGTAGCCACTTACTCAGACAGGTCTTAACCCTGTATTATAGTAGTCTTTAGGCTGTTCGACTGCTAAATGACATTTCAACAAGAGATGTTCATATTATTTCCCTTGTTAACGACATGCATGAGTACTGTTCTGATCATTTTCTGTGTAGTTATTATTTATGTGCTATGCAACAGGATGAGATTGTTGAAATAAAACATGTTTAAATATAAAGTGTTTGTTTTTAGTGCAGTACTTGTGTTTGTTACAAAATTGGGTTTGAATCACCATTACATCTCTGGCCCCTTTTTAAGGGATTGTTCCTAACTCATAAAGCATGGACACTACATCAACCAGTGTGTTGAGTAGGGTTCTGTGGCTACAACAACCTGACCTTTTGTGCTCAAGTGTTGGAGCCCTGAACTAAATTCAGGCATCCATGAGTGGCAAAGTCAAACCTTGTAGAACTAATCCAAATGTTTAGTGTACACAACAAAAGGTACAATAAAAAAACAGTGTGGAGGGAACCTATACTTTTTTCAGTGAAACATCTTTGCATTCTAATGCGTATGGGAAAGCGGGACTTTTGTCAGTGTTCCCACACTTTTTGCCCCCATTTTGACTATTAGGTGCTGGTTTTCTCACTTTGATTTTGCCCTGGGCTCTGCTAACCAGGCCCAGCGCCTTTGCTCTGAATAAACATGCATGGTAAATAGGTGCATTTACAATTGGTACTGACAACGAACCTATTAGTCCCGAGTGTATGGTAGGGCATGTAGGTTCAGAGACCCAATAGTTTCAATGCACTTGAGTGAGCACTGTCGTTGTTGCCTGCTTTCATTTTAAAAGTCAGCCATGCTTTACAGACTGCACTTAACGTAATATTAGATTCAAATTCGACCTTGGCATTAAAGGTACTTCCAAACTACTTGTTACATATAACTCACCCCAAGATCTCCCCTTGGCACCCCAGGGGTAGGGTGCCTTGTAACTATAAGCAGGGACATTAGAAAATATGTTTTATAAGCCCTGGTAAGGGGAAAACTACCAATTTAATTTCCCTCATTGTACTACATTAGCACTATAAGCTAACATAGGATAACTTTATTTAAAAATTTAAGTCTAACTATTGACAGGAGTTAACTAAAATGATACTTTGAAGTGTCTAAATAGTTAGAATGAATCCAACAAGTTGCCATGGTTAGATGTATTATAACTATGATAGAAAAGAAGTTATAGAACTTGTTTTCCTGTTATGCCAAAATCCAGCCTTCTAGCAGCCTCACCTGATTGGCAAGTCCTTGACAGCTGAGCAACAATGCTCTGATGAGGTGTGAAGTAGCCTGCATTGAGACAAAGGAGCCATCTGGTTGGAGGAGATCTGCAAGCTGCTGAGCAAAAGATAGGAAGGGGGAAGAGTAGACAAACTGGTCTTCAAAGAGGGAAAGACACTTATGATAGGACTCAGGTCCGCTGCCACTTCTTGCACCCCCATCCAGATGGGAGCCTCAGTAATTGAATTAGCAGAGGGGCTGCTAGGGGAGTGTTAGAGAAAGTAAGCCAAACCTGTAGGTTGGGTCAGTCAGACCCTAAACTCCAAAAGAGATTTTCTCCATTTTTGATTTTGACAAACAATGCTTTCTGGGGAATAGATATACCACACTTTGGAGGAATTTGTCATACCTGATGGTGGCACCCTGCACCTCATTGGTCAGGATTACCTCTCTGCTTGTCACCCAGAAGCATTGATAAAAATGGGAGAGCTGCCCAGCAACTCAGATCCCTACCTTGAAACTTAAAGAAGAAGGAATTCCCTGTTGGACACTTGGAGTGCACAAGCCTAATACGGACTTTACCTTGTTGTGAAAGTTGAAGGAGTGGACTCCCTGAAAGCAGCAGGTTAAAAGAGTTCCACCTGCATCATCACCACCAAGAAGAACTGAGGTGACCACCTTTAACTGGGGTTTGTCAGGTGCATTGTGGGAATTGTAGTCCCAGTAAGCAACTCATAGATTCTGGAGCCTTTGATTGGTGTTGTGAGCAATTTGGAACCCCAAAAGGATATTCTGGAGGCATCTCCAGAGGTTTCATATAATTTGGAGCACTTTAAATGAAAAGCTCTAAACATTGACTGACCCGTCATAGAGAGTCAAGCTGGTACGTCGAACTGTGACCCAGTCTGAAATTCAGGTTTGCCCCGATGAAGCTCCGGAGCTTTTCATCATCAATGAAACTTGTAGGAATTGACAGAGGCATCCCACTGAAGCAAACTATTGTCGTTGAAGCCAAACCTGGCCTGCTGAGGAGACCTGTTCTGTGCTGAGAGAAACAGCTCCAAAAAAGAGTCTAAATCAGAAGGTAAGAACTTGACCAGGCCCTACTGATCAATGAATCCGCCCATGCTCCACTAAAAATGTTACTTTGTGCCGGTACAGTCTGACCTGATGTCCCAAAGTGGCGCTTTTGGCTCTCAGGGACTAGAAAAGTGTTTATTATTTAAACATTCATATCTCAAGTTCCCCACATTGCATTTTTGTCATTATGGTTTCATTTTAAATAATACAAAATATTCCCTGTTTCCATAAGTTGGTGTTGGATTTGTATGGTGTGTTGTGTCTTACTTATTTAAAGTATTAGTATTTTTAAATTCTTTACACACCTGTCCCCTAAGTTAAGCCTGCCTTCTCTAAGTCAACTACCAAGGGTTGAGCAAGGGAGTAATTTATTCAGACCTTGACTGGACCTTATGTTGTGATTGTGGCCTTATTACTAGTGGTAGGCACCATCACCTGCTGATAAACCATCTTACAACAATGCAAATATAATTAAACACAAGCAGACTGTTGCATTGACTAGATATAACATGTTTTCGTAAAAGTAAAAGATAAAACATTTAAAAGTAGGAGTATTTTTAGGTGCCACTGAGAAAACCAAATAGTGTCCAAGAAAATGCAAATTAATATATTAATACAAATATTTTTCTCTCAGCACGTTTTTCCTGTAGGTATGCAGATTTCAGCTAAATACAAGAATTGGATAGATGTGTTGGCCGACAGCCCTACCATGTTTAACATCTACATGAGACCATTGGCTGAAGTGGTGCTTCCCTGGGAAATCCAGCTCATCACCTACGCCGATGATACACAGTTGATTGTCTCCTTGGCAAGGGATGAGGCCATAGATGAAGGGATCGGTAACCTTACCCCCTGTCTCACCAAGGTGATGGAGTGGATGACCTCCTCTTTCTTAAAACTCAACGGGTCGAAAACTGACATTATGCTTCTGGGCTATAAAGCTCCCCTCAACCTTGAACCTTGGTGGCCTAACTGTCTTGGCCCTCCACCCCCCCCCCCCCCAAACCCAAATAAAGAGTTTAGGTGTGTGGCTTGATTCAACCTTGGGATTCCAAGTTCAGGCAAAGAAGGTGGCCGTGACCTGTTTTGGACTGATCAGGGTCCTCAGGAAGGTCTTGACCCTCCTTCCCTTTGAGGCTAGACGTATGCTGGTCTAGTCGTTGATTCTTTCACGGCTGGACTATGCAAATGCAGTCTACTTCGGGGCCCCAGCAAGCACCATCCAAATCCAGCAGTCAGTGCAGAATTGTGCAGCTCGACTGTTGATGAACATACCTAAACGCAGCTCGGCTAAAGCCGCATAGCAGCTTCTCCATTGGCTGCCGATTCAAGAGAGAGTGACGTTTAAGGTCATGTGTATGGCACATAAGTCTATCTGTAATGGGGTCCGACTATCCTACATCCCTTGTTTTGTTGTCACATACCCTGCAGATCTCCAAGATCCAATCAGCAAAATCTGCTGGTAATACCAAGGGTGAAGCGAGCCCGAATGGGAGGCCGCCAGCTCTCCTTCCTGGCAGCTAAGTGCGGGAACAACCTACCAGACAACATCAGGCTTGAAAGAGACCATCTCGCCTTTAGGAAGCAACTGAAGACACATTTATTCCATTGAGTGTCTCTGGGTACTCCACTGGTCTTATAGCGCTGGGACGCCTAAGGGTAGCCATGCGCTCTATAAAAGTGTATTCATTCATTCATTCATAGTTGAGGTTTGGCAGAATACTAACATGATATTGGTCACTTTACTTACAGTTCCTTTATGCTTTGGATCATTTCTATGTATTTTAGATGGGTTCATTATTTGGACATCTTTCACATCCCATGTGCCAATGCTCCTTAATCTTGGGATTTGATTTCTAGCTCCACTTCGACTTGAATCATAGCTTGCTAGCTCTTGTCCACAATATCCGCTACCGCCTCATGGTTACATGACTAATAAAAATCCCAGATCTGGTTTATTTGCTTTTTAGTGAATTTTCTTTCAGAGTGTCTGAATTACCTTAGAGGTGTAGTTGAATATGGCCCATATAGACTCTAACTAGAAATTGTCAATTATAATGAGGTCAAGATTACAGATGTTTGCACTGAAGTTCTGGTCTTCTTTGGTGTAAGAAAATGTGTTATTAGTTGTGGAGGTCATGAGTCCTTCCCCAGTAATAAGTCCATAATCATGTTAAGTCTAAAACACAGGTTCCAAAATAAATCTAGGCCCTTGAAATCTTTGTAATAGAGCAGGAAGGCGTAACTTAAGGGAAAGTGTATACTGTAAAGTTTTTAGCACTACTAAATGTTGAAACAACACAATAAAAATCTCACAACTATCATAAAATTTTACTAAGAAAATTGATTCCAAAATCACTAAAATCCAATTAGGGGAACAAGAGATATGAATTTGCAAATTTTAGGACCAAACGCATTAAGAAAAATGAACACACACCTCAAGCATCACTCCACCGGTAGGGCAAGGCTGCAGGCTATAACTTGCAAAGTTCTTTTGAATTCAGATAGCCCTTGGAGGAGGTGCAGCTGAAATGGTTTAGATGGAAAAACTCAGTGGCATATGTACAAGTGAAGTGGCAGAGTGAGGCGTTAGCCTTCTTGGCTTAACTCGTCACTCCGCCACTTTAGAACGCAAGGCTGCACCATATTTACAAGAATGTAGTGCAGCCCGGCGTTTCCCCCTGTGCTGGTGCTACACTTTACAGCATTGCACCAATACAGGCACCCTTGAACCAAAGTACAAGTGTGTCTACATGCCGAGGAAGATTGTTTATGTGCAGTAAGGCCCCCCTTCCTGCAACTAAGCAATCTTAAAATGCTGCTTTGTAACTTCTATGCAAAATAGAATTTTTTTAAATCCTGCACATAAACAATCATTTGGCTTTTGCTGTTGTCATGTGTGCTGCACAACGCAGCACACAGAAAAACAGCAAAAGCGAGGAGAAATGAAACATTTCTCCTTGTTGCTCCAGGGTTAGACCAGGTTTTCCCTGGTCTTAATTCTGGCACAGCCTCCTGTTTACGCCTCCCTTATAAATACGTGGCAGCATCAGAATCAATGGGTTTTGAGGTGGAACGCCTACTGCAACACCTATTGCCCTCCCCTTTAACACAAAGGGGTCGATTCCGATCCGGTAAAATGCGCTCCGAATCGTCGTACAGAGAGTTTTTTCCCCATACGAATCGTACCCGTAGACGTACGACGAAGTACGATCCGTACCAGGTGCCAAACTCCGTACGAGTCGTACAGGACTCCGTATGACTCAAATCTTCGTACGAGTCTCACTCGGAACCGGCTGTACACAACATCACTACGGTTCGCGGCTGGTTTTTACGACCCAGCAAGTACGATTCGTGTCGGGTACGCGGCGTACGACCCTTTTCCTACGGGAGCCGAAAACAGTCGTAAACGCAGAGTTCGCGCCAAAACAGGTACGGAACGCCCCTCCGGGTACGGCACGTACCCCCCATGATCGCAGGGGTACGCGCCGTACCCCTGTGATCATGCGGGGTACGTGCCGTACACCCAGCGTACATGGGGTACGCACCGTACCCCATGTACGGTGGGTGTACAGCACGTACCCCATGTACGCTGGGTGTACGGCACGTACCCCGCATGATCACAGGGGTACGGCGCGTACCCCTGCGATCATGGGGGGTACGCGCCGTACGGTGTGTAGGTGATCGTGCGCTTTTCCGTACGAATCGACGTGTACCGTACGAATCGCGTCCGGGTCGGCCGATCGGGATCGGAATCGTCCGGTCGTACGGCGTCCGTACGAGTCGTACGGAAACGACTCCGGATACGATTCGTACGGACGGGGATTTTACCGGATCGGAATCGACCCTAAAGTGTAGTTTGAAAGGGGGCCTTCTGTACAAGTCAGTGTTAGGCCACGTTAAGTGCCTTAATGCTGCCTTGCAAAGAAGGCGAGGCCCCTATCGCCATCACTGAAAGTGATGTTGTGATTGCGATAGGGGCTTGTACATATGCCCCTCAGAGTGAGGAAATTATACCTGTTTGCAACTTTCCTGGTTGGAATTGATATTTGCTAAAATGAACTCTTTTTCAGCTCAAAACCCTCCAGCAGGGCAAACTTGGAAGCTACATCTGGCAATGTCCTCTCAAAGTCAAGCTCCTTTGCCATGAGAGCCAGCTGAGCTTCTCACGTGTTGTAAGTCCAAAGATTTTCTAAGACTCATACTTTCTGGAGCAGCTCTCTTGGCCACATCTTAGGATTCCAGGAATTCAGAGACAGCATTTGGTGCAAGGACTCACTTCTTCCCAGGTTACGAGTGCAATCTTGTCCACGTTCGGTTGTTACTGGTCGATCTGTCACTTCAGAAAAAAGGCATCTAGCAGCTTCTTGTTTCGCTGTTGCTTAATAGGAGTTCAGCCAACTGACACTTGGCCTAAATTTCTCAGTCCTGGATACTATTGGGAGCAGTTCCAGTACTTCAGGTCTACAAACACATCATAGACAGTAGTTGAGTCCTCTTCTGTTTTTCTGCAGGTAGAGATGTGTTCTTATGTTCTTATGAGCTGTGGATGAGGTGCCGCTTGAGTGGGATTCACTAGCCAGTGGAAGAAAGTGACTCCTGCTCACTCCCTAATCAATTAGACAAAAACATCCCAGGAAACCAATTCCCACCTTTGCAGCACATATTTTTGCCTCACGGCAAACCTTCCCACAGTGCAGTCATCTGAGGCAAATTCAATATGTTATGTTATGTTATGTTATGTTATAAAATTTTATAGAGCGCGCAGCTGCCCCAGCGAAGGGGCGTCCCGGCGCTAAAATCCAGAGCAAAGAAAAGAACCATGAGCGAAGCAGTGAATGAACACCTCCAACAAAAAAATTTACAGAAATAAATGAGTTTTTATCGCTTTCCTGAAAACATACAGACTTTGAATTTCTCTGATGTAGGAGGGGAGAGCGTTCCAAGCTTTAGCTGCCAAGAAGCGGAAAGAATGTCCTCCCGCTCTACTACGCTTGACCCGAGGCACTTCGACCAAATTTTGGCCAGCAGAGCGTAATGGAGCATACAAATTCAGAAGCGGGCAGAGCATCCTGGGAGTTGCCAGTCTTAAGATTTTAAACGAAATACAGAGAATCTTAAACTGTATTCGTTGGGCTACAGGTAGCCAGTGGAGCCTTCGGATGGTCGCAGAAATCGGGCTGAATTTAGGCAAGCCTACTAGAACTCTAGCCGCTGCATTTTGAATGCGTTGCATTCGGACAATTACTGCCTGATTTACACCCAGCAGTAAGCAAGCCTAGACATCACTGTGGCCTGGATTATCATCTGTCTGGTCTCAGAGTCAAAAAATGTCATGACAGGTTTCAGACTCCGCAGGATGCCAAAACAAGTGGCAGCAACTTTCTTTGTATGGGTGGAAAAGCTAAGAGTCGAATCTAGCCAGACTCCAAGATTTTTCACCTCTGTCTTCGGTTCAGGAGCCTTCCCCAAAGTAGCTGGCCACCAATAGACTCCCCATAAATGGGTGTTCCTACCAACCAGTAGAACCTCAGTACATGTCTGAACACTTTTACCATTGGAGGCAGTTTATGGAGCAAGGTTTCGCTCGTAAAGAAACTTGCTCGAACTCTATACTCTCGAAATAATATATAATATTCTAATAAACATATTTTGTCTTATTAACAGTGCAAAACAAGACATTTCTAGTAAGTTGGGGAAGCTTGACAATGTGCTTCTTACTAATCATAACTCGAGTAACCTAATATGGCCACCGCAACACAGGAACTTTTCTGCACATGCATCTGTCACACTCACGTGACTTGACGTACTTTCTGCTTTGATGGGAAAACTTTGCTTCTGCGCACTAGAACTAAAGATGGCTGCTCTATGTTTTCATGTGCTAACGCTTGCATTGCAGCTTTACTAAATTGTTCATTCCGCTTAATTCCTAAACGCTATAGTTAAAATAAAGTAATGGGAATAGAGTAGAGATTAGTGGTATACAGTGCATGAGTCCACAAGCTATGGCATTGAATCTATGCCAACAACAGTCTTGCCTGCGATGCTCCTGGGAAAATGAAATATTGACCCACGGAAAGGAAGACAACTTACCAATCTTCGTATACAGTGTATTTGTTATTGAAACATCCATTGTTGGGAGGAATAAAAGTGCATGGGAAAATAAAACTATGGGAGGGAACATTAATTTGAATATATGAATCAAGTGACCTCATGATTCACTGACAGAATATCGAAATCAAAAAATCGACATACACAAATATCGAGTCAAAAATATCGAAATACAAAATATCGACAGCCTATCTTCAAACAGGTAAGTACCAAAATTTCGACTCCAAAATATCGACTTACAAAAATATAGACAGTAAAAATATCGATTTTTTTAAATGTCTTAAAATTAAGTTAAAAATAATATATATAAATATATTTAATATAAACTTAGAAATAATTATTAAATAAATGTAATATTAATAAATAATTAATATAAATAAAAAAATGATATCACCAAAAATAATACATATATATATATATATATATATATATATAAACATATTATTAAATAAACATATTAATATAATATAATTTAATTTAATTTAATTTCATTAAATTAATTTAATTTTACTTTATTTTTACACTGTACCCCTGTACCCCAAAAACCCAAAACTGACCCTGAACCCTAAAAATACCCCTTTACCCAAAAACTAAAAACTGACCCTGAACCCTAAAAATACCCCTTTAGCCAAAAACTAAAAACTGACCCTGAACCCTAAAAATACCCCTTTACCCAAAAACCCAAAACTGACCCTGAACCCTAAAAATACCCCTTTACCTAAAAACCAAAAACTGACCCGGAACCCTAAAAATACCCCTTTACCCAAAAACTAAAAACTGACCCTGAACCCTAAAAATACCCCTTTACCCCAAAACTAAAAACTGACCCTGAACCCTAAAAATACCCCTTTACCCAAAAAGCCAAAACTGACCCTGAACCCTAAAAATACCCCTTTACCTAAAAACCAAAAACTGACCCTGAACCCTAAAAATACCCCTTTACCCAAAAACTAAAAACTGACCCTGAACCCTAAAAATACCCCTTTACCCAAAAACCCCAAACTGACCCTGAACCCTAAAAATACCCCTTTACCTAAAAACCAAAAACTGACCCTGAACCCTAAAAATACCCCTTTACCCAAAAACTAAAAACTGACCCTGAACCCAAAAAATACCCCTTTACCCAAAAACCCAAAACTGACCCTGAACCCTAAAAATACCCCTTTACCCAAAAACCCAAAACTGACCCTGAACCCTAAAAATACCCCTTTACCCAAAAACTAAACACTGACCCTGAACCCTAAAAATACCCCTTTACCTAAAAACCAAAAACTGACCCTGAACCCTAAAAATACCCCTTTACCCAAAAACTAAAAACTGACCCTGAACCCAAAAAATACCCCTTTACCCAAAAACCCAAAACTGACCCTGAACCCTAAAAATACCCCTTTACCCAAAAACCCCAAACTGACCCTGAACCCTAAAAACACCCCTTTACCCAAAAACTAAAAACTGACCCTGAACCCTAAAAATACCCCTTTACCCCAAAACCCAAAACTGACCCTGAACCCTAAAAATACCCCTTTACCCAAAAACCCAAAACTTAAATTTAATTTCCAAAACCAATTACTTTTATTTACTAAGTAAATTTTATTTAATGGTCAATTATTAATTAATTAACAAATTTAATTAATTAACATATTTAATTAGTTATTATTAAATTACTCCCCACCCTATCCCCCTATAAACTCACAACCCACTACAGAAATTAATTTACTAATTATTATTTATTTATTCTTTAAATATTTATAATTACCAACTATATTTTAATTATTTACCAAATAATAATTAATTAACAATTATTATTAATTTACATATGTAATTAATTAAATTTAAATTACTTCCCACCCTATTCCCCTATAAACCCACAACCCGCTAAAAAAATAATATAGTAAAAAGTAATGATTTATCAATTATTCAATTATTATTAATTACCAATTATAATTAAATTAATTAACAATTATTAATTATTTAACAATTACTATTATATTACATTTTTATATAATTATATTTAAATTACTTCCCACCCTATTCCCCTATAAACCCACAACCCGCTAAAAAAAAATATAGTAAAAAGTAATGATTTATCAATTATTCAATTATTATTAATTACCAATTATAATGTAATTAATTAACAATTATTAATTAATTAACAATTACTATTATATTACATATTTATATAATTATATTTAAATTACTTCCCACCCTATTCCCCTATAAACCCACAACCCGCTACAGATTTATATTACACAATTATTACAAATTATAAAACACCTAATTTGACATATTTTTGTTGTCTCTATTCTATCTACTCGATATTATGTCTAGTTTATATTTTTGAATCGATATTTTTGCTATTAATATCGATAGTAATCGATATTTTTGTAGTCGATATTATGTCTGGTCGATATTTTGTCTAGTCTATATTTTTGACTCGATATTTGTGTATGTCGATATTTGTGAGGTCGAAATTATGTCTGTGTACCGACCTCATAACTAGTCTGGTGTGATGACCTCTCCTTGTCTTTTGACCAATCAAATTGAGGAAGTGCACACATTTGAAACATTGGGGGTGGTACACTGCCCTGCAAAATGGTATAACTAAGGTAGGCTTAGCTAGTTGGATTGTCCGACTTGTCCGAATAGCTGACCTGTCACTGACCCAACGCACTCAATAGGCGATTAAGAACAGAGGTGCTGGCGGAGCACTCTGTCAGAAGATTGGGGAGCAGAGGTGCTGGCTGAGCACTCTGTCAGAAGAATCGATAACCCAATCAGGGTTCTGGGAAAGAGTTTGATTACCAAATCTGGGTTCCTGAGGGAGAAGATTCGCTAACCCAAGCAGGGTCCAACCGTTGCACTTAGCTGAGGTTACCTGTTTCCAACCTGAATCCATCCTAATTTGGTCTTCATTGGTTCTGATCTACACCTGTGCCGTCTTACTGGCATCTGAACTACAAGTCTTCTTTTTTTATCCCAGCCCATGGCTGAGGGTTGGTCTTCACACCATTCTAGGTAAATATAAAATTCATGAGGGTATGTCATCGTACTGTTTCCCTTTTCTTACCCTTCCTATGTTTCAATGCTTAAAGAAAGTTTTTGCATCAACTTGCTTTGATTATATTCTTTCTAATTGAATGTGCTTTAATTGAATTGGTATGGACTCTGACATTTAAGAATTTACATAGATAAAGTGTTAAAATCTTTCCCGAGTCTGTGGGTATTTTATGAGTGCAAATGTTGATTTACTGCCTATTTTCTTGCTAACTCCCTTGATCCCTTAGGACTCTAGATACCGGTGACTATAATTGGCAAGTCAAAGGTATAGGTCCGAAAAGGTTAAATTAAATTCTGATTTAGTGTAGGTTTACCTGTTTAAAGTGTGTATGTTTTTATGGGCATAGGTGAGTATTGTAAAATCCTGAGCAGGTAAGCCTGCGCTCTATCACAGTTGGTGTACCAGCCAGGGGTGTGCTTAGAGAAATCAGTAGTTCTTTCCTCATCACCTACACAAAACTGGTACTGAGATCAACTCCCCCACCAACTGGATTGGTGCAAAGCTGGCTACTGATGGCCCAAGGATCAAAGCTTTCTCTTTCCCAGGCATCCTGCAATACTTAAGTATGAATGGCAAGCCTTACCCAGGTCCCTTTTAAGTTATTGAAGTTCCTAAGCCCTCACCAACTGCCCTTCTTGAACTGAGAAGGGAGACATATCTTGTAACCAGGATTTTCTACTAAAAGGCCTAAGCCATTGTTATTGTTCTGGGAGTAGTTTTCGCTCTTCATTGAGGAGTACCACCAGCAGGGGCCAGCTGGTGGCAGACTAATATAATTTGCCTTCTGGTTGTTCAGACAAAGTCTAACTTTTTTAATGTTTATTACATTACATTTCTTACATATTTATTAAAAACCTGACTTTACCAGTTAAAAAACTTTAAATAAACATTAAATATAGTGATTGATAATTCCAGTAAGTTGTCCCAAATCAAATATAACAGAGTTATGACTGTATTCTGAACTTTAGCTTCATTTTTCTCATGGAAATAACTTTTGTAAGTTAATCATTGTAAGTAAATGTCAAAACCGCATTCTTTCATTTATTACATTTAAACATTAGGCACCCTACCTTGTCAGTTACAAGACTTACACAGGGTTAACTTTGTTAATGTAAAGTCAAATGTAATTGACATATGTTAATCCAACCACTGCCGTACAGGCCTTTGGCCAGGCCCTGTAGTCAACCCCCAAAAAGACAACACATGCCCCATTCCAGGGCCGCTTTTGGCCCCGGCTACCCCATCCCCTGGGGTCTGGCAATATATCTCAGGGGGAGGGGACAAACAGCCTCCTCCCCAGGCTGATATAAGTCCAGTGGACCCTATCCCCCAGGACCTGGCACCATGATTAATGAGTAGAGGGGAATGTGCATGAGTGGCTGTGTGGATCCATGAGTGGTGAATGGATGGTTTTGGAGTCTGTGAGTGTATGTGTGAGTGGCTGTCTAGGTGTGTGAATGGTTGTGAATTTGTGTCTGTGAGTGTTCGAGTGACTGTGTGAGTGGGTGTGTGAGTGCATGTGTTAGTGTCTGGGTCTGTGAGTTTGTTTTTGAGCGGATTTTAGGTCTGTGAGTGGGTGTGTTAGTGGTTGTATAAGTGTTTAATGGTTTTGTGAGTGTGTGAGTGGTTTTGTAAGTCTGTGAATGAGTTTGTGAATGGATGTGTGGGTATGGTGGTAGTTGTGTAGCTGTGTAAGTGGGTGAGTGAGTGGGTTAGTGGGTATGTCAGTAGGTGGTGTGAGTCGTTTTGTGGCACTGTGAGTAGGTGTGTAATTTGCTGTAGGGGTGTGTGAATGTGTGTGTGTGAGTGTGTGTGCGTGAGTATTTTTTTGGTCCGTGATTGGGTGTGTGATTGGCTCTATGGGTCTGTGAGTGGGTGTGTGAGTGGTGGTGTGGGTGTATAAATGTGAATTTTCATTGTGTGAGTGGGTGTGTGAGTGCATTTGGGAGTGGCAGTGATGGTCTGTGAGTGAGTATGCGACTGGCTGTATAAGTGTGTATGTGGGTGCGTGAGTGCCTATGCAGGTCTGTGAATTAGTGTGCGAGTGCTTCTCTGGGTCTCTGAGTAGATGTATCAGTGACTGTATGGGTTTGTGAGTACCTGCATGGATGTGTGACTGGGGGTGTGAGTGGTTGCGTGCGAAAATGTGTGAATGGGTCTGTGAGTGAGTAGATATGTTTTTAAGTGGAGTCTGGTCTGCAGATCTGCTGCACATTCACAAGAGGGGACACACTAAGCACCATGGAGGAACCGCATATCCTCTTGCATGCAAACAAACTAAAAATCCACAATTTCTTACGCATTAGGAGTACCTCACAGATGCCTCCATTAGTCCCAGGGGGCATAATAATATTACACAGACCTATAATGTTACTTTAATCTTTGTTTTTTTCAGTGAATTGGAAGGGTTTTCAAAAAATGAAAATATATTTAAAAATACATAGAAACTAACTACTCCCACAATGTTTGTGCTGAGAATGTTCAACTGTTTCATATCTTTGGAATAGTAATGAGAAATCATCTTTAGTGGTAAAGATGAAGTTAACATCAATATTTTAGAAATGTCTCTTTTAGGAAGTGTGAATTGGAATCTTAACAATGGTTTAAGATCAGTTACAAAAGACACTTTGGGAAGTACTCATGGGAAATGGGGGCTGTCCCTAATATCTTGGAATATTGCTGGACTTATATGCAGATTGGAGGATGATGCGTGGTTGGATTATGTAGGAGCTCAGGGGATCCTGTGCTTACAGGAGACTTGGACTAGGACTGCCTGTGACATTGAGGGCTTTCAATCATTTAATGTTTTGGCCGTTCCATCGACATCTGGGAGGGCAAAGGGTGGTATAATGACAGCGTTGTCCATAAAACTACAGAAGTTGACAACTTCGAAACTGGTGGACACAAATTGGTACCAATTGCTGTTACTGGAGCATCTTTTCCCAGAACCTGTGTTGTTAGTCAACTGGTATCACAATATCTTTAATGGACGTGATATATCGATAATCCAAAGTCTGGAGGAAGCAGTGGGCAAAGCACGAAGCGAGCACCCATTATCGTCTGTCATTTGGGTCGGCGATTTTAACTGTTCGTTGTGCAGTTTTGGAGGTTCGAATGTGTGCGGTTTGGAGGACTCAAATACACAGCCCTTGACTCACTTCAAACACACACCCCAGGGGGACGCTTTGAATAACATTATTATTCTGAATGACTTGTGTGTGGTGGAACCCTGGTCAGCCCCTAATATACCGCAAATACCAACTTTCCAGGGTACAAGGGGAGAGATGAGTACCATTGATTTTGTCCTGGTGTCCAGTAGCTTTCTTTAATATGTCGACAAACTCGAGGTGGTGGCCAATCCCGCAAGTGATCATAATCCCTTAATGTTGTCATTGTCCTTGCCAGTACAAGAATCATCAAAGATTTGGGATCAGTCAATTAAGTACAGCAAGAATCAGGGTGTCAGTTTAAAATGGGGGAAGGTAGATACGATAACATTGGATGATTATATCTTTGACAGTTGTAAAACGGAAATGGAATCATGTCTACTCCCAGCACCTGACCCTCACAAGGTTATTGAGAGTTTCGAGAAATTGTGTGGGCATGTAGCAAAGCACCTTAGGAAACCCAAGGGAAAGGGTGGCCAAAAGGCCTTTAGATGGTTTGATTCTGTGTGTTCTACCACACATAAATCCCTAAAATTAGCCTTGTACCAAAAACCAAGAAATATAGAACTTGTAAGAACTAGTAGAAAGGCTTATAGGGAGGCTATTGTTAAAAGAAAGCAGGATCTAAAAAACACTGCTTGGGAAGACCTAGAAAAGGCTGCAGAACTAAAAGATAGTAGGCTTTTTTGGGAGGTCCTAAACCGCCCCCTTTTTAAGAATGATAATAAAGAAACCATAGTTATGCAGGTTACCGCTGATCAGTGGGAACTACATTTTAGTAAGATTTTTAATCCTAATTCTATTTTAACAATGGAAAGAACGGATAGCACAGAGGATCTGGCGATACCACCCTCGGCTTTGACCCTCAGCTCTTCATTTACACTGACAGAGATTGAGGAAGCCTTAGGGAAGGGTTCACCACTAAAAGCTCCAGGCCCAGATGCTGTCCCTTTGGACCTTTTTAAACATAATGTTAGTTTGTGGGCACCCTTATTATTGAATGTATTTAAGGCTGTTGTGGTCGATCGCATCCCTGGTTCTTGGAAGGAGGCAATTGTAGTGCCGATCTTCAAGAAGGGCGATAGGTGCGACCCATGTTGCTATCGTCCTATATCCCTAATAGATGCCTCATGTAAAATCTTGGGCAGGGTTATCCTAGCTAGACTAGAAAGCTGGGCAGATTCAACAGGTCTTATAGTTGATTCCCAATACGGTTTTAGGCAAGGAAAGGGGACTGTCGAGCATGAAGGCAAAAAAGTCTGCAATACATCTTGCCTTTATGGACTTGTCGAGTGCTTTCGACACTGTTTGTAGACACAAGTTGTGGCAGATGATGGATGACATGGGCTTTGAGGAACCTCTGGTCACACTGCTTCGAAGGTTACATGCAGCAACAACTGTAGCAATTAGATTTGGTCCTGGAGGTGAATTGACAAAAACAATTCCATCAACTGAGGGTGTGCGCCAAGGATGCATTTTGGCGCCTTTCCTTTTTTTGGTATACACGAACGGTTTAGAAAAGCACTTATTAGACCAGGATTGCGACTTTCCAAAAATCAATGGCAAAAGTATCCCCATGCTTTCCTATGCAGACAATACTGTCTTAATGACCCTAACTGGAAATAGCATGCAAGTATGTTTAGATGCCTTTAATACTTTCATGCTGGACCTTGACTTAAAGGTAAACTTTACCAAATCTTTTGTAATGAGTTGTGGTCCTAAAGGGTCAAACATCAGGAAGTTTGTGGTAAATAATCGCTTAATTGGAAAGGTGGATAATTTCAACTACCTAGGTAATTTGTTTAATAACAAACTAAGCTGGACTCCACTTATGAAAGTTCGAGCCCAGAGTGCGACCCGGGCAATAGAGGGCATCTTCCGCTTTTGTAGCAAACTGGGCCAAAAACATGTTACGCACCTCAAAACCCTCTATATGTCTAAATGTTTATCAGTGGCCACCTACGGGGCAGGGGTTTGGGGGACCGAAACACCAACTGTGATACAGGTGGTGGAAAATAATTTTATAAAAAGGGTTTTATCAGTCCCCAAAGGCTCCTCAAACATCTTTTGTCACAAAGAAATGGGAATGGTCAGTGTATCTGATACGATTCGTTTGTCCCCTTTATTGTTATGGGGCAAAATATGGCGATCCGAAGACTTGCAACTTACTAAAGATATCATCATGGATTGCATGGCTTTAGAAAATTCAAAACAGATCCCTTGGTTGTCCTATGTTTGCAATATGTTAAATAAGATTGGTCTGGGTTTCTTTTATGACAACCCAGAAGAAATAGAGGGAAACCAAAAGGTGGTCATAAAGACAATGTACTGGAAATCACTGAATTCACCACCTTTGGATGATGTTAATGTTCATGTTCGTAAGCCCCAACTTCAGTTCTATTTAACATTTACTCTCAATGTGCAATGGCGGTTCTTATTAACAAGGTTTAGATTGGATATTTTGCATTTTCTGCTTGCTTTCCCGAAACAAGGGGGTTGGTGTGAGAGGCTGCCCCCTTGCCCATGTAATAACAGGGTTAGTCAAAGCACCATACATGTGATCCTTTTTTGCTCCTTATATCAAGAGCCAAGAATTCGGTTTATCAAACCAATTCTGAAGGGGCGGCAACCTTGTACTTATAAGGAAGGGTATGATTACTTGTCTTCATTATCCTCTGCTGAAACCTGTTGTGCCATGCTAAATTTTATTAGAGTTTCGCTAAAGATTAGGAAGGACTATGGCTAGTACCAAAATGCACACACTGTTTTCTGCCCAAAATCTGTATATATGATTACAATGGTCCTTTTATTATGTCTTATAAATTTGTGTAAATTGTGTATTTTTCTCTTATATGAGGTACGATGGTTTGTATGTCTAGTACTTTTATGATCCATTTTTATTAATCGAATAAAGTTTTGAAACGAAACGAGTTAGATAATGTAAAATACAAAAGCACAGTACCAGAGAAGGAAACAAACCATTGATGGAAAAAGGGGTAGGAGAAAATAGAGAAAAGAGGTGAAGAAATAATGCAAGATTACATCTAATTTTCTAACAAGTGATACCCTACACAAATTTAAAAAATATATAAAAATACATAATTTATTGATAAGACAATAATAATGACGACAATAAAACAACAGTTGCACTCAATAAGTTACACAAACAACCATAAAGGTTGTGTAAAGATAAAAAGTGGCTGAGGAAAATTACACATATTTAGTTTGAACAAGACAAAAACAAAACATAGCAAAGAATGCGTCCTCTTCAATAAATGCCACATGTAGGTGTGAACAGCATTTGGACCACATTAAAGTTTGGTGGTCATCATCAGGGCAAACAATAATGAATACCAGAGCTTCCAATAGAAAATGACAACAGAAATTTAAGAGACGAATATACAGGTGGGTGTCAGAAAATTATGCTGGGGTCATATTGTAGCATAAGATCACACATGATGACAAAATCAAGAAAAAGGAAAGTTAACTGAGAAATACCAATCACTAAATAGAGAAAAAGAAAATATTTAAATAAAAATAAAAAGTTTAAAAGAGCCAAACCCAGACTCAATCACAACACCCAATTAATGAGATTTCAAAGAATTGCACAGGGGAGTACCAACACCACATGAAAATGAAAACTGGATACAAATCCAAATGGGGACATCAAATAAAAGATGAAGGGTGTTTCCTAAACTAATTTAGGAAATGACCAGTAGAATCAGTCACCTAATAATGAAGAGTCCATAGCATGGAAATAGGTGCGCTCCACTAGCTCCAAGCTCAATTGCACCAATATAAAATGAAAAAAGCGCCCCCTATAAGTACAAAAGAGGCAGAATTACTCAACTGAAACAACTGACAAAGGTCTACATAAAATATAAAATATAGTCAGTCCATACCCATATCCCCTGGAAATTTAGCGGTTAAAGGCTCATGTAAATCAGATATAGGCTCACAATATGGCAGCATCAAGTAGCTCAGTGTGAATTGACTGGACATCAAGTCACAACAAGGATAAAACAAATCAGAGTTGGAATAGGTTGCCACAAGAGTATTGCGGAACAGTGTCCAACACAAGGAAAACTCTTTACCTGCTCAGACTTCCTCAACCACTTTTTATGTTTACACAGTGTATTGTCTTTATGGTTATTAGTATAAGTGATTGAGTACCACTGTTGTGTTATTGTCGTATCAATACAATTTGTATATACATATATATTCACTGAAAAAACCATAGGTTATAGACCATATATAGTTAGGAATTAGCATTTACAAAACCTTGACAATTCACTGAAAAAAACCATAGGTTATAGACCATATATAGTTAGGAATTAGCATTTACAAAACCTTATTTTACTCACACAAAACCATTGAAATTCCATATATAGTTAGTTGTACTAACTATATATCGCGCACCCGCAATCCACTGCTGATCATGTCACATATTACATCATTCATGACATGGTCAGTGACATCACTGATGACATCACTGATGACATCTCAAATGACATCACTGATGACATCACTGATGACATCTCAAATGACATCACTGATGACATCACTGATGACAACATTCAGTGACTGTATGTTTCTGTAAAGTTAAAATATGTCTTACATATTGAAGAATGAGTCGATTTATAAGTGTCTGGATGAAGGATTTAGTAGGTGCATGACTGACTGTATGAGTGAGTGATTAAATGTGTCTCACTGAGTGCATGGGTTAGTGACTAAACTGTCTTAATGTGTGCATCATTATATCTGTTGTTCTGTAAACTGCTGCATGTGTTGATCAGTAGCTATATGAGTAACTATATGGGTTATTGATTGGTTGCCCATGTATTTGTATGGGAGACTGAGTGTGTGTGTGGGTGTCTGGGAGGTGTATGACTCTGTGCATAGATGTGTGAGCAGTTGATTCACTAGATGTATCGGTTCAAAAGTGCATGTGGAAACAGCTGTATGGGCGGTTGACTGTGTGCATGAGTGTATTGGTGAGTGAATGGAAATCTCAGTGCTACATGTCAAAGTAAGTACATATGTAAAACACAGTACATGTGAGAGTTGACATATATAAATAACTGTGCATAAGAGCCAGTGAATGTGTGAGTGGCTGTATGGATCATTGTGAACTTGTATCCGGGATTGTATAAGAGAGTAAATATGTGTTAGTATGTGTTTGAATAAGTAAGGTGTGTATAACTGTATAGTTGAGAAAATGGAGGTGTGATTGATTCTTTGCATGACTGACTAGGTGTGTGTGTAACTTCATGGATGAGTGACAGTCTGTGAGTGTCTGTTTACACTGAATGTATCTAAGGTTATATTAGAGTCTGAAGAGGTTCATCGTATTATCACATAAATGATGTCATCAGTGATGTGATCAGTAATGTCAAATGAGATGTCATCAGTGATGTCATCAGTGATGTCATTTGAGATGTCATCAGTGATGTCATCAGTGATGTCATTTGAGATGTCATCAGTGATGTCATCAGTGATGTCACTGACCATGTCATGAATGATGTAATATGTGACATGATCAGCAGTGGATTGCGGGTGCGCGATATATAGTTAGTGCAACTAACTATATATGGAATTTCAATGGTTTTGTGTGAGTAAAATAAGGTTTTGTAAATGCTAATTCCTAACTATATATGGTCTATAACCTATGGTTTTTTCAGTGAATTTTCAAGGTTTTGTAAATGCTAATTCCTAACTATATATGGTCTATAACCTCTGTTTTTTTCAGTGAATTTCAATGGTTTTGTAAATGCTAATTCCTAACTATATATGGTCTATAACCTATGGTTTTTTCAGTGAATTTTCAAGGTTTTGTAAATGCTAATTCCTAACTATATATGGTCTATAACCTATGGTTTTTTCAGTGAATTTCATAGGTTTTTTAATAGCAAATATCTATATGTATGAAAGTAATAATTTTTATTAGAAATTTTAAAATGTGTAAATATATATTTTTTTTATTATGTGCCCCGGTACGCGCCCTGGGGCGCTCCCGTGGCACGTACCGGTGAACGTACCGGGGAGCGTTCCGTGAGCGCTGCTCCCGCGAACGAAAACAACATGATGACGTTTCGCGTAGTCGCATGATGCGCCGCATAAACGTGACGCATCGCGTAACCGCGTGATGCGTTTCTTCGGCGTGCTCCGTAAACGTACCCGGAAGCGCTCCGTGGCGCTACCCGAAGCGCGAAACGTAAGCGTGCCGGGGCGCGTAGCGTAAGCGCGTCGGGACATGTGACCTAAAAATAACACTTTTCATTGGTTCTCAACTTTTTTTTTCTACAAATGATGAAAGCCCCCTCCTCTTTTCCTCATTCTTACCTTTTTCTTTGAGAAAGCAAGAGCTATCTGTGAGACATGGCTTCAGTAGTAGCTGCAGCTAGTGCACCCCCACCACCACCACCACCACCCAGAAAGGAAGGTCCACCACCACAGATCCTTCCAGGAGTTGAAGAAGAGGAGGAAGAAGATGATGAGGACCAACAAACAATAACATACTTGCCTGAAGAACCAAGACAAAGCCATGTCAAAGTTCATTATATATGGCAGTATTTTTCCATTCCTGCTGGGCAAAAAAAAGTGAATGCCCCGAAGGTGACATGCTTAATTTGCAAAGAGGTCATGTCCAGGGGCAACCCAAATAAAAAATATTCATTTGGGAACTACACAATGATCCGCCACATGCAGAGGTGGCACCCTAACAATCTGGCACAAGCTGAGGTACGGGATCTGGCTCAGAAAAAAAGAGACCATCAGGCCAGCACCTCCTCAGGTGAATCTTCATTTGCAGCACCAGAAGGGGGCGAAACAGTACCAAATATACAAGAAAAATTTGGTGTAATAAAAATGGTCTGCATTTTTTGCGGAAAGACCCTCTGCTACGGGGAACTAAGCATTCACCTTATTAATGCTTCCATCGACAACCACAACTGCAGCAAGAGAAGAAAGCAGTAGTTTTTAGTTTTTAGTTTTTCTCCTCCCGAGCCACTGTTAATTCCCAGTTTTTTGTTTCTTGTTTTTTGTTGAGCCCTTTATAATGGCTGTTTTTCGCTGTTTCCCCCCAAAAAAACATAAAATTGTTCAAAAAATACAAAAAAACCAAAAAAAATTCTGAAAAATTAAAAAAAAATATAAAACAACAAAAACATAAAAAAAGTTCTTTTCAGAACTACCTCCCATTTTAAAAAAATTACTAAAATTTTAAGCACTCTTGACTTCATTTTTCTCATTGGTGCGCTTCCCGGTGCGCGCACCGGAGAGCGCCCCGTTAGCGCAATTAAAAAAAAAAAAAAACAAGAGAAGGAGAGCAAAATAAGAAGAAAAATGGTAAAGGATGTGGAATGAGAGGTAGGGATAGAACCGGACTAAAAGAACAATCCTGAGGGAAAGTGTTAAGAAAACAGTGAGCAAAAGTAAATAGGAATAAAACAAGATGTATGATAGTGACTAAGGTTAAAACATGTGGAATAACAGAGAGAAAAAACAGAAAGCAGAAAAGAAGAAGTGACAGAAAAGGAATGATTGAAACAGCAAAGAAATGTAAATAACATAGGGGCATATTATCAACACAGACGATAAAATTTTCGCTGCTTTTATCGGCAGAAAACTGCCGCTAAAGCCGCTTTTGTGGCAGAAAACTGCCGCTAAAGCCGCTTTTGCAGCAGTTTTCTGCCAATAAAAGCAGCGATAATTTTATTGCCTGTGTTGATAATATGCCCCTTAGTGTGCTTGAACTACAGGGAGAAAGCATAATGAACAAGTAGTGAAAGAGTGATCAGTCAGAGACAGTGAGAGTAATAGAACAGGAGTGAGGAACTATGAGAACAGAGGGACTGAGAAAAGGAGTAGAAGGAGTAGAGTAAGTAAGTAATAGAGAAAGGAATGAGGGAAATAGCAAAGGCAGGAAACTGAGGGTTAAAGAAATGAAGCAGTGGAACTAATTGAAGTTAAATGTGATAGAAATGTAACGAAAAGAGTACAAAACATTTACCTTATAATTGTCGTTAACTTAGTCACTTGTTATTTTTATACTTTCAATCTGTGAAAGAAAGAACAAAAATTTGAAAAATATTAAAACATGTATTTAAAAATTAGAAAAGACAAGGGAAAAGATTGAAAATCATCCAATTTTACAAAGAAATAAAGTTAGAGATAAACATGCAGATAGACAGTCAGACACAAAAAGAAATTGAAATAGAGTAAATTACTAAGAGAAAAAAAAAAGAAGATACTTTCAGTGACAGAAAAGAAGGATAGAAGAGAAAACTACATTGAAGTTGTGAAAGCTACTAAAAGAAACTGAGTAAGGTAAACTATATAAGGAAAGGGTGAATAAGGAAAAGAGAGTGAGGGAGAGAGGAGACAGAGGAAGTGAAGGAAAGAGTGTCAGATACAGACTGAGTGAGGCATCTACACAATGTGATTCATAATGTTAGGAAACACAGGTAATGTAATTGAAAAACGTTCAATTTTTTTGTTTATTCCACAATCACATCACTTGTGTTTCCTTTGCTTAGGTATCTCATTGTGCAGATGTAGTCTACCATATGAAAGACTACGCAGAAGGTGACTACTGTATGCAACAACTTTGACACTTACAGAAGCCTCTGCTTCTCCATGCCCCCTACACAGTCCTAAATATATACATTTTAAACTAACAGTATCTTGTTGCAGATGAAATGAGGCCTATCTTGCAACATGGTGCATCTTTTTCACTGCTGCTGTGTCACAAAAGTGACACAACGGCAGCGCAAAAGAGGTGCACGGTCATCATAAAACTGCCCCTAACATTTTAAATGATTGTTTCAGGATGCCGATAAGGTGTGGCCTATCCAGAGATTTGTTTGAGGTGAGGTCTACTCAGAGTTACAGATTAAATTTAGGCTTGTTGAAGAGTACAGAGGAGATAATACATGTGGAAGCCTACCAACGAAGTGAGTCATGTCCACTGCACTCTTGAACAAAGGCCAGACCTCCCCTGTCTCCCTGGACAGGCCTAAACCTCATCTGCACAATGTGATTCGTAATGTTAGGAAACACAGCTGATATAATTGAAAAACGTGCAAATATTTTTGCTCATTTAACAATCACATCACCTGTATTTCCTCAGCTTAGGTATCTGTTATATTTAGCCTGTCTCTTTTCTGTCCATGGGATTTCCCTGTGACTCGCATGATTTCACCACTAGAATGTTTGGTGACATCATGGAGTGTTGGGGGCTTTGCCTGGCCTCAACTGGCAGTTGGCACCAGGCAGGCTGAATGACAAGGAGGTCACTCCTGGTGGGGTCTTCACTATCTTTCTCATATCTACATCTTAATGACTTGACCTGCAACCCAACCTGAATAAAGTAACCTGATAATACACCTGGCTCAAGGACTTCTATTTACAACATTTTTGGCGACGTTTGGAGAACTAGGAAAGAATTTACAGCGTGGGGAGAAAAGGAGTAAGAATTATAGAGCCTACAGCGTGCAGAAAAAAGAAAGCAATAAGGAACCTACGAAAGAGAAGAGTCTGTGTATTTAAGGAACCTGAATATTAATATTGAAACTACTGAAACAAGTAAGGAAAAGCGCCCTGGTTAGCCCCACCAGTGTCCTTTGTAATCCGGACGGCCTGCAACCCCAGGGTGTTTGAGTTGATGTTATTAATCTCCTGTCAAAGTTGGCGAAGTTTATTGTGTACTAGACACAAAGAAGACGCATCAGCAGAAGTGATACTGCTGTTAAGGAAGTGGCTTACTGGATAGTGACATCGCTTTTGGAGCTGTGTGTTTTCAAGCATATGAAAAACAGATGTCCGTTTAAAAAAAAAAAAGGAAAATGTGAGTAAAAAGCCCTCGTGCAGCATTTTTAACTGGTGTCTGAAACTGTCATCGTCTGTTTGGGATCACACACTAATATGAATGTGGGCGCAGCCCAAAGAACCATTAAGAAGTGGTACATGGCTGCGGGGAGTCCAGCATCCAGACGAAGCAATATCTTAAAGGGTGCTATTTTGGGAGAGGCTGCGCACATTTCACTTGCGGGGATATGCGGTGAGCCAATGTTGGGGTATTACATTTTTGTTTTCCTTTATTTCAATAATTTTATCTTCACTGCACAATGAGTAACATTTCAACAGTCATGTTGATTTTTAAAAGATGTGCGCGAGCAACGTAATGCCCATGGATCCTACCTTGTGTGTCCCATGCAAGGACAGATTCTCTGCTCTGTATGACGTCGTGGGGAGGTTAGAAATGCCGTCTCCTCACGTTTTACAGCACCGGCGTGCAGAGAGCCTTCCGGTGCGCCGTGTTATGCGTGCCACCATCTTAGCTCTGATGTCGCATTATATTGGATTAATGGTTTGGATTGTCACCATGGAAACGATCCTTCGGGTGGAGTACCAAGGCTTTTGGGACATGATCGTAGTTGCAGCAGAAAGGAACTGGCAGACAGTAACCCTTTAAAAGCCGTTTTTGGTAGATGTTGCGCACATTGGAGGCTGTTCGTTTTCGTCTGGCTTGTGCTTAAATATCGATTAGACATTACAAGGGGTTTACTGATAAAAGACACTTTCATCTTTACTGTTCTCTGGGATAATACTGCTACTGGCATGATGAGAACAGCGATTCCTACTTCTGAGGAGATTTCGGGTGAGAGATCGCTCACCGGAGCACAAGACTTTCTATTACATTATTTTGCTGGCAAATTTGATGTATATCTCGTAGTCTGTGTGGGTTCAGTGAGTGGTGAGGGGTGAGTTAGTGGTGAATAGAGTCTTATTGCAGTTTATTTTGGGCTGGTGTGTGCCTCGTGTAATTTATTTTAGGGTGGTGAGTGGAGATGGTGGTGTGTTTTAGCGGAGATGGTGGTGTGTTTTTGGGGTGGTGAGTACCCCGTGCAGTTTATTTTATATGTGGTAAGTGGCAAGTGAGTGGAGAGTGCCTGTCCAGTTAATTTTAGGTGTGGTGAGCGGCATGTGAATGGTGAGTGCAGTGCCGTACTATTGTGTATTTGTGGGGTGGTGTGTTTTCGGGGTTGTGAGTGCCCTGTATGGCTTGTTATAGCTGGCAATGTTCCAGTTTGAATTCAGAGTGATACCCTGTTACATGTTTAATTTTGAGATGGAAGCTATATGCTACAATTGTTTTAAGTTCACAGGGTGAGGTGCACTTTGGTGCATCCTCAGTTGTGGGACTATATGTGTCCCAATTATGGAGTTATGGTTCACAGGGCGTTGTGTGCCCTGTTGCGGAGTAAAGAGTACTCCAATTAAAAAAAATAATAATTTTGGCTCACGGGGTGATGAGTGCCCCGTTACGGAGAAAAGTATACTCCAATTTTAGTTTTCGGGGTGGTGAGTTCCCTATTACATATTTGTGCCGGAGCAATATGTACTCCAAGGTGTGGTTCACGGGGTGAGGTGTACCCCGTTACGGAGCAAAGTGGGCTCCATTTTGTCACAAAATCAATTTGTGTTTGATTGTGTTTCCCAAGGAAAGGGGATGAGACTAGTTGTGTTCGGGATTTGTTAGTAATTACCTTTGGGACTTGTTACTAATTCCCTGAGGGTGTGAGGTAGTGGGAATGTTATTTTAATGCTCTATCTTTAGAATGCATTGTGTACTTTGACATCGATATGTACACTGAAGTTAATGTCATTCATTTTAATTTCATCTTTTCTGAATTCCCTAAAGAAAGGAGATGTGTTATATTTAGCCTGTCTCTTTTCTGTCCATGGGATTTCACTGTGACTTGCATGATGTCACCACTAGAATGTTTGGTGACATCATGGAGTGTTGGGGGCTTTGCCTGGCCTCAACTGGCAGTTGGCACCAGGCAGGCTGAATGACAAGGAGGTCACTCCTGGTGGGGTCTTCACTATCTTTCTCATATCTACATCTTAATGACTTGACCTGCAACCCAACCTGAATAAAGTAACCTGATAATACACCTGGCTCAAGGACTTCTATTTACAACAGTATCTCATTGTACAGATGTAGTCTAGCATATCCAAGAGTACGCAGAAGGTGAGGACTGTATGCAACAGAGCAATGTACATTACTCACCTTCCTTGACACTTACAGAAGCCGCAGTTTCTCCATGCCTCCTACACAGTTCTAAATGTATATCATAAATACAAAAAGTACAAAATTAATTATACATGTTAAATGGTTTATTTTTGCTGTTCTCAGAATATATCAAATTTCATTAAAAACAGTGACTTGAAGGTATTCATCATATAACAGCGGGGAAAAAAAATACAATCAAAATGAATGTGTTTAAAAAACCCATATAACATAACCAATCAGAAATCAGAACTCCTCAAAAGTAACTTACTTTCCATGACGTCGAAGGATGTCCTATGAACAGCTTATACTCTGTTGTGCTGTTATTACTTTCAGCCCGCCACTTTCTGAAAGAAAAGCTCAATCGTTTTGACAAATATGTTACATACAATAAATGACTTCTCACTCTCTACCGCACTTCTCCTCAAGGCCAAATCGTGTAAGAGCCATTTATAACTCTTGGAATTCTTCTAAGCAAATCCCGTCATTTTCTTTTTCCGCAACTTTCAGAAAGAAAACGTTCAAGATCACTTTCACAATCCTGTACTAGTAATATCTCACCCTTCTTGCTCACTCATGTTCCACATTTCCTATGACACTGATACTGCTTACTATGAAGCAGACTTACACTACCTCTATGACTACTACAATTATTTAATTCTCTACATCACTTTTAATCACAAAGCAATTTAAAACAGTACATAAAATTATATCAACTCCTAAAATCATTATAGGCCAGTTACCTACCCTAAATTCTTTCTTCTGAAAACAGAAAGTAAGAATATTTTTAAATAAAAAGGCAACATTGTTTCATAGTGCAATGTGAATTATTTCCGGAACATCATTTTTTTTTTACATTTTGAATAAGATGTGTAATAAATGGATGTTGTCAAAGGACCATCATGTCATATAATAGCTGCAGTTAGAAATGTTCTTCCTAAAATCAACGACTGTGTAGCCATAACATTTGTAATTAAAGTTAAAAACTTATTTTCATCAGGTTTATATAGTTGGAATTTTTAAATGACATTATAACCAAAAGTTTGTTCAAAATATGTCGACAGCATTGCAGACTTACATTACCTCTACTCCATGTTTTGATTGGCTGCTTGAATTAGCTTATTAAAAGAAACAGTTTTTCTGAACTCATTCAAAGTGCAGTTATTTTTCCATGACGTCAAGTGTTATGGTAAGAACACCGTTTGCTTTGGGAAATACTCTGTTGTCCTTTAACTAATCCGTGCCCACCACTTTCTGTAAGAAAACCTTCTTTTTTTTCAGGAACTACTTAAAACTGAAAAATAACTTTTGACTCTGTACTACACTTATCCTCAAGGCCAAATAGTGTAAGAGCCATTAGAACCTCTTGAAATTCCTCAGAGTAAATCCCGAGATTATTTCCCTAAAATTTTGGTTGTAAAAACACCAGGTAAGAATTTTTAAGGTCAAAAGGCAATTTTTTTTTGAAAGTTAAAACAGAATCATTGCAGAATGACCAGCCGTTTCTAGACTTCAAATAAGCTGTGTAATGTCCTGATGTTGTTGAAGGACCGTCATGATATATAATTGCTGCAGTTACAAAAGTCCTTCCTGATATTGACCACTGCGAAGCCACAACATTTTTAATTAAAGTTGTCAATTTTGTTCCATCAGGCGTACATCGTTGGAACATTAAAATGACATACTGGCCATATGTTCGTATAAATAATGTGGACAACATTTCAGACTTACATTGGCTACACTCCATGTTGTGATCGGCTGCTTTTACTAGCTTATTAAAGGACACTGATTTACTGTCTGGCAAAGTTAAATATATACATTTTTCTGAGTTTACACTAGTAGTACTTGATACCCTACAGTTCTCGCAGTCATGCTGCCATTGATAAGAAAGGCCAAACAGGTGATCTACATCTACACCTTCATCTTGCAATACATCAAGCATATACATTAAAAACTCCTGACAATCTTGCTGAATATTTTGAGAGAATTGCGTTTGACCTGAACATTTTTCTAACAGATTTCGAATTTCAGACACACTTTCTATTTTTGTTCTATCAGTGCTACATTTCTCTAACACAGAATTCAACAAACTGCAAAATCTTTGATCCGAATTGACCACAATCTCTTCTTTTAAATTTTCTAGAGAAAACAAAACATTAACCACTACATTAGCATAGCAGTTGACACCAGAACTGTTTTCAAATTGAAAACCAACAACATCTTCAACAAAATCCTTTTTCTTTCTGCTTATAATTTTGGGTTCATCGACTTTTCGTCTTTTTGCTACAACCTCTCTACTATTGGTCACATTTCTTCGTTTCTGGCCTACCACACGTTTCTCAAACAAAGGATATTGAGGCAAATGTGGCGCATACTCTCTTCTTAACATATTGTATTCCTTAACACAATCTAGATCCGCACAAATGTTTGTGACATCACATTCAATCAAGTACAATCCCGATAAAGTTCTGACTCATGACAATGCCACATATGCCATACCCTCCTTGAACACAGAACTGCCAATATTCACCAATGCACTGTCTACACTTAAACCTTGCGATTTATGGATTGTCACCGCATATGCCAAGCAAACAGGAAACTGCTTACGGCGAACATATAAGTCTTTTACAGGCAAAAACCTAGCAGAGCAACGACCAATTAGCTGTACTTCCTCAATGCCATCAAATTTAATTTTTTAAAATTCAATTCCATCTCTATTTCTGTATTTCTCAAAATCAACAACATTACCCATTGATCCATTTACCAGACCTCTTTCAACATGTAAATTCCTTCTTAAAATGATACGGCAATTTAAGCACACATTCAGAGTCTTTTCAAAACCTGCAGTTTTAGATATAGTCTTCTCTAATGAATCCAATTTTGATTTCAAATTCTCAGACAAAATAATTGTTGCTCCCATATGCTCTACTCTGTCAATAGCTTCCAGTTTCACAATCTCTTGGTTTTCTAAATGCAACATTTTGTTGTTGAAGATGGCACATTCTGCAAGAGTTGGCATCAAACATATTCCAGATTTCTTCTCAGTAATTTTCTGAAAAATATTCTCAGGCACAACGTCTTCTTCTGGATACAAATTTGACAGTAATCGTGCATGTAAAGCTTCTTTCCCATGCTTGGTCACTTTTCCGATTCTAACATCTTGTAGAATATTCTTATAATCTTCATCCTTCGCTTGACGCATATTTTCACGCAGTTCAGCATAATTGAAGTTTAACCATATATTGACGTTGCCAATACTCCCTAGGCACTTCCTGGTATCTTCATGCGTGAGCATTTTGAACACAGGTTGTCCTTTCACTGGTGTCAGCTGCAGAAGATCACCGAAAACAATGATGTGTTTGCCACCAAATAACACATCATACTCTGTTTTGAGAACTTCTTGCATTCTCAAATGCACAAAGGCAAGCATGACATTGGAAAGCATGCTTACTTCGTCAATGATAAGAAGTTTCATTTTCCTCAAGACTCTTGAAACGTCACAACAAGCATCTCCAGATAACTTGTGGTATTGTAATTTGTTATCATGCTCCACTGGCAGCATCAGTAGACGATGCAAAGTAATACCTTTAATGTTATGTGCTGCCAGTCCAGTTGGAGCGGTGACAACACAAGACAGCGATGACTCAGTCCTTTTCTGCAAATAACATGAAATTGCTTTAATGAGGAAACTTTTTCCAGTTCCCGCTTCTCCACTCACGTACAGTCGGACAGGCTTCAACGACGTACATGAGCACTCTTTCTTCTCATGACTTAATCCATGATCTATTTGGTTGGTAACTTCGTCATATATTTTCCTCTGCTCAACGTTTAGTTGTCTTTCCAAGTCTTCCAAGTTAACCGCATCCTCCTGAGCATGTGCCATGGCTCTTTCCACTTCAATCATGGAAGTGGCAGCTTCATTTTTGATAACTGGTCCTCCTAGTGGATCCTGACTCAATGAAACAGAACTCTGACTGTCCTGAGAACTGTCTCTAGCAATCTCGGCTGCAATCGTTGCTTCCTGCTCGATTTCCGCATTCAACATTTCTAGATATTTGGGAAAAACAGAACATTCTATGGTCTCCTTGGCGGCATTGAAAGAGTCTTCGTAACAGAGGAAATCTCCAAGCAGTTCCTCTTCTGCACGCCAAGGATTGAAAAGTTGCAAAAGTGCTAAATAGAAAAACTCTTTTCTTTCAGGAGATTCGCCACTCAATTTTCGATGGTTTACCAAGTGTCTGTAGGAGAGGCACCCAACAGCTCATTACAAACAAGTGGCATTTTCTTTGCTTGACCAGACATCCCTCACTTCCAATTACAGCATACACTCCTTTATCAATATCTTCTTTGATGTTCCTCTTGAATATGGAATTTTGTAGAACCTCATACAGACAAACATTCTCGAGGTGACTGCTTCTATTTGCATAATATGTATCCAACATGTTGGTCTTCAAAATATCTGTACTGTTTGGCTCCTTTTCCGCCAAATACTCAATTTCCCGTACAGGTTTCAGAACTCGATTACGCGTTGCAGCAAGACCAAGACTCGCCCAAATGATACTCCTGGATTTGGCATAGAGACTTGCTGAAGACAACCGGTCAGAACATTCGTAAGCTCCGATTTCTCGATGCGACAACATCTTCAGACTGAAACTGTACAACTTCTTACTGAGGCTCTTTTCATGGGAAATGTCCTCCCACATATCCTTCAATTCTGTCTTTTCTTTTTTGGTGATGTAAGATGTCACATACCGAGCCACAGCCATACAGTTATCAGGCACAAACTGTATATCCATGTTAGCATTCCACATGGACAAAATCACTGGGTTGTAGTCGTTGATGTACTTGGACTCTTCGTTCCTTTTCAAATTGTACGTATTTTTGGGTGATTTCTTCATCACATTATGTCGCAGTGAAGACATCAAACTGTTCACTCTTCCTTTAGAAATCACCGGTCGTGGAAAGGCGAAATGACATTTTGTGTAGAACTTGTCCTTGTTTCTGAATTTACGACGACAGTACTTTCCACAACGATGGCTTTGGAAGCGTAAAACTTGTTCTCTTAGGCTTTTGTGTTCCTTTGCCTTCGGAACAGCACATGTAGAATACTGTTCTATGAAACTCATCACTAAGTCATCCGGATCTGTTCCAAAATTGGGTGCATCTTTGATCCACAGCAGCATATGTATATGAGGAGCACCTCTTGCTTGGTACTCCTTTCTCCAGAAGAAATCCAACAACTCTCCAAGAGGTGGATTTTTCTTGTTCATGATGAAAGACATCATAGCTTCAAATCTATGATTGAAGTACTTGCATACATTCACTGGATCCAAGATCACAGTTCTCCGGGTGTCTTGAATTCGATATTTTCAATGTTTCCATTTGCCTCTCGTAGAAATTCAAGTAAATCTTCCCAGCCATACTCGGCACAGCTGAGAGTGAGGAACCATGTGGGAGTTCCTAAGTTCCTCAGCATACATTTTAAATCACCATGACGACGGTACCAGTACTCATTAGTACCACGCTGACACGCCATGAGATTAATCAGGTGAGAATCCAAAATACTGTCTTGCACATTGACTTTATCCATAAAGTCACTTGCCGAGATATTTTGCATCTGTACACCACTTTTCAAGATGTGGTTCACTGCATATGACAGTCCAGACAGATCGCTTTCAAACAGTAGATGAAACAAATAGGGAATGCATTGACGAAACCTAGGATCTTCTGCATACAATCGTAAAGTCCGGTATTCAGAAACAGGAATTTGATCAGGTCGCTCATCATATCTTCCTCCTTGACCTGTTGGAAATAGCTGTGGGAAACACTGAGCTTCCAAACTTTCCTCCCAAACACTAATGGGACTTCCTTTGGCTTGTTTCATTTGAAACAACTCAATAGCATTCCCCATGACTTCCTTGGAATGCAAAGGATGAACACTATAATGTTCATATATTTCTTCATTTTTAGAGGCTTCTACTTTCTCAATTTGACCAGCACACAAATCGCTATCCTCTTCTTCACTTACTTCCTCTTCTGCAACATATACATTCTTGTAGTACTTATTGTTTTTCTTCAAATTCAATGTTGCCTTTTTGACTTTCCTAAAATCCACTAAATCTTGCCAGATTTTCTTACTCTTTGTCGGAACCCCATTAACTAAGATAACCAGAGGTTCCTCTTCCACTTTCTCTACTCCAATTGTATTAATGTTTATCTTCAAATCTAGAGGCAAATAAACAACTCTTCCCTTTAATCCTCTCTGTAAATCTGATGGAGGCAATTTCCCTGTCTTTGGCTCCATTCGTACAATAGCCTGAAAGGGATGGATACTTTGAATCAAAATAGATTCATAAGTATTTAAATCCTTCAATTCAGAAGGAATCTCAACCAATTCCAGATTATTATGAACCGCTCTAGCAGGCATCCGGTTTTGATTTAATTTGTTACAACAATAAGTACACACACGTTGATCCAATCCCAAATCAAAACAATTTTCTACCATCAAGTATGTTGCAAAATCCTTCCATTCACTATTATTTTCACTTTCACTTTTCGCATATAAATCCACTAACTTAGTCTGATTCTTATAATAAGTGTGTCGACAACACACACAAGTAAAATTAGGCCTCTCACTTGATTTCACCTGAAACGTGGCAATTTCTTTCTGAAAATTATCTGTACTGGAAACCTGTACACTATCTTCCACATTACCTTCTTCTTCTGGGTCAATTTCAACATTCTCCTCTTTACTTGCAAAGTAACAAAACTCAATTTCTTCACAAATATTCTTCACATCTACTTCAGAACCATGCAAAAGAGCAGTGCATAATTGTTTAAGCATAATTGCTGGACTCTTAGCATAATACAACATTGTAACTAATTTCCTCACTTTATTATGATGCACTGCTAGCATCCTGAAATGATGAAAAACACTCTGGCATACTCTCCTGGAAAGACAAGCCAGTGAATGACCATGCAAACCAGTCACTTCTCTCACTCTGCAAGGATCTAATTCTTGCAATAACTTCATTTTCTGTTTTAAAGTTTTCTTATGAAATGTCCGTACAAAATCACAAAGCAAATTGATGGAATCCTGTCGCACACTGCAAATACTACTACACTTCCAGGTATACACTGGTCCCTTAGGACGTCTTCCTAAAACCTCATTACCTAACACCTCTTCTGCCTCTGTTGTCACAAGTTTTTCTTTTTCAACTGGACAACCATCTTTCACCTCATAAGCTCGACCACTGGTGTCAACTGCATGCACCAAATCATTATCCTGGAAATAACTCTCCTCATTAAAAAATGCCTCACAACTTGAACTATGCATCCCTTCTCCTGAAAAAACTTCACAAAAATTACTACGATTCACTGTTCTCTTCCATCTACTATTTCTTTTGAAATCATAAATTGCCTTGTTTAGCTTCCTAATTCTATTGATTATCCAAATAAATAACTTTCGCTTAATTTCAAATGCCTGATCAATAATTTTCTCAACTTTTTTTTTTCTCTTATAAAAAACCACTTTCTGTTGACCTTTCTTAATATTTTTTAATAAATTGCCAATTATCCTGTTGCGGAACATTCATCTACGAATGTCCCTAAACTGATTTTTCCTTCTACTACCATGCACAGAGTTATCTCCTGCTCTAGCAGTAACATTTTTGATTGGCCTTTCCTTTCCGTTTAAATTGGTTCTCTTTTTCTGGACTAAAACATTTTCTGTAGTACTACTTTTTTTTCTACAAATGTTTCTTAGGAATGATTTCGTTGTCTTACCCGGAGCTTTCTTGATGACTTGACGAGTTTTTATTGTAGAGGACTGCTGCAAGCATTTAGTAATCTGCTGTCTTTGACGTTTTGTAGCCTTTCGGTTTCGTTCTGTAGATGGCATTATGTACTTTTGAAATGATCTGCAGTTGAATCTGTGGTAAAATATAATCAAAAATGTTATTAAGTGAGTCATGTCCACTTCACTCTTGAACAAAGGCCAGACCTCTTCTGTGTCCGTGGACAGGCCTAAACCTCATCTGCACAATGTGATTCGTAAAGTTAGGAAACACAGGTGATGTAATTGAAAAATGTGGAATTTCTTTTCCTCATTTCAGAATCACATAACCTGTGTTTCCTCAGCTTAGTTATCTCATTGAGCAGATTTAGTCTAGCATATCCAAGAGTACGCAGAGGATGAGGACTGTGTCCCACCGAGCAATGTACATTACTCACCTCCTTTGACACTTACAGAAGCCTCAGTTTAATATTTCTCAGTTCAATATTTATTTAAAGAAGCACACAAAATATGACCTTCTCATAAATGTGAAAAGCTTTTTTTTTTTAAAAAAAACGATTTTCTGGTCATAATTTGAAAAAACAACACAGGTCCTATGTACAAGCACATCCTATCAGTACTTAAATTAGCCAAGCAAACATGGGGGCGTATTTACAAGGACCTTACACCACAGGGAAATAACTTAAATTAAAATGGGGAAAATAACATCAAAGGGACTCAAAGGCCTTTTAAATATGCCGCAAGCAGCCTATGAAACTCTAGCAGTACATATCAAGAAACGTAAATGACTTCAATAAACGTTTTTAAACACATCAAGTAAAGCAGTTATTCAACTACATTCATGGGGAAGTGACTTAAAATGCCCTAACACACATGAAAGCGTATTTTGAAGGCCCTTAAACCATTTTTGCATCACTTTTAACATGGCTATGTAACTCAAAGAAACAAAATCTAAATTTGCCAAGCACACATGGGGGCGTATTTACAAGGACCTTGCACCACGGGGAAATGTCTTAAATTAAAATGGGAAAAATAAAATCAAAGGGACTCAAAGGCCTTGTAAATATGCCCCAAGCAGCCTATGAAACTTTAGCAGTACATATCAAGAAACTTAAATGACTTCAATAAACGTTTTTAAACGCATCAACTAAAGCAGTTATTCAACTACATTCAAGGAGAAGTGACTTAAAATGCCCTAACACACATGAAAGCGTATTTTGAAGGCCCTTGCACCATTTTTCCATCACTTTTAACATGGCTATGTAACTCAAAGAAACAAAATCTAAATTTGCCAAGCACACATGGGGGCGTATTTACAAGGACCTTGCACCACGGGGAAATGACTTAAATTAAAATGGGGAAAATAACATCAAAGGGACTCAAATACCTTGTAAATATGCCCCAAGCAACCTATGAAACTCTAGCAACATTTTAAATACACAACTTTCTTCATAATTTTCTTCTTAAAGCATACTATTCTCTATCTAAATTAAATGAATTTTTTCTCACCTTAGCAAATACTTTTTGAGTTTCAAAACAGTCTCAGACACACACCAATTTGTCTTCAGCAGAGCAAAAGGTATGCACTCCAGAGGCTGCAACCAACAATGGCACAGAAATGCTGTAATTCATCACACATATCTCTCATGTCACCCAATCAAAACTCTTCCCTCACTTTTTTCAAATCAACACCCTTCCCCCCTCTGCCCTTTCTGCCTTTTTTCCATAGCAACCACCTCCTGAAAGACCTCTCATGTTTGCAAGTTCACACAACAATGTTTCAATTGAACTCTGAACTCTCAGTACACCTGCGTATCCAGTGCAATCTTTCATAAAATGATTTTTTCTTGACCATTCAAATTACATCTTTCAAATAACTCATCCATGCACCCTAACTTTCTGTTTTCAGCAATCAAAATCTACCAATCACTGCTACTGATTAATTACCACAGAAACTCCACAGTTTTTTTCATTACATACTCCTACTGTTTCAACTGCCATTTCATTACCACACTTCATCTGACTGCAGCAGAACCTCCTCTCACCATGTTTTCTGTCTGGATTGTTGGACATAGTTATATCCACTGGGCTCAAAGGTATGCTGATAACAGAAATTTACACAACCTCAGTTTACAAAATGTGGAAATCAACTGGATTGGCCACAGAGGATTAAGATGTCACCAATTGATACCATTGATGAAAACCTTTTTGCATTTGCCAAAACCTGACCTGTTAATTGTGCACTGTGGGGGAAATGACTTGGGCACTTTGACTGGGGTAGGTCTGGAAATGCTTTTAAAGGACACCTTTGAGCAATTGATGGCACTATTTCCTCAAACTGCCTTGGTATATTCAAATATATGCCAAAGACAGAAATGGAGGTGGTCAAACCAATTTTGTCCACAAATTGAGAAATCGAGGAAGCATGTAAATAAGTCTGTTTCAGCTTACATGAGAGACCATCGAATGGGCTCCATCTACAACAATAACTTGCGTTACTACATGCAAGATATCTACAGAGGAGATGGAGTTCACTTCTCAGATGAGGGGAACAGAGTTTTCATCCTCAATTTAAGACTGTGCATTGGTACCTACTTGTAGGTACCTACATCAGCCACAGGACCCAAAAGCTCTTTTCAGAGCTACCCTACATCTGATCACTCACAATTATTATTTTACTCTAACTTTTTTCACTAATTTTCACCAAAGTACGCTCCCCGGAGCGCTACCCGGTACGCGCACCGGACGCTAACCGCGCAAAAATGTGAATTTCTTTTTTTCCGCACATATGGGCCTCCTCAGCCACCCTCAGAAAACCTAGGGGGTCAGGATACGTCTACCGTGCCCCCTTCTACCCATTCTCAACATTATTTGCCCTCCATCTTGTATCTCAAATCTACCGAAACACAAGATGGAGGACTCCCGTAACGCTGCCGGTTCGCGTACCGGGGCGCCCACCGGGAAGCGCTCGCTCAAAAAAGGTGGGAAAGTAATATACAGAAAAACCACTGGAGACACTTTCACCAAATATAGATTAGCTCATACTACATACCAATCCCTACCATTTTCACAAATTTGGTTGGAATTCCATTTAGCCATTTAGCCTGTAGACCTCTCTAAATACCCTGAGGTAAATTACTTCACAAAACACATCTGAAGTGTTGGAATTGACAACCAATTAAAATGTTACTTTCATTTTCTACTTTTTTTACCTGACATTTGATTGGTTATGTACCTCAATATATATAAAAAAAGAGAGAGAAACACAGCCATTTTGACTACTACTTCTTGAAGTACATTTCAAGAGCATTTTCACTGTCAACTTAAACTTGTTTTTAAAAGGTAAGATGTTATTTTATAAATTTGATAGGAGAACTATGTTATGCACTTTAAATTAATTTGGGAAAACATTCTCAGATAGTTATATACTATCCCTCTGTAAGAGTTAGACATTGAGAAAGGCTTGTTTATTATAATTATGGATTGATTTAGGTTTCTGTGGTATAATTATGAATTTACTTAGGCTTTTTCACAGGCACTTTTTAATAGTACTACTTCACGCCTGAAACCATACAGTGCCCATAGATAACTTCTCTGTTATAAACTCACAAGTACCTGTCTGAACTTAAACCCAACAGTGCCCTATCTCTACTGATATATTTATTTTTTATGCAAATTTCAGCACAAAAATGGAAGGAGAACAGAACGTTTCCTTTGAAATTGTCCTAGAGATGAACAATGAGGAAATCATTGAACCCATTGACTTGGAATTCCTGGATGAATCACGGGACCATGAACTTCTACAATGTGTAGAATCTGTGGATTTCTTACTTCATTATCAGGACGGTCAAATGTGGGAAGTTATGTTCAGTCAAAAAGAAGACATATCAGACAGTCAAATGTTAGACGTTCTATTAAATTTTGAAAAAGAATCAGAAAAATAAATGTATATTTAATAATCAAAAATTGTTCGAGTCTTTAATCATTTTTATATCTAATTCATAAACTAGTACCAAATTGATTATAATGTAAAGTCAGACTTATAGTATACTGTGCAACTTTATATTATCTCCAATGTGTATTTAACATCTCTTTATCATCTCCTGCCTCCATATTGTTTCTGCTTTCCTGACACACTATGGTATGAATTCCATATTCCACAATAACTTCTGAAACAACATGCAAGATATCTACAAAGGAGACGGTGTATATTAATTTTTTGACTCTGCATTGGTACCTACATATTGCAACTTATATAAAAAAAAACGGAAAAAAACAACAAAACGAACAATCAATAAACATACAATATTTAAAAAGTCTATCATTCTTTTTTCCTTATAATACGCTCCCCGGACCGCTTCCCGGTGCGCGTACCGGGCGCTCCCCACGCAAAAAAAACGAAAAAAATGTTTTTTTTCTTTTCCCCCACGGGGCCCTTTTAAAGCCTCCACATCAAACCTAGGGGGTCAGGGAGGATCTGCTATGCCCCCTTATAGTCATTTACCCCTTTGTTTTGGCCTCCTCTTGTCTCTCGATCCTACCGAGAGACAAGATGGCGGCCGCTCCGGACTGTTTAGAATGTTGACAGACACCGGAGAGCCAATCAGCTTCGCTTCGCGAAGTTCCGTTACGCGTCAGGTACGCGAACCGGGGCACTGCCCGGAGCGCGCTTACAGATATATATATTTTTTTGAACGTTAATTTCTCAAAATCCACTGGAACACATATATTGAGACCTAGCAAAGGCACATCGGGCTACCAGTCCCTACAATTTTGCCAAGTTTCGTGGAAATCCATTCAGCTGTTCGAGCTAAAAGTGAGGCCAATCGCCCTATGGAAAATTGCATGGGAAAAACGCGTTTTGGGTCCCCCCTTTTTTCTCGGCCCCCCCTTGACGAAACCCCCCTCAAATTCTCAGGGGCTGCTCAGAAACAAAATGTTCCATTTTCCAGAAAATTTCAGCCAATTCCGTCCTCAAACGCCAAAGTTATTCGACATAGAATTTTCAAAAATCCCATAGAGAAAAAATCCTAACTATATATACCTACTGGCGACCGCCAGTAGGTAATATATATATATATATATATATATATATATATATATATATATATATATATATATATATATATCACCTCCTCATGGCTCCCTCCTTTCCCAGATCGGCGCTGCAAGTGTGGTCGCGTCGCTCCTGCAGTTGAGCCCAACTGCTCTCTATTCCACAAAGTTTCTCCCCCTCGAGGCAGAAAACATGGAGTCGCACTCAAAAACAATTCCAGCACAGCGCAGCAGTTAAGTTTCCTTCATGATTTTATTCATCCATGGGGTCAGAAAAACAAAAAACCAACGCGTTTCGACAGCGTCCGCTGTCTTGTTCACGGTCAGTGTGTGGGTGTGACTCACAGTGTTTTGTAACATTTCCTAATACTGCAGGTACCGCCCCTTTTGGGTGTATCCCAACAAGCATTGTGGGAATTGTAGTTTTTGGGATTTAACAATGTTTAAGGCATCTCCAAGATTTAATAAGTGCTAGTCTTCCCCTTATTTACAATTCTCCATATCATTATTGGCAATATTTACACAATTTAACAATTTTTTTTTTTCTAAAGTAACGTCCCGCCCTCCAGTGGGCTAACAATCTACCTTATATTGTCGGCATTGTGGAATTTGTGATATGGGATATATTCACATTGTCCAGGCCTTAAACCTCTAAAACGATCTTTCTATAATTGTAACCTCAACCATTATGGTACCTCAGTGGTAAGGATTGGGGAGATTTGTGTGAGTTACTATACCAAAAAGGTGAGGGAGGGTGGTGTACAGGGAAAATAATCTAAAACAAGATTTTAAAATTTAACTGGATAAGCGAGAGGAGGCAGAGCATTTATAGCATAGAAATTATGTACTTTACAGTCCGTTTACAAGTGAATATAAAGTTCTTCCGACTGATTGAGGCCCAGTGGCGCCATCGTTCTGAAAGAAAGAATATGTCTGGATTCTTTGCGTCTCAAACGTTTTTCCATATGGCCACCTCTGTCCGAGAGAGTCATTGTTTCCAGACCCCAGAAGCGCAATTGCTTCCAGTCTCCATTATGTTGAGCCTCCATGTGTTTAGCAACAGCGTTGCTTCTGTCCCTGTGAACTGTTGCTCGTACGTGTTCTAGAATTCTTTTCTTTAATTCACAGATGGTGCTGCCAATATATCTTAAATTGCAAGGGCACTCAATCATATATATTGTATACTTGCTATTGCAGGTTATGCATTCTTGAATTTTCCAAATTTTTTTGTTTGGCATTGTTAGTTCTGTGGTTGGTTTTGCGATCTCGCATACCTTGCAATTATAGCACTTGACGAAGCCCCGCGTTTGTAGCCAGTTTTTCTTTTTCTTGGTAGCTTGGAAATGACTGTGGACCAACTGGTCCTGTAGGTTTTTTGCTCTCCTGTACGTGATTACTGGATGGTTGCCCATTTTGTGACCGATTGTTTGGTCTAGTTGAAGAATTTTCCAGTTCTTTCTCAATATACGGTTTATTTGATTTGCTTCCATACTGTAATCCAAGATTAGTCTGATAGGTTCCTCCTCAGTATTGGCCTGTTTTTGTTTCTTTTTCAAGCACTCTGTTCGTTTAGTTTGGTTGGCCCTTTCCCAACATCTTTGTACAGTTTTTTTATTGTATTTTCTTTTTTTAAAACGTTGTATGCATTTGGAGCTTTGATCTTGCCATTCTGTGTTTTCGCTGCAAATTCTTCTCAGTCTGAGAAATTCCCCGTAAGGGATGCTTGAGATCAATGATTGCTGGTGGAAGCTGGTTGCTTCCAGTGTGGCGTTGGTTGCTGTATCTTTTCGATGGAGTGTGGTTTGTATCTGGTTGTTGTTAATATACACTTCTGTATCCAGAAAAACAGCTCGGTTGTGGCTTATGGTATGGGTAAATTTTATGCAGGTGGTACTATTGTTAAGGATGGTGAAGTATTCCATGAAACTTTCTTCCCCTCCATCCCATACGATAAACAGGTCATCGATAAACCTTTTCCAAGTGATGATATGCTTGGTGAATTTTTCATGTTTTTCATGCCAGGCTGTTTTCTCCTCCCACCACCCCATGGCAGTGCAAGCGTAGTTCGGGCTAAAGGAGAAGCCCATCGCGGCTCCGTTCTTCTGTCGGTACAGTTTGTCCCCAAACATAAATATGTTGTTGGTTAGCACACTTTTTATCATTGTCAGGAGCATCTCATTGTGCCTATGATAATGAATATTCCGTTCTTTGAGAAAGTGGTCACATGCCTGTAGCCCTAAGTTGTTATCTATGTTGGTATATAGGGCAATCACATCCATGGTGATCATGATGTAGTGAGGTTGCCAGGTCAATTGTTCCAACACACCAAGAAAGTCGGTTGTGTCCTTGATATATGAACGCAGCATTTTGACTTGCGGACTCAAATAGAAGTCAATAAAGTTCGACCAGGGTTCCAATAACGATCCATTGGCTGACACAATAGGTCTCCCTGGCGGTTTAGTGGCATTCTTATGTATCTTCGGCAGAAAATACAAGGTTGACGTTTTTGGAAAATCCACTGTTAAGTATTTTCTTTCATCGGCATCTAGTAGGCCCTCATTCTCCCATTGAATTAGACTTTTGTCCAAATCCGTCGGAAGAACTTTATATTCACTTGTAAACGGACTGTAAAGTACATAATTTCTATGCTATAAATGCTCTGCCTCCTCTCGCTTATCCAGTTAAATTTTAAAATCTTGTTTTAGATTATTTTCCCTGTACACCACCCTCCCTCACCTTTTTGGTATAGTAACTCACACAAATCTCCCCAATCCTTACCACTGAGGTACCATAATGGTTGAGGTTACAATTATGGAAAGATCGTTTTAGAGGTTTAAGGCCTGGACAATGTGAATATATCCCATATCACAAATTCCACAATGCCGACAATATAAGGTAGATTGTTAGCCCACTGGAGGGCGGGACGTTACTTTAGAAAATTTGTTAAATTGTGTAAATATTGCCAATCATAATATGGAGAATTGTAAATAAGGGGAAGACTAGCACTTATTAAATCTTGGAGATGCCTTAAACATTGTTAAATCCCCAAAACTACAATTCCCACAATGCTTGTTGGGATACACCCAAAAGGGGCGGTACCTGCAGTATTAGGAAATGTTACAAAACACTGTGACTCACACCCACACACTGACCGTGAACAAGACAGCGGACGCTGTCGAAACGCGTTGGTTTTTTGTTTTTCTGACCCCATGGATGAATAAAATCATGAAGGAAACTTAACTGCTGCGCTGTGCTGGAATTGTTTTTGAGTGCGACTCCATGTTTTCTGCCTCGAGGGGGAGAAACTTTGTGGAATATATATATATATATATATATATATATATATATATATATATATATATATATATATATATATATATATATATATATATATATATATATATATATATATGTGTTTTAAATTTGTGTAGGGGTATCACTTGTAAGAAAATTAGTTGTAATCTTGCCTTATTTCTTCACCTCTTTTCTCTATTTTCTCCTCCCACTTTTTCCATCAATGTTTTTTTTGATTCTCTGGTACTGTTATTTTGTATTTTACATTATGTAACTTGAACCTTTGTTAGGATTACAATCTTTACTTTGCCCCAGGTTCAGGTCTTGGGGCTGCCCCTGTTGATGGTAATTAATTTTAGGATGTGGACATTTCTCTGCTCTTAACTTAGCTCTGTGTGTTTGCAGCCTGTCTCCAATATACATCTGGGGTGAGTGACAGCTTCTCTTAATGCATTCCCTCTAGACAGCCACAAACACACGAAGGGTGAGTGTGACAGAGAGCTCAGTTATCTGCATTCTGATAGCTATTCCAGGGCAGGAAGTGGGATTGGAACTTGACACTTACCCCTGATAGGCAGTGCACTGTTTCCCACACAAAGGGCTATTGCCCCCCCTACCCAGACAGGTCTGGGATAAGGGAATATGTGCACTTCAAGGGCTTGCTTTGAAGTAATCTCCACTTCCAGTGCACAACAGGATATAATCACTGGGGCTCTGACCCATGTAAGACAGTACTCTACTGGACCTGTGCAGAACTCTGCCAGGAATAAAGACTGCTGTGCCACAAGGTTTGCCACTTTGCCTGACTGCTGCTCTGAAGGAATTGCTTTCTGCATTGCTGAGCTGCCCTGATACCTGTTGATCTCAGCCCTAATGATAAAAAGGGATAGAATAGAAATGTTTATTGTACAATTACTTAAAATTATTACAATAAAACCATTGGTCATATATATACATTTCTGCAGCATGAAAAGATGCGTAGTTGAGGAGGATAAAAGCAGAATATAGATCTATATGCCTATGGCAAATACATGTATCTAAAGTCCACATGTAAAAAGTGAAGTGCACCTAAAGTGCATTTGTTAATCCTTGCTGAGTTATGTGGAGGTTGCAGAAGGCCGCACCGGTGCAGCTTGGCAAGGTTCCTATTATATTGCAGTTACTAAACAGTGACTTTTGTCAGGATATATGCCTTACTGTGCCAAGGGACTTGATGGGGACTATTATGATAGTGTTACTAAAAATGTTATTCCAAATGTTGTTCTGAGGACCGAAACTGACGCTGTAGTGGAAGGACATCCAAATGTTTCCCACATAATTATTATTTAATTATTTTGGGGCTGCTGGGGTTTTGTTGGCACTTTTTCGTGGACCCAATATGTATGGTTTGGCTCATTTTTGGAATGGGATTGAACTATTGCGGTGAGCTGTCATTCTGCTCTTGCAGCATTAAAACCGTTTTCATATAATTGAGAAATCAAGCTGCTCGCTGCGAGGACTCCCCCTTCAGGCATGAGTCAATTGCGGCACTGCAGGTTCTGATATTTAGCATGCACCATATTGGGCACAGCCTGAGGATCCTAAGATGTAGCAACTTTCCGCATATGCAAAGGATGTGATGAAAAGGTCTGAGCCCATCTTTCTTGATTGCAGAGTGATTCCAAGGGCTTGCTGACTTGCCCCTTGTTTTGAAATCTCAGGGCCATTAAACAATTCCTGCAACTCTACAACAACACCTGGACCCTGCCATGTGTGAGTCCTGCCCTGCCCAGTGGTGCCAATCCAGTCCTGGGCCCTTGAAAGGATGATTCTTGCTGTCCAGAGCCATGAAAATGGGCTCAGTGCCGACGTTGTGCCGATCGGAACTGATGCATTTCCCATTGATCCCGACACAGGAGCCGATAACAACACTGCTTCAATGGACTATGTGGCTCAACGATAACAGACAGCACGGCTCGATGACGGCACAACGCCTACGAGATAAAAGGGCTCTTTATGGCCTGCGCTGATCAGTGCGGATGTATCAAGACTTCGATGCTTTGCTCCATCCAAGGTACTTTCTTGGTGAGACATGTGTGAGTCCTGTAGCTGGGCAGCCCTCCATCATGTTTGGCGTAAAATTTGGATTTTCCCCGGTCCAGCGAGATCTTAATTAGCCCCTTAGGGCTATTGAGTTCTAAGCACTAATTTTTATGTATTCTTTATAAATTCATAACTCTGGCTCTACTTCTTGGATTTGTGTTGTTTTGGCCTTTTTTTATTATTAGAATTATTCTCTATTTTTCTAAACCTGAGTGGAGTAATTTTGTGTTACTAGGTTAGTGTGTTGCACAAAAACGTTACATATTGCCCATTTAGATAATCTTTACTGCTCTGGGCCAGGCTACCAGAGGGTGAACACAGGTTATTTTTTAGTGAGTGTGTATCTAGCCTACCTTTACTATGCCTGTGGTCAATACTTGGATAGGATGCATACCTCTGCTAAGTAGAAACTACATTTCTAACAGAGATATACTAACTTGTGTTCCAAGCACCTCCCAATGGCAACACTCATACATAATAGGTTATGCACAGCAGCTGATCTGCAATTAAAGCATAAACACACACTTATCTCTGTGTCAAGATTTCTCTCTTGCATTACAGTTAAACCTATATTACAGAAATTAGAAAGAAATATTCAGCACACCCCTATACTTATAAAAACATTCAAAGCGTACACCAATATAGTGGCCTTATATCTATGAAGCCAACATTCATGTACTGATTGTTTTAAATAGTAATTCCAAATTCTACTGAAAAAGCAGAGTCCATATCACAGGATTTCTTCAAAGACGTGATTTTTTTGATTTTCCATTGATGGTAGGTCAAAAAACAAAACTGCTACACATGCTTCGTCTTCCCTTAGACTTTGTCAAGGCAAATGGCAGGCTGATTCTTGGCCAAATAATACATCCATTAGGCAGTTGAAAATATTCTCATCACACTGCCATAGTGATAATCACAATTTTCCTATTGGCCTCACCACTGCTTGTAACCAAGTTGGGAGTGGGGCGTTTATTCACAGACTAAAATTTATCAGAGTCCACCTTAAAATATATATGGTAAACTCGATTATATTTAGGAGAGACGATAAATGGAACCCTGATAAGTTCAGACTGAAATAGAAGCCTTTCTCTCCTATATCCCGTCGCGTCCTAACCGTGCTATGTGATTTCTTTCTAATTTCTGTAAGTCTGTGTACACAACTTTATTGATTGTGTTATTGGCACTTTTTGGTAGTAGGTGCTAGAAAGATCAGAATAGCACCCCGACAACAGTATAACACAGTGTAAAGTTCTTCACACCATAATTGTTAACTCAAAGTGATCATTGGATGTGCGGTTCCAGCTCTTTTTGAAAGGGAACACTACTACCTATCTTTTGTCAATAAAACCTATATTACCGTATGCATCGCCTCACTGCTGCATGACAACTAACCATACCTTTATTAACAAAACCCCTATTGGATAAAAGATGAGCATAGTACCATTCTCATACATAAACATTTAGGGCCCGATGTAGGTAGCCAAATACCGGTCGGTAACGGCCGTAATTCGGTAATTTCGGCCCTTACCGACCGGTATTGGGTTTTTGAGATGTAGGTGGCACTTTTTAAGGATTCAGTATTTTACCGAATCGGTCATTTAAGGAATCGGTAAATTACCGAATTCTTAAATACTGATTCTGTAAATTACCGAATCCTGATATGTAGGGAGCACTCAAATGAGGGATTTTCCCATTTTAGGATTCGTTATTTACCACCAACTACAAGTTGGTGGTAAATAATGAAAACCTTTAAAAAGCATTTTTTTCTGCCTTTCCAACAGTGCCATGTTGCAGACATACATGCCCTTAGGGCATGTATGTCTGCAACATGTGCACCCATACACAATTGAGGGGTGCAACAGGGTGTCAAAGTGACACCCTGCCACCCTCCAATGTTTCCTCCAATTACCGAATCGGTATTTACCGATTCGGTAATTGACAATCATTCCTATGGGCCTCCAGGCCCATAGGAATGAATGGCAATTACTGAATCAGTAAATACCGATTTGGTAATTACCGAAACTTACCGATTCAGTAATTTTTAAAGAAAAATTACCTACATCCCATTTGCCTGTTCTTAAATACCGAATCGGTATGATTCGGTATTTAAGAATCGGTAATTTGGGATTACCTACATCGGGCCCTTAAAGACATATTTACCATACCTCAACATCGTACTGTCAGTCTTACTGAAATTTGTAATAGTATAATAAACCTGAAATGTATAATAAGTATTAAGGAACTAATCCAAAGTAACTTTAAACATACTTATTACAACAAAACACTTTACAACAATACAAAACGACAACAACTGCATTAACAAACAATACAAACAACTATAACATAAAAGACAACTTTAAAATACATAACATTCTTTCTGATGCTCATAAGGACCTCCTAAAAACAACCCCACCCCTTCTTTTTATTTGCCTACTGGATTTTGACGTATGTAGCAATTCTTTTCAGTCCATTAGCCACTTTAGCCTGGCAAAGAGTCTTTAGATTTTTGCTATGTTATGGCAGGCTAGGTGGCAATAAGGTCTCAGCAAAGCAGCATATCTATATATACAGTACACAAAGCTCAGCTTATCTAGTGTCAGCTCATGCTGTTGAAGTGCTCAACTGTTCAGGTGGCTCCAAATCCTTCCAACCAGAATACACTGTGCCTGAAGGGGTAGTTATTGCTGAACAGTACAATAATCATGTTTCTCTTAACAAGGCTCTTCTTTGCTGCATAAGTAAACAGATCGTTATTTCCTCAGAGACACGTTTCCATTTCCCCCCTAAAAAAGACACAATAGCCAAAAGGATTGAAGTTAAATACTGGTCAATAATTGCTAAAAGGGATTAATCAGTATATTTTCTAAACCTGTCTACATTTTCACCTACTATCACATATTTACATCTAACACAGTCATATTTTGTCATTCCTTTCTTATCTTATCTTATCTTAACAAGATTTTATAAAGCGCTCGCACACCCAAGGGTTTCATGGCGCTTACCAACAGGACACTAAATCTACAGTGGAGACCATCAAGCATTAGGCCAAAGCCTGGATGAACAGCCAGGTTTTTAAGAGCTTCCTGAATGGAAGGAGAGCAGTGCAGGAACGAATTTCCAGGGGGAGGGAGTTCCACAGCTTGAGGGCAAGAGTGGCGAACCTGCGGCCTCCCTTGCGTGAGAACTTTAACGGGGGACAGTCAAGAGACTTTGAGACGCGGGCCGAAGGCTGCGGTACGGAGTGTATCTGAGCAGGAGTTTCTGAATAAACTTGGGACTGCGTGCGTGTAAAGATTTGAAAGTTATACAAGCCAATTTGAAGGTGACACCGTGTAATCAGAAGCCAGTGGAGTTGCCTCAAAAGAAGTCTAGCTGACTTCCATCGCGGAAGGCGATATATGAGTCGGGCCGCCTGGTTTAGTGCCATCTGCATGCGTTTACTGAGTGTGACGGGGAGGCCAAGATAGATGGCATTGGCGTACTCTAAATGTGACAACACCAATGCCATTACCACCTGGGTCAGAGCAGGTCGAGTGAGCATCTGACTGATTTTTTTTATTTTCCGCAATTGGAAAAAACAAGTGGACACAACTGAATTAACCTGTGGTTTTGAAGAGAGCTCACTGTCGATGAGCACCCCTAGACTTTTGACTGAGTTAGACGGAACAGGAGGGGAGCCCAATTTGGATGGCCGGTAATGAGGGCCCCAGAACAATTGACTTTTGTCGAAGAGAACCAGTTCCGTCTTATCCGGATTTAACTTTAGTTGGTTCTCATCCATCCACTGACAGATGTGGAGCATGGTATTTTGAAATTGGTAAATCGAGTCTGGGGAGGTGTCAATTGTACAAGTGAGTTGCAGGTCATCTGCATAATTAAAGGTGGTAACTTTGAAGGATTTAAGAGACTGGAGCAGATGGAGCATGTAGATATTAAACAAGATGGGTGACAGTGAGGAGCCCTGGGGGACTCCACAGGTGGTATGAAGTTTATGAGAAGAAAAAGGAGGTAAGCCGACTGCCTGGGTGCGGTCGCTGAGGAAAGATCTGATCCAGTCATGAGCCGGACCGCAGATGCCAGCTAGTCTGACACGGTCGAGATGAATGTTATGGTCGACCGTGTCAAACGCGGCTGACAAATCAAGTAAGACCAAAGCCTGAGGGATTCCCGAATCTGCATTGAGACGCAGAGTGTCTAGGACCGCTATGATAACTGACTCAGTCGAATGGGCTGGACGGAAACCGGCTTGAGAAGAGTCTAAAAAATCAGATTGTTCAATGAAATTTGAGAGATGCGATGTTACATGAGCTTCCAGTACCTTAGCTAGGTACGGAAGTAAGGAAATAGGTCTGTAGTTTGAGAGAATAGTGGGCTCCATTCCCGTTTTTTTTAAGAGGGGCAACACGACTGCTTCCTTAAAAGACTTGGGTACTGTCCCTTGAAGCAAGGAGGTATTGAGAAGTGTTAAAGCCGGAGCAGGGAAAGTGGCAGATACAGTCTTTAGTATATAAGGAGGACATAAGTCGCGAGGAGAACCTGATTTTACCCTATTCAATAGGGCAGTTAAAGCTGGGGCGTCCAGAGAGGGGAAGTGGTCCAATGATAGGGTATTAGTGATGTGGACAGGGGCAGAGAAGACAGGGGTAGTGACGGGAATGCTGGATTGTGGCGATTTTTTCCAGGAAATATTGGTTTAGGGTGTTACAGAAATCTTGATTAGCAGCAGGCGTGAACTGAGTTCTACTGGGATTCGAAGGCTTATTGACAATGGAGAAAATCTCCTTAGGGTTGTTATTTGACTCTTCAATTAAATTAGAGAAGAAATTAGTTTTGGCTAAGACAATAGTCTTCATGTAGTCAGCACGAGCGGCCTGATAGCCGGTCCTGTCAAGAGTGTTATAGGTTCTTCTCCACGCTGGCTCCTTTTGCTGGACAATGAGTTTTTTTGCCCTAAGATTAGGAGAGAACCATTTATGGGCGTCAGATTGACGAATGGTTTTACATTTTTTCAGTGGGGCGTGTGTATCACTGGCAGCGTTAAGCCAGTTAGAAATATCAGACGTGGCTAAATTAAGGTCGGTGTTTGAGACCGGTAGAGATTTTGCTAGACTTTCCAGAAAGGCTGGGGTGTCCAGGCATCTCGATAGAAAGGGCCTTAGACACTCGTTCTGTTGGTTCATAGGACCACTGGGAAAATACCCTTTTTTCACTGGCCAGCGGCTTAACCAATAGCGAGTGCTATTACCCGTTCTCGACCTATCAAATGGCGCTTTTCAGTCGACGAACCTTCAGAGAGTGACGCACTGCCTGCGCATATCTCTCTCTCTCCGGTCCGTCTAGATCTAATGAGGAGAGTTCATCATGGTCGGCAGTTATACGCCGGAGGCTGCCTTTGCTTAATTAATGTTTCCTCTTGGGTCCGCTTCACTTGTATTTATGCAGGTCTCCCTGTCCGTCTAGTTACCTTCCCCTCGACTCAGTAGGGGTGTGAGGTACCGACGGACAGGTGAGCGCGCTGAGAGGTTTACATAGAGGAGGCTTAGATCGCTGCCTCTTTACTTTGAACAGCAATTTAATTTCATTTTAAAATTTTATATTGTAACAGATATATACTTAGAACTTTGTAATTGCTACAGCTATATATATTTTAACCTGAGGATTTCTTGTTTTTACAAGCCAAGTGACTACAAATCTGTCACCTTCCTTGTAGTTTTCTTCCATAGAACTTCTATCTGTTCAAACTCAGTAGGTGTCATGTTACTATTGTTGGTCAGCTCTGTGATCAAGCTTTGTGAACATCTACCTCTCATTTTGATCATTTGAACTGATGAATGTCTCAACATCGTATGATCATTATCTGGCTAGGCTAGCGAGGACTGCCTGTTTTGCTTTTCTGCTCATTCGTGTACACCAGGAGATTCTTGAAATGGATTTTTATCATACATAATGTGATGTTATGATAGTTTTCTCCTTCTTCCAATTTCTTCAGAGCGGGCCTCATTACCTGAGCGAGTGCCAGGCGAGGTGAGGCCACCCTTAAGTAAATTTTGGGTGAGTGACTACACAATATAAATGAGCAATGACTCTTTGGCTGCTATATGTCTCATTACATATTTGTTGTTTTCAAACTTACATAATTGTCATGTGTGTCTGTATTTACCACTTGTGTTTCAGGAGCGTTTTTTTCACTAACCATGACTTCATATCCTACCACCAAATAAATACACGTATGGTAGGTCTATTACTTTTGCATGGTATGTATTATTCACTATTTTTCACAGTTGCAGTAGTGTTACAATAATAGGTCCTAAAGAAAGCCTCTCTTTGGCTGAAACATGTCGACCAATTGATCCATCTATGGATGGTAACATTTGCTTTCATCCATCTACACTCTGCTTTTAACCTTGTCACCATGGTGACCGCCTTAATAAAATTAGTCATTAGGCACCATGCTAGTCAATTTTAAACCACACTCTTTACCAGCACACGATTTTTGAGCACTGCAACTTTTCATTTCTCACAGCTCATGATACACTGCTGTCTGGCTTTCCATCACTGGTGGATCCTACACTAGAGTTTCCTCACAATATTCCAGGGTGAGGTACCTAGTGGATACCAGTCTGTATTCTAAAAATCCCAGATGATGATGTTCTGCCAATGGGTGGGCTGATGGGTTTACTTTTCTGATCCTTTTCTCTCCCCTTTTGTTACACTTATTAGTTTATACATACACTCATCTATTAGAAAACAGACACTCTCTAGCCATTACAGACCAATAGCACCCCTTTGTGTTTTTTACTAGTTACACTAGGGGTTAGGGTGCCTATAGGTCTCTAAACTCTTGTTCCCCTGTAGACCCTCTATCCACTTTTGTTTATTGTGTCCAGGGATCCCCATTTCCTAATAAATCCATGCTTGGTGACCGCATTAATTTTGTGCTCAGAAATAAGGATGCTAAACTGGATCAAAAAGTGATCAGACCAGATACACGGAGCTATAATAGGTGAAGATATACTGAAATTCGGGCTCCAGATCTGGTCTAAAATGTGCCCTTTAACATGTCTGGCAGTGTTAATATGAGGCCTGAAGTTAAGTCCAGCAAGGAGCTCCATGAGTTCGCCTGCCGCAGGGCCGCCGGACTCGCTGTTAAGCCAGTAATTAAAATCTCTAATTAGCAGGATATTGGTGTAATCTGTGACCAAAGAGGAAAGCTGATCACACAAGGAAAAGGGAAAGGATGGCATGTTTTGTGGAGGTCTGTATATCAGTATACACAAAAGTGGTCCAGAACTGGAGTCGAGCTTGATGACCAGATTGTCAACTGCAACAAGATCAAGAGATGTCATTTTAGAAAAGACAAAGTCTTTATTGATGACAGCGGCAACTCCGCCCCCTGCTTTCCCTGCAACTCGATCTACCTGAAGGATGTAATAGTTGTCTGGTAGAACGGCCAGAATGTCTGGAGAGGAATTGATGTTAAGCCAAGTTTCCGTGAGGAAGAGAATGTAAGGAGGAGGAAGATGTCGAGTTGATGTTTGACTAAGGACCTAGTATTGAGATAAAAGATATTCAAGTGCTGAGTTTTGGCGGAGACGAACTTAGATTGCAAATGTCGCTGGACTGGCTGGGGCAAAGATGTTAAAGTGCTGGCAGGGGGAGATAGAATGCCTAATTGACTCCGGTGTCTGATGGAAGCAGGGCACAGGCGGCTTGCCGAGCTGCGGAGGTTCAAAAGGCTGTCCATGGAGTATGTCATTATTGGGGCAGGGGGACTGGCCCCTGGGCCCGGCCTGGCGCGGATGGGAGCAGACGGGCTTGCCTTTGGTGCGCCTTCGGCGCGTCACCGGCGCTCCCGCTGCGCGGCCGGGATGGGATACACATTATATGCTGTCTGGCAGTATTGTTGCAGAAAGACTGCAGCGGCAACCCTGGGCTACCCCCAAGATGACGGCTGCCCTCCCAGTCCCCGTAGCAGCGTCTAATCGGCTGCACGAGGGGTCAGTGGAAAATGAGGAGGAGAGAGCGGGTAAGTCCGCAAAAGTGCAAAGAGCAGTTTTAAAATGAACAACAATCTTAAAAACTAACAATGCGATGGTGCTCCCGGCTTTCCGCCTCAGGAGTGTGAAGCAGCCTGTCAGTGCAACGCGCGAATGGCAAGTGCGGCTTATATGCTGTCTGGCAGTATTGTTGCAGAAAGACTGCAGCGGCAACCCTGGGCTACCCCCAAGATGGCGGCTGCCCTCCCAGTCCCCGTAGCAGCGTCTAATCGGCTGCACGAGGGGTCGGTGGAAAATGAGGAGGAAAGAGCGGGTAAGTCCGCAAAAGTGCAAAGAGCAGTTTTAAAATGAACAACAATCTTAAAAACTAACAATGCGATGGTGCTCCCGGCTTTCCGCCTCAGGAGTGTGAAGCAGCCTGTCAGTGCAACGCGCGAATGGCAAGTGCGGCTTATATGCTGTCTGGCAGTATTGTTGCAGAAAGACTGCAGCGGCAACCCTGGGCTACCCCCAAGATGGCGGCTGCCCTCCCAGTTCCCGTAGCAGCGTCTAATCGCCTGCACGAGGGGTCGGTGGAAAATGAGGAGGAGAGAGCGGGTAAGTCTGCAAAAGTGCAAAGAGCAGTTTTAAAAACTTTCTCCTGAAAAGTTCCACACCATCACCCAGTGAGCTTTATTTTGATCACAAATGAAATATATCATACCATCAAACTTCATTTCATAAAGATTATAATGTAACTCATTCCTCTTGAGACATCTTTGCTAACACACACCACAGATGTTCACTCTACAAATAGAAACATCCCCCCTCACACGTGCCATAGAGCTAAAGTTTATAGACAATGAGGTATTGCTTGCATTGTAACAATCTGTTTTATAATTTGAGAAACACTGCTTCCTTTACTTACAAGTACACACTGTTTGCACATTTTAGGGCATATTTATGACCCCCTGGTGCTGCCTCAGCATCACTTTTTCTGACACTCCGCCAATGCAAACCTTGAAATCATATCTATGAGGTCATGCAGAGCCTATTTATGTGGCTTTAAATGGCCTCGTAGATATGGAGGAAGGCAAGGCATCGCAAATTGCTGCGTTGCCTCACTCTGTGCTAGGGAGGTGTTCCATGGGCATTGTAGTGAGTGTTCCCACACATCTCCCATGGATTTTGACACTTCACCAGATTTACAAGACAAGGTAAACCTGGGGATGCGACAATTCCATATGCCTCCCACGGTGAGGTGTAAAAAGGAGAATACAAATTAATTCTCCTGGTTTATTCCTCTATGTGTGCTGCATTCTGCAGCATACATAGGAGTAATACTTCCAGCTGGTCAGCTGACGTCTATCCGCTCTGACACTTTCTATCTCAACCAAGAACATGGGAGTCCTATTCAACTTAGGGTTAACTTTTGGCCCACAAATCCAGAAGGAATTGCCCTAGGCCTTTTGCAGCTTAAGCTACTCCAGAAAATTGTACTCTTCATTCCGTCTAACTAACATGCCTCTGGTATGGACTTGTTTGAATGTGTTTACCTCGACTAATGTAATGCTACTTACTTAAACATACTTGAGATGTTGATACCTAAACTCCCAAGATTCTAAATCTAGTTGTAAGGATCTTGTGTGGTCTCAAAAAATGACCAAATCCCTTTAGTAGTCGGCTCACTATACTGGCTCTCACTGCGCCCTGTTACAAACTAGTCCTATTGTTTTCTATTATATTTTGACCATCTATGCTGCTGCCATGCCTCCGAGGTTTAGTACATTTTTATTGATGAATGTCCCTCACTTACAGGGAGTTCGCTCTGAAGTCAAATGCTTTCCGGTTTTAGCCCCCCAGCTGTGAAGGCCCTCACAATAGAATTGTCCGATATTGTGCTTTCTTTATTTCAAGCAAACCTTGAACACAAATCTCTTTTACAAATTGCAGGTGTCCCACGTTTTTCTGCCCTCTTTATTTTAATGCAATGATGCCTTTGGGTGGGAAATAAGTCACTATCCAAATAAAAAGATAAATATTCTCGCAGCTACTCCTATATGATCTTGGTTGACAGTTTTTTTATGGTCTGTGGGGCAGGTATCATTTCGTGAAGTCCATCCTCACTCTGCCAGCTGGTCACCACCAACATTCATTCATGGTCCTCGAGTAGCTCTACAAATGATGATTGACACAGTCTGTAGACAAACACACAGCTTTGGGAGGGTCTGTTTTTGCATCACTTAACCAAATACGAGGCCTGTCCTCCACTACCTATTGATAAGGATTATTAATCAAATCAATGAATTTAGGTTTCATAATGTATCCACACTGGTCACCACAATATGCTCTTTCTGTTTGGTTCGAGAGCCCTGTAATATGTGAGTCATTGTTCAGTATCTGTTCAGAACCAAACGCAACGTATGACCTCTGATCTGGAATAGACTCAAATCTGCTGGTCCATATGCAGATGCTTTGTAATTTGCCATCTCTTCGCACTGTGCTACTCCCTGGTTTAGGACCACTAAAACGCAATGACAATGTTGCCACCATTCCTGGTTCCTCTTAAAAGCTGGTAATGGTGGTTCCTTCTGTCCTTAAAAGATGCAGAGGGGCCAACAGCACAACCTCTTTCTCTCAATTGATAATGTGTGATCCTAATATTGCTTCCACGACTGCCGAGAGACCGGCAATAAGTGTGATAGATATAATGATTTGCTGCTGTTAGTCAAAAAATTACTCGTACCCTATTTTCAGATTAAAATTGTGTAGCAGATGGAGCTAGCATATGAATATTTATAGGATAACAATTCATTGGGATTTCACAACCCTGTGTCAATTACTTTACATTTCAAATGTACTGCGAGAGATATCCGCTGTATCGCATGTTCTTAGTATGTAATGTATTTCTCTGCAAATCGCTAAAGATGAGGTCACATCGTATTAAGAAAAATCACATTCCCATCATTTTAAACCGTTGATTTTTATATTTCTACAATGATCTACAAAAAAAAATCCAATTATCAAGCTTTTATTTTGGAAACATTATTTTAGAATTATGGCGAATGTGTACACATCATCAAATGTGTTGCACTTTATGGCACTTGGTAAAGGCATTGCCTATTCACCTGCTCCCTTGACAGTCAAAGACAGACTTCTCTGTTGTAAGGTGGCTATGTGACCATTTAACTGATATATTTAGGTATGAGCCAACACTCTGTCATCGCTATTCTCTAGTCCATTTATCTACATGGCTCGGATGGATCCAAAAAATGACCAACTACTTCTGTGATTGTTGATCACCTTTAAGGATTATCTGTCTGTGAGTTTTAAAAAATGCATAATTGTTCTGTCTTTAGACAATGTCTTTGCATTGAGTCGGCGTTCCTCTGTGAAGAAATAGGTATTTTGCAGCCCACGTGCTCAATAAGTATTTGTCAAGATCCTCTGGGGTGGGAAGTATGAGAGCAAAGAGTCTGTATGTTCGTGCTTAAAGCCTTAGAACATTAGAAAGGTCATTTGCTATTTTTTGCTCCACACGGATGCAATTGTATGTATATACAGCATACCTATCCATAAAGTGACTATCATTACTACAAAATTAGCATTCGGCTTTGTCTCGGGGAATGTTTCATGAATTGATTGTTCAATAAAATTATAATGCATGCTTTCTCTGCCTAGGTTACTGAGTAGATAAAATATGTACTGAATTTGACCAAGCAAATCTAAGCTTCTCGTCTTTTAATCAAAAATGATATTTCTTGAGTGAATGCAACTGAAAGCTTGCTAGACTGTGGAAGAATGTTCGAGGAACCTAACACTGAGAATGTTAAAAAAAATGCATACCGTAAGAATAATATAACAACGATCTATGTTTTTTTGCAAGAGCCTTGCCTTCATTCATTACTGAAGTGATACATTCACGAATGTTAGAAACCACGATTTATGTGTTCCGATTGTTTGTAACCTGCATTTTTGTCAAGTTAATTATAGCAATCAAATCAAATCAAACACATTTATAGAGCACGCCCGCAAGGGTCTCAAGGCGCTGGGAGGGGGGGGGGGTGCTGCTACTGCTCGAAGAGCCAGGTCTTGAGTTGCTTCCTGAAGGAGAGATGGTCCTGGGTCAGTCGGAGGTGGGTGGGGAGGGAGTTCCACGTCTTGGCAGCCAGGTAGGGGAAGGATCTTCCTCCAGTGGTGGTTCTGTGAATCCGTGGGACGGTGGCGAGGGCGAGGCTGGTGGATCGGAGCTATCGGGTGGGTGTGTAGAACGTGAGGCGGATGTTGAGGTATATGGGGCCCATGTCGTGGAGAGCATTGTGAGCGTGGCTGAGGAGCCTGAATGTGATCCTTTTGCTGACGGGGACCCAGTGTAGGTCTCTCAGGTGGGCAGAGATGTGGCTGTGTCGGGGGATGTCCAGGAAGAGTCGTGCCGAAGCGTTCTGTATGCGCTGGAGTCTTTTCTGTAGTTTGGCTGTGGTTCCAGCGTACGGGGCGTTCGCGTAGTTTAGTCAGCTGGTGACGAGGGCCTGGGTGACTGTCTTTCTGGTTTCGGTGGGGATCCACCAGAAGATCATTCGGAGCATGCGCAGGGTGTTGAAACATGATGACGAGACGGCGTTGACTTGCTTGGTCATCGTGAGGGAGGAGTCCAGGATGAAACCCAGGTTGCGTGCATGGTCCGTGGGCTTGGGGGCGGTGGCCAGAGCAGGGGGCCACCAGGTGTCATCCCAGGCGGAGCGGTATGGTCCGAGGATGAGGACTTCCGTCTTGTCTGAGTTCAGTTTCAGGCGGCTGAGCTTCATCCATTCCGCGACGTCTTTCATTCCATCCTGGAGGCTGGCTCTGGCGGTGGTGGGGTCGTTGGTGTGGGAGAGGATCAGCTGGGTGTCGTCAGCATAGGAAAGTATGTTTAGGTTGTGTTGGTGTGCGATGGCTGCGAGGGGGCTCATGTAGACGTTGAAGAGGGTGGGGCTGAGCGATGAGCCTTGAGGTACGCTGCAGATGATCTTGGTGGCCGCTGAGCGGAATGGAGGTAGGCGGACTCTCTGAGTTCTGTCCGAGAGGAAGGAGGTGATCCATTCCAGGGTCATTCCTTGGATCCCGGCGTGGTGGAGGCGGTTTGTTAGGGTGAGGTGGCAGACTGTGTCGTATGCGGCCGATAGGTCGAGGAGGAGGAGGGCAGTAGTTTCCCTGTTGTCGAGCAGGGACCTGATGTCGTCGGTGGCTGTGGTTTGCTCGGAATCCGGACTGTGATGGGTCGAGGGAGCCGTTTGCCTAGAGGAAGGCGGTTAGCTGCTTGTTGACGTTCTTCTCGATGACTTTAGCTGGGAAAGGGTGGAGCAAGATGGGCGGAAGTTTTTGAGGTCCGTGGGTCGGCGGTGGGTTTCTTTAGGAGGGCGCTGACCTCCGCATGCTTCCAGCTCTCCGGAGAGGTGGCAGATGCGAAGGAGTTGATGATGATGTTCCGGAGTTGGGGTGCGATGATGGAGTCGGCTTTGTTAAAGATGTGGTGTGGACAGGGGTCGGCTGGGGAGCCGGAGTGGATGGTGTTTATCACGTGGGTTGTGTCTTCAGTGCTGACGGGCGTCCAGGCACAGAGGGTGGTGGTGGGGGGCGTTGGTTCGGTGGTTGGGTGCGTGGTCTGGGCGCCGAAGCTGTTGTGTATGTCGGTGATCTTGTGGTGGAAGAATGAGGCGAGTGCGTCGCAGAGGTCTTGTGAGGGCGTGATGTCGTTTTTGCTGGTGCTGGGGTTGGAGAGCTCTTTAACGATGCTGAAGAGTTCCTTGCTGTTGTGGGTGCTGTTGTCTAGTCGTTCTCTGAATGCTGTCCTTTTGGTTGTGCGGATCAGCTGGTGGTGTTTGCGGATGGCATTCTTGAGGGCTGTCATGTTTTCTGTAGACTGGTCGTGGCGCCAGGCTTTCTCGAGGGTACGGCAGGATTTCTTGGAGTCTTTGAGGTCGTTGGTGAACCACGAGGTTTTCTTGCTGCTGGGTCTACTGGGAGGATTATTCAGTGGTGCCAGGGCATCGGCGCAGTTGATGAGCCACTGTGTGAGGTTACGGGCTGCTTCGTTGGAGTCCGTAGTGCTGGCGGGAGGATTTTGGCTCAAGGAAGTGGTGAGCTGGTCGGTGGTGATCTTGCTCCAGCATCTTCATGGAACCTGTTGGGGGTGGTGGTGGGTTGTGGTTTTCCTGAAGTTGAAGTGAACGCAGCTGTGATCTGTCCAGTGTGGTCTGGTGGAGTGGCTGAAGGAGAAGACGGGGTCAAGTGTGTGGCCGGCGTAGTGGGTGGGGGTGTTCACTAGTTGCTTGAGTCCGAGGTTGGCGAGGTTGTCTAGCAGGGTGGTGGTGTTGTTGTCATTGTTGTTTTCCAGGTGGAAGTTGAGGTCCTCTAGGAGGATGTAGTCTGAGGAGGTGAGGGCAAGCGGGCTGATGAAGTCTGCGATGGCATCGCTGAATTCTGTGCGTGATCCCGGGGGTCTATAGATGAGAGTACCTTTGAGGGTGGTTTTGGGGTCGGTGTGTATCTGAAAGTGAAGGTGCTCAGCGGCGGTGAGGGTGTCGTCGGCATTGGTCGTGATGCGGATGGTGTTTCTGTAGACAATGGCGATGCCTCCTTCGGTTTGGTTGACAAGGTCCCTCCGGGTGATATTGTAGCCGTTCGGGATGGCTATGGCGATGTCGGGGGCTGAGGAGGCGTCCATCCAGGTTTCTGTGAGGAAGGCGACGTCCGGCGCTGTTGTGTCGAGGAGGTTCCAGAGTTCGATGGCGTGCTTGTCGACTGAGTGGGTGTTGAGCAGGATACACTTGAGGTGGTTGTTGCTGGTGCCTGGTCTGGCGGGTGTTGTGCAGGTCCGGAGGCAGGTGAAGGGTCTGTGGGTGCGTTTAGGGGTGGCTCTGTGGCAGGCGGGGGTCCAGCCGGTCTTGAGTGCGTGGAGGGTGGCGGCGTCGTAGCTCTGTCGGGTGGGCTGGCATCGTCGAGGGCCAGGGGTTGGGGCTGGGCACTGTCCGGGCGCGGACGGACGCAGACGGGCTTGCCTATGGCACGCCCGCTGCCCGCGTCCGCTGCGCATCCGCTGCGCATCCGCTGCGCGGCCTCCATAAGAGGGGGAGAGGGAGGGAGGAGCAGCTGGGAGGCGGGAGCGGGGCGGCCATTGGGAAGCGAGGGGGCGGGGAAAGTGGCACAGAAGGCAAGAGGGGGGGAGAGACAGGCACAGCGGGCACAAAAATTAAAAACAAGGGGCAAGTGGAGCAGTAGGCGAAACGAAAACACAGTCAACAGAAGGCAAAAAACGAAGCACAGTCAACAGAGGGCAAAAAAATGAAGCACAGTCAACAGTAGGCAAAAAAAGAAAACACAGTCAACAGGGAAGAAGATGACATGCGGTCAGACAGACCAGTCCGCAGGGAGGCAGCAGATAACACGGAGCAGCAGCAGCAGCACACAGGGGGTCTGCGCGGTGGCAGAGGGAGCGACCTGCCTGGTCACAGGGTCAAGGGTCGCTCCTCCCACCACCGCGCAGGCTCCATAAGAGGGGGAGAGGGAGGGAGGAGCAGCTGGGAGGCGGAAGCGGGATGGCCAATGGGAAGTGAGGGGGCGGGGCCGCGTCGGTCGCGAGCGGCGGGAAAAGTGGCACAGAATGCAAGAGGGGGCGGGGGATAGACAGGCACAGCGGGCACAAAAATGAAAAACAAGGGGCAAGTGGAGCAGTAGGTGAAACGAAAACACAGTCAACAGAAGGCAAAAAACGAAGCACAGTCAACAGAAGGCAAAAAAAAGAAGCACAGTCAACAGTAGGCAAAAAAAGAAAACACAGTCAACAGGGAAGAAGATGACACGCGGTCAGACAGACCAGTCTGCAGGGAGGCAGCAGATAACACAGAGCAGCAGCAGCGGAACACAGCGGGTCTGCGCGGTGGCAGAGGGAGCGAACTGCCTGGTCACAGGGTCAAGGGTCACAATAACCATCTTCCCTCTCAATCCCTCAAAACTATTTATGAAAGGCATGTCCTACCTATTTACCTAATATAGTCTATCAAAAACATCTATACATTCCTGATTAAATGCCACCTGGTGCATATTTTGCTCCTCACTTCTTGAAATCAGCAAGAAGTTGAATATCTGGCTATTCAAAGAGACGTCTTGTGGGACTATGTAGACTGAGAAAAGTGTAACAATGTCCCTACGTTAGAAAATAATCAAAAGGTGGGGTACCTACAACGTAGGCCACCCACTAGGCAAATTCCTTTACTGGACACAACCACTAGAGTTCAGTTATCAATGGGTAAGTTCTCATAACACCAGGTTTTTTGTTTCAGTCATGGACATGGACATATTAGCATATCACTGTGTAAGACATTTCATGTGACAAGAAGCAGTCTAAATCAAAAATTTGGTATGTATAAAATAGACATAAGTTTATTACACATTTATCTTGAGTTTTTTTTAAAAAGCAGATATATTGTACACAACGAATACAACAAATACATAAAATTATACACAAAAAATTATTAAAAATGTTCAAAGGAACACAGGTCGACGCGGCGTTTCGGTTTAAAAAACCTTCATCAGGACAGTTTCTAAAAAGAAACACAATATTACTACAATGTTATAACAAGTGTACATCAATAAAAAACACCAAAGCAGCTGTCACATAATCTATCACATTCTTTCATTCCAGTGATTTGTCCTAGTGTCCTCTCATGAACAGTTACGAGAGATGTAAACTTGCGAAACGTTATAGAGAACAGTCGTTTTTTATGCTAATGGTTGTGCCATTGAATTTGCTCAAGGAGTATAACACAAAATGTTGTGATATTACTGGGAGTCTTAAGAATAAGTGATCTATTTCAATTATTCCTGGGCGGCTATGTCAATAGACCGGCCACTCGTATGAAGATGTCTTACCTTCAGATTTAGCGACTGAATTCACAATTTATTCAGTCACCAGCTTTTGTGATGACAAAGCCTAGATGTGTCCTGGTTTGGGTCCACATACGAAGATAGTAACGTCCCATATATACGGGATAGGATAAAACGTTTCACTCTAAGGATACAGATAAATACCAGAGATAAATTAAGTGTCCACTATCATTTGTACACAAAAGGTAAATAAAGGATCAATGTGTGACATAAATACCTCAATTGTGAGTGTTGATTACTTAGCGCTGTATCGGAGGGGCCACCAGAGGATTCGTACACTATTAAATCTGTGTACACTGCAATTTGGGAGAAACAAGGTCTTTTACTATTTTTAATTGAAAAATTCCCCTCTTTTTGCAGCTATTGTGTGGATACTTAGTCTATTGCCTGTTGGGAATATAACTTACCGCTAGCAATTCTTGCGTAATCGCTATAGCCGTTTAGTACATATGCTTCATGGGCTGTTTTTATACTGCTTGCGATATCGGTTCCATCTGTAAATTAATACATTTTTAAAAAAAATTTTTAAGCTCGTAGCCAACTATTTTACAAAAATAGTGTTATTAGCTGCCTTTTCTATTTTTATTCCTCTCTTTACCCAGCCAGCGGTCATCACAGTGGGATTTTAGTGTCATTGGAAGCGGGCCCTCATGATTGCCCTCCATACCTTAGGTTTGTACCAGCATCATCGGGGTTCTAAATTACCCAGTGTTGTTTACATGGCTGTTTAACCACCCCCTATTTAGAGATTTCCACATTATTCTATGCGTGGGGCTTGTTGCGAGTATTTTAAATAGTCGTTGCAAAACCCGTATGGTAGTGGGACTGGAACACGGCGTTATGCCAGCACCGCATTGCTAGTATATTCCTAACCACATCGCTCTTGCAGTCCAGTACCATCCGGTATGCTTTAAAACTAACACGGAGTGCGTGCTACAGGGACTTGATGTAACCCTTAAAAATGCATTGATTTACTGCTTTACTGCTAGCGCGGCTACTATCTAAGCGTAAAGGCATCGTTTAAAACACCTAGCTGTTCAACCCTTCAGTGTTTCTTACCTGCACAGATAGAGCTGGCCTCCCTGCACCTCCGTCTACAGCGTTCTGGATTCTGATGATCCCAGTAGGAAACGCTGGCATTCTGTTAGTTATTCTTTAAATAGCAAACAGTCTGCTATTGGTGGATACATAGGGCTGTGTGAGTGGCTGCAACCTGATCACGTGATCGCGATCTACTTATTTTTTTTTTTTTTTTTTTTTTTTTTTTTTTTTGAGATGGAAAACTTTAATGTTCGTATTCTGTCTTAACTGAGTCTTTACAAAATCTTTTTAGGTTTTAAAGGCAACAGTTTACAGTCTGCATTGTAAGAGTGATATTCCCATAATGCACATTTGGGCTAAACGTTTTATTGTGTACCTGATTTGGGACTTAAAATAGATTATATTTAGGTTAGCGTCCATGCATAGTTGTATTCGATATACTAGTCACTGATAATATTTAAGCCTTCAATTTCTATGCTTTACATTACTTGAATGTTAAAGTTACAAGGCAGCTATCGCTGCAATTATATGCACGTATACATGTATAGCTTTGGCTAGCGCGACTGACCTATGCTGGTTCACAGCCTATCCAGAAATATTATTGACACGAGAGCATTCTGTATGGGATCAACAACTGCTAATAAGCAGTGTTTTCATCTAAGTTGACTGTATTCCTACACTAGACCTCTTATTTTGTTCAATCACTTAATAACACGCTCCCAGTCTTCACGGCTATTGAGTCCTGACCTAACGCTATTGAACCTCGACATGTAGTACTGCTCACGCTTTTTCCTTTTCTGGTTTATATCACCTCCTCTATGACTGATGGTCACAGATTCCAGGCAGCACCATCTGAAGTCATTGATGTTATGACCCGAGGTATGCCAATGGTCAGTAAGGGGTGCCCCTTTCTTGTTGTTCCTGATGGCTGATTTGTGCTCATTCATTCGAATGCGTGCTTCCCGTGACGTTTCACCGATATAAATTAGGTCGCATGGGCACCTAATCATGTAAACAATATTTTTAGAACGGCAGTGTCGACCTGTGTTCCTTTGAACATTTTTAATAATTTTTTGTGTATAATTTTATGTATTTGTTGTATTTGTTGTGTACAATATATCTGCTTTTTAAAAAAAACTCAAGATAAATGTGTAATAAACTTATGTCTATTTTATACATACCAAATTTTTGATTTAGACTGCTTCTTGTCACATGAAATGTCTTACACAGTGATATGCTAATATGTCCATGTCCATGACTGAAACAAAAAACCTGGTGTTATGAGAACTTACCCATTGATAACTGAACTCTAGTGGTTGTGTCCAGTAAAGGAATTTGCCTAGTGGGTGGCCTACGTTGTAGGTACCCCACCTTTTGATTATTTTCTAACGTAGGGACATTGTTACACTTTTCTCTGTCATTTCCCCTGGTCCCAATCTGTTCCTAAGGGGTCCCCCTATACTTTCTTTGGACTATGTAGACTGCCAGTATTTGGACACAGCCTCACAGTCTCAACAAGTCAACACTCACCTACTCAACACCTACAAATCCACCTTACATTATATTACATTACATTGTTTGTTTTAAACACAACTGTCCCAAGAAAAGCCCTCATTATATCTTGTCTCTAAATACCAAAGGATACCAAATCATCAAAATAATTAGATTAGTGGGAACACCTAGGCTCTTTCAACTTTCACCTGAAGATTTACACTGCTCTCTGTTTGAAAATCTGATCCAAAATGCTGAATTACTGGGGCAATCGGGTTTGGAATTGGAATAACAGATTTTTCCGGTAAATCTTCATTTATCAGTTGAACCTCTGGGACCATGGTTTACATGTTCCCCATCCCCTGTAATTACAGAGCCCCCTGTGTCTATCTGTAAACCAGTGGTTGGAAAATTCAGCCTATTTGCTAGGCCACTCATAATCAGGTCCAATATGCATAACACAAAACACATAATAAATGTGTCTTAATTATATCACAGTTAAATTGAAGGGTTTGTGTCACATATATTCCAGAAAATTCTAACAAGGGGTTGAAAAAAACATACGTGGCGCCATATGTTAAGCTTCAAAATGTATTTTTTTAAATAAGAAAATGTGTTTATCAATGACTAGTTTTGTGAATCAACAAATGTTATTCTTTGTTCTATTCTGTTTGGGTAGAAGATACCATTCACATTTGTATTATGCTTCTGTATAATAATAACACTCGTCAATAAATTCACTATCCGTGCATTTTGTCTTCGGATGAATGAAAACAATTTATCACTGATTCCCCACGTGCTAAAATTCAAAGTCACACTTTTATTGCAAACATTTATGCTTGACATTTCATGTTCAGAATGGCATTTTCGAGATGCCAGCTGTCACCGAGAAAGGACTGCAACACATGCCGTTAGGAACATATGCCTTTTTTGGGCGTAGAATAGCAATTTCATACGAGGAAAAAATATGAAATGATCCATAACATATTATACTGTCATTTCAAAACAACATCAGAACTACAACATTCCTCATGCTTAGAATCCAGTGAATCCCCTAAGGCCTAATTTAACATTTTACCACTGTTTGGAACAATTATGAGGGAAATATTTATTCTTTTAATTGATATTTCCGCTTGCACTGTGAATACAAATGCGTGCAGGCCAGCATTTCAAAGTGCTGTCTAAGACACAGATTCCGAACAAAGACCTATTCTTTACAAAATGTCGTGTTTAGGCCTGTCTACTTTTGTGTCTTTCCAATTATTTACAGTCATGATAGCGTGTACTTATCTGCCAGGGTAAAGGATATCTCGCAGCACATCTGCTAATTCCTACTCTTTGTGGTACACAAGATTTTATCATCGACAAACAATGATGACTTTTTTTAATAGTGTAGGGCTACATGAAGTGCCCATTAATCATTGCTAAGTGATAAACTGTAGATGAAGTTAATTAATTCCGTCTGCACTACCCCGTTTTAAATCTAAAGCAAGTTAGCCAGCAGCATGAAAACTGCACAGAGAAGTGGAACACATCTGCTTATACTGCATTAATTAGTATATTTAAAGGAAAACTGTAATACGCCAGACCACCTAATTAGCAGAGGATGGTTGTATTTGTTTTCATATTTTTCTGGGTAAAAACGTAAACACATTTACCTAATTAGTTAGCAGTGTGCACTGGCACCTGGCTGGAGTGCATGAGAGGCCCATACATCTGACTTAAATGTGTCCTTTACTACTCAAACGAGGGACCAAAGTCCCTTTTCTTTGCTTGCATTAGGGCCCTGACATTTGTGCTCCAAAACCAACTTGTGAGTTATTTTAATAGACCAGGAATATGGAAACGACAGCTAAGAATAAAGCTGTCACGAAAGAAACCTTCACTGGTATGGTTCAGCTATTTATTTTGAAAAGTATGGAAGATGCGCACAGAAGAAATGCACTGTGGGGCATTTATGAAGCGCACAAAGCCACCCTCTACATTGCATTATCCCCAGGTCCCTCCTGTCTTCGTCCCATTCATGACAATTGAGATAATCCTATCTCACCAACAGAAAAAAGAGTGAAGGTAAGTTGGACCCCCTACCCCACTCCCTCCCAACGGGCATACATAAGCATACTTACCTAGAATTCCCGCTGTTCTTTTTTCTGTCTTCCAACAGCATGGGACGAGCAAGGAGCTAGAGCTTCTGTCGGGTTCGCGTCTCTGCTGCCAGGCGGTAGGGGAATTGCTGGTCCCTTGTCTCCCTCTCTGCCAGGATTTGAGGGAGTAGTATGTGGTTCACCTTCATGCCGCTGTTGTGGTTCTTTTGCTGTACGCACCTCCAGTGCTTTTTTGGCTCATCGGGAGGCGTGTGATTCCCTAGGGAGGTGGCTCTGTGCTCCCAGGCAGAAGAATGCTTCCGGGTCCTGTTGCCTGACTTTCAGCAGTGATTGTAGTCCAGGAAGTCAGGTGCGATGATGCTGGTTTAAAGCTCAGGGACGTTTTAATTTGCAGGTCCCAGTTGATTCCTTCATCTGGTGGCTGGTGGTGAGTATCGCATAGCGGTTTTCTTGCATGCTGGGTCAGTTCGACGGAGCTGTGCATTGGCCTCCGTTGGTTTCCTTGTTACTGGTGCTTTGTTTTTCCCTGGTACTGGTGTTTGTGAAGATGGGCAAGCATTCCAGGAAATGCAAGCATGTGGAAGATTCTTCATCATCCTCATCTGGGTCCTCTTCTTCTCCTTCTCCTGAACGGTCCAAACGCCACATGGGGGGGGGGGGACTATACCCATATTAAGTGTCTTATAAGGGAGACTTTGCAGAAACGGCCAGGGGGGGAGTGGGGCTGGCCCAAGAGCTGTGTTCCAGTTCTGCCCTCTCATTCTTCCACTTTGGGCAAAGATGGATGGATGGGGTGAGGAGGATAACCGGAAATGGGTAGATAAGGACATGTTGCCTGAGTTGCTGCAGCATGTTAAATCCAACATGGGCTTTCCTGAGGATGAGGCGCCCAGCACACCTGGGGGTTCATTACTTTGCCAGTTCTAAAGTACAGCCCCAGTAGTTGTGCCTATCCATCATTGTCCTACATCCATGAGGTGTGTCAGGTTTGCCCCACAAGACTCACCTTTGCTTGTGGCGCGATTCCGCAGAGATGACAAGAGCTCCCGTCCCTGTACCCACCTAACCCTCGTGGACGACGAAACCCAGCAGGGATGAGATGGACGCAGGGATGGAAGCCAGGGTGTAGGGTTAAGAATGGCGTGGAGCTGGTGGGGCGTTCCGGTGTCACTGGAAACCAGAATGAGAAAAGATCAGAAAGTGAAGCAGACCCGAAAAGAACCACCCCACTTACACACACAGGACCAGGTACCCCGTGAGGACTTACCAAGGCTCCCGAAACGAAGGTTCCCCGATGAATGCAGCTCCTGTTGTGAATAGCGAGGAAGGCGCTCCAGCGCGTAATCGCCAAGTACAAACTAAAGAAAGCGCTCCTGCGCGTTCACCCAAGCTAAAACAAAAAGGAAAGCGCTCCTGCGCGGGTAACTGGAAATGGGAATCAACCACCCAGCTTGTGGTATTCCCTGTAAGGGGACAAGGTCTGCAGGCTGAGGTATTCCCTTATAGCGCTCCTGCGCGGTGGGAAGGAACAAAGTAAAAAAAAAAAAAAACACAAGTCGGTTAAATGTACACCCTTAGGGCGCTCCTGCGCACCAAGGGTCATGAAAAATAAACAAGGGCTTTCCTGGAACTCCCAGGTAAGAAGTACACCAGCGCTCCTGGAAGGCGCTGTCAAAGACCATGAAGCGCTACAGCGCGGCTTTCTCCCAGAAGCAGAAGGAAACAAGGAGCAGGGCAGCGCGGCTCTCCTGGTATGCCGCGGACACAATGTAGCAAGGCAGCGCGGCTCTCCTGGTATGCCGCGGACACAATGTAGCAAGGCAGCGCGGCTCTCCTGGTATGCCGCGGACACAATGTAGCAAGGCAGCGCGGCTCTCCTGGTATGCCGCGGACACAATGTAGCAAGGCAGCGCGGCTCTCCTGGTATGCCGCGGACACAATGTAGCAAGGCAGCGCGGCTCTCCTAGAATGCCGCGGACACAATGTAGCAAGGCAGCGCGGCTCTCCTCAGGCATGCAGGTCTCTGGTTCAGCCTGAATTCAGAATCCGAATCGCTCAGCCGGCGGGAAAAGCGCAGTTTATGCGTTTTCCCCCGGAAGCGCTTCTGTGCCTCGCTTCCCAGGGGCTAGACCGGGTACTCGACTTCCGCCGGAAGTGAGTATCCTGGCCTCCCGTGTGTGTCAGTGGGATGGCCGGCCGCGGCAACGCCGCGAGCCGCGACAGTACCCACCCCCAGAACAGAACCCCTCCAAGGCCCCCCCCCGAAGTCAGAAAAGAGAGACTGGGCGAGGACACAGGGGATGACTCAGGTGAAAAGCACGGACCAGAACAGGAGCATGGCGTACATGGGACAAGGGCTCCCAGGATCGTTCATCGGGACCGTACCCCTTCCAGTCCACAAGGTAGAACAGCTTGCCCCTGGTACGACGGGACCCCAAGATAGCCCTGACTTCATATTCCTCCTGGCCCTCCACCACCACCGGAGAAGGGGGCGACGGAAGAGAACCGCCAGACTGAACAGCCCGCAGCAGGGAGACGTGGAAGACCGGATGGATCTTCATGTGTGAAGGCAGGGACAGCTTCATGGCCACCGGGTTGATTACCTTCTCCACAGGAAAGGGACCCACATAACGTGGCAGCAGTTTTTTGGGCCCATGCACATTCAGGTGCCGAATAGACAGCCATACGCTATCGCCTTCGCGATACGCGGGTTCCTGTTGTCGATGGGCGTCTGCCCGCTCCTTGTAGGTGTCCTTTGCTTTGGCCAACTCGAACCGTGCCTTTTGCCACAGGTCGCGCAGTGTTCCATGGTAAGAACGCACGGTGGGTAGGGGGCTGTCCTGAGGCTCTTCCCATGCCGACGTGCGAGGATGGCGGCCATGGAGGCAGAAGAAGGGGGACATGCCGATGGCCGAATGCTTGCTGTTGTTGTACGCATACTCTGCCATCCAGAGCACTTCGGACCATTCTTTCTCGACTGTCAGAAGTAGACAACGGAGGTACTGTTCCATGGTGTGGTTTGTTCTTTCGGCCTGTCCGTCGGTCTGGGGGTGGTACGCCGAGGAGAGACGTACGTCCATCTCGAGTATCCTGCATGCCTCCTTCCAAAAACGGGAAACAAACTGCGATCCCCTGTCCGTTATGACCACGGAAGGAATGCCATGGAGACGAACCACCTCTTGGACGAATATCAAGGCCAGCTCGGCCGCCGTGGGAAGTTTCGTCAAAGGAACAAAATGTGCCATCTTGGTGAGGTGGTCCACGATCGTGAGAACCGTGGTGTGTCCAGATTTGGTGAGTGGGAGCTCAACCACGAAGTCCATGGAGATGGTATGCCAGGGAGAAGGAGGCACGGGAATGGGCTGTAAACGACCAACCGATGGTTCGGATCTGTTCTTGCCAAGCAGGCAAACTGCGCAGTTCGTTACGTATGCCTTTGTATCCGTCACCATCGTTGGCCACCAGTACTGCCTCCGCACAAGGTCAAACGTTTTGTGGTAACCGGGATGGCCGGAGAGTACATGATTGTGACACAAGTATAGGGCCTTTGTTTGTTCGGGTATCCCGGTTAGATGAGTCTGGTTTCTTGTCCCTCCTTCTTCGTTTCCTTCCAAGACAACGGGATCGGACCGTGACGTGTCTGGTTCTGCCTGGCCACTGGAACGAACAGGAGCGATGGTGCCCTGGAAATGCTTCTCCGGTAAGATCAGACCAGGCTCCTGGTCCTCGGCGTTTTCTTCCGTTTCAGCCAGCCGCGACAGTGCATCTGCTTTGGCGTTGTCTTTCCCGGGCCGGAATGTAATCAGAAAGTCGTACTCGTTGAAGAACAAGGTCCATCGGAGCTGTCGGGCTGTGAGGGCACGTGCTGATCGTAGAAACTGCAGGTTTCTGTGGTCTGTATAGATGGTCACTTTATGTTTTGAGTCCTTCAGGAAGTGTCGCCATTCCTCAAATGCGGTCTTGATGGCTAGCAGTTCCCGATCAGACACGGTGTAGTTGCGCTCGGCGGGTTGGAGTTTCTTAGAGTAAAAGGCCACGGGATGCAGTCGGCCCGTCTCGCAGTTCCGTTGTGATAGCACACCGCCTATGGCGTCCTTGGAAGCATCAGCCTCTACGATGAAAGGATGCTCGGTATCGGGGTGCACCAGAACCGGGGCCGTTGTAAACCGTCTCTTTAGTTCCTGGAAGGCGTTATCGGCCTTTTGGTCCCAATCAAATCGTACTCCCTTGCGCAGCAAGCGCGTAATGGGAGCCACCATCTCAGAGAAGCCCGTGATAAAACGACGATAATAGTTGGAAAAGCCGAGGAACCGTTGGACGCCCTTCACCGACTCAGGTGTAGGCCAAGACAGGATGGCTTCCACTTTTTTGTTGTCCATTTGAATGCCTGCCGGTGTGATGATGTGCCCCAGGAACTCAACCGATGTGACGTGAAACAGGCTTTTTTCTAACTTCACGTACAGACGGTGTTTCTCCAGTTGCTGAAGGACAGAACGTACATGATGGACGTGCTCTTCGTTGGTTTATGAATAAATCAGGATGTCGTCGATGTAGACGATACAAAAGACGTCGATGAAGTCCCTCAACACCTCATCAATAAAAAACTGGAATGCGGCGGGGGCGTTGCAGAGTCCGAACGGCATGACCTGATATTCGAAGAGGCTGAACTTCGTCCGGAAGGCGGTCTTCCATTCGTCGCCCTTCCGGACCCTGACAAGGTGGTAAGCCCCCCGAAGGTCCAGTTTGGTGTAAATGGTGGCGTTTTTGACCTGGTCCAAGAGGTTGGTTATCAACGGTAGCGGGTACCGGTTTTTAATCGTGATGGTATTCATCGCACGAAAGTCGATGCAGGTCCTCAAATCCCCTTCCTTCTTCGACACGAAGAAAAGAGGAGAGGAAACCGGAGATCTGGAGTGACGTATGAAGCCATTGTCCAGGTATTCGTCCAGATAGGAGCGGAGGTGGATGTTCTCTTTTTCTGTGAGCGAGTAGATCCTACTGCATGGCAGCGTGGAGCCGGGAATCAGGTCTATGCGGCAGTCAAAGGATCGATGGGGTGGCAAGGTGTTGGCTCCCTTCTTGTCGAATACACCCGCTAGGTCCTGGTATTCTTTTGGTATGGTTCCTTGGGAAACCATTCCCATCCCTACTACAGGTAACGAGTGTGCCTGTATGACCCGAGGACCTGTCAGGTCGATCTCCGCGTAACATGTGCTATTGCAGTACTCTGATTCAAGATGGACGGTTCTGGTCACCCAATCGATGCAGGGATTGTGCTTCACCAACCAAGGCAAACCCAGGATCACCTTGAACTGAGGGGCATCAATGATGTCGAAACATATGGACTCGGTGTGGTTGTTAGAGAAGATCATGGTCAAGGTTCTGTTCGGTGTCGGATGGGGCCGGAAGTAAGGTCCGTTCCATCTACGGCCTTGACAGGTTCAGGTTGGGCCTTCGTCACAGTGTCGATACCCAATGCGCGGGTAAATGCTGTATCGAAGAAGCAGCCTGTCGCCCCGGAATCCAACATGGCTGTCACCACCCAGGTTCTGCCCGCCAGATTCCGTAAGGACACGTCCATGCCGACGTGATGACTACCGTCGTATACCACAGGGATCGCAGATGTGCATGACGAAGAACCCAGAAGACGGACCCCTGTGTCTACTGGGTTTCCTCGTTTCCCGTCTGGTCTCCTTTGCTGATGGGCAACACGAACGGCCTTCTGCCTCGTGGTCTCGAGGGCTTAGCAGGGCATTCCCGTACAAAGTGGCCGCTTTTGCCACAATACAGGCACTGGTTCTGCTTCCTCCTTTTTTCCCGTTCTTGACTGGTCAGTGGTCCTCTGACGCCTCCGATCTGCATGGGTTCGGACGCTTCTCCCTGGGGAGCAGGTGCTTCTTTGGCTTTCTCGACGCCCTTGTCACCAATGGGCACGAGACGGGTGTCGTTCCCTTTTCCCCTATCGGTCTTTCTTTCCTGTAGGCGGAAGTTCATTTTCACCACCATGTCAATGAAAGGGCCTATAGCTTCGGGCGGATCGGGATACTGCGAGATGAGGTCCTTTAGGTCATCCCGTAACCCCCGATAGAACACTGATACCTTCTTGTCCTCTGGCCAGTGGGCCTCGATGACCAGCCGGTTGAACATGGTGATGTAATGGAGCAAGTCCTGGTTGCCTTGCTTGAGGCCGAGCAACTCGTTGTCTGCAGCCTGCACGAAGGTATGGCGAGCGAACATACGCCGCATAGTTTCCTTAAACGTAGGCAGGTGGTTCAGCATGGGGTCGTCGTTCTCTACCAAGGAGATGGACCACTGAGCCGCATCCCCGCCCATGTAAGAAAGGATGTAGGCGACCTTGGAAGCATCGTCGGGAAAAGCCGCAATCCTAGCCATGAAATGTAGTTGGCATTGATGGATGAATATTCCGTACTTAGTACTATCCCCGTAAAACCGTTCGGGTGGTGCCAACTGCACCGGGTGGGGAGTGACGACCTGGATGGCTGTGTCTTGGCTCGCGGTGGTGGAAGGCCCCCCAAAGGTGAACGTAGGTTGTCTCAACAGGCCATCTGATCTGGCTCTGGGGCTGGGTGTAGAACCCCAAGGATTAGTGACCCCGGCCGCCATTTGACCCTGTAGGGCCGTTATGTCCTGGCGGAGGGCGAGGTTCTCTGTTTGCATGGCAGCCAGCATGACTGCGATGTCTTGCAGGGTGACTTCCTCACTCATGTCGTCTGGGCGGAATGGTTTACGTGGGCTTCGGATTCTGTCAGGTTTGCCCCACAAGACTCACCTTTGCTTGTGGCGCGATTCCGCAGAGATGACAAGAGCTCCCGTCCCTGTACCCACCTAACCCTCGTGGACGACGAAACCCAGCAGGGATGAGATGGACGCAGGGATGGAAGCCAGGGTGTAGGGTTAAGAATGGCGTGGAGCTGGTGGGGCGTTCCGGTGTCACTGGAAACCAGAATGAGAAAAGATCAGAAAGTGAAGCAGACCCGAAAAGAACCACCCCACTTACACACACAGGACCAGGTACCCCGTGAGGACTTACCAAGGCTCCCGAAACGAAGGTTCCCCGATGAATGCAGCTCCTGTTGTGAATAGCGAGGAAGGCGCTCCAGCGCGTAATCGCCAAGTACAAACTAAAGAAAGCGCTCCTGCGTGTTCACCCAAGCTAAAACAAAAAGGAAAGCGCTCCTGCGCGGGTAACTGGAAATGGGAATCAACCACCCAGCTTGTGGTATTCCCTGTAAGGGGACAAGGTCTGCAGGCTGAGGTATTCCCTTATAGCGCTCCTGCGCGGTGGGAAGGAACAAAGTAAAAAAAAAACCAAAACACAAGTCGGTTAAATGTACACCCTTAGGGCGCTCCTGCGCACCAAGGGTCATGAAAAATAAACAAGGGCTTTCCTGGAACTCCCAGGTAAGAAGTACACCAGCGCTCCTGGAAGGCGCTGTCAAAGACCATGAAGCGCTACAGCGCGGCTTTCTCCCAGAAGCAGAAGGAAACAAGGAGCAGGGCAGCGCGGCTCTCCTGGTATGCCGCGGACACAATGTAGCAAGGCAGCACGGCTCTCCTGGTATGCCGCGGACACAATGTAGCAAGGCAGCGCGGCTCTCCTGGTATGCCGCGGACACAATGTAGGAAGGCAGCGCGGCTCTCCTGGTATGCCGCGGACACAATGTAGCAAGGCAGCGCGGCTCTCCTGGTATGCCGCGGACACAATGTAGCAAGGCAGCGCGGCTCTCCTAGAATGCCGCGGACACAATGTAGCAAGGCAGCGCGGCTCTCCTCAGGCATGCAGGTCTCTGGTTCAGCCTGAATTCAGAATCCGAAGCGCTCAGCCGGCGGGAAAAGCGCAGTTTATGCGTTTTCCCCCGGAAGCGCTTCTGTGCCTCGCTTCCCAGGGGCTAGACCGGGTACTCGACTTCCGCCGGAAGTGAGTATCCTGGCCTCCCGTGTGTGTCAGTGGGATGGCCGGCCGCGGCAACGCCGCGAGCCGCGACAAGGTGTTGAAGTGGGAGTGGAAGGATCCTGATTGAATTATGCTGCCCTGTTTCATGACCAAGTTGTCTCCTCACCAGGACATGTCTGCAGTCTTGCCAGATTCTATTCCAATCGATTCTTTTGTGGCTAGTCTGGTGGGCCAGACCTCATTGGCTGAGGGCGTTGTTATTAAGGATCCAGTGAATAAGAAAGTGGATGCATCCGTGAGAAAGGTTTTCTCGGAGTCCCATATGGCTCTGCGTGCTGGGTTTTATGGGACTTGTGTTACTCAGTCCCTCATTTCCTATGTCAAGATCTTTCTCACTCCCTGGATGAATCCTTAGACTGTGCTGGGTTTCTGGATCATATCAAAAGACAGGTGGAGTGTCTTTCGGATGTGTCCTTTGATATGGTGAGGGCATCGGCTCTTTCGGGGGGTGGCCCTGTGTAGCGGCTCACCTGAAATTTGGTTTTGATTGATTGGAAGACTGATTCCACTTAGAAAGCCTCTGCACTGCATTTGCCTTTTCAGGGGACTATATTGCTTGGAGAGGAGTTGGACGGGAAGTTACAGAAACTTTTTAAAGAGAACAAGCATTCCTCTTCTTCCAACCAGTCTCCTGCTGATAAGGAGTTTTTGAGGCCCAAATCCCCCTTTCGTCAGCCCTGCAGAAGACAATTTTCTTGGGGTCATGAGAGGTTTTCTTCTGGCAGGGGTTGCAACAGGAAGGCGAAGTCTCCCCAGCCTAAACCTTGTTCCTTACAATATGATGGACATTCCAGAATTTGTGGTAGGAGGACGGATTCAGTAGTTTCTTCTGGCCTGGTTGCAGTCTTTTTCAAATGTGTGGGTTTTGGACATTGTGCCCCAGGGTTACCACATCAAATTTGAGAGCCCCCCTCCCCCCGGATTCCGGGGTTCATCCAACTCCTTGGCCGTCCTGTCAGTCCAGGAGGATGGAGTTGACCCCAGGGATCGAGTCGCTCCTGCGCAGAGGGGCAGTTAAGTTGGTGCCTCCTCTGGAGAGAGGGAAGGGGTTTTACTCTTTGATCTTTCTTGTGTCCAAATTGACTGGGGATCAGTCTGGTGCTGGACTTGAAGGCTCTGAACAAGTTGTTGTCCGCCTGCCCTTCAAGATGAAGACTCTTCAGCGGGTGATCCTGTTGGTTCCCCTGGGGCATTTCATGTGCACCCTGGATCTGTAGGACTCTTACTATCATTTCCTGATTCATGCCAGCGGTTGCAGGTTTCTGGGGGTTTGCCTCCACAGCCATCATTTTCAGTTTCTTGTCCTGCCGTTTGGCCGGTGGTCTGCCCCTAGGGTATTCACCAAGGTGATGGCTCCATTGGTGGATTCCCTGCATCTTCAGGGGATCCTGCTTTACCATTACCTTGACAACTGGTTGCTCCATGCTCCATCTTGGAATCAGCTGTTGGTCGATCAGAGGGTGGTGTGTTTGGCTTTGGAGGCTCATGGGTTTCTGCTGGATCTTCCCAAATGTCAATTGGTACGCTCTTAAGACGTGACGGTTATCAGTGCCAGCTTTCGCACAGAACTGAACAAGGTGTTCTTGCCAGACTCCCGGGCTTTGACTGTGGGTTCCCTTGCTCTGCACTTTTTGCTGGAGTTCTCCTTTCTGGTTCAGCTTTGCTTAAGGCTTCTGGGTCTTATGGGGACAGCTGTGTTCATTGTGCCTTGGGCGCACTTTCATCTCTGGCCTCTGTGGGTTCATCTGTTGGCCCGTTGGGCTCCCTTGGTCTTGGTATCTCAGGCTTCTGGTTCTGGTGCCTCCTTCCTTCCTTCTGGCTCTGTGATGGTGGATGGTGTTGGCCAACCTTTTCAGGGGGTTGCCATTGCACCCCTCTCCTCCTGTGGTTCTGATAACGGATGCCAGTGCTTTCCGGTGGGGGGGAACATAGCGGTAAGGCTCTCTGAAGGGGCATTGGTCTTCCCGGGAGGGAAGGCACTCCTTCAATTGGAGGGAGATGTCGGTGGTGGCCGGGGTAGTCCTGGGGCTCCAGCAGATGTTGTTGGGGGAGAATGTGGTTCTACGATCCGATAACATGGTGACTGTGGCCTACCAGAATCATCAGGAGTGATACTGTCCAGGCCACTGAATGCAGTGGTGGTTCCTTTGCTTTGTTGGGTGGAGGAGCACCTGTAAAAACAGGTCAAGGACAACCAATATTTGCCCGGCGGTATCGCCTCTTTAACCCACAAAATATTAATCAATGAAGAGGCAGGCGCTGGAGACTGGAAGGCAGGAAACAAGGTTTATTCTCTCCGGAGGAGAACACATCAGTTCGGACAGCCAGTATCGTCACGAGGTGCTCTAACCGCATCTCTGAGGCCTGGCCTCTTATACACAGGTTTATGAATTTTATTGCAGGTAACACATTCTTGCAATGCTTTGAAGTATGAAAGGACATCCTCGGAATCTCCCCTTCAGGCCCGTTCCCACACACATTTACAGTTGAAATCCCCACCCCGGTCACAATAGGTGATGATTATCGTGCAGCTGGACATTCCGCCGATTCACGGAATGTGTGGGGTTGATCGGATATCATAGGGTGGGGGCTTTGATCAATTCGAGGGTCCTTTAATGGGGGAAGCTTCCTACTGTACGGGGGGGGGCAATAAACAGTATCCGCAGGGCCAGGTGGCGGCCTGGGAACGAGGAAGACAAACGGGCACGCAGGAAAGGGGGTTTGTATCAAAAGGGCCTGGGACCATGAAAGGAGTGAAGGGAGGTGTTGCGCTGGGAACAGGATGGGGTTCCGAGGCAGAGCTGCGCTGAAGAGGGGTTTATGACCCAAGGCATGTGAGAGCGGGGGGGGGGGTGGCCAGTGCGTGGGGGCTTGTGAGGGCGAAGGGCTGTGCTGGGGGCCAGTGGCGTGCAGAGGGTGGTTCTGATCGAGGCACCTAAAATGGCGGGTGCGTATGACAAAAAGTGTGGCATCAGGGGAAAAGGCAAGATGGTGCAGATAATGTTTACCAAATCGTACTAATTTTCCACAGTCCTCCCTTTAACATTTCCAAGACATCATGCTGGCCTATTTCCTATCCATGTCTACTGTGGCGGTCATAAGTAAAGAAGTAGGAACCCAGGTGAAGGAGCTATAAACATTACAAAGTCATAGTAATGCAATATCGGACAAAAACGATTCTGTAGTGAGAGCGTTGGGTACATTTCATAGATGCTTATAGTCATTCGGAATATGAGCGGATAGGTTATTACATATGTGAGTTCTTTTTGTATTCAGTTGGAGCATAATCAATACAATGGTGGCTGGGAGAGAAATGAGACGTAGTAAAAAATAATAATCAGAGGTGTCATTGTTCGAAGGGGAAGTCCTATTGTCATGGACCATTATTAGTGAGTTCTCAGCATTCTTTGTCGTCTTCTGTTGGCACTGTGGAGCACCGGCGGTGGAGCTACGTGTCCAGCTCTATTCTAGGTCCCGCGTTGCAGGGCATGACCTTTTCCTCGCTTTCCTGGTCAAAAAGGTCCTTTTCGCCCTGTGTCCTTTTGAGTCGATTGTCAAAGAGTTCATGTGGAAGAAGGGGGGGGTGTGTGAGTAGTCCTTAGGGTAGGTCGGAGGAAAAAGGGGGATGGAGCAGGGCCAGATCGGGAACAGACCAGGGGGACGGAAAATTTTAGGTAGGTGGGCCCATGACCGAGTTCAGAGAGCGGGGACTTTTCGGCACATGTTGATCATCGAGCAGGGGCATCAGGTCAGCCCTTTCCTCTCATTTTGTCGGAAACAGTGCCTCGTCCTGCGACTCCTTACTGTTGCGGTCTCGCCTTGGCCAATGTCGCAGATGTTCCACGATCTGTAGTCAGGCCGCGTGCTCCCACATCCGGTCTCTCTCTCCTCCGACAGTGGTACCCTTAAATGAGTTTGAAAAGACAGTCTTTAGAGAATTGGCAGAGGAAGGTAATCACATAAGTCTATTTCTCTCCCAGCTCCAAGCAAATGAGAAACATCCGTTACATTGGGGTTCACAACCAACATATAAATAATTGATGATGGGCTTGCTGGATTTCCTATAACTTTCTTTCGTAATTATTTCTTTGGTGTTTGTTGGTGTTACATTCATTGTCGTGGTACGAGATCTGGTACTTATTCATTGCATTTTGTTTATTACAGTTACGTCAGTTCTTCTGGCAGAGACCCACTTTCCTAGTACGAGCCTTACGAAGCTATACCGTTCTCCAGGGCTTTATATTTTACGAAAAAGTGCAACGTGCTATCACCATGGTCTGATAGGTATCTTTCTGAGGAACGAACATAGGCTAAACAATTTTCCATTCTATCAATGCATCCTACCTTTCAGCTAAACATTTTACTTTTAACAGGGTTTATTGCAACAATTTCTTCATTTCGGTCTAATCTTAACTTTGCAACCATCATTCTAATTCTTACATAGTCTCTTACAACCTGACTACTTCATTAAAAAACCGGGGGCTTGCGATAACTATCCGACTCATTCCTTGGGGTGACCGGGGTCTTATGGAAAACAACTAGGAACATAGCAAACTGTGGTGAGGGACTATCGTCTTGCTTTGTGTCATGAGGGCGTTATCTAGCAGAGGGCCACAGTTCAGTTGGTAAGCGTTCAGTGACATTTCTCGAATTCTAAACTCTGTAGCTTGCTCATCAACAAATCATTTCTAGGAACAGCGGCTGGCCTGTGTTAGTCGTAAGTCGACCCATCTCTTACAACCGGGGGTGAGGGGCATTTTTTAAAACTCTCGTCCGGGGCAGCTGATACAAAACTGGGGGTGTTCTGGGAAGATGGGGATGTTTCGATCACTTTTACTGTTTGGGTATTGAGACAATTCGGGACAGGGAAGGTCGCGTCATCTGAGGCATTTTTTTTTTTTTTTTATCATAGAAGCCACTGACATTTAGTTCCCTTATTACGGGTCAGATTAGGGAACCTCAGTCGTCTTACCTGTCCTTTCCTTTTTGGCCAATTCTAGGTTTCATCAATGTTTAGCAGAAAGGAGAGGTAGTGACACGGCATCAGGGTGATTTTATTTAAGACAAATTTGTGCAAATATTTGCGGTAGTTGGAGCCAATTGGGTGGTGCACCAGGGGTGGCGGTTTGCCAATTAGGTGCTAGTCGTTCAGAAGAGTGAGAGTGTGGAGGAGAGAGAGAGAGAGAGAGAGAGAGAGAGAGAGAGAGAGAGAGATGTGCAACAATAGGCTAAATAGTACACGTGCGACATGGGGAGTGGCCGTGTATTAAGATAGGCTATTCAGCGCATTACACAACATGAGACATTACGAGTCTGTGTTAGAATTTCGAAAGCATGCGGTTTGGGACGGACGAGCATTAGGCCGGGTAGAGGGGACATGCATTGAGTAAAAGGCACCATTGTGTCGCACTTCTCGCACTCTCGGTCCTTTGACTAGTTAAGTCAACGCTTCAGTCGCATAAAAACATTTTCTCATAGTTTCAGACATACGTGACATGTGCCCATTCACGCAACACGGATTAGGGGTGATCGTGTTTCCTCATATCATACAACTTATTGGCTCTTTCGTTACAAGAGCAGTTTGTGGGTGTGCTTAGGTGCCACCTTGCAGCGTTAGTCCGCTTCATGTAACAGACATGGCGAGGCTTCAGATCTTCACCATACCTCAGTCGTGATTCCAATGTAACCTGTAGAGGGAGGAAAAGAGGGGAAGGGAGGGGGACAACATTCGGGCATATCAAATGCATGGGCACGAAAGTCCTTTACTTACCACATACTCGTCTTATCTCCTCGGGATGGAATCCCTGGGGTCTTGGTTTCTGAAGCCAGGGGGGGCAGTGTGTCCTTATAGGCCGTGTGTAGGGAAACGTTAAAAAAATCAGAGGCACTTAGTGCGAGGTATCTAGTTGGTAGATGTACCTAGCTATCGGGGTCCTTAAATCTTTTCCAACGCTGTGATGTTTTAAGGCATATCAGCTCTTCGGCCAACTCTGTTCCCTAGTACCTTTGAGTGCCGTACCTTTATAACATTCTATCATTTACACCGCTTCACTTTACCCGTCCTCGGAAGTCGAGGTCCTTCTCCATGCGTTAGTTCCTGAGCCAGTCGCATACTTGGAGGCAGAGTATCGTGTCTTAGATTCGATCCTCCATCCGGGGCTGAGCAACCATCTTCTAATAACCTTAAAAAGAGAACAAAGCAGGGTGCACAGAAAAACTCTCCCGCTGATCCCACATTTTTAAAAAAAAAGCATGCAATACCTGTTCATAGTTTGGAAAACTTTTATTTGCACAATCGTTCAGCATGTAGATATGAGAGTGCAATCGTATTTGACCGGACACGGCGATGGCTGAAGCACGTACAGTAAGGGGGGGCTATTTTGCAGTATTAAAAGCATTTAAAGGGGTTTATTTAGTCATTTTGCAGGAAACTAAAAAGGTCTATCAATAGGTGAGGGATCAAGGGGCATTCATTTCATAATTGGAAGCACAGTCAGACTAGTTGCAATCAAATTCCCTAAATGCATACTGTGGACGTGTGTCACAAGCGAGGTTATGTATCAGTTACAATAATATCATAATAAATCGTACATTGAAACCAACATTATTAACAGGGTCCTTTTACATGTTCGTCGAGTGAACCCTCCCTCTTTTTCGTCAAGTGTACAAAGGATCATATACATATCTCAGAACATCAAGTCTTATTAGCTAAAAACACCACGAGGTGTTCGTAAGTTCTCATTGACACCGGCGCCATTTTGGGCGAGGCCGGGTTAGTCCGGAAGTAGCATCAGGGACAAAATGTTTCCCACAACCGGCGGTTGGACCAGAGTCCTTTTCGGCAGTTCAAAAAAACTCGTGCTAACAGAAGGGGTGGCTATGTCGTGGTTATTTCGTTAGCGATCAAGGCAGTTGTTCCTCATCGGAAGCCTGTAGGGGCCAAGGGCTCCGGGGACTTTTGTAGAATCTTCAAGGCTGTGGGGATGCTGTCGGAGGTGGGGGCTCGTGCCCCGGTGGGCAAGCGTCCGAGTTACACTGCTGGTCAGAGTTACTTTAGCGGCCTAGACCCGCCTTCCCGGGGGCCCAGACGCCATTTTGAGGCCCTGCAGCAGCCGCCCTTCGTCGAGTCTGCAAGAGTGGAAGAGGCCCTTTGGGGTGAAAAAAATGTAACACCGTGCCGTAGGAGCAGGACATTCGGCTAGGGTGCAGCTGTGGTGCCCCCACCTGGGGGGGCGAGGGAGACTCGTTCGTGCCGTCTCCCTCTCCCAGTGCACCCCACGCCGCCCCTTCTCACCGGCATACATGATGGCCACCCCACATCCCGTGCTCCACAAGTACACTTGAGGGCCATCGTATGTCTTGTGCTGCGCAAGTATGGCCGGCGCCATCCCATGTCCTGTGCTGCGGAAGTATGGCCGCCTGCGGTGCATGTCCTGTGCTGCGGAAGTATGGGCGTCGCCGTTGCATGTCCTGTGCTGCGCAAGTATGGGCGTCGCCCGGCTGGAGGACTTCTGCGCCAGGCCGGGGCTGGGAAACCTCCTATCCGAGGAGGTGGGAGAGGCTCGTTCGCGTCGCCTCTCCCTCCCAGCCCACCCTGTACCAGTTTCAGCGGAGGTATTTGTGATGGCCGGACCAGGAGATACGAGGGAGGGGGTCATCTGCATCCGCCCCCTCCCTACTCGTGGCCCAGGGGACGCCACCCCAGGAAGAAGGGGATGGGAAGGCCATTTCATGCCGGGCCCGTGGTGCCTCCTGGACATCCCACTGGCGATCTTTTCGATCGATGGCTGTCAGAAGGCTCCGCCCCACACGTGCTGTGTGTTTCACCTTCCGGATGGGCTTGACCGGTGACCTGTGGCATTTCGGGAACTTCCGGAGTGGGGGTAGGTATTTTGTTTGGACAGGCATGTCTGGGTAATGGGGGTTGTCTATGCAGGCCTGTAATTGCTCCTTTTTTTTACAGAGTGGGGGGGCAGCAGAGAGTAATCAGTCCCATTGCACTCGAAGTTTGAGTTCATTAATGGAATGTATACTAATCTGTCCGAGACTACTCTGTGTATTGTTTCTGTAGGTTATCCGAAAAGGGTGGCTTTTTTTTGTGTTAGGGAACAGTAGCGGTAGTACGGGGTTCGTCACCGGGTAACTTAGAGCTAGACTGGGTTTCCCGTCTTAGCGTTGTTCGATCTATGAGGACTCAAACATGTCGCTGAAATCGGTCTGGCGAAATCTGTGCCATCGGGCATAATCAAACGTGGTGGTTCTATCTGGCCTGTCCGTGTCAGTCTGATTCATCTTTGTCTCACGCCTTTTCCCTTTCTGCCGGCCTGTTATTTCTGTCGGCCCTCTGCTCTTACCCTCGTTCAGTAGAGTCGGGCATTGGGCTTTCCAGTGCCCGGAATATTTACAAAAAGCACATTGGTTTTGCCCTAAGTCTGGTCGTCCTGCGCGTAGTGTCGGGGGATTACTTTCGGGTCGTTGTGTCTTAGGGTTGTCCTGTCGATATATCCCTTTACACCGTTCCCTTCCTGCGTTTACTCCTTGGAACCGTGTTGCCGCTATCCCTTCCTTTTGCCTACCAGATGCTTGGAAGGTTGTCTGTCGCGTTTCTTTACCTACTCTGACTTCGTCTCTTTTCTTTCGTTGCATTGCTTCTTTGCGCCACATACCGAGACTGTCGAGCATAATAGGCGTTGTCTTATTACTACAAAGGGCTATTTCTAACGTTTCTATTTTATCAAGATCGAAGGATCCTATCAGTGGCCACTGTTTCTCTTGATTTTCTTTGGTATACCTGTGCCACAGCTTACTATAGGCTATGGTAACTAATCCATTCTTTGTGAACATGTCTTTATTAGCGGTGCCTTCCAGCGGAGCTAGATGGTCCACCTCTAATAAACGGTCCGGGCTGAACCAACTACCAATCAGTGGGGAGAAGACAGACATGACGGCTCACAACGAGGACAAAAGTCAGCACTGCCTATCTTATCACTGCGTGCAAAGACTAGACAGAATATTTCTATTCTACGTTGTTTGCAGGCAGTGAATACCTCATGAACCAATATCAAACAGTCAATAAACAATCAGTGGGGAGAATAAGTAGGCCCGCAAAAGGTCTGCGTCCTCTACCCTTTCACTATCTGCAAAGAGGAACCTGTTCTTTCCTGTTTGCAGACAGAGAATCTCCAGAAAACAATCCGCGAACAGTAGTTCGGGGTCAAAAACAATTAATCAGTGTGGGAGAGGGAAATCTCCCGAGAGTTCAAACAATCAATCAGTGGGGGAGAAAGATAGGCACGATGGCTGCGTTACCTATCCTTCACTGTTTGCAAAGAGAGAGAGCCTGTTGTTTCTCCGTTTGCAGACAGTGAATCTCCAAACAAGTCAACAAAGAGTAATACTAGTATTTTCCGAACAATCAAACAATCATTTCGCAATTCGTCGTGTTTACACGACCTTACCCGGACCGTATGGACAGTTTCTTATCTTCCGAATCCAGCGCCCGATCGTCCTCTTTTCCTCGTATTCCTCGCGGTACTCCTGATGGTTCCCAGTCAGGACCGTAGATCACTCGAGAGAGGTCTGTTCGGAACCAGTGAAGTTCGGATGATCGGCTGCCAGACGAGGGTCTATTGGGCAAGAGCTCTCCCGATCGTTGCAGTCGTTCACTCTGTCGTCAGGACCTCTCCCACTGGATCCACGTGTCGCTGATGGGCCCCACGCTTGGGACGCCAATTGTAAAAACAGGTCAAGGACAACCAATATTTGCCCGGCGGTATCGCCTCTTTAACCCACAAAATATTAATCAATGAAGAGGCAGGCGCTGGAGACTGGAAGGCAGGAAACAAGGTTTATTCTCTCCGGAGGAGAACACATCAGTTCGGACAGCCAGTATCGTCACGAGGTGCTCTAACCGCATCTCTGAGGCCTGGCCTCTTATACACAGGTTTATGAATTTTATTGCAGGTAACACATTCTTGCAATGCTTTGAAGTATGAAAGGACATCCTCGGAATCTCCCCTTCAGGCCCGTTCCCACACGCATTTACAGTTGAAATCCCCACCCCGGTCACAATAGGTGATGATTATCGCGCAGCTGGACATTCCGCCGATTCACGGAATGTGTGGGGTTGATCGGATATCATAGGGTGGGGGCTTTGATCAATTCGAGGGTCCTTTAATGGGGGAAGCTTCCTACTGTACGGGGGGGGGCAATAAACAGTATCCGCAGGGCCAGGTGACGGCCTGGGAACGAGGAAGACAAACGGGCACGCAGGAAAGGGGGTTTGTATCAAAAGGGCCTGGGACCATGAAAGGAGTGAAGGGAGGTGTTGCGCTGGGAACAGGATGGGGTTCCGAGGCAGAGCTGCGCTGAAGAGGGGTTTATGACCCAAGGCATGTGAGAGCGGGGGGGGTGGCCAGTGCCTGGGGGCTTGTGAGGGCGAAGGGCTGTGCTGGGGGCCAGTGGCGTGCAGAGGGTGGTTCTGATCGAGGCACCTAAAATGGCGGGTGCGTATGACAAAAAGTGTGGCATCAGGGGAAAAGGCAAGATGGCGCAGATAATGTTTACCAAATCGTACTAATTTTCCACACACCTGTTGTCTCTGATGGTGGTTCACATCAGGGGGTGGATAATGGGGTGGTGGATGCACTGAGTCATTCCCCCTCCCAAGACTTGTCTATGTTTCTGGAGATCCCTCGGGAGGTGTGGGATGTTTGGCCTTCCCTTCCTCACCCTGTTTGCTTCCTGGCACAATGCTCAGCTTCCTTGTTTTTCTTCCAAGGTTCCTCGGGTGGGGGTTTTGGGAGTGGATGCTCTCACTTTTCCTTGGTCAGACCGCCTGTTGTATACCTCCCAACCTATTGCTCAGATTCCCCGATTTCTTGCTCGCCTGGCGCAGGAATCTCAGGAGGTGGTGGTGCGTTTTGGCCCCTTCGGTCTTGGTTTACCACTCTGAGGCTGTTGGCTGTTCGGGGTCCATGTTTGCTCCCCTGCTGTCTGTGTACACTGTGCTCGGCTCCCATGTTGCCTCACCTGCGGCTGTCAGCTTGGAGGTTGAGAGGTGGGGGTGGAGGCGTAGGGGTATTTCTGACTATTTAGCTTTGACTATTCAGCAGTCTTGCAGGCCTTCAACTCTGAAATCCTATGGAAGGCACTTGGGTAATTTCCAGTGCTTGTGTAATGCTCTGGAATTGTCTCCCCTGGACTGCTCTCTGCCGGAGTTGCTGCAGTTCCTCTGGGAAGGGTTCGTGAAACGTTTGGCTGTTTCCACCTTGCGGGCTCAGTGGGTTTCTATTAAGGTGTTTCATTAAGGAATTTGTCGGATGTGGACGACTTAATCTCCTGGTTGCTGAGGAGTTTTTCATTGTCTCATTCTTAGGTGCTGCCCTTGTTCCCTTTATGGGACATTCTCGTTGAGTTGCATGCTTTGGTGGTGGCTCTGTTTGAGCCTTTGACTGAGGTGGACCTTAAGTTTGGCTCCTTCAGGTGTTTTAAGTGGTGGTGATGACTTCAGCCTGGTGCTTTGGCAAGTTGGGGGCTCTGATGATGACAAAGCACTTCATGTCATTTTCTGATGATTGGGTGGCCTTGCGTCTGGACTCCTCTTTTCTCCTACATGTGCCTTCGCAGTTCAATCATTCCCAGGATTTGGTTTTGCCTGTCTTAATTATGGGTCAGATGTCTGGAGATGTTCTCCCTTGGTCCTTGCTCGATGTTGTTTGTGCCTTGCATGTCTATCTGGATCAGACTCATCCTTTCCATAAAATAGACTTTCAGTTTCTCTTCTTCTTCATCCATTGTTCATTGGTTGAGGCAGCTCATTGAGTTGGCTTAATCCCTTTCACGTTCCCCTCCTCCGGTTGGGATACGGGGGCATTCTACTGATGGAATGGTGTCCTTCTGGGGTGAGGTGCAGGAGGTTTCCCTGTCTGAGATCTGTAGGGCTGCTAGGTGGGCATACTCTAACACTTTTTTGAGGCATAACAGATACAGATTTTGCTGGGTGATTATGCTAATTTTGGGTTGGGGTGCTGCAGTCTGTGAACTCCTAACTTCTTGCTTCCGTATTCCAATAAATCATTGGGTGTTGCTGTTCCCTTGTGTACTACTTACTGGTAATCTTCATGACTCCTGGTCCTGCTGTCCTCGTCCCATTCATTACATCCCTCCATCCCGGTCTCCCAGCCCCGTCTAAGGCTTGGTAGTTCAGCGGGAATGCTGAGTAAGTGCGTGTATGTACTCCCGATCGGAGGGGATGGGCTAGTAATCTTTCTTTCTTTTTTATTTGGTGATATAGCATTATCCCACTTGTCATTATTAGGACAAGGACAACAGGACCAGGAGTATTGAAGATTACCAGTAGGTAACAGGGCATTCTTAAGAACATGGAAGGATCATAATGTAGGCAAGCCATAGTGGACTCTCCATATATTATGGGTGAATTAAATCCCTGTAATCATTCAGTTCTCGTTTCCTATTTTCAATCATGTGGCACTACAGAACACCCTGTAAGATTAAATCATGAGCATGGCAGTAAATCAACTATGATGATGATGATCGATGGCACCTGGCATGACACCAGCACCCTCCTAAATGTGGAAGGTTTTCTGCTACACTCAATAATTGGTTAGGAGAAAATTTAAGATGAGTGCATATCTATCCGGCTTATAGCCAGGATCCTAAATGAGCAAGGAATCAAATTTGTCACAGTTTTTGAATTGTGATTCCTTTATTAGGCAAGCAGAATGCCATTTTATTAGTACAGAATATATGACAGAACAAAGAAATACGTTTTCAATAACTGAATCAATTGGTCATTATGTTTTACAAGACCTATAAAAATTGAGAAGGACTGAACTGTGCAAAGTCAGCTATTTAGTACATTAAAACTTCTTTAAATTTAAAGATTGTTACGAAAACCCCTTTCACCAACATATCTGTACACATATAACTCACTGTGTGTTTTTGAAAATACGTTCTTCAGCCCACCTCTTGAGATAAAATACAAATATTAAAAGTGTTCATGTGTACAAATAACAACACATTCCACACTTGAACTGAGTGATCAGTTTTAAGTGTATCCTAAATTAATTTAGAGCCCAAACATTTCGAATAAGACCGCTCTTAATATGTCGAATAAAACCTCTTTTTCTTGCAGGCAAAAATAGTTTAAATGTGTTATTGAAATGATGTTGTTGTGTTTTCAATTGTACATTCTTAAACATCTAATACACACTAGCCATTTTTTTAATCACTCTTAAACATGTAAAAGTACAATAGCAGTGCTATTACATATCTAATGCTTGAATACAACATTATAATAAAGGTTAGCACTTTACTTACATGTTCGGTATGGTACACATGCTTAACAGATTCACTTTTCTTTAATGTGTGCTCTTTTATTCTGCAGCACAATTTATATAGCTGCAAAACGTGTATTGCATTCCATTTCTCTTCAAGAGGATGTTGGTCAGGTCAAGAAGGATTTCTCAATGTCACTGGAAAATAATATCTCTTGTTGTACTAGGCCTTCTCTGCAGGGGCACCCACAAACCTTTTGTCTTCACTCCTCCAATTTTTCTGAATTCGTTTTTGTTTGCCTTATTACTCTGTGCACTTTACTACTGCTACCCTGTGCTAAGGTGTATATGATCACTCCCAAAATCATGGTAGAAATGGCTTACACTTGATTGTCATATTTAATTTACTTATAAGCCTCTAGTAAAGTGGTATACCATATACCCAAGGCTGGTAAATTAAATGCTACTAGTGAGCTTGCAGCATGTATTGTGCCATCCACACTTAAGTAGCCCCATAAAATGTGTCTTAGGTCTACCATTGTAGCCTGCCAGCTGTTTTGAATCACTAAATTGAATTGGCAAAATATCTTTGAACTTTCTTGTCCTAGCCATTTGGTGCCTACAGCCTGTTCCTTGGTCACATGAATAGGTGTAGTTGGCAGTTGGCATGTGTGTATTCCTCCTAGACTGCATTACAAAGAAGGGTCTGGCTGTTGGCTGATGGTCCATCTCTGATTTGATTGGGGTGGGCAGAGCTGTCACCTATCACACCTACACTACAAAGGCACTGGCTAAGCTTGCAGACACCCCACATTAGCTATTGTGTACCCAGAAAGACAGGCAAAAAACCAAGAAGACAGGAAATTCTAAAAACGTCTGTGGGGGGAAACTCTAGAGACCTCTCCCACTTCAAAAAAGGCATCAGGAATAAATATTGGACCCTCAGACAGACTTCTTAATATCACTTCTGGATCTGTGGAAGACTCAGAAGAATCACTGCTTTGCTGCTCTACTGCTAGAATGACTGCCCTGCTGCCTTCTGGTCTGCTACCTGGCTGCCTTGCTTCTCTGCTGCCCTGCTGTGTGAGTAGGAAGAACAGGACCTGCACCTTGAACCCAGGACCACTAGAGTAACTCCAGGGGCTAATTGACTGGACTCTTTATGAGAGCCTCAGGGACAAAAATGGCTCCAACCATCTTTAACTTTGTATGTACCTGAACTACATCTACTGGTATTCCAGACCCCCAAGACGTGCCTCCCTGGTCCTCGACCCTTGGAAGTGGGATTAAATTTGCTCTGCTAGCCCAAATGTGATACTGATCAGAACTAATGCAGTGCGACGAAACCCAAAGCAGGACCTTGCATTGCAGCCTTCGTAGCTCCATTTACGAACCAGGGATGTGTGATGCAACTCAAAGGGGAGCTTGCTTCCTAGTCCACACAGCTCATCAGAACAGACACAGTGCAATGAAACTTGATGCAGTATCTCACATCACATCTCTGAACTGCCACCATGCGGGCCAGCACCTTGCATCAAGTATATAAGGTAAATTTCTCAGATGGCCTAACGAGGTCTCTGTATCATGCCCTCATTCCATTTTGGTCATCCTGCCCTTGTGACTTTGTCCCAGTCTGGTACGACCAGATAACCACTGGTGGCAATTTGTGCTTTTAGGCAATATTTTTACCTAAACCACTCAAAATTGCATGTATTTGGCTCTACAAATTGTATTTTTATTGTTCTGGTGTCAAATAATGTATTACATTTTACTCTGTTTCTCAAAATTGGTGTCGGATCTTTCTTGCGTGGTGTTTTCCTTTTATTATTGTTTGTGTGCTGAATAAATAATTTACACATCGCCTCTAAGTTAAAAATGACTGTGTTTGTACCAATCTAACAGACAATTAAGAACAGGTTAATTATTGACTTTAGTGGTTCACTCTGACAGGGATTGTGGCTGTTGCTTAAAGAGGGTTTGAGGAAGAAGAGGGTGGGACCAGGAGCCAATCTTTAAGCAGGTCCTGCACACGTGGCTCCAAGGAGAACCTATTAAACAAGAGGAGTGCAGTTCCTAAGGGGTTGATGGAAGGGGAAGGGGAAAAGACAAAACATTTGTCATGTTGCCCTCACACACCTCTCGAGGTGTATGCTTCATCATTGGGCCTTGCTCTTCGTCGGGCCGGCGCTGCAATGCTCGACAGGCTCACCGTTTCCAGGGCTCTTTATTGGAGATCTTTTTTGGAGCAGCTGTTGGGTGTGTGCGGGGGCAGTGGGTGGTCATGTGCAAGTGTGAGGTGATCTAAAATAGGTCAAGGTCAATCCTAATCTCAATAAGTTTAATGGTGAAGGTAGATCCTGCCTAAATAAAAATAACTGGATGCCCTGTGGGAATGTGATGTTCCTAACAGGCGGTCTCTAAGGTGGGGTCGACATGTTTCATGCCTAGTTGTTCCAAAAGGAATCAGGTGGCACTTCTTCAGGACCTATGTGAAATATAGTGCACGACTGGAAAACAGGCTCCAAGATTTTTGGGAGTAGCCTGTTGTGGGGCCCTAGTAGTACTGTACTGGGCATAGTTGAAACCCGTAGTTCAGGAACTACTGCCCGACGGGGGTGACAAGGAGCACAATGTTGCTCCACTCAGAAGGGTGGGGGCAACTTGCTGGTATGCCTACCCTCCCTCCAGGACAACTCAATTTCTCACAGATTGACTGACACAATGCTGAAGTCCATGGCTAGATATTTGAGTAATCAGTGACATGCAAAGAGAGATTCATTGCAGTCTATGGCTAGATATTTGAGTAATCAGTGACATACAAGGAGAGATTCAATGGTACGCACATTTAAAAAATATTGGACAAACACAAATACTAGAAATGTTGCAGATGATCTGTGTACCCGTTGTTTGGTTAGTCAGAAGAATAGTCAAGGCAAAAGGACTATTGTCCTTATGAACCATACTGGCAGATCAGAAGGCCCATTTACGAGACTTCAAGTAGATTTTATTGTGTTTGCCAGTTTACAATAGCCTTTAATAAATTCTTGTGATTGTCTGCTTGTTCTCTAAATGGGTTGCAGTATATGCAACACAGAGATTGGACAGTATGACAGTTGCGCTTGTTAGTGAATTTATTCTGAGATTTGACCTGCTGACCTCAGTTGAGACAGTTCATGACTCACATTTTTAAAATGAGATTTTGCAATTCAGTTGTACAGTTCACAAATTCACCAGTACATTCCATTGTTATTATTGCCCTCAATTCTTCTCTAATAGCTGAAAGGATAAAATGAGCCATCTAAAAGAAACTGGTCAAAGTATGTGTTTCCACTAATTTGAAATGGCCAGATGCCCTTCCTCTTGTTTTGATGAGCAACAGAAGTACTCCTGACAAAAAAAACTTGTCTCTCGCCCCATGAAATATTGATGGACAGAGCAGTGAGATTGGCTTATTCTTCTTCAGCTACACTTGTTTCAATTATAGATGACGTTGCTCCAAGTGAGTGTAGAGGTTTACCTGATATGGTGAAATCACTTTCTCATCAGATGAATTTGGTAATAGCACAGATCAAAGAGTTTCAATGCCATCTATTGAATCCAGGTGAATTGGTGGTCATCAAAAAAAAAGTCCTTCAAAACTGTTTAGATGACACATGGCTTGGCCCTTATCAAGTCATAATTCTGGCTAACCCTACTGTGAAGTGTGCTGGTGTCCTGCAGTGGATTCAAGCCACCCACTTGAAAAGACAGTGGATGATGAAGTGGAGAAAACAACACTGATTCACAGAGGCAAGCTTAAGTTCATAGAATGAACTCAGAGGGGGTGGAGAATTTTAAAATGAAACTAGTGAAATTGGTGAAGACCTGCCGTGGCCCGTTCATTTGGGCTGAGAGGACACGCCCCCACCTTTTTCCTGGCAAGAAGAGTTAATGTCAGGGATGAACAAAGCTCAGACTGACAGACACTCTTCTTGTTCAGGTCTAGCAGCCAGAACCTGTACATGCACGAAATGCTCTTGGCTGCCTAGGGCTGAACTTTGCCAGGAAGTGGATTTCACAGTCCTGAGGGTGTGACCTCCTCAGCATGTCAAATGTGCCTTTTTTAGGTCCTCCCCTTCATGATGAGGGGGAGTGTCACTGTGTGCCTGGAAGGTGGGTGCTTCAGGTTTAGGCCTTGAATTTCAAAAATATTAAAGATCACAATGAGGCTCTTTTTATTACCTATACCTGCTGACTCTAGCCCCTGTTGACTAGGTTGTCCTAGCAGCTAAAAATGTCTGCCTGTAAAGTAGCTTACCCATGTCAATCATGAGTGATACATATTTGCTTCAAAATATTAGAGTAGTGTAAAAAGTTAAAAATAAAAGCAATGTGAACACTCATCTACACACCATTCTTATCTTATCTCTAACTAAAATGAAGTGGTACCTGCACAGAAGTGGACATGGGATTCATGCAATTGTAGGTGGTGGAAAGAGGAAAGAAAAGTAGGAGTGAGGTCTGTACAGTTATATGTTTTATACTCATAGACTACAAGTACCTCCAAAACGTACTCAAATTAACTTTGAAAATCAAAATCAACTTCTATTCAATACCAGTACTTTAATAATAGTTACATTTTGAGAAATATAGAGTGATACTTGTCTGCAGGATGTTTAATGTTTCACCCAGTATATATGTTTTCATTGGACTGTCTAAGAAACTATAGAATTATAGGAGTTAGAGTGAAATGGAGGGGGACATATGAAGGGGAAAAGTTGGAAGCTTGCGATCCCCAAGCTAACAAGTCTTTTCAATGTTCCTTTTGCAACTTTTTTAAAATTGAAAAGCAACTTATTTTGAAAGACCAAACCAAAAATAACAATCCATCTAGGGGTAATGTTACTATAAGATTAAGAAACAGGCTCTCAATACCTTATGCATTTCTATATAGAGTGAACATTATCCAGAGGTGTTAGAGCAAATTACAGTAATACAGGTTTAATTAAAAGAGATACAATTTCACATACAGTTGCTAGTGATAATCACTACAAAGGGCATAAAGTGGCTTATAGATACATATAGACAGTTGCTCATTTTGGTAATTACAAAGCAAAATACATATGATTGTTAGAAGCCGTAGGTGGCATAGGCACAGGCAGTGTGGTTTGGTAGAGTGGCACAGGGGTAGTACAGTTATTCTCAGTTAAAGGGAGGGTGCATAATCATCATTGGGGACGTTTGCTATGAGTCCAACATGAGTTTGTAGAAAAGCTTTCAGCTCCCTTTTGAAGTTAGGAAATGAGGTGGTGGTGCACAGTTTCTTGGGTAGGGCATTCCATAGTCTGGTAAGGCTTCCCTAAAATGAATGTGCCATAAGTAGTTCCTTTCTAAATGTTGGAGGCTCTAACAGCATTGGTTCAGTATTTTTCGAATCGTTGCTCACTTGGTAGCAAAGAGTGGATGTACGTAAAACCATATGGGTTAGGTTAGGTGACTTTCTTAATAGAGAAAAACCTAAACTTTTCTTTTATGGTAATTATACTGAGAATAATGAGCTATGCCACCAAAATATTTTAAGAATGTCTGGTAAAAAGACATGTATCATATTAACTTAGAAACACACAAGATAAAGCATATGACAGAGGAAAAAAGAGATGACCTTGCAAGGTGAGGGAGCCTAGAATGAGAAGTGACTAACTCTACCTGTGTACACAACTGAGTAATAATAAGGAACCATGGTAGCCCGTTTTCGGCAAGTGCTCAGGATTATATTACTGAATTTATGAAAGGCACAAGAGTGACCACGAGCATACGATGGACCAGACACAAAGTCTTTGAAGTGAAGTATAACACTTCTTGGAGTTAATATAAGGCACACAGCAATCCAATTACCATCCATTATCTGCTTTCTAGCCAACAGCTGTTCCTCTAAAAATAATCTGCAGCTTTGACACCATTGTGGAGAGTCATTGAAGTGGGAAGGAACCACAAGAGTGGTATGGTTTTATTTGCAGAGGAGCAAGAGCAGAAATATTTTAGCAATAGTATTAGTGAAGTGAGTGTGAGTGAGGCTGAGACGTTACCAAAAGGAGGAGACCAACATCCCCACATTTAAACCTGTTTCTAGTAAAAAACAATGTGTGGACACGGCATGAGGTCTACATAGACCTAGAGCGTGCTTTACAACATGAGCTTGAACCACATTTCTGGAGTTCTAAAGTTTCAACATAGGTGACCAAATGATGACTGATATTGCAGGGTCCTTAACATATAGATTGAAATAACATGTGATGATGTCATGAAAAGAGAAGAGAACAAACTTTTCACCCTCATCTAGCATTTTTGAGCTGAAAATGAGACAGCAGTCAGGGAAAAAGAATGATTTTGGATGTACACATATAAAGCTATTCCTCCTAGCCTTGACTGACAAAGTGAATCCAAACAAAGAGGATGTAAGCCTATGTTTAGCAATTAATAAACCCCCAGAAGCAGGGGACTCATGATCAGAGCAAAATAGTTTATCCATCCAGGAGGAATAGCACCTGTGATGACCAAGTCAGTAATCAAAAGTAGATGTAACTACAGATAAATAACACGACTGAGTTTCTGTGGCCTGCTCCACAATGGAATGAACATTGACGACCCTGCACTTCATCATACAGTATCTCTGCCTGTCTGCCTTTTAAATATAATCATGACTATTTGGGATAAAATGGGAAGAGTGGGCAGCAGGGATACAGACAAATGTGTGTGTCCTTAATCTGATACTATAAAATGTTCATTGACAATGACAACTGCTTGAAGTATGTTAGTAGCAGCAAGTGTGTCTCTGCAAGTTTCAAATACTGTGCATAATATTTAGTCCCATACCAATATTTCCTTTCCACTAGGCAACAGAAATCATGTCTGGATTAGGTTGCCCAGGGGTCAACTGGGACTGTGGAAGGTAAAGGAAGTAAAATATGATGAGATCAGGAGATGGGCTGTACAAAGTAAACCCCATTATATTTGAAAGCCTGGGAATGGTTAGGACAAGAAAATATAAACTTTCTAAAGGTGACAATATTAGAATTCTAACTTAAGATTCGAATGTATTTAAAAGTGTAATTAATTTGAGAGTAAGTAGTATATTTCTATCTTCTCTGATTCTAAAGTAAGCAAATATTAAATGTAATAAGGTAACTAGGGGTGGGCAAAATTCACCGAGTTTTGCTCGGTGGAATTATGTGGAGTTACATAAAAGCTTCACAAGACTCCACAGAGTTCTACCAATGGGAGTAAAACATGCATGTCTCCCTGCTCGCTCTGCAGTTTAGCTACAGAAGCATGAGCAGCACTGAAAAATCAACTTGAATGGCACCATACGGTGCACAAGAGTGTGCAGCCATTCGAGTTGATTTTACAGTTGCTAGAGTTGAAAATCTACTCAAGCAGCAGCTCAAAGAGAACCTCTCTGACAGCGACCACCCACATTTGAAAATGACTGCAAATCTCACTTGCTCATGCATTTCAGGAGCCTTGGGAAATATTCTGCCATAAGGTGATTTGCAGAATTTAGACTGAACTCTGTTAAAAGTAACGCAGAGTCGCCAAATTCTGCTAATTCCCTGGGCATAATGAAACATTCTGCTCTCCCCTAAAGTGTTAGTCAATGAGAGAGATGGGCCTTAACAGTGAAAGATGACTTTAAGAGTTATTCACTGCCAGGACATGCAACCCTTAAGTACATATGTCCTACTTTTTAAATGTGATGTACCCTGCCCGTTGAACCTTTAGGGCCTACCTTTGTGGTGACTTATACATATTAAAAAGGAATTGTTAAGCTTGGCAAAAGGTTTAACTTGACAGGTCAAAATGGCAGACCTGAGACATGTTTTTAAAGTGCTAACATAGTCGTTGGCACAAAGAGCGATGCAGGCATACTAGTAGCTTTTAATTTACAGGTCCTGGGTACTGATAGTATCATTTACTAGCGACTTTAAAGTAAATTAAATGTGTCAAATATCTGATACCTAATGGAGAGGGCACAAGCGCTTTAGGACTGATAGTGCTAAAGGGCATAGGGCCATCAAGCCAAAACCAAATTTAGCCAAAAAGAGGAGTGAAGAAAAAATGCTTGTGTGCATACCACACCAAGGATGTTCGTTCTAACATATGTGATGAGACATATTGTGGTAAGCAGTTCTGATTTGAACGCCTGGGGCCTTTACGTTGACTTGCTGTCGCAGGTAAGAAACCTAAGCGATGTCAACTTATCTTTGAATGCCCAGATCCTAAAGGTCTAACCATCCAGCTTTTGTTAATTCATGCCCTGTGTACGAGATTGCCAAGTATCTGGCCTTCCTGAATATTTTGTGTCAAGGATTCAGCGTAAATATGGCTGTCAAAATGGCATGTTATACCCATAAATATTATACCATTTTGGAGAGTAAATGGCCACTTTACTGAATTCCAATGAAGTGGAGTGTTCTCTTTAGAATTATAGTCATTGTTTATTTATAAAATGCAGCCATCTTCTCTGTCAACCACATGATGGCTGACGCCATAGTTAAAATCTTGACTTTGCACTCACTGACTCTAGTGAATATATATTGTGGATTCTAGACATCATGCTCATTGACTCTAGTGACTATTCTGTGGTCTAAAAATGCCTGCCGTGTTGCAGAAATAAAGTATGTTTTCTAAAAAGACAAGGCAGCAGTCACAGTTTGTCTCTAAGGCATGCTGTATTGGAGTATGTAATAGAAGCACAACCCACTCTCCGCCCAGATCTGTCATTGGCTTGTGTCATTGCCCTTCGTAAATGCTGACTTCTGAATTGCTAATAGGTTTGTTAGCCCCTCCTTAATACCACCTTGTCTTCATTTGTAACCGCCCATTAGGAATGGCCATTGTACTTCGGTTGTTACACAGTACTTTTTGTTTAGTCTGTAAGCACTATGGGGCATATTAAGAAAGGCCTTATCTCAGCTTTTTTGGCTTTAAAAGCCAAAAAAGCGGAGATAATCTTTTCGCCTTATCTACAGGGGGATGCTAACATGCATTAGCGCATGTTAGCAGCCTTTTCCCCGACGCCTCTTTCTGCATCTCTAATGAGATGCAAAGTGGGCGTCAATGGGTGTACCTCATAAAGGGGGACTTGTAAAATATCGCTAAGTGCACATCGCGATATTTACAAGGCGGCCAACAGCATTTTAGCAGACTTTAGTTTTTTGGGCGAAAACCGCGGTCTGCTGAAATCCTGACTAATGTATGTGTAACATGGGAGGTGGATTATTGTGTCACGACTGGGGGGTCGTATCATCAAGCATATCGCCGTTTTGCAGGGAACATCGCTGAAAAACCAGCTATGTTACCTGCAAAACGACAATTTACCCACTATCGCTGGAATTTATATCGCCATTGCACTGTGTGTTGTTAATACAGCGCAAGCATGGTGATAAATTCCAGCGATAGCCGGCGTTAACAAAAACTGCGCTAAGCGCGGTCAGTGGTAATTAATGCTGACTCTTGTTGATATGCCCGTATTTTCTTTAATTAATTTCTCCTACTGCAGACACCACAGGCTTTCTGCAATATTCAGCGTGTCATGCTTGTTTTCTCTTTCTGAGCAGCCAGGGCAATGCTGACCCCTTCTTTAGCAAAACAGATAAATATAAGGCATTGTCATTTACAATGCCAGCATCTTAAACTCGCTCAAATGCGAGACCTATTGCATTGCAAATGCTTGTTAATGTATCAACAATGTAGTTCCATGTGGACAGAAAATCGAATGTAAGAAAATGTTACCTTTTCGCCAGCTATACGGAACAAAACGGAAGTAAATGATAAGAAATAATAATTATACCTAATTATTTGAAATAGTGCTTAAAACTCCTCAAAGCTGCAGTTCTTTTCAGTTTCCAGGCACTGTAACTTGCTGGCATTACTATTAAGCAGAAGAGAGAAGGCTTTACTCTTGCAATCCCAAAATATAAAGTCATATTTTAAAGACCAATCAATCATACATTTGTAAAGCGTGCTACATACCCGTGAGGCTCTCAAGGAGCTGTGGGGGAGCTGCTACAGATCCAAAAGCCAGGTCTTGAGAAGTCCTCTGAAGGCCAATCCGTCCTGGGTCTGTCGTAGGCCGGTAGGGAGAGTGTTCTAGGTCTTTGCGGCGAGGTAGGAGAAGGATCTGCCGCCTGCGGTGGTTTTCCGGATGCGTGGAACAGTGGCGAGGGCAAGGTTGGCAGAGTGGAGGCTGCAGGTGGTGGTGTAGAAGCTGAGTCGGTCGTTGAGGTATGCTGGTCCAGCGTTGTGTAGGGCTTTGTGTGCATGGATGAGGAGTTTGAAGGTGATCCTCTCGTTGATGGGGAGCCAGTGCAGACCTCTCAGGTGGGGTGTGATGTGGCTGCGTCGGGGGATGTCGAGGATCAGTCGTGCCAAGGCGTTCTGGATGCGTTGCAGCTGTCTCAGGAGCTTGGTTGTTGTTCATGCGTATAGGGCGTTCTCATAGTCCAGTCTGCTGGTGACGAGGTCCTGGGTGATGGTTTTCCTCATGTCGGAGGGGATCCATTTAAAGAACCTGCGGAACATTCGGAGGGTGTTGAAGCAGGAAGTGGAGATGGCGTTGACCTGCTTGGTCATGGCGAGGGTGGAGTCGAGAATGACCCCCAGGTTGCGTGCGTGGTCGGTGGGTTCTGGGGCTATTCCTAGCGATGTTGGCCACCAGGAGTCGTCCCAGGCTGAGGGGGTGGGGCCGAGGATGAGGACCTCCGTCTTGTTAGAGTTCAGCTTCAGCCTGCTGTTCCTCATCCATTCGGCGACGGCCTTCATTCCTCAGTGGAGGTTGGCTTTGGCGGTCTTTGGTGAGGGATATGATCAGCTGGGTGTCGTCGGCGTAGGAGATGATGTTGAGGCTATGTTGTCATGCGACGGGGGTGAGTGGTGCCATGTAGATATTGAACAGCGTCAGGCTGAGGGATGATCCCTGTGGAACGCCGCAGATGATCTCGGTGGTCTTGGAGCGGAAGGGTGGCAGGCGGACGCTCTGGGTTCTGCCGGAGAGGAAGGATGTGATCCAGGCCAGGGCCTTCTCTTGGATTCCGGCGTCATGGCGGCGTGCTGTTAGGGTGTGGTGGCATACCGTGCGAAGGCTGCCGATAGGTCCAAAAGGATGAGGACAGATAAAAAAAATGACAACTGAGACATCAAAGGGGCAGGATACTCTAGTGCAATGGGCCCAGATGATGTACCAGTAGCCATATTAAAACAGGATTATGAAGAATGGGCAAAAATGTTGTATCCGTTGCTTGTCCATTGTTATACTTATGGGGATATTCCACAATCCTGGAAGGGAAGTATACTAGTGCCATTGTACAAGAAGGGCATACAAAATTCCCCGGCCAGTTTTAGATAAATTTCGCTCCTGGACGCAACTGGGAAACTGTTTCCAAAGAGTATTCTTAGTCATCTTCAAGAAGGGGCATTCGGAAGGTCGGAAATTGATGTCCAAAGCCAGTGCTCTTGGCGGTCGATGTCGGCCAGCCCCAAATGGGGATCCATCAGAGAATAAGACGGTCGCCGGCAGCAGAAGAGGCGGAGGGGGCCCTGACAAACTATAACGTATTACATACTGCAATGCCGAGACAATGGGCGCTCCTAATTGGGTGGTGGCTAGGGGGGAGAACTCCCAGCACAAACAGTATGGCAAATGTCGGATGACATGTGATACCATAGGGAGACAGCCCACGGTATCTCCAAACTAAGAGATGGAGATGACCCTCCTTGGGTGGTCCCTATACAGTAGTTCTGGTGGTGTGACACGAACAATTACAAGTGTGCACTAAAGCGTTGGGAATGTAATCTTGGGTACAGCAATGTTGTGTTTTGGAGGGAACAGACGTGGGCGGCGGCTGGAGCTGGGGCCGGCGCACTCTTCTCTTTCAGAGCGTTAGCAGGAGTGGGAGGTTTTCTCGCTTCCGGGTTGGGGTTAGGCGAAAGGCGCTCTGCTAATTGGGGATGTGGGTAGTTCGAAACCTACGGAGCAGGGTAGCAGGGTGGGGAGTAGTTGTTGGGGGCTGGCTACACATTTCTGGGGGATGTTGGGGGTGGAGTTGGGGGGCCAGGGGTGGGGGGCGGTTTGGGGGGTCACACAGAGGTATGTTTGAGAGACTGAGACATGAACAGGAGAACTACGGGGATGGCGGGACACACGCATATCTGAACTACCATGACGTGGGATAAAAGTTTGAAGTTAGTCAGCTGGAAAGTCAAAGGGCTGGGGGACAAATTGAAATGGAGTATAGTATTACGGTTCCTTCAGTGACATACTACTGATGCTGTTCTCCTGCAGGAGACGCACTTGATGGGAAATACATGCCACGCTCTTAATAGATGGGGATACACCCTAGCGGCGCATTCGGGCTTTACATCCGGATCAAGGGGAGTGGGTATCCTGCTACGACGCAACTTTCCAATTACTATTGATCGTACAGAGGTGGATCCCCTGAGCCGCTTTGTCGCCATCTCAGGGATGTGGGAGGGCCAGCGGCTTACTCTGGTGGCGGTCTACATTCCGCCGGGCCTCCAAACACAGTCTTATCAAGACCTGGGGAAACTGCTTCTGTCACTCCCTGAGGGACAACTCCCGGTAGGGGGCGACTTTAACGCGGTGGTATCAGGGGAGCTGGACAGACACCCGGCCAGGGAAATTGGTATAGGACAACGGTGGCTCCCCAACCTCATGGAGGCATGTGGTCTAGTTGATCTTTGGCGCCTCAAACACCCAATTTAGGAACAATACACCTTCTTCTTAGGCCCACATCATACTTTCTCCCGACTAGACTACCTGTTAGCACCCTTTGTACCAGTATGTCACGATCCGCGAGGTCACCCATTTGGCACGAGTTATCTCAGGCCACTCTCCACTGTGGGAGCACGTAACTGTGGGTAGCCATAGGGTGGGTTGTGTGGCACCAATCAATGCTTGGTACATTAAAGGTGAGGACACGAGAAAGAAACTGTCCCAGATGATTGACAATTATTTCGAGGAAAATGTGGGCTCAGAGGATTCGCCGTTGGTCCTTAGGGAGGCTTTCAAGACGGTACTGAGGGGTGAGGCCCTGTCGGTCATAGAAGGAGACAGAACGGAACGAGATGCCCAGACTGTAGCAGTGGAGACGGAATTCCTGGCGCTTGAAGACGCAGTGCAGCAGAGCGCAGACCCAGACACGATGCACCGCCTCCAACTCAAAATGGCAGAGTATAAGGCCCTTGTCACAGATGCAGCCAAAAACATGCCGCGAAATAGGGAGGATAGACTATATGATCAAGGGGACAAAGCGGGCAAACTCATAGCCTGGCTAGACAAAAAACAACAAGTTTCGCCGAACTCAAAACAGAGTCAGGTAACGTTGTTACAGAACCGCGTGAGATAGTGAAGGAGTTTGCAGCGCACTACCACAGGGTCTATACCAAGAAGTCGGAGAGATCAGAGGAGGAGTCGATGACGTTCCTGAATAGTATCACTCTCCCCGCCTTAACGGCTGAACAACGGGAGGGACCAATAGGGACAGAGGAACTGACACGTGCCATTCATGATCTCCGCTCCGGGAAAGCCCTCGGGCCTAACGGCCTGCCTGTGGAGCTGTACAAGCTCAAATTTGGCAGCCTTGGAGTACCCCTTCAGCGGATGTTTGAAGACAGAAGAACGCAGGGAGTCTTACCGTTAGACCAACGAACGGCCACGATCTCTTCTGTATGTCCTACAGGGTGACCCCCCCCCACTTCCCGGAGGATGCCCTATCCAAATAGCTGAAGAGGGTTTCACATACTTGGGGGTTTTTATCACTCGGACCCTCAGATACGAAAGGAACCTTCTGCTGCCCCTATGTGGCTCCAGAGGGACTCGGCCGTATGGAAAACCGTCCCTTTATCCCTGCTGGGACGGGCAGCGCTGTTCAAAATGATGGCTTTGCCAAGATTCCTTTATGCCCTCCAAAATTACCCGGACCTGGTTCCCCAGAGATACTTTGCTGCTATTGAGAAAACTCAGCGGGACTTCCTCTGGACTGGCTTGCCCCGTATATCGATGCAGAAACTAACACAAGGCTGGTTTGACGGGGGCATATCACTTCCTGATATCAGGAAATATTATTGGGCGGCGCACCTCGCGGCCATCAACCAGGGCACGTACTGCGCGGGGAATGACCCGGGATATGAGATGGATAGATGGCTCCTACCGGGGGGGGCAATTACGAACTAGCCCTTTACTCATGGCTAGGTAGATATCGTCTCACGGGCCCCGCTAAACACTCAGTCCAACTCTGGCACATTGCGCAGTAGAAAGTGGGGTGGGCAGGGAAACTTACCCTGGCAAAACCGCTCTGGCATTCAGAACGACTTGGCTCTCTTCGACGAACCCAAGGGTTTTGAAACTGGGACCTGATTGGGATTTCGCAAGTTAAAGACCTATGGGGCCCGACTGGGGTAGCATAATTTGACACTCTACAGCAGACGTATGACCTGGCCCAGACAGAACACTTTCGCCACTTAGAAATCAGACATGCACTCCAGACTAACATCCCCCCAGGGACACGACCCCCGGAGTCCTCACCTCTGGAGGAGAGGCTGCTAGATGGCCACCTCCTAGAGAAGGCCATCTCATAAACATACAAGAAACTCATAAACCACACTCCAGACCTGTTGAGGGCCCTGAGGGGAAAGTGGGAGGCGGATGGACTAGTAATTTATGATGAGGAGTGGAGGGAAGCACTGGCATCCCCTAGAGAGATAGCGATAGCCGCTAAACTACGCCTGATCCAATTGAAAATCCTGCACTGAGTTTACGTGTCTGGTACGAGGTTGGTCCTGATGGGCCGTAGTGAGGATGGGCTCTGCCGCAGAGGGTGTGGGGAGCTTGGCACCTTCCTGCACATAAAATGGGAATGTCGGGAGATACAGGCCTACTGGTCCCGGGTGCTGCACTGTATGAGTGAGGTGTGGGGAGTGGAGCTGCGACCTGAGGCAAAGAGGTGTGTCCTCAATATATGGGAGCCCTCGGACCTTTCACCTAATGGGAAACTGTGGGTCACACTAGGCCTAGCGATAGCTAAACGAAATATTGTGCGACTGTGGGGGGCGGAGGCACCACCTACACTTGGCTCCTGGAAAAAGGATATGGATTGGAGCATGATTCAGGAGAGGAAGGTATATGTGGCTCGGGGGTGCCCGCGGAAATAGGTTGCGATATGGAGTAAATGGAACTAATATAGGGGGAACATTTGTGAACCTCCCTGTACTGCACGTGACGAGGAGCTGACTGATGTGTAAACATGGTAAATACCATTAATCCTAAATTTTAAATGTGACCTTGATGAAGCTGTAACCCTGATGGTTCTCTTAAATATCTGTATGTTCTCAGCATGCCTTGGAAGTGACACCTGTGTTTGCTGTAACTAGAGTTTGATTTCTGCAAATAAAAAGAGTTTTTAAAAAAAAAGAATGGGCATTCGGAAACAACTATATCCCTTTGGAACAAACAGGATTCCGTAAGAATAGTGGCACACTGGATAATATTTCTATTCTGCAAACTTTAACCAAAAAATATCCAGTATGTCGGGGTGTCCCGTTATACTCCACTTTTATTGATTTCTCCACAGCTTTCAATAGGGTAGACCAGGGGAAGCTGTGGAGGAAAATGGTTACTATGGGGATACCAGGGAATCTCCTAAGATTAATAATTGCTCTCCATTCTTCGACCTGGACAAAGGTATTATTGGGGGGGAACACAAGGTCTCTCGAAGAAAATATTAACATATAATGGGTTGAAACAGGGGTGCCTCTTGGCCCCTTTACTCTATTCCATTTACATCAATGATCTGCCGTGCAGAGTGGGGCTGAGTAAAGGGGATCTCCCCCAATTAGAAAACTTAAAGTTTAGTTGTTTGTAGTATGCAGATGATGCAATAATAATGGATTTAACTCCAATTGGGTTGCAAAGACGACTTTCTGAGCTAGTTAGGTACACAGAAGAGTATTTTCTAAAAATAAATATTTTAAAAAGCAAAGTTATGATTTTTAGCCATCAGGGTTGTAAGGTCAGAAAAAATCTGAATTGGTTTTTGGGAAAAGAAAAACTGGAAGTAGTACCATTTTACCCATATCTAGGAAAAATATTTACAATAGGTGTTCAGCTAATAGACACATAGATCATTGCAAAGGTAAAGCGATTTCACAAGCCTTTGCAATTAATCGTCTGTACACACATTGTGGGAAAAGCCATTTCTCACATATTATTTCAGTGTATAAAATAAAGATCCCACCAACACTGAGCTATGCCAGTGAAACAATAGATGCACAAGAGTGGGCCAAAATTGAGAAAGTGGAAGGAAAGATCTGGCACCAAATATGTAACTTAAATCGCGCGGCAACGATTGCAGCGCTTAGACTTGAATTTGGTCTCATTTCCACATATGTGCTATTAATGGCCGCGTGCTTATGATGGTGTAATGCGCTGATAAATGGTTCTGATAATTTGCTAAGGGTAGCGTTGCATCGAGAAATATTTGTAAATATGATGGAAAAAGGTGCTATTTTTAGTAACTATTTAAAAGCATTATCAATGTTTGGTTTAGATATGGATGGGGCAGCGGTACTTTGTAAAACGGCCTTGAAGAGGATAATTAAGAAAACAATATGAGCGGTTTCTCGAGAAAGAGATATTAAAATGTGTTCAGAGAACAGAAGCATTGATTGCATTAGGGGGAGTAGTATTGTTAAAAACCCTCAACCTTATGTCTTATGGAACCTTAAACATGGAGTGCGTAGGGTGATTTTGCTACTGAGATTGAACTTGCTCCCCCTAAGTATCGTAACTGGTTCTTAGGAGGGTATTCCTAGAAATGAAAGGTATTGTCAGTTATGTGTATACAGGATTTGAACCATGTTTTATTTGTTTGTCCCGCACTTCACTCAATACGTCCTAGACATTTAAGGATCTGCTTTTTAAAGTACAATATTACCACAGCAGAACAAGCCCGGAATTGCATTTTGTCACCCCCATCTGAATTGATGTGTTTCAAAATTTTTACCTTTTTTAAACAATTTTGAAACATATATTAATGTTGTAAAGATCTTTTGAGATATGCACTTGCACTTTATCTTGGCCCTTTGGCATTTACGACGACCGATTAGTTATGTTTACAATTGTGCATGTGCATCTTACAATTTTTTTTTCTGTTACTAGGTATTGGTTGGCAAAGACCTTCTTAAAAAGGATGCACAGAGCACTTGCACTAGACCTCTTTTGATAAATGTATGTTTACAGCATCTGCACTTTATCTTGACCTTTCAGTCTGTATGTTTACAGCACCTGCACTTTATCTTGACCTTTCAGTCATTATGACCGATTAGTTATGTTTACAACTGTGTATGTGCACTGTACAAAAATGTTTTTGCTGCTAGTTATTGGTTGAGAAAGATCTTCTAAAAGAGGATGCACAGATAACTTGCACTTTTTTACAACTAAGCACAAGCACTTTTTCAAATGTTTTTTGCTGCTAGTTGTGAATTAAGCATGGGCTCATCATAAACTTTGTCTTTTAGTTACTGACATTAAGGATCTGATGTACTTTACTAAATCCTTACTTTGCTGCTAAACCAGGGTGTACTGTATATTGAAATAGGCGAGTGTATGTTAGTGAATTTGTATGCATTGTTAATACAGACTGAAAGGTCATTGTTAAGTAAGCTGCTGGTTACACAATATAGTTTAGCGAATAGATAAACCATTTGTTATTATGTCTATGATTTAGCACTGTATAGTACATTTTATATTTTGATATTTTATAAAAAGTGTTATCATTGAATGTTTTTAGGATAGAATTAGGTCAAGAAACTCGGATAAATTGTCAATAATATAAGTATGACAATCTTATTATTTAAAATTCAAGCCTTTTTGATTTAGCAAATTTTAATATCGACTGCTACTGTTATGTTCCTTCGTGTTTTTATATGAAAATGATAATTTGTAATTATTTTGAAGATTTCTGGTGGAATGTATTGTGTTTTAAAAATGCATTTTATGTGGAATTCTGCGGAATTCTAAATCATAATAAAGATAATTGAATTAATTGACAACTGAGATACGCTCACCTTCTTGAATTTGTACTTTTTTACAGCTCTTTGGAACTAAAATCCTATTACTAAAAGCATTTATTTTCAAGTAACTAGTATGGATGGATTGTTTTTTTTCTACATCTTGATTCCGTATGGAAACTCGTTTCTTAGAATATGTCGTATTTATTTTCGGTGGAAAAGACCGCTGATTCTGACCACTCTCTTTATCTGAAGCCTGTATTGTGGTAGGAGCTGATGATTTTTAGATTGTCAAGCAAATAGCATTGCTTGACATTTTTTTATCCATTTATTGTTCATGTTTCCATTCTGGGTTCAGTACTCATCTTCTGATGCAAACACTGTCATTTAACTGACAGTGAAAAGCTGTTTGCGGTTATGACGGAATGCACTGCTGCACTCATCTCCTCTGAAGCAACAATGACATCGACCATCTGCCTCCATGCAAAACACCAGCTACCTTCCTTTAGGGCAACTAAATAAGTGAACAAACAGCCGCATCAGTCTTTTTTCAAGTTTGTATCTTCTCCTGCTGTTTATGCTTTCTACATTAGGTTCACAATATGTTGTCACCCTTGGTGTACACCTTTTTTAACTTATTCTTATTCTGACCTTTACGAATATCAACGATAGTAAAAACACAATTACCAATTGCACACTCCGACACAACCAACCACCAAGACATTAAACATGCACTTCACCAAATGCAACCGAGTACAAATCCAGCAGATATATTTAGAAGTTACCAATGCATGCAGACACATTTCAGACGACTTTATGTGCATAAATTATAGTTTTACTGCTCAGCAGCACGACACTGCGAAGGTCTGACTTCTCATCAGCCAAACTGCCTCCAATGTAGACTCCAGCCTAGCTTTCACTCTTACTCTAGTGTACACTACGATAGTTAGGTCAGCTTCACATTTGAATCCTTCACTAATTTTAGGGATGAGCTACAGATATTTTGGGGCGTATTTACAAGCCCTTATCGCCATCTCAGTGACGATGTGATGGCAATAGAAGCCTCGCCTTATTTACAAGGCAGTGTTAAGCCACTTAACGTGGCTTAACTCTGCCTTGTAAATAAGGCACCCTTTCACGCTGTAGTTAGGGTGAAAGGGGAGGGCAATGAATGTTGCGGTGGACGTTAGACCACAACACCCACTGATTTTGGCGCTTCCTCCTATTTTCAAGGGCAGTGTAAATAGGACGCAGCGCCAAAATTAAGATCAAGGAAAACCAAGTTTTATTCAGGCGGAACGAGGAGAAATACATTATTTCTCCTCGTTTTTACTGTTTCCATGTGTGCTGCCTTCCTGCACATAAACAATCTTCCTCTCAACACAGGTACCCTTGCACTATGGTGCAAGGGTGCCTGCATTTGCGCTAGGCAGCTAAAGTTAGCAACAGCGCAGGGGGAAATGCAGGGCTGCACCATATTCTAGTAAATATGGTGCAGCACTGCTTTTCTAAAGTGACGAAGCATGTCGTTAGCCTTCTTGGACACTTTATTGTAAATATGCCCCCTTGGGGCATTAGTCTATGGTAATGTAGAAAAAAGATAATTAATAGATGTAGAGCAAATTTGGGTCACCACCATTCAGCCATTGCTTGCTGGAGAACGACGTTACAACGCATACCTTAAGCACACAACTTTTACTACCCAGATGCCTTTAACATGCATGCCTTTACCATGCATGGTATGTGTAAGTTAAATATAGCCAGGTATATTTTTTAAGTCATCTATTTTCTTTTTGGGCGAGGCCCTCCAACCACCCATGTTTTAATGTACTCCTAACTTTGCTTTATCACTACCTTGCACAAAACCATAAAATTACTCTTAGCTCCCTTTACCACTACCCACCTGTGAAGCCTAAAATTGCCCAATGCTTCTCTTTACCACGACCCACTCCTAAACCCTAAAATCATAATATAAGTATATTTACTTTGAATATATAACAGAACTAAGTAAGCCTTTTTAAGCCTTTGTAATGATGCGTTTGTGGTGGTTCCACTTTGTTGTTGTGACAAGCAGAGTTATGCCATTCAGCATAGCCAGAAGCGTAATTACGCCGTCGTGTTCTGCTTACCTTAAAAAAGGCATTTCATTCAAAAGCCTTAATTAAACGTTTTCCATTTACTTTACCTATACTTACGATGCGTGGTAAAGGCATGTGTGGTAAAGAGACCTGTATGTTAAAATAGACGTGATAAAGGCAAGTATCCAAGAGACTGTGTGGAGACTTGCTGGAGATCTCATTCACAATGGCTAAACACCCCACAGGCAATATAACAGCAAGCGGAAAATGTAACATGGGTCTGCTCCTTTCAGACTTTGAATTATAGGTTTCATCACCCAGATTTTAGATCGGAACACAGAACAGTCATTCGGTCATAAGGACACCAGTCATGTTAAAAGACAACATTTTAACACTTTACTGTTTACACGTTGGGAAGGCAGGGCTCTGATAGGTAAGCGACTCTTCCATGGCATACAGCTGCAAAGCCCGAGCAGCTCAGAACTTCTTGTCCCTTGATCCTTATCCCGGATCACGCGGCTGTTTCTTTTTCTCTCCTAAGTTTAGCTCCCAAGAGAAAGCCTTCCTCTTGGAGATTAAATACTGAAGTTCTTCATGATGATTCTCAAGTTCAGGATATACATGATGAGATTGAACATTTCTTTTCTGATAATGAGGGCTCAGTTAGTTCTCCGGTGGTTTTGTGGGATGCTTTTAAAACTACACTCCGGGGTCACATTATTAAAGTCATGGCGAAAAGGAATGCTGCTATCAAAAGGGAACTTGCGGAGTTAGCGGAAAGTATTAAACACCAGGAGTCTTCTTTCCGACGTACGAATGATAAACATTTGTTGCAATCCATTAAAACTTTGAAATATTCCTACAACACTATCGTTACCAAACAAGCGCATATTGGAGTTCAAGCCCAGAAATCTAAACGGTTACTCTTGAAGAATCGGGCTGGTAAGATTCTAGCTACGACTTTGAAATTTCAGGAGTCGAGTTTTAAATCCTCTCAAATTTCTTCTATTACTGATAGATCTGGTATCAAAAAATTTCAGACTGCGGAGATTCTTGATGTGTTTCGGGATTTTTATAGTTCCCTCTATACCCCCACGAACCAGTCGTGCTTTGAAGCTTGCCAAGAGTTTAAAAAAACTATTCCTCTTCAAACTGTATCTAATGCGGATGGTGAGAAATTAGGAGGTCCAATTACTTCTGTTGAAATCATCCAGGCCATCAAATCTACTCGGTCTGGTAAAGCTCCTGGACCGGATGGTTTTCCCATTATGTTTTACAGAACTTTTCTCTCGTCTATGGTTCCTCGTCTTAAAGCTGTTTTTGATGTATTTATACACAACGGCGCGGTTTCGGGCACTGCGGCAGATGCTACTATTGTAGTAATTCCAAAAGAAGGGAAAGATGCCTCAGATCCCAAAACCTTCGCCCTATTTCCCTTCTTAATATGGAGGCCAAAATCTTTGGCAAGATTCTTGCTAAACGGCTAGAATCCCATATTCCTTCTTTGGTTCATCCATCCCAAACGGGTTGCGTGAAGGGTAGACTTGCTAGGGACAATATCCGTACTTTCTGTCATATTCTAGTTACAGCTAAGCGTTCTACGCTTCCAGCTGCTGCCCTTGCCTTAGATGCCGAGAAGGCATTTGACAAGGTTTCTTGGCATTTTCTCCATGCTGTTCTTCGTGCACATAATTTTGGTGATGTTTTTGTTAATATGATTATGTCCTTATATGCTCAGCCAAGAGCGAACATCCGTGTTAATGGGGCTACCTCTGATTTTTTCAATCTTCGTCAAGGTACCCGCCAAGGATGTCCCTTATCCCCACTTTTATTTTTATTAGCTATTGATCCCCTTCTTAGACTCATTTATCTACATCCGGACATCAAAGGTTTTGCGTTTGGTCAGCACTGCATAAAAACGGCTGCTTATGCGGATGATGTTCTTATTTTTTCTAATGATATTGTCTCAGCGATTCCCGCACTTCAGAATATTATTGCTAGTTTCTCTAAGGTTCCTGGTTATACCCTTAACAAGGATAAAACCGAGATGTTCCCCTAAATGCTTATTGTTTCCCAGCACATATGGGTGCCGCTGGGATATGGTTTTGTAGTACTCTCTATGATACGGTTGCATATAATGAGGCGCAAACTCTGCTCAAAGTTCGTCAACTTCTAGATACCTGGTCCCCTAAATATATTTCTTGGTGGGCTCGTATCCAAACTTTAAAAATTATGATTACTCCTATTATTAATTTTGTTTCTTCTATGCTTCCGGTTAAATTGTCCCTTCCTTTTTTCGTGAGATTGACTCTGTTACTTCTACGTTTCTCTGGAGTGACAAGAGGGCTCGAATTGCATATAAGTCCTTGAGGAAACCTTATGAGATGGGTGGCTGTAATTTTCCTGATTGGGAGCAATACCAGGTAGCTTTTTTAGCTTCTCAAGGTGCTTTATGGTTTTCCTCTATCCCGGATCACACGCCTTCCTGGGTGTTCATTGAGCAGTATCTTTCATCTCCTTTACCAACTTCTTCCTTCTTATCAACGTCTACTTTATCTATCCCTTTATCCCGCTCGATTATCTTGGATACTATTGCAGCAGTTAGGGCGGTAGATAGAAAGGTTACAACCCCCATTCATAAATCAAGGTGGTCTTCTTTGTGGTGTAATCCTAGAATAAAATTTGTGATTTATCCTGCGTTGATCCCTTACTGGACTTCTAAAGGAGTGTTGTTAGTTTGTCATTTATACGATTCCAACAATGATCCTTTACCCTTCTCCTCCTTAGCCCAACAGTTCTCGCTCTCCAATTTAGATTTCTATACTTTTCTAAAACTTAAAGTAGCTCTTTCTAAAGTACGCCTGGAGCCCGATTCTCCCACTATTAGGCTATTTTCCTTGTGGTTAAGATCTGGTCATGTGGCTTCCAAAATTTATACATTTTTGTCTTCTACTTCGTCTACCTTACCCACTGTTACTCAAGAAAAGTGGTTACATCATTTTGATAAAGATCTTACTGAGCATATTTCGCCAGAAACATGGCAGTTGATTGGGAAACTCTCTCTACGAAATAAGATCGCTCCTTCTCTAGCCCAATCTAAATTTTTCACTATTAATCTTCTTCACTGGACGCCGGTGCGTCTCCATTCATAAAAAGTTGAAGGATGATAATCTCTGTTGGAGCTGTGGTCGGGCTACTGGCAATTACTTACACATGTTTTTCACATGTTCTCTCTTACAGCCTTTCTGGGATCTTATAAATAAACATCTTATTTTAATCTTTAATACCGACTTTCAGCTCTCCTTTCCTATGGTCCTTTTGGGCCCCTTGGCTTCTCGATTGCCTTTGCCTTTAGATACCTTAGATTTGCAACTATTAGATCTGTTATTGACAGTTGATGTTAAGGTTATACTTATGGAATGGAAGTCTTTTTCTTCCATGTCATATCATACGTGGTGGGCATGGGTTTCGTTTCTACGAAGTGCACACATTTCAGTTGATGTGGCTCGTCTTACTCCTACTATCTCTAGTAATGTCTGGAGAGCTCTTGACACTTACATGGACCTAGCCTCGAAGGGCTTGGTTGCCCAGTATCCTTTGGATCATCAAATTGACTGATGTTTGTTATTTGTGTGGAGTGTTTTTTGTAGTACGATAGTGGATCCTTCTCTCCCCTTTTTTCTCTCCTGCCTTTTTCTTGTCTTTCCCCCTCTGTATCCTCTCTCTTTTTTCTTTCTCTTTTCTTCTTTTTGCTATCCTCCTTTTTACTCTTTCATTCTTACTAGTGATACCGTGTACGAAGGTTGTGTTTCACTGACATTCCCCTCATGGTTTTCTTCTATTCTTTTTTTTTCACAATTATATTGCTTGCGGGATTTATTTGTTCTTCATTCGAATATGCCTAATGCACCAATGGATTTTGTTTGTATCACTCTATATTATATTTAATTATTTCTTTTTTTTCTTAAAATGTAATAAATTTATTGAACAAAAAAATAATAATAATAACTTCTTGTCCCCCACAGTGAAGCCATTGACACCTCTTCATTTAGGTCCCTCAAGTAGACATCTTTGCAAGAATAAATAATACAAAACTTCATATTTTTCATCCCAATCGACATAGCTGTGTTTTGATGGGAAACCATTTCAAGCATTATACCATCGGTGTTTAACATGTGCAGGCACTGGTTTCAGTGTCTCAACCCCAGGGTGCTTCCTTCAGTAGACTGTAGAGGTTCATTTAACCACAGGACATTGTAGTTTGCTTTCTGAACCCAGAGAGGTCTCACTGAAAGCAGACAGCCAGGAGGAGGTAATAATTAGTGTGTGGCATCTGAGCACATTAACAATCTGATAGAGCTGACCACCTACTACAATAGTTATTACTCACCTTATCTTTATTCCATCCATGTCAAAGTTTGGGTTGGGCTCTTTACGGATGTCCTCTGGAAATGATTGTTATCCTATTTTCTGGGAACACATGGAGAACTGCATCTCAGAGGAGTTATGCTGCATATCAGTTTGTACAGGATAAACTTGAAATTTGTGTTTAGCCACATTGCAGCAACACATTTCTCAGAAATGTGCCTAAACGATCGCAGTTGCACAGATGTACTCATTGCTCTGTATCTCAGTAGCTTGCATTAAATAACTTAAGGGACAATGGAGAAACATGCTTGCTGCCTATGTTTTGATCCATCTTCTTAGCAAATTAGGGCTTCTATTACCGAATGTTATCCTTCCTCGTGCAACAAGTTTTCAATGGTAAGTTCTGCCCATGATTTTGTTGTCTTTAAAAAAACTTCAGAGATGCTGCATTTCGTAATGTAGCATTTGAATTTGCAATTAATCATTATTGTTTTTCAATTTCTTCCGCAATTTGAGGATGAGTGTACATCTTCCTCACTTTGCCTTGTTATGTGTACCCCAGTGGGGGTGGTTTTGATTCTGCACCCCCTGAGTTACCATGGCCAGGGCAGCTGTCACCTCTGGGCATTTAAACTAACAGAAATTAAGAACTGTGCCATAAGAATGGTGATTCTCCAATTAGCTTACAGAGAGAATCTTGATTTCATTAAAGACAATGGAGGCTAACGTTGTGCAATAACCTTTTATTGCTACCCCCACATGTAGCCCTTTCAAGAATATACACTACATTTCATCTGAGAACGTTCGGAAACAGTATATAACTCCATGACAACTAGCTATCTTCCTCTCAAATCTGCGATAAAAACAACAAATTGCCTTGCTTCGTGAAATTCTCATAGCAAAGAACTATCTGGAAAAAAGATGATCAAGTGATACCAAAAGGAAATTCAAAAGTAAACATTCATTACCTCTGTGAGGAAAAAAATGTCGATTGTTAATCACAATAATTTCACAACAGAGCATAACCCATAAAACTCCTGTCTTAAATAAAATCAAGAATCTCTCTACAAGGTAATTGGAGAAAGGCTATTTCATTACAAGAACGAAGGCTACCATTATGCATATTTACAGCTCCCCAGCACTACATTGCTCAAACGCTCCACAGGCATGAGGTAAAACTTTGCAACAGTGTTAGCACTTGACCAGTCTACTGCTTTCAGTATGTCTGCAAGTGTACCACCTGCCAAAAACATCTTATTGGCCATTGCACCCCTAGAAAAGTGTGTTCTGATTTTGGACAAATATATTCCTGCCTCGGTCAACATTGCCCTCACCCTTCTAGAAATAGTAGCTGTTGAAATTGCCCTATATGGCTTTACATATAAAATATTAACTGATCATCACCATCTGGTATAAATGCTAACATACTTAGGGGCATATTCTCAAGAACGAGTGATAACCATCGCAAAAGTAACTTAACGCAACTTCCAACATCCCAGTCTATCGCAGGAAAATTACGCCATGTTAACGAAGCATTCTCAACACAGCGGTACCATGTGATAGTCTCCAGATAATGTGTCAAATGTCCACATAAAAATCAACGCAACACCACAAAAATGCCAAACATGATCGCAAAAAATCCTGTGAAGAGGCCAATCATGGTACAGAAAGCAGCAAAAACCAGCGACAGGCCTGCAAATCCCACGCGACTGGCGGGAAAATGCACTATAAAAGCTACAAAAACAACACACCAGAAACAATCCAAAGTGCGTAGCAACATGGATGCAACCGGACACAGTGCAGAGGCCAACATGAACGCCACTAGCCCCGCAGACCACCAGCAAGAAACAACGGGGTTGGGGAAGGCCAGGGAGAAGAAGACGAGGTGCAGTCTGCAGGCAAACCAGATCAGCATCAGGAAGGTGACAGAATACTACCATCCACTTACCCCCAATTAGGCTACCGGGAATGCAGTCGAAGTGTCAAGGAGGCCAATGGAGGAGGCCAAGAGGAGCTGGCATGATGTGAAAATCTAAACCAGACATAAAGCCGCTGCCAACAGGAAGGCAGCAACTGCAACAGGAGGCGGGAGTCCTGCGCTACAGGAGGAGCTTGGATGAAGCGGAGGCCACAGTCAACAGTGAGGAGAAGGTGCAAGGAGTCGGGAGTGCGGACACAGCTCAGCAGGACCTGAAACAACATCAGCAGGGTGAGTAACAACCAGGGACTGGGGGGACGGGGGAGATGGGCCCAATGGCACACATGCACAACAATGTGTAGCACATTGCACACCCACAATAACCCAGGATCATGTCCATGATCCCCGTAGCACACTCCAACACACACACAGCAAGAACAGCACGCCCACATCTACAACAATGTGGTACAGAGTGCAAACATGACTCTGCATAACAGAGGACACAACTGGGTCCACCCACGCGCAGAAACAGGCTTACTACATCTGACAGAGCTGGAAACTGTGAAATAGAAATGTACGCATACAGCGCAGCCTCAGTGTTGTCCCTGGGGGGCGATGGTGGTCCTGGGGGGTCCTGGGAGTGGTGGTGGTGGGTGTTGTGACCATCTTGTCCGTCCTGCATGGTCATTGGCTCCATGGCATCGGTTGCCCTTCAGGTGTGGCTCTGGCCTAGGCTCCCTTTTTTGATGCAGGCTATCTTCCAACTTTACACTAGGTCAGAGCAGGTGTTAATTTCCTGCTGCTAACGTGTCTTATCGCATGTTTTGGGATCTTATCACCGATCTGGCTGGTCATTGAGGAGTGGTGTTGTCACAGCTTTTGGCACGGGAATGCCTACTCTGCATCTCATTAGCGATTGTTGCCGGGTCATCTGTGGCGAAGTTTTTTGCCGGATGATATCGCAGGTAAACTTGTGATATGGGCTGTTAGCAGCATCACCACCCCCTTTTGTACCGCTTTTGGCCGCCATAAGTGTGGCAGGGTATGCTCAGACGTGAGTCCCTTGCTCACTTTGCGACTGGATTCAAGCAAGCCGGGCTGAAGACGGCTGTAATGCCAGAAACCGGTCCTCAGAAGCTTGTTTCCGGTCCAGGGAAGGCATGGCTTGGCAGTTCGGGCTGGACTGTTCCCATGAGGCGCAGGGTCAGACTGATTTGCATATAGCCATGTCAGAACTGGGGTGGCAGAGTGGGCTAAAGAACGGTGATGGATTAAACCCAGATCTTTTGACTGGGTGTGAGTGTTTGATTGGTTCGGATGCTCCGTCCATCACCACCCCCTTTTGTACAACCTCACATGCGTCATGTAGTCCAAATGTACACGGTCCCGCATCAAAATCCTGCACCTCCCAAAGAGTCACAATGTCCATTGTCAGACAGTCTGCACGTAAACAGGAAAAATGCACCAACATACATGTCAACACAATGTCAACATGCATCTCCCCTTCACATTGCAGAGGGACACACAACCTCCAGCAGAGCACAGAAGACCACACATCAGTGATGCCGGAGAGGACCACCACACCTTTGACACTGGCGCCCTACAACAGCCCATGGACATCCCACGCAACCCACCACCAGGGCAGCCAAGCTCCTCAGAGGAAAACACAGACAATGCAACAGACCACACAGCAGGAAGCACCTGCAAGCACAGCTGGCTCACAACATTTCACCGAGCCACACTTGGCATCCGAATGACAGGTGTCAGAACGCCAAAATGCGGTGGCTGAACAGGTGTGGTGGGGTTCCGAACCCATGGAAGGGGAACTAGATCACAGACGTGGGTGGCCATTACCCATCAGGGACCACCTACACCCCACAGAGGAGATCCACTCTGCCATTGGCATATGCAGATGCACATACTCAGTACAGAACCATGCCCAGGGGCACGCAAACCTCAGTCACACACCCATGTTGGCTCTGCATTCGACAGCCCAGTCCACTCACCTTACGAATTGAGTGGGTGATGACAAAGCTACATCTCCAAGCTCCAACCCGTTGCCTGTGGTGACATGGTTCCATCTGCTGTACACAGCACAATGTAATGTTGTAGGGCCCAGGGCCCTCATGCATACAACAAGACCACAGGGATACATACAGATATTATGTTGAACTGGCTACGGGCACGTGCACCAAGCCCCTTTATTGACAGGTCCACATGTACAGTGATGCCTGTGCTGGATGTCTGCGGGGTGAGTGTAAGCTACCCCACATGAAGTGCTTGGTGCTGGCAACAACCTGAACAGTGGACACCAGTGGAATGGAAACATAGAAACCTGCATAACAGAGTCAACTGCTGAGCCGGAGCAAGTACAGAGGTCACCCAACATACAAACAGAAGTGTCCGTTAGTTGCAGTGCACTGAGGTTGGGGCACTAGAGCTGAGCGCACTCATGTGATGAAAATGACTATGATTGTGTCCCTTCAAGATATTCCTTATGTAGACGCAGTGGTGTGTGTCAGACCTGCATCATCTTCTACATCAACATCCCAGGTCTCCCACACTGCATGAGGTGATATTGCTGCGCAACCTCTCCACAGCACAAAACTCAATCAGTAGCGGTCCATGGGTTGTGGTGCACAGAGTTAGAGGAACCTGGAGTGCTGAGCAGAGTATCAGGCAGAGTATGGCATCCACGAGAGGTGTGAGCAACCCCATTAGTCTGCCAGCACCACCATTTCGACTCTGGCTGATGGATATTGGAGGTGATTCTGGCGATGGTGGCGTGTGCCTCCTGCAGTGATGCCACGTCTGGGCTGATCAGGACTCGATTGGATGTGTGAGCCCTGGTGGACCCCAGTTGAGGCTGAAGGCAGGGGACAGCACAGGGCCACAGACACATGCCGTAGATGACCCCAAGGCTAGCGTCTCAGAGGCCATCAAATATTGATTCAAACAGAGTCCCTGTTTGGAGCTGCACAGAGTTAGTGGCCCTGGATGCACAGCGGCGGGCACAGGTACCCTGCCAGGGGATGGTGCATTGCGGTGCACTGAGGCAGGGCCACGCACACTGAGCGGGCCCTCAACAATGTCCAAGGGGAATATGGCGGAGGGTTTTGCGGGGACAGTGGAAGGTGTCCTCCAGGGCATGATGCAGAGGTCTGTTGTTATTCAGAAGCAGCAAATGGGGGAGTGGCGACAGCCTCTTTGCCATCACCAATTTGGTGTCCGCTGCATGAGGATGAAAACTACACCCAAGTCTATAGACTCAGACACCACAAATGTTTGACAAGAGAGTGTCCATAATGTCAGGGAACAGACTTAGTGGCACCGGGGATGAGAGGGGATGCAGTCTGCGATGATACCGGTACACTGTAATGAACTCCGCCATTTCTAAATCAACAGCTACATGTCCAGGCTCGTGATGCACAGAGTTAATAACACCAGGGCAGTTGTCGGTAGTGTTCAAGCACCTCTGTAACAGTGATCCTTTTTCCTCCTGAGAGAAAAGCATCATCCTCTTACTCCTCTCCTTGCATACAATGATATGTGACTTTGAAAAATGGATGCTCAGTTCCAATTGTGTGACCTACTCAAGAGCAGCGCAGGCCGAGGAGAGTAGTCCGAGTGGGCCCACAGAATCCTGCGTTTGTGATGAACTAATAAGACCTGGTGGCACCATGTCGAAGGGTGTATAGTGACATACACTCAGCCATAATTAATGTGCTCTGCCATGGTGTAATCAACACTCATTTCCAAATGTGTGACCTACTAGTCCGCTGTGTCAGCCAGTAGAGCACGTAAACGAGAAAGGAGTACTCTGCGCCTCGCTTGTTGAGGCTGTGACGGTCGTAGCTGGTTGCCAGCATCAGGTTTGGAGCATGCACCTGAACGTGGTGGGCTCTCTTCGACACACGCCAGCATCGGCAGGTGGACATTGAGGACTAGGTGCGCAGGGGCGGGCAAGACTGGTTTGGAGACCAGCGTTCGGGGTGCAGCCGGTGCACAGGTTCACAGGCAACCCGGATCACGGCGGGGGCATCGGCCTCATGGTCGGGTGAGAGGCGCGGCCCTGGCAGAGACGTTGGGCATTCCAGAAGAGGGCCAGGCCCAGGTTTACATGCCTTTTGTTCACACCTCTACGCTGGCCGGCATACGCCAGGCCAGCCCACTTCGCTCATGCTTCCCGGGGGGAACATAACAAGCTACATTCCCGTGATCTTTCCCACTGGCGGGGTGACATGGTTGCGTCCACTGTCTACTACGCTCCAAAAACCAGCGCTGTGTTTCAACATGGATATGTGTGTGTGGTCTGTATACCGCAGTCTGGCCATCACCTCCATTGTGTACATTCTCATTCATCGGTCACTTGCCTCCTTCGCATATGCCAGGTCCCCACCTCTTACAACAATCTGCTGTTGTGTGGCTGAGGTGCCATCCCGTTGATGACTAATGTACATGGCTGGGCCACATTGCCACAGTGAGTTGTGCTGTCCTGTGGTTGGTGTGCATGTTGTATGTGAGCTTGTGATGGGTGCATTTCCTGTGTTGTGGGTTGCATGACTGTGGAGTTGTGGTGTGTGGTGTCTGCATTTAGTATTGGCCAACGGGCAGTGTATTTTCATGGGTGCCATCCTGGAAGCGCTGGTTGATGATGGACTGTCGGAGGAGTAAGAATAATGCACACTGCCTGGGTGGTTGGTGGCGAAGTTCTCGGAGATTCCCCGGTGGTCCACTTGTGCCTGCACATTGGGGGGATATGTGCGCTTTCTGCTGCGCTTATTGTGTGCTGTGTTGGCAGGGGGCACAAGTAGGACATGTGTGCAGTCAATTGCCCCCAACACGCGCGTGACACCAGCTATGGCGTAGACGGCTTGCTTGGTCTCCAGCTGTCCCTGCGCAGTATGGGGGTAGTATGGATAGTGGGGTACAAAGATGATGGTGTCATCCATGTGTGGTAAATAAAAAAATAATACCCTATTTTTGACTAGACATATATCATAACAGATAGCTCAATAAAATAAGAGTCAAGATTCGAGGTAGTAGGAGTTTTTGCAGGTTTAATACAGCATAAGGACAGGAACAGGACAACCTGCACAGGAACAGGGGCCCAGCAGCTGCTGGGGCTGGGTCTGGGATGAGCGCGCTAACTTTTAATAACAATACACGAGCATATATACATAGCGCAAACACATAGCATTACATTGCAGTAGGCGTAGCAGTGGGTGGAGCAGAAGGCGTGACGCGTAGCAGTCGCGAAAGATAAGAGTAAAAGTAGGTGTAACTGGGCGTATACATAGACATGTGGTGCAGACGTAACAGAATATGTCATGAATGGGGCGGAAACATTGGAGGGGGCTACCTAAGGGGCCGGGACCTCTAACCTGGTGGTGCGCGCAAACTGGCAATGACGTGTTACGAGGAGAAGCTGGGGGCTACGAACTCTGTGCTAGGAGCAGAGACTAAAGTCTGGAGAGTCGGAGCGACATGTACCTAAACCCTATCTAGTATCTGATGTTTAGGGAACATGTTGATATAAACTAGAAGTCATGAGGGGAAAGGCTAACTGACTCTAAGACTAGAGCATGCATTATTCTACATGTAGTGCGTGATGAAGAATATTAAATGACCATTAAATGAAGTATTTCTCTAACGTGGAGCCGCATAGGCTAGACAATGACGGAAACTATTGATGCAGTTCAGTAGCTTAGGAATGCAGAGAAGGAGGACTGAACTGATAACTGGAACTATAACATACTTTTGGCAGACTCAGAGGCAGAGCCAAGCTGCACCGGGCACTGCGAGGCAGGAAGTAAGTGAAAGGTCGAGGATACAGGTGGGGGCTGTATCGCTCCTCAGCGAGGCTTCAGGAGACAGGAGCTGAATCTGATGTCCAGGCCCTTTTGAGGCCTGGAAACGGGGACTTTATAATGAAATAACGTGCACACTGAGAAACGTGGCAACGTAGCTTTACATAGGCCTGATATTCGTAGTATTCACGAGGACTGGGAAATGACATATCAGAGGAGGACACAACTGTAATTGCGTCATTAATCGGACATGGGGAATAACATATGCATATTGGTCATGCACACATAACATATGATGGATGACACGTAGGGACACAGAACATGGCAAAATTTACTTTTCCACATTCCCTCCTTGTCACTACGTTTCCATCAGGAAACATCAATATTCATGATACCATCTATCATTTCATACAGTACCATTTGTTCATCTCGAATTGTCTTGGAACGGGATTTAGAACGGGGCTTGGGACTAGGAATACAAGAGGTAGCACAAATGCCGCAAATCGCAGGGCCACATTGTATACAGAGGCAGCAGCTGAATATGATCGCTACTGCAATACCTAGAAAGGACAATATTTTCCATCCCCATGCGGAAATTGTATTCCAGAACCAACCGGACCATGTCCAGGTGCCTGGATTCTGGTGTAACAGATGGGCAATTTTATGGAGTCTGGTTATAGCTGAATAAACAGACGGCGCGTTATTTGGAATGAAAATGCAGCAACTAGATCCGATGACTCTACAGGCCCCGCCCCTATCGGCCAGTATGACGTCAAGGACGAGACGATTCTGTAAAACGACAATTCTCATAAAGGATTGCTCTTCGGTTAAGTTACCTAGAGCAGAGGCAGTCTCATCTACTACAGCTTCAAGGGTTCTTGTTAATCTACGAATTAGCTTACTGTTTACAACTGTACCTAAATAAGGGAACACACCTTTATCAATATCAATGAATTGTTCTGCAGCAGTTTCAGTATAATCGACAATCGGGAGGTTTCTCTTGTGTCTAGTATGTACTAGGAAGGAATTCCTATGGTAGTCAGGTGGGGCTAGAAAAACAGGTGGCAGTAGGAAAGCAATGTAACAGGTTCCCTCCCAATCGAGGGGCAGACGAACATATGCGGTCTGACCACAAACAAAATAAGAATGACGTGAAGCTTTGAAAATAGATTTCCCACCGTCACTATACTTGACAATAGTAGTACAATCACTATGTCCTACGTGTACGGAACCCTTATTTCGGACACATAATTCGCCTTTGACTGGTAGTACTGAAATAGCAGGTGAGTCTGGAGTAGTATCAGACTGAACATTCAGGACCATAAAATTCGACGAATAATTACCTAAATTATATACTTCATTTCCTAGATCTAAACCTGTTCTGTGGGGGAGACCTTGCTTGTCTGGGAAACATGTACTGTTAAGAAAAAACATATCTGTTGAGGATGACGTTAACGTGGACCATGCTCCACACGAACCATTATGTCAGAACGGATAAGGAAAAAGTGGCAGAACTCCCTTCGGTGTCTGGAAAGGGGGGAGTCGACCACACACCCAACAATTAGTGGCATTGCTGGTCTGGTGTGAGTAATGTAACATGCGGATAAATGAATTATTACGCATAGCAAGGCGGTATGAATATTCGTGAGGAGGCAGATCACTAAACGTGTGCTCTACTGTACCATTAGAAGGCTTATTTACATGAAGAACTGGGAAACACAGGAAAATTGCGTAACTAGTGCAGGAAATCATAATGCTGATGAATAATATGAAACTTAGAAAAACGATACATTTGATTGAGTTTTTACTAACTCTCTCACTATGGGGGTCTATTTTATACATGTCAGAAACAGTCTAACCGTTTCACCTAGGGGAGGACTTATACAATCAAACTGACTGACTTATTTTACTAGACCGGAGTTTTTGCTTATACTCCTGCTGCGGAGTTTTCTCTACCAAGGGAGGGGTTGTATCAATGTCTTTTGCGGGACAGTCCTTAAGAGCAATATTTTGGCAGTCCTTAAAATCCTGGGAAATGTTCTTAAAGACGGGTTTCAGTCCTTTAAAAAGTTTAACGTGAGAAAGGTGTATCCATCCTTTTCGGCCTTCCAACTTCACGGCTGTACGGGTGGTGAGGAGGACCTGACGGGGCTCTTTCCATCGAGGCTCCAGCGGACTTGATCTATCAAAGTTACGGACCATCACCATGGAACCTGGAACGATTTCATGCGGTGCCACCTCGGTATTGTCTGGAAATGCGGCAGCAACCTGTGAACGACATGAGTTGAGGGCAGACATCAAGGAAGCTAGGTAATCTGTCAGCATATTACATGAAACATCAGTAATACTTCGGGGTCTAGGAGTACCCCACATGTTAGGGGGGCGGCCGAATACGACCTCATACGGGGACAGACCTGATCTGGAATGTGCGACCATGCGCATATAAAACAAAGCGACTGGCAGAGCTACTAGCCAGTCCACACCCTTATCTTTACATATTTTTGCAATTCGAATTTTCAGAGTCTGATTATGTCTCTCGACTAGACCGGCTGCTTCAGGATGGCGTACACAATGAAACTTCCACTGGTACCCTAACAACAGGGAAACGTGCTTCATGAGTTCAGATGAGAATGGCTGACCGTTATCAGAATATACGACTCTAGGGAGTCCATATCGAGGGAAGAATTCACGAACCAACTGTTTGGCAGTGGTCGCGGCTGTGTAATCTGGAACTGGATATGCTTCTGTCCACCTGGACAAAGCGCATACAACTACAAGGACATACTTGAAACCTCGACATCGCTCCATCTGAATATAATCCATCTGGAGGACTTCAAAAGGGTGGTCAGGAGGCTGGAAACCACCTTGTTCCACCGGGACACTTTTACCTGGATTAAACTGACAACATATCATACAGGTATGGACTTTCTGCTTGGCTGCAGCTCGTAAATGTTTGTTGAACCAAATGTTCTGGATACTGTCTAGCATAGCTTTTTCTCCTAAATGTGCTGGACTATGTGCGGTATTAATGATGACTTGAACCATAGAGTCGGGGAGAAACCATGTGGCTCTACCCTTCGTTAACCATCCTTGATCTGTCTGGACCCCTCCTTGTTCAGACCATTTCTTGATTTCATCGGGAGTAGCATGTAACTGGATATCTATGACATCTTGAGTGGGGTCCTTAACTGTCATACATGTAATCGGATCTGGAGTGTGTGTCATGTTAACTTGAATGTCTGGAGTCTGTGCTGTAAGCTTGGCTGTACGATCTGCTAGATCATTACCTTGAGAAATAATGTCAGTGACTTTCGTATGTGCTTTGCATTTCATGATAGCAATGGATGTCGGTAAATGTATGGCATCTAACAGAGCTTGAATAAGGAGACCATGCTGAATCTTGGTTCCATGAGAAGTCATGAAACCTCTCTCCTGCCAGAGCACTCCGAAGTCGTGTACAACTCCAAATGCGTAACGTGAATCTGTGTAAACATTAACTTTCAGGTTCTTGGCGTGTATACAGGCTTGTGTCAGAGCAACTAGCTCTGCTGCTTGAGCGGACAGGGTGTCAATACGGTGTGTTTCAATAACTTCGGTGTCAGTAGTTACTGCATACGCGGCGACTAGTTCTCCTGTACTAGTTCTCATACATGAACCATCCACATAAAGTGTCAGGTCAGGATCTGGTAACGGAATGTCTGTCAGGTCTTGTCTTGGCTTTGTCGTAATATTGACTACTTCCACACAATCGTGTGTGGCAGGATTTGAACTAACTGATGGTAACAGTGTAGCAGGATTCAGGATGTTGCAGCGTCTGATTTCTATGTGTGGCTGGAACAGTGTCAATTCATAACCTGTTAAACGTGCAATTGTCAAGTGCTGTGTTTGTGTTCGGTTTAAAAGAACTTCCACGGAGTGTGGGACTTGTACTGTCAAGGAGTGTCCTAAAACTATGGAATCACTTTGTCTGATAGCTAGTGCTGTGGCTGCAACTGACTTGAGGCACACAGGCAACGCCTGGGCGACTGGATCTAATGTGCTCGAAAAATAAGCACAGGGCTTGTACTGTCCTGCTTGATCTTGTGTGAGAACAGATAATGCTGTACCTTCACGTTCAGTAACGAAAAGTGTAAAAGGCTTACTGTAGTTCGGTGTAGCTAGAACTGGAGCTTGACATAAAGCTTTCTTTAACTCGTTGAAACTAAGTGTATGTTCAGATGTCCAAGGGAGAACAGTCGATACGGCTGCCTCCTGTGTCGTTAACTGTATCAGTGGCTTGGCTAGAAATGCATACTGGGGAATCCATTGTCTACAATAAGAAGTAAGGCCGATAAAGGCACGTACCTCCTTCTGGGTTCTGGGCTGGGGAAGACTCGCTATTAACTGGATACGGTCTGGTGTCAACTGCCTACCCCTCTTGGACAGCAAGTGTCCTAAGTATACCACTTGCTGGACACAGAATTGAAGCTTCGAAGGTGACACCTTGTGCCCCATCTCGGCTAGGAAATACAAAACCGTGAGTGACGCTCGTTCGCAGTCACGTTCAGAACGGGCTGTGATCAGTAGATCATCGACATACTGGAGCAGGGCAGTGTCAGTTGGCATGTGAATGTTGTCTAGTTGTCTCTTAAGTGCTTGACTGTAAATACTAGGACTTTCTGTGAAACCTTGAGGAGCGCGTGTGAACATATAGCTCCTTCCATTTAAACAAAATCCGAAAAGAAACTGGCTGTCTGGATGAATTGGAACACTAAAAAATGCGTTCTTGAGGTCTATTACTGTAAAGAACGTGGCTTCGGAATCAATGGCTGTTAACAGGGAGGAGATGTCTGGGACAACTGGGTACTGCGGAATAATACATTTGTTAAGTTCTCGTAGGTCAATCACTAATCGATATACTGGGGGTGCATTTGGGTCAGTACGTTTCATGACTGGAATGATCGGAGAATTACATACATTGGAGTCAGTTTCTACAACTACTCCTTGAGCGATGAGCTCGTCAATAATTTTGGATAAGGCTGCTACAGCCTCGGTGGCAATCTATACTGCCTGATTCGTGGTAACACTACACCTGGTTTGAGAGTCACACGATAGGGTGTGATTTGCATGTAACCTACATCAGTTGGACCTTGCGCCCATAAATGCTGCGGAACTTGAGACAGTCTTGAATCAAAATCTCGTAATACATAGTGACCCTTAAAGTCACGTAGGAACAGACGTATTCCCTCCGGGGAACAACAAATAACCGCACCTAACTCTTTCAGTGTTTTAATGCCTAATAGGTTTTCTGGACATGACTTAGTAAGTAACAGGTCAGTAGTGCGGGACAATGGACCTACTTCTAGAGTGACTGGCTTTGAAATCTCATTTACGATAGGCTTTCCTGAAAATCCAAGGGAAACATTTCTTGAGCCTGAGAGCGGAGCCCCTGGAACTTCGGCATGACTAATTGTGGTCCTACTTGCCCCTGTATCAATCAAAAACTTTCTATCTTTCCCTAGTACTTGACTGTGAACATAGGGACCTTCTTGATCTACAGGTATCTCGATGAGAGGCAAGCCTACCTCCCTCTCTAGGCTGTTTCATGAATATGGCTGGTACTCTGGATACTCAGACTGTGCATACTGGTACATCTGCTGTGTAACATGCTGTGTTGCAGCGATGGGCTGCGGTGCTGTAACTGTCTGTTGTGCATTCTGTGGCTGAGGAGTCTGTGAAACTTGTTCCTGTCTAGGCGGACGTGGTCTTTCTTTAGTCTTACCAGTAGCTATGTTATGTTTCAGAACTGCACACTCATTTATAAAATGACCTGGCTGTTTACAATAATTGCAGTTCCCTTTAACGGGTGCTGCAGGATGACTGGCTTGATTCGGACCCCTCTTCTGACTGTCTTGAGGAACAGATTGTGCAACTAGCACTTTCATTTTCGTGTCTTTCATACGTTTTCTTTCGTGTTCTTGCTCTTCCCTGATTCTATTCTGGTGGTACTGGAGCATCTGGAGCATCTGGGACGGAGTATTAGCTTGCCAGGTGCTTTCGACTTTCAAAACTCGGTTTTTAATTGGTGGACTTGAATTCTCGACTAATTTAGTAACAAAAAGGTGAGGGTATGACTCACTACTTGTCTTGAGGCCACTGTTGATACTAAAGCACTTTTCAAACCTCGAATAAAAATCACTAATATCTTCATCTTGTTTCTGTTTACAGGCTGAGATTGCATCCCAGTCTTCTTTTCTCGTTGTTAATAATCTGGGTAAAACTTGAATCAATAATTCTGGTAATTCTTTACATTTTTCTCCAAGACCGGTACCTGGTACTCGTGCCTTGTCTTCAGCTTCTAGAACTGCCCAATCGATCTTTTTCTCTCCCACCTCCCATTCTTTTTCCTTTAGCTTTTCATACACCCCTGCGGGCAACAGGACCTTTAACATTTTAATGATATCTGGGTAAGTGTATTCTCCCATACGGAGCATGTCTTTTAATTCTCGATGGAACCCTGCTGGATCTTTGTCATGACAGGGAATTAATTTCTTCATTTCAAGGAGTTCCATTTTTGTGATTGGAGTGTATACAAACACTCGTTGCATTTCGCCACCCGTTCCTTTGACTGGGTGGACTTCTCGTAACGGATTCTGTCTGTCTATGTAGAATGATTTACTTTCTGGGGGTGAGACATGAACAAAATGCGGGTTCAAGAATGTTCTATATTTGTGACGCTGTTCTAGAATGACACTAATTAAATCGGTACCTAGACCTCTCCATCTATACTGGAGTAACTCGTTCAGGATATCATGTAACGGACCTGGATCAGAGTGCTGACCCTCATACAGAGTAATGAGGTACTGAATCATATACATACCCACCAGTCGCTGCTCGGCTGGGGGCAATTTCAGAAACATTTGTGCCACTATTTCGTCTGGAAAAGTGGTAGAATCAGTAATCCATCGGACTGCTGATCGGACTAGTTCTTGTTCATGCATAGTACTTAACTCACTGTAACCGATTCGTGATTTCAGAATGTGATCGGTAGCTTGAAATACTTGTTCTAGGGAACCTTGTTCTGGTGCTGAATGATGGAAAATAGACTTGGGTTCTAGACGTAAATGGCGATCTGGAAATCTAGATTTCCCTACATACGCTATTCTGGCAGTATTCTCGTCGTCTTCCTCTTCAGGATCAGAGGTACTTTCTTTCTCGCTTACTTGTGCTGCTTTACGCTGTTCGTGTATCTTTATTATTTCTCTACGGATTTTCTTGTACATACTTTCCATGGCACTAATGGTATTGTGCTTTCCTTCGGCTATATTATCACTCCACTTTGTCAGGATTTTCATTTCGGCTGGATCTTTAGACGGGTAATCTTGTTCTCTTATTAGACAATTAATTAAGAACTTTAATATCATACGCTGAATCTCGGCTTTCCTTTGAGACATGGCATCACTAATACTTTCTGGATCATCCCCTGTACGGATGAAACGATATATTCTGTCTAGATCTTCTTTCATATTCGGCAGGGTGACTAGATACTCGGTCACTCTCCTTATGCGTACGGAATATAAAACCATATTAAACTCGCCTGGAACTGGGTCATAGACACATTCGCCAAGGGTTTGCCTGATTTCTGCAACAGACTTATTACTCTTAGGAGTACGCTGTGATGCTTGAGCATGTAATTCGAGTGCTGATAAACGCTTGTATGGCGGCGGGGTTTGAGGAAGACCTCCCCCTGCGGCCCCTAAACTAGAATCATCAACTGATGCTTTTCGTCCTGGCAAGGTGGGTAATTGTAACGTGGGCTGGACTTGTATGGCGGGCTGACCCGGGGGGGCTGTTAAGGGCACCCCGGTGTCTGGAGGAGCAGGAATTACCTGATTTACGGGGACTGGCGGAGTGCGAACAGGATTTGCATATTCTGGGACTGTGTCGTCCAGATAGGACGAAATAAAAATATCAACTGCGGTCGGTTTGTGACGTAGCTTGGTCGGAACTAATGGTGGCGGGAAATTACTGGATGCCTCTGGGGTCGCTTTTGGCAAGCCCTCAGCAAGAAGAGGATACATACCCTTAATAAGGGCATGCCTCTGTCTGTCTGATTGCTCAGTTCTAACTCGTTCACCTATCTCGATTAATTCTCTTTCTTGGGCTCGTTCTTGGGATTCTCTACTTAGTTCTGTCTTTCTGATTTCTTTTTCGGTTCTCTTATGAGCTCCTTTGCGCCATAACTCGATGGCATCTTTCTGTGACTGTCTGGCTTTCTTTTTCCATAATGCTTCTTCTACTCGCATGATACATTCGGCATCCCATGTACCCGATACGGGCCATCTATACTTTTCTTCTAACTGTTTGGTATACTCTACCCATAAATCTAGATACAATATGGCGCTTATGCCATGTTTCTGATACATAAAGTGACCTGGACTGTCCCTAGGCGGAACAGGAACTGCTTCTTCTAACAAACCCTTTCTAGTTTTTAACTGACGTAATCTCGAAAAAAGAGACATTGTAAACTTGAATCGGAACACAATACAATAGACGAGGAACAATAACAATTGGGAAAACAATTCAGGCATACCAGGACATTGGAAATACATTGAACAACATCATAACATTACAGTTCGGACAGAATAATACCTTGAATACTAAGAACAGAAACACAAGAATTTCTCGAGAACGGAACAGACTAGAGTTACTGGATGCACTGCTGAAACAGTACGGAACATACCGGTCCCATAAAGGGACGCATCAAGACCCGTATCCACCTAGGTGAACACTTCGTTAGTGGGCCTGGGTACCACCAACCCACGGACCAGAGTCAATTTAGATTGACCCTGTCTAGATACTACCCCAGCAATGGTACTCACCGGGCAGCAAGAACGGAAGGCCTTGGATCAGACTGGACTGCTACGACGACGGACGACGAACTTCGGACTTCAGTTACGGGTGGGCCTCCGGATACCTCGGACCTTGGACTCTTGGCTTGGGCTCTGGTCGGGACTCGCCGCGTTCCTCCACCGTCTCGTTTGGATGCTGGACCGCCTCCTCCGTCTCCTCCGTGGGCCTGAGGGATACTTGAAGCAGAAATATCTGCACGTGGCCGGTATGGTTCCGTCACGGCTGCAGAGGGTCAGGGGGTCGGCGTGGCTTCACCGACGCGTGGGGAAAGGGCAAGTCCCTATTCGGGCGCCATTATGTGGTAAATAAATAAATAATACCCTATTTTTGACTAGACATATATCATAACAGATAGCTCAATAAAATAAGAGTCAAGATTCGAGGTAGTAGGAGTTTTTGCAGGTTTAATACAGCATAAGGACAGGAACAGGACAACCTGCACAGGAACAGGGGCCCAGCAGCTGCTGGGGCTGGGTCTGGGATGAGCGCGCTAACTTTTAATAACAATACACGAGCATATATACATAGCGCAAACACATAGCATTACATTGCAGTAGGCGTAGCAGTGGGTGGAGCAGAAGGCGTGACGCGTAGCAGTCGCGAAAGATAAGAGTAAAAGTAGGTGTAACTGGGCGTATACATAGACATGTGGTGCAGACGTAACAGAATATGTCATGAATGGGGCGGAAACATTGGAGGGGGCTACCTAAGGGGCCGGGACCTCTAACCTGGTGGTGCGCGCAAACTGGCAATGACGTGTTACGAGGAGAAGCTGGGGGCTACGAACTCTGTGCTAGGAGCAGAGACTAAAGTCTGGAGAGTCGGAGCGACATGTACCTAAACCCTATCTAGTATCTGATGTTTAGGGAACATGTTGATATAAACTAGAAGTCATGAGGGGAAAGGCTAACTGACTCTAAGACTAGAGCATGCATTATTCTACATGTAGTGCGTGATGAAGAATATTAAATGACCATTAAATGAAGTATTTCTCTAACGTGGAGCCGCATAGGCTAGACAATGACGGAAACTATTGATGCAGTTCAGTAGCTTAGGAATGCAGAGAAGGAGGACTGAACTGATAACTGGAACTATAACATACTTTTGGCAGACTCAGAGGCAGAGCCAAGCTGCACCGGGCACTGCGAGGCAGGAAGTAAGTGAAAGGTCGAGGATACAGGTGGGGGCTGTATCGCTCCTCAGCGAGGCTTCAGGAGACAGGAGCTGAATCTGATGTCCAGGCCCTTTTGAGGCCTGGAAACGGGGACTTTATAATGAAATAACGTGCACACTGAGAAACGTGGCAACGTAGCTTTACATAGGCCTGATATTCGTAGTATTCACGAGGACTGGGAAATGACATATCAGAGGAGGACACAACTGTAATTGCGTCATTAATCGGACATGGGGAATAACATATGCATATTGGTCATGCACACATAACATATGATGGATGACACGTAGGGACACAGAACATGGCAAAATTTACTTTTCCACACATGACCGTTGTGAGGGAGTCGGATTGGCCTGGCTGTGTGACTTCTCCCACTCATGCAGCTGTTGGTTGGAGGGTACCAGTGGCCAACAGGTGCATCACATCCAGCAGCTTGGTCTGAGGTGGGATGTTGGTTCTCCGCTGCGTTGGAGCCGTCACCGTGTGGACAAAGGTGGTCACGATGCAGAGGTGGGTTGTCCCTTTGAGCATGTAGTGGGCAATGATATTCTCTGGTGTTGGGTCTGTGAGGTTGGTGCATTTTCTGAGGGTCGCTGTCTTTGTCTGCGCTGCCTCAGTGTTGGTCATGGAGAGGGGTGGGTGTCTGGGGGGGTTGGGGGTCCTGGGGATGCTGGCCATGGGTGTTATGGCCCTTGTGGGTGTCCGGCCTGCATTATCGTTGGCTCCATGGCATCTGTTGTCCTTCAGGTGTGGCTCTGGTCTTGGCTCCCCTTGTGGTGCAGGCTGTGGTCCGACTTTACATCAGGTTAGAGCAGGTGTTAGTTTCCTCCTGCCAACCACCCTTATCGCATGTTTTATGGTCGAATTGCAGATCTGGCTGGTCGATGAGAATGATGCTGTCACAGGTTTTGGCACAGGAACGCCTACTCTGCGTCTCATTAGCGATAGTTGAGGGGGTCATCTGTGGCGATATGGTTTGCACCTGCTATCGCAGGTAGAATGGTGCTATGGGCTGTTAGCACAAGATTGTGAATAGGGTGATAAATGTATTACAACTTTGGCTGCGATAAAGTGCCATTAACTCACCAATAGTTCCTTGAGAATATGCCCCTTAGTTTGTAAACCTTCATGCAACTCCCTGTACTCAACTTCTTACAGTCAGTGAAAGAGGGGTAAATGATGTCCTCCGACATTGTTTTTTTTCTCTTCTATATCTCAAAGTGGACTGCATCTGGAGAGTAATACTTATTTCAAACTCCAGTGCTTTAAAATCTGATACTTTTCTTAAAGATATTAGACAGTGCAAAGTTGCAGACTTCAGTGAAATCTGCCTTTTTGAATGATAAAAATTATTCGGCCATAAACGAAGAGGTCAAAAATAAGATTATCGTTCAATAAAGAATCATACCTAGCCTGAGGTAGACCCCTAAGATTTTATTCCCTTGATTACCCTGCGGATCAAAGGATCACTACCAACAGCAAAATCATTCACAAGAGAATGTTTTTCTGAAGAAACAGACCTATAACATTTAACAGCTCTATAGTATAGGCCTGACATGCACAGTCCTGCTAGGAAATGTGATACTTCTACTGAAGGAGCTTCCACAGGATCCAAAATCTATTCCAAGCACCAACTACACCACTTCCTCCACACTCCTGTGTATCATTTCCTAATACCTGGTGCCCATGACTAATCTAATAGTTCCTTAGCCTCTATTGAAAGGCCTGAGAATCTATCAGATCTCCTGAAATCCTCAAGACAAGAAGGCTCATGTTTCCTTCTTAGCCCAAGAGGGTGCTCTTCCTGACCTAAAATTCCTGCAATCTCTGGTATCAAGTATAGAAAATCCACTGCAGCTCCATTACTCCAGGGAACAACATCAAAGGGTTACAAAATCAAGTTACCTGGACAATGCCGCATTCCCTCTGTGCCTATAATAACACCCTCTGAATAAGCGAAAATGGAGGGAATGCATAGCAATTCTCTCCGTTCCAAATTTGAAGCTAAGCATCCACTGCCAACTGTTATACTGATCTACCTGAAAAATCAGTATACTGGCAAATAAATCTATCTGAAAAGGCCCCCGCAAATTATGAATCTTCTTGAGAAACACTGGCTTTAGCTTTCAGTCTCTGGATTCCCTTAAACATTTTGAGTTCCAATCTGCTTTCTTGTTCTGATGACACTGAATAAACTCTGTCTTCAACAAAATCTTCTGGCTCCAACAAAAATACCAAATTAATTCATGCTAGATCTACTAGTTGTTTCGATCTTGCATCCCCTAGACAATTCATATAGGATACTGCTGCGAAATTGTCCATTCAGATCAAAACACCATAGTCCTTTAGATTGACCCTGAAGCTCATCAGAGCGATCTGACCAGACAACATCCCCAGGTGATGTATGTGTAGGGAGAATTCCTCCACGGACCACTTTCCTCCAGTTTCTAAATTTGCACCCCAACCAGGGCTGCTTGCGTCAGACTCCACTGTAAACTCTGAGATATTCCCAAAAATTGCCTTGCCGTTCCAGCTGTTCAGGTTGCTCAACCACAATCAGATGATGCACAGAATGCTGAAACGTTTCAACTGCTCACCCCCAGTCACGAGATCTCGGTTGAATACATTGCTCTTCTGCTCACAATGGGAGCCCAGTTTGGACCCAGCCATACGCAAATCAGTCTTGATCCTGCTCGTCATGGGAGCAGTCCAACCTGAATTGCCAGCCCAGGTCCTCCTTGGGTCGAAAACAAGCATCCTGGGATCGGTTTTGGTGTAACACCCCTCAGCAGCCAGGCTAGCTTGAATCCACTGTCACAATGAGCAAGGGACCCACATCTGGGCATACCCTTGGCCACTTAGGGCAAACATAGCAAACACAACAAGATGATGGCAGGAGTGCTGAAAGTTTTCAACAACTCACCCCCAGTCCGGTGATCTCGGTTGAATACATCTTTCTTTTGCTCACTGTGTGTTGCATGGATCAAAAACAAGGAATTTAACCCAGTTCTGTGACTGGGGTAAATGTTTGATTTGTTCAGCATACCTTCCATCATCTATTCTCTTGCATTTGTTGCCCGTAGTGAGAAGGCTATGCGCAGTCCTGTGTTCACTAAACCACCAGATTCAAACTAGCTTGGCTGATGAGGGGTGATACCCTGAAAATGGTCCCAATATGCTTGTTTCTGGTCCAGGTAGGACCTGGACTGGCAGTTCGGACTGAGCTTTTCCCATGGTGAACAGGGTCAAGGCTTGTCTGCATATGGCTGGGTCGAAACTGGAATGGCATAAAAAAAGAGATGTAAGTAGAAACTGTATGATCATTTGAAAACCCTCTCCTGTTGTGTTGTTTTTGTTTTTTTTGCTGCAGAAGATCTTGGTCTCTCCATTTTATATATTTTAATGGAAGCTTGTTTACTTGTGTAATGTTTCTTGATAGCAAACATCAGTTTGATGAGATGTTGTACATCTACTGAATGCATAATGAGCTACTCTTCTGTGACTCTACATGATCTAAGTACCGCAGTCTTGAGGCTAACTTAGTGGATGAGTTTAATCAGAGGATTATTATAGGTGTTTGATTATAGTGCCTGAACTGAATTTTGCAACCCAGAGTAACTGTAAGTGTTTTGGTGGCCTTGGGCAAAACATATCTTGGGGACCTCTCTATAGAACAACTTTGGTTTATATTTCACATTTTCAGCTAATTCAAGCCATCATGATGCCAAACAATGCTAAATCATGTTACTCTTTAACAGAGTCACACAAAAACAGGTGAAATATGGCGTGCCTGGGACACTAAAAACTTCTTAAGATGACACAGCATAGACAAACCAAGTCAGAAGTAGGCAGAGAGGGAGAGAGGCTTAGAAAGAACTATAGAATAGGCAGAGAAGAAGTAGGGAGAAGGCTCACTTTCACAGGGGGCCCACTGGAAGGATGGGGCCCTAAGCAATTGCAAACTTTGCCCGGGCCTTAAAAAGTCTCTGATAAAAATCCAACTATTCAGATGGTGAGAATGGGAAGAGAATGATGAAAGTGCATCAAATTGAGGGTGATTGAGCAAGAATGAGTCAAACTGCTTTATGACAGCACCATGAATGCAAATCTCTAACACGAAACACCACTGGTTTAGAATGGTTGACAAAGCTGAAATCCATTGAAAGAAAGTATTAGGTCTTCAATCCGTCTTACACCGCATTCTTCTCATTGGTAATCCACTACATGCAGGAACCCTCAATCTCATTGCTGTGGCTGAACAAAATAATGATAAAAAATGCCATTGGCAAGTTTTAATAACAATTAACAATTTTAATACAGTTATACAAATAAACCTTCTACACAATGCATCACACACCAATTAGCTATCACATCACATTTTTTATTTTGATGTGTCTGATCCCCAAGTATATATCAGGCTGGGCACTTGCTTTTTACCTTCGATGCATAGACTAATGCAATAAAGCAACTTTTCTTTTAAAACTCCACAACGTGGTCTGCACCTTTGTTTGAGCTCGTGATTCGTCGATAAAGGACTGTGATGAATTCGGAGCGAGAAACAATGGAGCAAAAGATGAATGCAGAAGTGCTCACGGTTGTAAACCTAACACCAAGAAATTGAAGAAGGCAGAAGAGGAGGTGTTACGACTGGGTTTGAGCTTCTGCCCAACTAAAGCATCTGAATATACACAAACTAAAATTGACCTATTTAAGTTCTGTAGGAAAATGACACTATTGAAATTTTTTAAAGGCAAGGTACGGCCTGCTTCAAGCCAAATCACGCATGACGTAAGCAGAATTCACAACCTCACAGCTGGCGGATGAAGGAAACCCTACATCACTGATTCCTTCATCGATGTTCAATGTGAACCGGACAGGAGGAATATAAATTAATCCTGGGAGTCCATTCAAGCCTAAATCAAGGTTCTGTCCTATGATGCCAGCTGACTCTATAGATGTTTTTACTTATGTGGTGACCAAGGACCTTCTAAAATTGTGCAATTCAAGCAACAAAAAGAAAGGCAGAGGTAATATTACTGAACTGCAGAGAAGAACGATTGCGGATCTTAAACAGGACAAGAATATTGTTCGCAAGCCATCTGACAAGGACCGGAATGTAGTCTTGATGACTAACGACTACTACATAAAGGAGGCCCTTGTACAGTTGAATGATTTGACAAGCTACACAAGAGTTACAAGAAAGGCATTTGAAGAAGTAGTATTACAGGGGGATGCTGAGTAAGGAGGAGCTTGCCTTTCTGGAATGTAAACATCCCCGTGTACCAACTTTTTATCATCTACCGAAGCTACACAAGCATGAAACCTGCACACCATGTCGCCCAATCGTCTCGTCCCTAGGGAGCCTGATGGAGCATATGCCCAGGTTCATGGACTTTTTTCTTTTTGAATTTGTCAAATAACTGGTTTCATACATAAGAGACACTAAAGACTTCTTAACAAGGATTAAAAGTTTGTCTTAGGATGAGGACATGATAATGATAACACTTGACATTTCAAGCCTCTAAACAAGTATTGATCATCTCCAAGGAATAGAAGCTGTCAGATGGTTTTTAGGAACTAAACCAATAACCCTAGCAGAGCATAATGGGATGATATTGGACTTTGTGGAATTTTGCCTAAGGAACAATATCTTTCTTTTCCAGGAGCAATTATTTAAACAGATACATAGCACTGTGATGGGCACCTGCTTCCCTCCCAGCTATGCGAGCCTCTTCTTAGGCTGGTGGGAGTAGCAGGTGGCCTGGGCAGATGGGAACGCAGAATGGACCCGCAGTGTTCAAAGCTGGAACAGGTATAGACACAACTTATTTATCGTCTATAAAGGCACAGAGGAATCAGCTAGGGCATACATTGAGGTTCTTAACACGAATAACCTCAACCTTAAGTTCACAGGTGAAGTCAGCACTGAAGTGGTTAATTTTTTGGACCTGAAGGTGTTCCCTGCGGACGGAAGATTGTGCATGGTATTGTACAGGAAACCTACTGCAGGGAATTCCGTGCTACACGCGAATAGTTGCCATCCTGGGAAAACAATAACTAGTATCCCATATGGCGAACTTCTAAGAATAAAAAGGAACTGAACGCGTCCCTGTGACTTACAGTCAGCTGCTGAAGACAGCATGAGGAGGTTTGAAGCAAGAGGTTATAGTAAAGAAACACGTGAGGAGGCTAAATCCAAAGCTGAAAGGAAGCCCAGAAAAGATCTGATAGCTGGGGGGGCACCTAGTGTACAGAAAGTAAAAGCAAAAGAAGCTAAAGCCAATAGCCTGAGGATGATTACAGACTACTCAGGTGATGCCTCGGAAATTAGGAGGATTTTCACAAAAAATTGGCACATCCTGAGGTCTGACCCAGTAATAGGGAAGGATCTACCTAGGGCACCTCTATTAACTTTCAGGAGAGCAAGATCCTTGCATAATAGCCTAGTTCAGAATCACTGTGGGAATGAGAGTAGAGCACCACAGTTTGGGAAACTGGCGGGGTTCTACCCATGTCTCAAGTGTAGGGCATGCAAGAATATGAAGTACCAGGCATCAGGGAACCCAGGAAAATCAAAAGCCTGATGAATTGTAACACAAGTCACACGGTGTACTGTCTGGTATGTCCGTGTGGCTTGCATTACACTGGAAGCACTATTCATCCCACAAAGATAAGGATTTTGGAACACATCAGGGCCATACAGAACAGGGATCCCACCTACCCGGTGGCGAGGCATTTTGAGGTGTTTCATCAAAGTAACAGAGATCTTTCAAGTTTCTTTTGTATGGACCAAGTGCCGATGAATGTGAGAGGGGGCAACAGGCAATTACAGCTGCATAGATTAGAATCACGGCTTGGATAAGTTTTAAGTTCGCCTTAAAAATCTGTGGCCCCCTGTCCATTCTCTCATTCAAAGTAAGACCCAAATAATCAAAAACAGACAACCTTTCTAGGGGTCTAGAATCCATTTTAGGGTGAGGACAATTGGTGGAATCGGCATGGAAGACCATATACTTGGTTTTCGAGATGTTGATCTCCAGTTTCCTTTTTTTGCAAAACAAGCTAAATTAATTTAGGACACACAGCATCCCCATACGTCTTTTAGAAAGAAGCAGCGTGTCGTCCGCAAACATTAGAGCTGGTATTCTGAAAATGAACTAAGCAATAACGCATCCATTCTAGTCCAAAACTCCGCTCCAGCCTGGCGGTGTTCAAATCCACTCAAATTTGGTGCAATTGTGCTCTCTGGATGGGGTAGGAGACTGGTTTCTGGTAATGTTTGAGCATCTGTTATTTCCGTCATTCCAGTACTTGATGATTTTAGAATTTTGACATTTTTGTTCCTTTGGGGGCCCCCACCCCGCTTTCTCTTGACTACCGACTCCCGCACTTGGGTCGCTGATTGCAGAGAGATACTACAGGCATACCTAGTAGTATTCTTGAGGATCTAGCACTAGCAGGCTTTTTAGTTGCAGTTTCAGTGTGAGGGGTCGTTGTTACAAACTCCAAAGAGCAAGAAGTATTTACTGGCATCACTAGGATCGATAGATCCTGTAAGTGATGGCTAGCATGACCTGTGGCGGCCAATGGAGCAATAGGCTAGAGGAGGCCTTGATCGGGTGACCTTGCATGCATAAGCCCACCCACGGATGAACGTTTGGCTAGCTAGGGATCCAATGATAGGCGTCGTTCAGTTAGTTTCCAAAACCGATGTTGCTCTAAATTAAAAACTAGTCTAGGGTCCCCACCACTGACCCACTTGTAGTAGAGTTCCTCCAGTTTCCTCCTCTGTTAGACATCTGAGATTATAACCACTCCGGCAGCCAACCTCAAGTCATGAACATCAAGCAACGATAAGGGACGACTATACAACAGTCAATTGAACACCAACCTTAAGGAACAGGATTCAGAGTGGGGGGCCCAGCCCAGCATCCACCGGTCTCTAACGGGCTTAAACAGGCCCGCCCTTGGCCCGGGCTTCGTGTCCCGCGCAGCGGGTGTGGCGAAGAGTGAAGTAGCGGCTCTGGGAGGGGCTGATTGGTGCCAGGTGGCATCAGGACCATGGGCGTCTGGAAGCTGTAGTCTGCTGTGTTCCGTGGTATCCACGAATATCCCCCAGCAAGTTCTCCTTCAGCGATCGCGGGGGCCGGGAGGAGTGAAGTAGCAGCTCTGGGAGAGGCTCATTGGTCCCAGGTGGCGTCAGGACCTAGGGCGCCTGGAAGCTGTAGTCCGCTGTGTTCCATGGTATCCACGAATATCCCCCAGCACATTCTCCTTCAGCAATGCGGCACCTGTGCAGCGGGTGCCGCGAGGAGTGAAGTAGCGGCTCTGGGAGGGGCTGATTGGTCCCAGGTGGCGTCAGGATCAAGGGCGCCTGGAAGCTGTAGTCCGCTGTGTTCCGTGGTATCCACGAATATCCCCTAGCAAGTTCTCCTTCAGCAATGCTGCGTCCAATTAACAATATCAAAAACTTTCTAGACATCACATCCCACAGACGCATAAAGTTAAAGTTAACAGTTTAATATAGCACAGCTTATCACCCGGGAGGGTATCCAGGCACTGTCCATGGGCACGGGGAGATTAGGTGATTTACCCAGAGTGACGTTGCGCTAATGCAGAGAATCATACCCAGAACCCAAGCCTGATGGTGTGTGAGCCATGAAAAAAAAACCTACATCAGCAATCCAGTGTGTCTCCTTCATCTTTGTACTTTGCAACCACACACATGTATCCACAACATCTGTGCCCCAGCATGAGCTTAATCATCTTGATAAATCATCACCTTGAATGCACCAGGTTCCATGAAAGCGCAAATGTCATGCAATATCAATATATGCCATCCATTGACCCCAATGTTAAAAATACCAACTATGCCAAAACCCATAAAGGAATGGCATGTCATGATAATGTATGAAAATAATGTTTCACGAGCTTCCTCATCACACCTGTTCTCATCAGCTATTTCAAAGAAATCTGGAAAGTAACGATTCTGTAAGTGTCAGTTGGAGAGCGCTCCCTCACGCCTGAAGTATAGCCACTCCACCACCCTATGGAACTGTCAGGGTGACTATCTTCCTACTTCACACATGTGAAAAATGAACATACCAATCCCAGGCTTATATGTGTGTGATCTATTGAACTTTCACCATTACTAGAGGAAGTTATGGACACGTGGCAGACGCTCCTGCTCTGTCAAAACTAGACTGTCGCATGGCATCTGCTATCTTGGGAGTAATATGAATCTAAACAAACAAAGGCGACCACCCCAAACCAGATCTCTCTCATGTGGAGTGCTTCACAGTGTGAGTTACCACCCCAGAAAAGATATTACAGTGGACATATTGCACTTATAACATTACGACAAAATACAAAGCATCAATCACTCCATCAAATGCCCTCACTGAAGGCTGTAACTCAACATTGAAAATATACCGAAACAGCTTGTGGTGAGAACCATTGTGATCTACCCATATTACATACCAAACCATATCTTGGCCAATAGGAAGGTCGTGGAAATATCTTCCTTGTATAAAGCAGCATACCATTAACCTTCTCGGTATTTATCACAATGCCATTACTACACCTCCATACAGGGATACCTCTTGGAAAATATGTAAACAAGCACAAACACACATATGTGTACATCTCGTAGCAATTATGTGCTACACATACTAAATGATCCTTTCAAATTGAACTCATATCTACATTATGTGCACCTTTGTACAGCACAAATATAAAGTAGGTTTAAAATCACATAATCAATGCATCTTCCAAGATACTCCTTTCCTTATATCATTGTCATATGTAGTTTATAACAAGCCAACTAGACTTGTAATCCCAAAAGACAGTGTAGATCATACAGAACATTATCCCCCAGATGCATCAAGCCCATAATCTGCGAATTCTAAATTGCGAAAAATACCGAATCGCAATTTAGAATTCGCAGAATGGGATGCAACAAGAAAAGCGACTAAAAAAAGCAACTCGCAATCGGCCGCAATTGCCGATAGCGATTTTCGCGAAATTGCATAAAAATCACAGAATCGCCCGTTTTCCATGTTAAAATTGCGAACTCGCAATTACCGAAATCGCAAATTGCGATCTCGCTAATTGCGAGATCGCAAAAACGGGAAGTCGCATTTAGAGCACAATGATGACATCACAACCAGGAAGTAGGCAGTTCCCTCCCTCATTCAGAACACAGAGCCTGAGAGTGGAAGAAGCACTGCCCAGAGCTCCACAACACACATCCTGCAGCACCACAACAGGACACAAACAACAAATTAAAATGTCCCAGGAAGCAGCAGGGAGCAGTGGACCAGGCAGAAAGAGGAAAATAAATTTCTCTGAACAGGAATTGGAGTACCTCATCGAGGGAGTATCGAAGGACCATGACGAGCTGTTTGGCAAGGAGTCCAGGAGGGCGCCTGAGGCCGACAAGAGGCGCATTTGGCTGCACATCCAGTCAAATGTGAACTCAGTTGGAGTGACCCAGCGCTCCATTGATGAGCTCAAAAAGAGGTGGTATGACCTCAGAGGTCGTGCCAAAGAACACATCGCTGAGAGGCTGGGGGAGCAACATGCCACCGGAGTAGACCCCACAGTTGCACCCAACACTCCACTCGAAGACCTGGTGGAGGACGCCCTCAATCCTGCAGCCTGCGTGGGCGTCACCCGGCTGGACTCCTCCTGACCCACCTAACAATCCCAAGGTAAGTGCCATGCAATTGCGACCCCGTCCCCTAACAATGCCCATGACTCCAGAGCTAGCCATTTGATAACCCCAGTAATGCAGGCCATGCACACCTGAAATGCCCTATTGCATTGTGGGACCTGTAGTGTGACAACAATTCCCGGATAGCCACACACAGCCAGACCTGTCAAGTGGAAGATATCCCTAAAGCCAGTCAGGGAATGCAAGCCTGCATGCATGTAGCAACATCCCATGTGCAAGATACATATCATTATTCATGCACCCATTTACATCACAGGTGCGTCAGAACAACCCAGCACAGACAGCAAGGTCCTCCACATAGAGGAGAACCCTGAGGACACCGAGGGAGAGGGCCATCCTGCCCCACGATGGCCCTCTCACAAACACCAGCAGCAGTACCACCACCTCCCCATGTGGACGGGGCCACCCCTGCAGCCACAAGAGCACAGCAACCACCCCATGTGACACCCATGGCAGTGGTACAGGCCACACCACCACCACCGAGGAGGCAGACACGGCGCACAGCCACTGTGCGATCTCAATCCAGCGGACTGATGAGGCAGCAGCGCAACTTCTCAACATGCGCTGGCAGGGGGGAACATGTCCGAGATCCTGGGCTGGACATAAACTCCGGATGCTTGCTGTCCACCAGAAGCAGGCACGCCACTTGGCAGCCATCCACCTGCAGCTCAATAAGACAGCGCGAAACATGAGCCAGTGCACGGAAAGCATGCAGGTCATGACCGCAGCTGTCAGGGAGAACGGCCAGATCCTGGTGTCCCAGCAGGACATCACCCACCACCGCCACCGCCAGTTGCTGACCCGCCTGTCAGCATACACAAGATCCAACCATCTGATTGGACATGCCACCTCCCAACTTTCACACCGCTCTCTTGAGATTCAAATACAGATGGTTCAATGCTGCCAGGACGTCGCAAGGGCCTTGGAACAAGTCACAACAGCTGTGCAGAGTCTGCAGGCGTCTGGCCATGGCCAAGCAAGTGGGGGGGTGATGCCAGTGAGGGCACTTCAAGTCACAGCAGCCTGTCCTTGCCGGTGGTAACTGCACGCCGCCGCAGCACCAGGCCCACTGCAGCATCACGGGCCAATAGTGTCATGGAGGATGTGGAGAGGCGACTGGGTGCGTACGGACGGAGGCGCCAGTGACTCTATGAACTCTACCAGCAGGGCCATGCTGATTAGACAAGTACGCCTGCTTCTCTATCGTGGGGCTCTATGTGGAAATACAGTTATCATGTAATAAGAAAAAAATTGAAAGACACATTATTGTGAAAAAAACAATAAGAATTTATGTCACACGTAAATCCGACTCATGTCATAATTACATTTGTCATGCATGAGTGCAGTGTTGTGTGAGGGGTATGAGTGCACTAGAAACAGTTCATTGTGATTTGGTTGCGGCGCCTGACTCCTTCTGCAGGATTCTCCCCGCGTGCATGATGCACATGTGCAGGGGGGTGGTTGTCCTCTTCCGGCTCACTGCCTGAGATCTCCACAGGTATCCTCCGCTTGGTAGCAATATTGTGGAGTATTGCACACACGGCCACAATGCGGCAGCGGACCTCAGGCTGGTATTTGAGGGCCCCACCAGTCTTGTGTAGAATGCGGAATCGGCTCTTTAACAGCCCAAATGTCCGCTCAATGCAATTTCTAGTGCGAATTTGTGCAGCATTGTAACGCCGATGCTGTGTTGTGGCAGGGTTGAGGTATCGGGTGAGGAGGTACTCACGGAGGCCATAGGCGCTGTCACCTGAAAGGAGCAGAGGGTGAGTGCCTGTTATGCGCAGCTACATGGTCTCGATGTACTGTTTGTCGGCATGTGTACTTACCTAGGAGGTGTCTTTCGCCAAAGTCCCTCCTGGCTAGGCGTGTGTGCATGCCGCTGTGGCGGAATATGAAGGAATCATGCGTGCTCCCCGGGTATTGTGCCACTATGTTGGTGATGATTGTCTTTGCGTTGCAGACCATCTGGATGTTCAGTGAGTGGTAGGACTTGCGGTTCCGGTACATGTATTCTGTCTCAGCGGGTGGGCAGATGTGTATGTGGGTACAGTCAATGCATCCAATTACATGAGGGAATTGCGCAATGTTGTAAAATTGTAGCTTTGTTTGATTCAAGTCCTGTTGGGTGGTTGGGAATATAATGTAATGGTGTAGCCGGGTCAGCATGGCGTCCAGTAAACTCCTTAGGCAGCGGGACAGTGTGCTCTGGGACATCCCCCTGCAACTGCAACTATCCCCTGGAAGCTTCCAGAGGCCAGGATGTGCAGGCAGCACAAGACCTGGACATGGGTGGGCACGGCATTGGTCCTCCTTGTTGGGTGCTGCATCAGGGGGTCAAGGTTCCGGATGAGCTTGGTAATCATTGCCCCATTCAGCCTGTACTTCGAGTAGATTTCCTCCTCAGTCTGGCCCAGGAGTGTGATCCGCTGCCGGAAAATTCGCTCCTGGATCCTGCGTCTGTTCCTGGCTGCAGCCTGGAGCCTTTGCGGCCTTACCACCATGTAGAGTCCTGGCATAGTGAATGTCCTCATGCTCCTACTGTGACTACTTAAGTGTGTTTGTTCAGCCCCGCACCTGTAGCTAGTTAGAATTTTCTTTTTTTGGGGGGGGGACTTTATGGTTACCACCTGGTTTATTTTGCGACTTCGCAAATGAAATCGCTGAATCATTGGAAATTTGCTATTTCAGAATCACAAAGGGGTTTCCAGCTTGATTCTGTGATTTTATTTGCAAAGTCGCAAAATATATTTTGCGAATTCGCAATTTGGTTGTTTTTCTTTTCATGAATTGCGGTTCATGGAATTGCGATCGCAATAGCTGTTTCGCAACTATTGAGATCGCAATTTGTGGTGATGAATCTACCTGTATGTCCCTTCATGGTGCTTGCTGACAAGTCCATCAAATTTCCATTTTCTCTTTTTCAGTAAATGGAGATGTCCCTGCCTCGATTATTTATTGTCAACACTTCAGCCACTTACCAGTAGATGCCATCTTCAGTATGGTCCACTTCCACAAAATGATGAACCACGTAAACCCTTTCACTTGCACCTAATCCTGCTGCGATCTTTCCCAATTTTCTGGCTATTGCAAGGACTTTTAATAGATTTGTTTCGAAAACTTTATTTGGTATGCATAAAATAACCATAAAAGTATACATACATCGAAACTAAAAGCGGATAACATTTGATGTGCAATATGGGACCAAAATTGATCATATACAATAAAGCTAAGTGCCTTACATGTAGAAGGATTAACTAAAATGGATCAAATAGCACATGGTCTGTGGCATGGGGCCAAAATTAATCACATTTAAAACACATAAAATGTAATAAAAAAAAGGTAACACAAATTCATAAAAGACTTCAGACGGTCATTACTATGTTGATACAATAAAACTTGTATGTACATTAAAAGAATTTACAATAAAAAGTGCCACATTAAGACAAATCCTAGCGTCTTTCAGTTCAGACAAATATTTTATTGCAGCAAGCTGTGAACCACTACCATAAGCAATCAAAAGTAGTTTTAAATAAACATTTCTAAAACCTGACTAAAAGCCACAAAACAGCATAAAGTGCACAGTGCTCTGTCCATCACATGGGCAGGGGATCGTGGCTGAAGGGCACATTTTCAAGTTAGGGAAAGCCACTAGATGGTGGACAATTCTCAATCTAAATCTAACTAATATGAAATTATGCATACGATTGGGAATATATATTAAGTCATCTTGACAGCCCACGTTAGAGGTGAGTGATAGATAACATTTTACAATTGGTTTCCTGCGTTTGCAGACAAGCCGAGTTTCCCTCCTGTGGTTCATAAAAATTTCCTTAATGGACGACTTCCTTTATAATGATAGCTGGGGGGGATTCATCCGTACTGAGATTTTAAATAATTTGCCGTATTGTGAGCTATTATAACTTAGCCAAGGGAATTTTATGGCATTATTCAAAGTAAAACAATCTAAAATAATTGATATGGTAAAATTAGTTTCCTCCTTAGACCATATGGAGTGCCAGAGCAGTAATGGGCAAGATGCAACTATATCTGTGAGATCTCTGAACTAAGCCCAAGTGGGTAAACTAAGGAGGCGTTTAAGGAAACCATTTTCCTTGGACTGCAATGTAGAGCTATCATGATAACCCCAAATACCAGCTCCATATGTTGCAATCGATAAAACCCTTGCCATATGTATTGTTGTCATCTCCTTAACAGGCATGGATCCCAGCTTTGTGGAAAACCTAAAAGTACCATTGGTGCTTCTATCCATTTTGCTCCTGACATTAGTAATTTCTCTGGTCCACGACCTGTTACCTGAAAAAGTAATGCCCAGGTAGCAAAAGTATCAACTGGGGTCATGGGCAATTTATCAATGTAGAATTTTCTGCTTTGTTTGTCCCGTGGCCCACAGGGGATAGTATACGTTTTTCTTTAGTTAATAAATAATCTCCTTACAGTGATAAAATCGCTAAAAGCATCCATTAAGCGTTGCAGACCCACTGGAGTTTTAGCCAGCAGAACTGCGACATCCGCATACAAAAGCACAGGTATGGGGTGCCCAGCCACTTGAGGGGCATCAGCAGGCACTGCTTGTAGGGTCTCATCTACCCCATTAATAGACAAAGAGAACAACAGAGGCACTAATACTCAGCCTTGCAGAATACCTTTCTTAACTGCAAAGTAATTGGTGCATTCCCTCCTTAGGGCCATAACGGACTTTACTCGTTAAATCCTCATAAAGTTTGGCCAGGAAATAAGCGATAGGCCTGAGTGCCCCCATAGCAAGCAAAGTGGACCAGAGAATAGTATGATCTATTAAATCAAAGGTGCTGCTCAAATCAGCAAAGCAGAGGCCGCCTTTGGTACAAACATTACATGTTTTGCTGTTAGATAATGACCTAAAGGGGAAAGTTTTGGTTTCTGTGACTAAAACTTTGGGGGCATCTTTTTCAAGCATTCAAGCAATGTAGCAAGCCACCTTGCTGCACTGTGCTGTGTGAAAGGAATAGAGCAGGATTGCACCATATTTAGGGTATACATAATACTCTGGCATACAAACTGCTGTCCAGCGCCAATGCAGCCACCCTTGAACTAACGTTTGAAGGTGTCTGCTTGTAGGCAGTATTGTTTTTGTGCAGAAAGGGACGCTTTACTGCACAAAAACAATCCTCTGAGGCTTTATCCTCTTTCTATGTGTAGAAAGGTGAAAACAGGGATAAATAGGCATATTTATCCTTGTTACGCCTCCCCTGCAGAGGCACAGCATTATGACACATTACCAGGTCTACCACTAAGGGTAAATCTTGGAATGTGCCACAATCCATAGGTGCATGTGTGGGTATGCCCACGCCCCACCCATGAAATGCCTCCCTGGCGCAGAGGTGGCATTGCGTGGCTTGTCAAATGACATTCTAGGTTTTGAGGGGCCCTTGCGCTCCCATGTATGATGCAAGGGCAACACAAAATCATGATAAGTATGCCCCTTGGTGTCCACAGTAAATGTACAAGCCATGCAATATTCACTTTTATAATGGGCCTGTTTGTTAGGCAAACCCAAAAAGGCTCTCACTAAAACTCTTTGACATTCATGTTCCGATTAAAAGCAAACATTGGTGCCCACCCCTGCATACAACCTATTGATCTTGCCAGGTGTAAGGTAAGCTCTATGCAGAATAAACAAATTAGTTAATTTGAACCAGGCATTAGGGGAGATCCCCTCGTAGTCAATATCAGTAATCTGAAGCATTTCTCTTTCAGATCAATAAGGGAAGGAGGAACACCATAACAAATAGAATGATATAGACATGTGACTGCTTTTACATGACCTGACGCAGAGCCGAGCAACTAACACATATGGTGTGTTACAGGCTCAGCACCTCCATTCCTCCAGTGATTCCTAATTGTGGCAACCACTGCCCTGTGCAAAAGGAATTGCTTTCCTGGTATACCAAATTCTTCAGCAAAGTCTTCAAACATAGGCAATATTCCATCCCAGTACAAATCCCCTGCACGATTAAACCCATATCAGCCCACCCCTGAATGCCCCCCAGCGCTTCTACGCGAGCCACTATTTTCAACCACTTTAGTGGCAGATCAGCCGAAGAAGGCACCTGAACAGAAGTCTTCTGTAGACAACGTCACCAGCACTGCAGTATTACTAGGAACTCCTGAGAGATCTCAAGTAAACATCACCAAGGACCCAAGAGGACCCACAATTACTCCCCCATAACAGGTGGCGAGCCAATGATAACCTCTTCTTCTGCATTCATTCTGCAGTAAAACCATTGGTTTAATCACTGTAGTTGGACCACCAAGTAATAAGACTCTTGGTCAGGGTGCTGCAATTTAGTTAGGGCAATCCTATGAGAGATCAGATCCAAAAGTAGGGATTTCAGGTACCGGAATAGCCGATGAGGCACCAGTAAAGGCAGAGTGATGAAGAAATAAAACAACCTCAGGAGCACCACAATCTTAGCCACCGCTAATCAACCAGCCACAAATAATGGCAGTGTCTTCAAAAAGATTATACTAGTTCGAAGAGCTCATATGGCTGGCCAAACATTAAAATCTAGTAGATCTTGCTTGTATATTTTAACACCCAAATATTTAAACCATGTAAGGTGTTATGTTTCATATAGGTACCACAATATAGGCTCAGGTAGCAACCAAACCTTTTACCTATATTTCCCTTGCCATTACATTACATAACTGCTACCTGGACTGACCTTTTACCTAGTTATGGTACTGCTTACAGGACGTGGGGTTTTCCCTGAAAACTAGCCTCATTCATTATGCGTGAGGACTCTTGGAAATTATGCAGGACTATCATCTCCTGCATAATAACTATGTATTGGGGTCATTCCTTCCATCATCCTTAGTCCGACATGACACAGCAAGTTAAATCCCCTAAGGGTGCCAATTTGGGTATATAAACACCATCTTTTTGCTGAGGCAGGGAGAGAAGAACAAGGACTTCCTTGCTGACACACTGACGCAAGATGCTGAGTTTCCTACACGCAGACACTCCAGCTCACAGTGGTCTGGAATCCCTTGTGTGGTGTCTATCTTGAGACCTAGACAGAGTCCCACAGTCTCTCACTTCAGGTAATGGGTTGATTTTATACTCGAGGGATTCTTGGCTCTACACCTACATACATGCTAGGTACACTTAGGATCTAATTAGGGTTTTATTGTAGAGTACGCAGTTTGACTGTCATGTATTTTTATACCTGCCTGTATTTATTGTTTTAGCACTATGGTAGAAATCTACCATCCTTTTACTTTGTTGGTGCTTATGTTAATGTTAATGTTATGGGGGATTTATAAAGCCCGCGGCTACTCCGAGGAGTGTCCCGGTGCTGAGAAAGTCCCCAATTTATAATCATTTATATCAGTTTCTGTCTTATGGTTGTCTCAGCACACCTATTTTACACTAGAATGTCGCTGGTTCAATAACTGCTTATTGAAAACGTCCCCCCTGTTTATTCGGTGTATCTCTGTGAGACAAACTGAGCATGAGCGACTGAGCAAAAAGTATAGCACTGTTTCCACGATCCCTGATGGGACAGAGTTGTCATGTTTGATAGTTGCCTACAACTATTCTTTCCTTGGTAAGAGGGGTTTCTAGTGGCACTGTGAACTAGCTGTTATACAGGCTAACATACCCATTGGGGGTGTCTAGAATCAATCTGAATCAGTCTATGTTGTCTAAACACACAAATCTTATATTGGTTTATAGGAATTACACAACATGGCGCCACGAACATTGGTTTGGTACATATTTAACAATCAAATCCGAGTAGTTCAGTAGTGCTATTCTCAGAGACCACTACTCACATTTTCCCAGAGATGTCTGGAGTGGGAAGGGAACTATCCCCCACAGTTGAGTAGGCATATCCTATGTATTGGCTGTAGGCTTATCAAGCTTAAAGGACAAATAGTTCCTATTGTGCATAAAACCTTATCTCAGTGTCCTTGAGACTTTTTCCTTCTTCAAAATATTGGCTGACGAAGACATTGCTGTGTCCACACAATGTGCAGCTGCAGCAAGGGAGGAAGAAGAGGAAATAAACATTTTAGAAAATGTCAGACCTGCCCTTACTTTAAAACTCCCAGACTATGGAGTCTCAGCCAGGGGTGGGACAGTAAAATGTGTGATAGATGCACATGAATCACATAGAACAGAGGTATTCTATTCATGGGTTAAATTCCCACAAGCAGGTGCACAAACAAATACATTTCATTATTACACTAAAGATGAAACACCAGATGAATACTGTCCATATGAATTTCCGCTCACCTACCAGGAGCGCATAAACTGGTTTAAAGGTGCTGTCCACTTCATAAAGAAATAATAAATCTTTACAGAAACCTGACATAGTTCAAATTCAGGGATCTACAACTAAAATAACACCACAAACACTACCCACACATATGGGTAAAATGCCCACTACACGTGAGCAAATACTGTTCTGGAAAGCTCTAAAATAACACAGCTAAAGGCATAATTTCCACACAAAGCCCTCAATAAAAACACAGAATTCTAACAACCTGCTCGCCAATGGAGATCGCTCCCCAGATAGAGGATTGTACCTCTTGGGGTACAGTTTTCACCTCCATATATACCAGAACACATGGTCCATATACACCAGAACACATGGTATCCCTTCATTAGCAGTATTACCAGATGTATTAAGACAAATACAGAATGGGTATGAAGCAGAAACTGCTCTGAACTTAGGGAAGAAATTGTTAGGAAATTTTGCCCAGATGTCAGCAATTACATTAACAAAGATAAAAGGGGAGGCAGCAGCAGTGGCAATACGCCAACAACTGAGGGATTTGACTCCTTTACAGCAGGAGCGTAAATTAATAAAAATTATTGAAGACACCTATGCTGAATTAGGTAGAGACCATTTTGGAGCTAGAGCAACAAAACCTCAACTCATCAGTGGTCCTGAGAAAGAGAACACCAAGCAAGCACCTGATTCTTCCAAGAAGAAATGGTATAATAATAAAAAAAACTAAAGAATAGAGAGAATAGATCACAATCTAAGGGTGGGTCTCATCAACAGGAGCCCTCCGAAAGGAGGTAAAACCTTAGGAATCGTGATAACATTAAAAAACCTGACAGATATCAGTATACTGATACACGTTCCTAATGTTCCTTTCAGGGTTCATTATAAAACTCAGAGAGGGAAGAGCGTACAAAGTCCAGAGACACGCAACGGGCTTCAGACTATACTTTCAAAAAAGAAGAGAAACCAAAATCAAAATCTCAATTTAAAAAGATGAAAGTAGCAGGTTTTAAAGTTAGACATGCCCAGAATTCTGAGAATTCAATTTGTGAACGGGGAAAGGGCTCTGACAATGCTAGACAGCGTAACAGAAGTAACAATAGCTTGCCAGAACATGATTGAATTTCTGGTGACAGCGGAGTTCAATGAGCATATCACGGTGGAGACATCTGATACTAGGTTAAGTGTCCCGCATAGGTTACATGAAATAACACTCCAAATAGAGGGGGACAAACCCCAAAAAATTAAAGGTCTCTTTTGGGAGAACCTCACTTGTGGATATGACATCCTTTTGGCTGAAAAAGATTGGCTGCCTGAAATTGTTATGGATTGTCGATAGGGAGAAACGGTAATTTTACCGACTTTTTCTGACCTCATTCCAATATATTTAAAACATACATACACACGTCAGAAATGTTTCTTATACGCTGTATATAATGAAATCTAGAAAATCTCTCAACTGGAAGCTGCAGAGAGACTTCATTAAAATGATAGAATTAACCTAGGAAAAGAGTTAGCTGTAGTTCATAATGGTATGACTATACTAACATCCAAGATCTATTCACTGGGCAACATTGTATCTTCTGCTATAGATAAACTAGAAAGGATTTGTCCATACTACAGCACAGATAGCCCCAGCTACTTTCTATTATGTTGTTAAGCTGGATGCTACAAACATTAGGTTATGGTTATGTGCCTTAGCGATTTATTACCAGTACGTCCTTGTTCTCTGCATACAATCTAACTAAAAAACAGATAACTATGGCACAAATGGGAGCAAAATATACAATGCTGCATATTGATCAACTGGACAAGTTACCTTTCACTGTGGCAGAGTCATCATCCACAGAATTGTAAATCCATGGACATACAACATTATTGGTTAAAACTTTTCAGTTTCAGTATTGCCCAGAACAACAACAGGCAGGCAGATATGAAGCGATGGGTAGGGAATTCATCAAGGAATCTTGGAAATTGCTGTACAGATTTTGATGCAGGAGTGGGGACATGGAAGTGTTCCAAAGCTGTACAAATTGCGAGAACTCTGTAAGTGGATCTCTCATATGCTTGGATATCATGCTTCATGGAGCCTGTAATGGTTAAGTTGCAAACGGATCCTATTATTTGAAAGAAGCTCCAGCTGCTGTAATTAAACTGGTGTTCAAGTTGCTCTCAAATGAGAGTAACTTGATGCTGAATGCTCAAGGTTGTTGTAGGATGCTTCCAGGCATTGTATATCTTTTCACTGTAAACTCCAGGGTTACTTGTTGTTGCAAGTATTATTTCTGTCGACCCACACAGTCAGAGAGGTGCCGTTATGGCCTTTGTTGAATCTTTTCTTTACACAGTTTGATACTCTGAGCCGAATGAATGTCATGCTTTTACAGAAAACCGTGCCCTTAACCTCCGCCCAAGAGACTTTTGATCTCCAGGTCGCAAGGTCCTCAGCTGAGATACAGGCACTAGTACAAACAAACTACCCTTTCCATTTCACAGAAATGGTATAAAATATCTTTAACATGTCTGATACGCCGTGTTTAGAACACCTATTTAAGACCATAGCTTCTGGACTGGTAAGCACCTTTCAGACAGTCTTCGGAGTGATTCCAAACTTCATACACTCCGTATTCAGAAGCATTTTTGGAGGACTTCCGCTGATCCTGTTCCTAATAGCAGGAATCCTGATTGTAATTTTTTCTGCTAAGCAGTGGACGTCCCAGTCACCAAGGAGATGGAAAAAACGCTTCTAGAGCCCCAATACCGTGATCGCTTGGTACTCCATCTGAGCACACCTAGCCTTTGCAAATTGAGCAAGTCTTTGTTTCTGTCATTTAGACCAGTCTTGATCGACTGTGTTCTGCCTGTCTTCCGATGCCTGTTCTGCAGACAATACTTCCATCGGTTGCGCCACCAGACATGGATGCTTCACTGGAACCGATATTGGCCCATGTACTGCTTTGTCCTCAGCGAATTCCCATGTTGATGTCTGTATTCTTAGAGCCACCACAAGCAGCGTCAGCTCCTGTTGGAATGGATACTGGCTCCTCTACAAACACTCAGGCCTTGGATATCATACAGGCTTTCCCAACATCGGCTGTGGGCAATACAAAAGATCATCTGTTTTTTTGTTGTTTTTTTATATATTTTATTCTTTTTTCTCTATTTAACAACAACAGTTGGCACATCATACATTAGTGTGCAATAGCAACAATATTGTTACATATGTGCTTTTTAGTAATTACATTGTCACAGTTACTTATGCAGTAGGTGTTACTGAGCTGTGGCATTTAGGAGCTTGACATTATGTAAATCACCATATCTATTTGATCATGCATGAGAAATTAGTTGACTACCATGCGCTGGTATTGAGTGATGAGTAACATGTAGTAACTGGTAGTGCCTAACTGACAATGGTTGAGGTGAGTGGCACAGCTGACAACTTGGGAAAGAGAAAATAAAACTAGGAGCTAGGTTATAGAATACTGCCCACCTTCCTGTAGGGACCTCACCTCTTCTACCTATGGCTGCTGCCCTGTTGTGCGACCCTTTGTGAGATTGCGTGTTTGAGTGTGACTCTGTATCGCATGATCTCAGGCTGAGTGCCTTTTGTTAATGTGGAAGTACGGCTTGTATGTGCGATGTCATACTGCTGAGTTGGTCGCTTTGCGTGGTCAAGTCTGGTGCATCTATGCCCTGTTGTAGCACCGTCAGAATTGTGTCCCAGTTTGCAGAGATCAGGACTTTCCTCAGGCACATGATTTATCCACGTCGGATTGCTATGCTTTCCACTTTGACCCTTGTGAGCAAAGATTGTCTCCACTACTGTATGCATGGGGGTCAGGTGCCTTCCACCTTTTGGTGATTAGTCTCTTGGCTGCCACTATGTCTAGGTCTAGGAACCTGGAAGTTAACTTGGTACTTGGTATTTGTGTAGCAGGGTATGTCACCTTCAGTGCAGGTGTGGATTGTATCCACTACTTCCCTCCAATATATGCTGAGTCTGGTGCAGTTCCATAGCATGTGTATGAGGTCAGCATTGATGGTGGCGCATATGGGGCAGGCGCAGTCATCATTGTGCTCCAATTTGTGCAGGGGGTCTAGGCTGATTGCTGGATGCTGCCTGAATGAGGCCGCGAACCACCGCGTAAGGTGTCTGCCCTGTCCCATGACATGTATATATTGAATGTTGAGGTGTGTTTGTGGCTCAGTGGTAAGATCGCCACACTTCACCATCAGTGTAGTGACTAGAGAGCAGTGTAGAAGGAATTGACCTGCTAGGATCCCCTCATTTTCTTTCATTGTCACCTAGGAAACAAGTAACCCGTCGCGATATAGGTCTCCAAGGGACTGTATGCCTGCCTCGTGCCAGTTCTGTAACTCGGTGGCCGTAAGTGCAGATTGACCTCTAGGAGTACCTTCTAAAGGGAGCGCGGGGGTGTAGGGTGTTATGTGTTGGGTTATATAGAGGCTCCTTCGGTTGCATCTGTATGCTACGTAGAGCATCAGGGGTTCTGGGGGGTCTTGATTTTGCACCAGGGTGGAAGATCCTGAAAAGCTAGGGTAGCGCGTGTTGTGGGTGTGTGGTTGCCATGTCGTTTTACTGTCAGTCTGCCCTCCGTCTGGCTATACATTGCAGTTGGTGTGCCATGTAGTAGTGTTCGAAGCACAGGCCGCTAAGCCTCCCTGGTCCGTGGGCAAATACAGTTTCTTTGTTGCCACTCTATGCCGGCCAGTACCCCATATAAAGTCTCTGGCCATCTTTTCCAGAGTGGCAAAGAAGGAAGGAGGCACGTATATGGGCAGGCTAGCAAAATAGTAAAGGAATCTCAGCAGGGCCACCATTTTTATGAGTGCTACTCTGCCTGTTACGGCAAGCTGAGTTATCTCCAGAATTGCATCATTAACCAGGTGGTTGTCGAACAGGTCCGGCGGTTGACAATATATTTGTAGGCCTAGGTAATCGATGGTGTCTGTGCTCCTCTACACACTTCCTCCGCAAAGCATAAAGCCCAGATCATGGTGCTCTCCTCCAAAGGCACGCAGTTTAGATTTGTCAGCATTTACCTTAAGCCCTGATATGGCCGCAAAGTCTTGTAGGATCTGGGCAGTTGTCTAGGCATTTTGATGAATATCCCTCAGGTAGACTAAGAGGTCGTCCGCATACAATGATACCTTGAGCATGTCATTGCCTAGAGGGATGCCATTGTTTAATTGCATCCTTAATGTCTCCGCAAGAGGCTCTATCACCAACGCGAAGAGGAGGGGGGACCGTGGGCAGTCCTGCCGTGTCCCTCTCCACTCTGGGAATGGGTCAGATACGTATGACCCCATTTTGACTCTTACAACCGGTTCTGTAAAGAGTAGTCGCGACAGATTTGGGACAGTGGGGCCTAACTTATATATTTTTTTTTGGGTTATAAACTTTTATTCGACATCAGAACACACACACAGCTTTTCGCCTACAACCCTGGGGCCGGCAGCAAATTTAAGTCAACTTCAATACTTAGGATAGTGACAGTACAAAAAGGCGGTTCGTCGTCGATCCGAGGGTCCGGCCATACATGTCCCGGGGTTACCATCCCCGTCTGACAAATTTTTTCCCCCCACGACCCCTCAACCTACCCCTCCCACCCTGTGCAAACTTGAAAATGTCGGCAGCTGCGCCTCCTGGGAGTATTTGGGAAGTGTGTGTGTCCGCAAACATAGCCTCAAATATAACCTCGCTCTCATAACAAACCCGCCCAACCGCCCCCCCCTGCCTGCCTGTGCGCCAAACATCTCTGCTGCCCTACCAAATCAATTCCCTGTGCCGTCATGCCTAACACTGCACTGCTGCAATTCCCTCCACTAGTCTCCTACCTGCTCTTGCCTGGCCACCCTACTCCTACTCGCTCCTTACCCATGTCCCTTGTATAGGTCCCGTGCCCCTTTAGCCGCCCCTGTGTCTCCCACGCTTGTCCACTGTCCAGCCTGAACTATGGAGTGCTCTGTGCCGAAGCTTCGACACCTTTCTTTCCGCCCCGCTGTCCGTCACTCTCCTCCTGAGCTGCTTCCGCGGTATCCTTGTTAGACCTGAAAGTCAAGTACAGTTCCCAGAAATTTTTTGGTCTACTAACCGGGGGCAGGAGTTCGCTATAATGCTGTGATTGGGTGCAACTATACAGCAGGTCCCTTGCCAATCGGTGCTTAGTCGGGAATGGGCCGCGCTTCCAGCATTGCGCCACAGCGCGTCGTGCCATGAGTAGCCCCATGTCTGCCAGACGGCGAGACTCCGGTGGAAGTATCCTGGTGTGTCCCAGCAACGCCAGTGCCGGGTCAGCCGGGAGCTCCGATTCAAGTACTAGTCCTAATTCTTGGAAAACTTCCTCCCAGAATTTGTTGATTCCCGGACAGGTCCACGCCAGATGCATGAAGTCCGCCACAGGTGCATGGCAGCGTTCACACTCCGGCGTTTGTCTGAGTCCGTATCTGTGAAGACGTTCCGGGGTATAATAAACTTGCTGCAGAAATTTAAAGTGAATGAGTCTGTGTCTGGCATTGAGCGATACTTTTTTAGTATTTTGGCAGCAGTATTTCCACATCGAATCGTCTATTTGTGTCTCCAGGTCCCGCTGCCACGCCAGTCGGGCTTTCGAGGTATGCTGTTCCGCTTTGTGCTGCCCTGCCTTGTATAGTCGCGAGATCAAGTGACTGGGTGAGGGTGTCTTTATGACATATGTCAGTTCCGGGATTTCGGGTGGTTCTACCATGTCTGGTCCCAGCAGCTCCCGCAGTGCTGCGCGGACCCTGTGGAAATGAAAACGGTGCAGCAACGACATCGAAGTCTGGGATGTGTCGACCTGCTCCCAGGTGACCGCCACGCCATCTCTGAACAAGTCTCCCAGCGTCCGGATTCCTAGTTGTTCCAGGGCGCGTGTGACCCCTCTCTCCCGCAACGGCGCCAGCCACCGGGCCCACCCAATCGGCACTAGAGGAGAGTATAAGAACACGGCGTCCCGACTCCTGGCCAAGGAGTGCCATGCGTGATTCGTCGTGGCGATTGAGTCCAGCATCCCAACCCGACGCGTGGCCGGCTCAAATATGGTAGCCTGTGGAGGGAGTGGGTCCGTGAATAAAGTTTCCAGAATCACATGTGGGATCTTGCGTTCCCCGTGAAACCATGTATGTAAATGTGTCGCTTGCGCCACCCTGTAATATCTCTCCATATCAGGAGCAGCCAGGCCACCTTGTTCATATGGGAGCGTCAGAATCTGCCATTGGACCCGTGGTTGCTTACCTCCCCATGCCAGCCGTGTGAGGGCTTGCGTCATCGTTTTAAAAAAGGCTTTGGAGAGGATCACCGGTATATTGTTGAAGAGAAACAGAAACCTCGGGAGCACAATCATTTTCATTAATGCAATACGGCCCGCCAGAGACAGCGGTAATTTGCACCATCTGTCTATGTCCTCAGTCAGTTTGGTATAGGCAACTCCGTAATTTTCCCTCACTAGGATTTCCGGATTCGGATGTAGCTGTATGCCCAGGTATCTAACCGGGTCGTCTGACCACTGTAGTGGGTAATCCATAACAAATTCGCGGGTGACCGGGGTCAGTGGGAAAGCCACCGATTTCTTCCAGTTCACCTGCAGACCAGACAGCGCCCCGAATAGGACCACTTCCCTAAGCACGGAGGAGAGGTTTAGTTCCGGGTCTCGAATATACAGGAGCGTATCATCCGCCTACGTGGAGATACAAATCTTGTAAGTTGGAAAGCTAATGCCCTCATGACTGTGATATTCCCGCAACGCACATGCTAGCGGTTCTGCCACCAGTGCGTACAGCAACGGCAAGAGGGGGCAGCCCTGTCTGGTCCCCCTGCAGATCTCAAACGGTTCCATGACCCTATCCCCTATTCGGAGTCTGGCCGTTGGTTTGTAGTACAAGGCCCCGATCATTTGTAGGAAGGGTTCGCCCAGCCCCAGCTTTCTAAGTACTCTCGACATGAAGGGCCACTCCACAGAGTCGAACGCCTTCTCCATATCGAGGAAGACCGCCAATGCCTTGTTCTCTGGTTTTACATGCTGCATCGTCCCCAATACCGTGCGTATATTGTACGTAAGGTTCCGTGAGGGGATAAATCCGGCCTGTTCTGGGGCTACCAGTTCCGGAACGAGCAATGCGAGACGGGTCGCCAGTACTTTGGCGTACAACTTTGCATCGACATTGATCAGAGACAGAGGTCTATATGAGCCGCACTCAGTGGGGGGCTTCCCCGGTTTCAGGAGTGTGATAATGAGGGCTTCTCTCATAGAGGCAGGCATGCTACCTTCCATGCAGATATCATCAAAGAGCATGGAGAGGTGAGGCACCAATTGATCTTTGAAGACCTTATAGAAGCCCACCGTCAGCCCGTCAGCTCCTGGGGCGCTGCCGGACCGCATGCCCTCCAGGGCCTCCACTATTTCCTTTTTTGAATGGGCATCATGAGGAATTCTCTCTGTACGTTTGACAGTTGCGGCATTCGGATATAGCTCAGGTAGTCGTCGATCGCCTCCTCCATGCCAGACGACCTAGATTTGTACAAAGAGGAATAATACTGCCGAAATTCCCCCAGGATCTGCTCTTCGTCTGTAAGGATCTCACCCGAGCTCGCCGCCAGCTCGCCTACTCTCAGTTGACGCCTTTCGTTCCGAACTATCTTGGCCAGAAGGGAGCCAGGTCTCTCACCTTCCCCATACATGCGGGCCGAGGCGTACTTGCCCATATGCTTCACTTCCCTGTCCGCTTCCGCATTAAACTCCGACAACAGTTGTTTGATTGTGGGCAGAGCGTCTCCGTCAGGCTCCTCCCTCTGTTTCGCTTCCAGTTCTGAGAGCTGATTCTCGAGAATTTGGAGTCTTTGCCTGATCGGTTTCAGAACACTGGAGTGTTTGGCCATGGCCATCCCGCGTACATAGACCTTAAAGGCCTCCCAAAGGGTCTGAAAGCTGTCAACTGAACCCACATTGGTCTCAAAAAAGGCGTCTATGTCGTCAGCAAGTTCTCCCCGGAAAACCTCGTCTAGCAGTGAGTGCGGAGGGAATCGCCACGTAAAGGGGGGGAACTTGTGTACCGGCGTCTCCAGAAGCAGGAGGAGAGGAGAATGATCTGACAGCGTGCGCGGCAGAATCTGGCAGTCCCTAATACTATTGCCAAGCTGTTGTGAAGCCAGCCAGTAATCTATCCTAGTGTGTAGTTCATAATATGCTGAGTAGTGAGTGTACCCCCCTCTGGAGTGGTGTCGGCTGCGCCACACATCCTGGAGATCTAATTGTGTTAGTTCAGACTGAACCACCGCGGCGGCAGCCGATAGGCTCCGGGGGGGCCCCGCCGACCTATCCAAATCTGGATCTAAGATTAGATTAAAATCCCCTCCCCAGAGCATATTCGTGTAGGCATACGACTTGCTTTTCCGGGCCAACTCTGTGTAGAAATCAGGGGAGTCATAGTTCGGACCATAGACATTCACCACTAACAAATCGTGTCCCTTTCCCCGACACCTGCATATGACAAAGCGACCTTCGGGGTCTACCTCAAGCGGCGTGAGTGTGAGTTTGGAGTGTGGGTTGACCCAGGTAAGCGTTCCCCTTGAGTGTGTCGTAAATCCCGCCGCCACACTACAGCCCGCCACTCCTCTATGTGTCAGCATTTTACTGTTAAGGGGTAAGTGAGTCTCCTGTATAAGGGCAAGGTCTATGTGGTGTCTACGCAAATAACTGAGAACCTTCCGCAGTTTTCTGAAGTCATTGAGGCCCCTAACATTCCATGTCAGTGCCCTTAGGTGGTCCGGGTAGCACCCGCCTGCGGGAGAGAGGGATCAGCCATACCCCTGTCGGTTAATGTAAGTGTTACAGTGATCGTGAAAGGGTTTCGGGCGCCCCGAAGGGACGCAGTCGGGCAGGCTATGTGACATGTAATTTGAAGCAGTGTTCACAGCAGTACCAAACCAATAGTCAGCAAGGAGCACCATCGCAGGCAAACAAAAAAACAATATACATCTAACCCCAGTCCCCAACATTCCACCCGCCTCCCACAGCAGACCCACCCCAACTAGGCCTTGCAGGTCCCCATCCCTCCCACCCCTCCCTTGAAACAAATTCAACAGTCCCATTTGCATTACGCTCGGGGGCAGAGGTAGCAAGCCCTCTGCTTCCGCACTCAACTCTCGAGTCTGGGGCCTAGCCCCCTTGCCCCCGTCCCGCACCACCAGTCATATGACATAGTTTCTATATGCAAGTCACAATGATATAACACCACGATGTATCTTAGTCACCCCATCTCCTCCCGCCACCCCTCTGGTGATCACCATAAGCCATCAACCCATATATGCGTTAGTGGCACCCAGTGAACGAATTCTGTAGGGATCAAACTATGGGGTGGATCCACCCTATTCCCACATCCCGGTGCCACTTATCTGACATATCGTCCCAATGATCGTCTTCTCTAGTGCCAGTCTCTTCACGTCGCTAGGTTATTGAGGCCTTCTTCCCGAGATTTCCATGCACCATGAGCCGGACCTCTGCCTCATTCCTGGTCGTCCAGTTGACTGTCATCTGCCTCCTTCCGATTATCATCCTGGCCATCTTTCCTTTCCCTAGCCCACGTTTTCAAGGCTTTCTGCAATTCCGCCGGGTCCGTGAAAATATGCGAATGTCCTTGTCTATTCACTCGCAGTTTGGCAGAGTACAACATTGCATAATCGAGGCCCATGTCCCTGAGACATTTTTTGTGAGGAGCGAAATGTTTCCGTGCCTCCTGCACCCTGGCCGTGAAATCCGGGAAGATGGAGATCGCAGATCCCTCGTACTGCAGTTCCCCCTTTGCGCGTGCCAACCTGAGCGCCGTGTCTCTGTCTCGATAGTTCAGCAGCTTTGCTATTACTGGTCGGGGAGGGAAACCTGGGTTTGGTTTTGGGCCAAGCGTGCGATGTGCGCGCTCCACGACAAACATTGCAGAGAACACTCCGTCCCCCAGCAGGGTGGTGAGCAATCTTTCTATGAACAGTTCCATCTTCCCCGTCTAGGTAGTCTCTGGAAGGCCTGTGATGCGTAGGTTGCAGCAACGGGACCTCGCCTCCAAGTCCTCCGTCTTGTCCTGTAGCGTTTTTATGAGCGTTTCCGCTCGCCGTCGTGCCGTGTCCAGCTCCGTTTGGGCCTCCTCCACCTCCGTGATCCGCCGTTCAGCCATGTCATGCTGCTCCGTATGTTTATCGAGTCGTTCCGCCATGCGGTCCATTCTGTAGGACATGGCGTCCATCTTGGATCCTAGCGCCGCTATGTTCGTCTGAATGTTTTGTTCCATGGAGCGGAGCATCGTCTTAATATCAGAGTCTTCTGTGTGCATCTCCACCGTCCGCACCTCCTCATCTCGATGCGCCGCGGGGCTTTGCGTCGGCAATCGCCTCTGTGAGAAGGGGAGCTTGCTCTGCGTCCTGTCCCCTTTGCCCATGTTCGGTTGCGCCACGTGGTTCGCTGCACGTCTTTGGGAACTGTGCACTATCACCAAAGGGGGCTGCAGCGGGTCCGTCGGGCCCCCAGTCTTCAGGGTGCTACTCACTTTGCCCAGCACGGAAGGATCAGTGGTGCGGTCTCTCCCCACTCGCCCCCTCACTCCCTCGATTCAATGGAGAGGGGGTCCGGCTGCCCAGGCCAGGCCGAGGGTCACTCAGCCACTCGGTAGTGCTGTCCTCCTGTGAGTGTAAGGTGAACACTGGTCTACTCCCCAAAAGAGGTGAATCGGGCCGCTGCAGGGGTCGCTTTCGCCACCGTCATGTGGCAATTTGATATCGCACAGCCGAAAGTCTATGTGCCACCTGGGTGAAAGTAATGGAGGGGGGCCTCACCGGTCCCGGGGGTCCCTCGTAGCTGCAGTCCACAGTGGCGCCAGGCTCCTGATCCAGCCGAACGCGCCGCGGCCTCTCCCGCCCACCGCAATATTTGCGGCAAGCAATGGCGCCGTCAATCACCTCTATCTCTGCGGAGCTGGCCCGCCGTTATGCCTGTGCGTGCGTTGCAGCCGTGAGCGGGAGCCGCCGGGAGCCGATCGCGGCACCCGCTACCCGCTGCCAGACCCGCGGCTGCCCGTACCTGAAATGGCGACCAACCGGGAGATCGTCCCGCCCGGCGGCCGCACGCACCCCCACGCAAGGCCGGCCGAGGGATCACCAGGGGCCGCGGTCTGCAGGCCCAGCCGGCGCTCAGGAGAGCGAGTCTTCCGCCTCCGTCCAATCTGCGGCGAGCTCAGCTCAGCCGGTTCGGTTCGGTCCTCGGGGGTGCCGCCAGTACCTGGGGTGCCAGTAGTGGTTATAAATTCTTAGTAAGTAAGGATAATGCCGGATTTTGGTGGTGGTGCCTGCGGAGCTCGGAGACTACACAGCCATTCCTGTCGCCGGCTAGCTCCACCCCCCCTAACCTATATTTTTTGAGAGTTGTGAACATGTAGTCCCACTCCAGGGAGTGAAAGGCCTTCACGAGATCGAGTATGAGGCCGCCCACTCGTGGCCATGTGCATGTAGAATAAGCTGCAACCTGATAGAAGCAGTGCAGTCTAAGTGAGGTGCTACAGGATGGTACAAAGGCATTTTGGTCTGCATGGACCAACGTAGGGACCACCTGCACCAGTCTGTTAGCCAGGACTTTTCACTAATATATTGTAGTCGGTGTTGAGAAGGGCGAGGGGCCTATAAGAGCACATGTCTGTGGGGTCCCTATCGGGTTTGAGTAGGGACACTAGATGTGCCTCACGTAGGGAGGGAGGGAGTTGCCTCACCTCCACGGCGGCTTCATAGAGGGTGTGTAACCGTTGTGCTAGGGACACCTTTATATGCCTTATAGTACTCTGCCGGAAGCCCGTCAGGTTCTGGGGTTTTCCCCGTGGCCAGGGTTGATATTGACTCCTTGATCTCAGCGAGATTGGTTCGTTTAGTATCTCGTTATGTGCCGATGTCATCTCAGGTAGCTGTACATGGTCTAGAAAAGTTGTGAGGCATTGTGTATTCAGTGGCCTGGGATTGATACAGCCGAGTGCAGTGCTGGGTCATGGCTGCTTGGATGTCCAGTTGTGTGTATGTATACAAAGTGTCCTGTATTGGTGCGCAGTGTGCCTATCGGTTTGCGGGTGTGTTCCTGTCGAATTAGCCAGGCCAGAAGTTGGCCTGCCCGATCAGCGGTGGCATGTGTACAGGCCATGTGAGCGGTGCAGTTGTGACAGCGGAGGTACTCTATCAGTTCTGAGTGTTCTGTGCACAGTGTCTCTAGGCAATGTGCACCTCTTCCCTCGCCCTTCCCATCCAACTCGTGCCACAGGAGCAGTGTTTCTATTTTGCTAAATGAACCAGACAGTTATCTGCGTATGTTCCAGGTGGCCCCCAGGCAGTGTTCCCCTATTGTTACCTTAAATGCTTCCCATACCAGTAACGTGTCTCCTACTGTGCCATCGTTGATCTCGAAATATTTGAGGATCGCCGTTCCAGAGTTGAACGGAACGTCGGGTCTTCCAGTGCTGCGGTTTGGAGTCGCCATGTGGGGCCCAGGGGCGTTCAGCCTCCCAAGCGAGTTTCAGCATTTGGGGGTTGTGATCGGAGTGTGTCCAGCCACCGGCCAAGGTATTCTGTCTGTCGAACTAGGGGGAGTAGGACGGGAGAGCTCACCATTCGGTCCAAACGCACATGGGGTCCATGTACTGCAGAATAGTATGAGTAGACCCGTGTGTCAGGGTTGAGGGTGAACCATATGTCTAGCAGTGGCCAGTAAGTGAGCCAGTCCGCGAAGGCCTGAGCATTGGATGCAATTGCGGTCCTAGTCAGGGGTGGGAAAAACCTGGTTAAGTCCACGCTGAGCACTGAATTGAAGTCCCGACCAAGGAGCCATGGAGTGTCATTCCATTTAGCCAATACTCTGGTTAAGCTATCTAAGAAAGAGGGTTGATTTATGTTTGGGGCATAGATGGAACCGATCAGCATCATTTGGCCATTGAGTCACCTTCTCACCCATGCATATCTGCCTTCGTGATCAATCAGTACTTGTTCTCTTATAAATGGAATACAGGCTCTTACCCAGATAAGGACACCACATGCGTGGGCCGAATAGGTCGTGCCATAGACTTGGCCTCTCCATCTCTTATGCAAGCTCTCTAACTCTGTTTGGGACATATGCGTTTCTTGAAGTACTGCGAAGCCAGTGGAGCTGTGCTACAAGTAAGCATAGATTGAGTATCTGCGCGCTGTTGTGTGCATGCTGTGTACATTCCACCTAATTAGGTTAACTTGTGCCATGTACAGTCATTTAGTTGGCCAGGGCAACTTAGGGTGAGTGAGGCATGGTAGATCTTTGGGTGCGTGGGTGTGCTCCAAGATAATAACGTTAAGAACGAGGTACAAGTGTGAACAAAACCCTGCATAACTGTGAACGGCGAGTTCCAATAGGAATCTTATCAAAACTGGGGTGCCAAAGTATGGCAATGACTGTGTAAGTGTGACGTTCAGTATGTGTGGCATGTGACTAGGTGGGTTTGTTTGGTCCTTCGGTGTTGTGCTCCAGCTGTATGTCTTCCCAGCCAATCCATTGTGTGAAGAGAGAGTGTGTGCATGTTGCATGTGCCTTTGATCGCGGCACGATATAAGTGCTGCTAGTGATGGTGTGTGGGGTGGCACTGCTTTGCAATAGATATGCCAACCATTGATTAGTTATGATTAGCCAATTTGCCAGGCAGGCAGTAACTTGTGTGACTGGTTTCTATACAGTTCAGTGGGTTCATAGAGAGTCATATGATGCTATCTGCCATCTGTGGTGTAACATCTGGCAGCTGGTAATGTTCTAGGCCATCAAGCCTGGAGAGTGTGAAGTCGTGGGTTGCCGTGGATCTGGCAGGGCTTAGGTTCCGGTCAGGGTTTTGTGTCGCAGTTCCTAGTGTCCCAGCTACTTGTATCACCTCCTACCTCTTCTCTGTTTGGGGTCGGGAGCTGTGGAAGTTGTGGCCATGTCTACATGGAACCTTCTGCATCTGCCGTGCTGGCGTCTTCTTCTATCAGGTTTCCTTGGTGTGTCTTCAATGCATTGTCTAGGCCCTGTCCATAGCCCGGATTCCTCCAGCCAGTCCCAGACTTCGAGGGGCAAGTCAAAGAAGTGCACCACACCTTTTGTGACCATTGGTAGCCTGGCGGGGAATAATAGAGCGTAACTGAGGTCAAGGTTGTGGAGTTGATGTTTCACTGTGGCATATGCACCTCTGCGCCGCTGCTCTATAGGGCACTACAGCCTGTGCGTCATGTGTTGGTGGGTGTGTTGTGCTTGGGCTTCCTGGAGGGACTGCGTCTTCTGTGTACTCCCGCGATGTCTATGGCCATGTCCCTCACTCCTCGTTATCACAGTCTGAGCCCGATCTGGCCGACAAATCCAGTGCAGGGCGAGTTTGCACTGACTCGCTGCTTCACTTTGGGGCACTTTTCATCTGTCTTTGAGAGGGGAAAAAAAGGAATGATGGGGCGCCACTTGCCTCTGTGCCAGTGCCTCTGATCGTCGATTGGGGGTCTTTTATGTCCGCAACGTGGCGGAGCCTGTTATGGCAACTTTTGAAATAATCATTGATTAACTGAACCAAGGAAAGTAGTTTTATCCCTGTAGATAGCTGGTGCATTTGAGCCAATAAAGCAATTTTGTTAAAACTCCTGCATAATGTACATTGGTAGCTTTTTGGTGAATCTGCACAAAACTCTAAATAAAATGCGTTAATTCTGCTGTGGCTCCTTGGAGGAAAGGTGTGTGCTGATTTAACAAGCATTAGCCAATTCATTAATGACAAAGAAGGGTTGAACTACAATCAGACAGAGGACATTCTAGTTAAGTTTGATGTGGAATCATTATACCCCAGTATCCATTAAGATAAGGCGATTGAAGTGATAGAGAGAGTGATCAGGAATGAAGGAGTGGGCATATCATTGACATTCTCCACTACCCCGCATCCTCGGCCTGGGTCTGATCTGACCACTGAGCCTCTCTGTTTCCCCTACGTGCTATTTCGGGTCACCTTCATGTTTGGTTTCTCCAGGCCTCTACACCAGCAGACAGATTGCGTAGACCATGGGGAAGGAGGGGAGAATCATGCTCATCACTCCCCGCAACCGCTGCCTGGACCGGATCCGATCCCGAGCCCGGTGCGGGATGGGTCCGCACTGCCTCTCCACCTCCCCACGGGGATGAGAGGGTGCCATTCACCTTCTTACTGAATGCGGTGTCCTATTCTGTGGAGCGGGCGCATGTCTGTTTGGTGCTTCCCTCATCTGCAGGTCAGCGGCTTGTCATGGGTCCAGAAGTGCAGGGTCCGGGCCCTCTGATGGCACAGGCCCAATGGGCACATGAGGACCGCGGACACGCACCACCCCTCGGTGGCAGTCACCGTGCCAGGGACTGGATAAGAGGGCAATACCCACGCGGCGGCTGCCAGTTGTATATAAATCCTTCCTTGGGAATCTCCGCACCACGAGGCTGTGCCTCTGAGCTGCGCTCACGGCCTTCGGTGCTGCGCTGCTTGTATTCACACTGTTACCAGGCCCCTGGGGTGCAGGCTAGTCTGACAAACTGCCTTCTCTGCGGTAGGGCAACTGCCGCTGCTCAGCTGAGCATTTGCTCCTTGGATGCATTATGATGGCATTGAATTGTAAGTATTTGGCAGGATAAACAAGGGTTTACTGATGGAGCTCTAGCAGCTCACATTCACCAAATTGACTGGCTAGCCACGCCGCCAATACAGAAGATCATCTGTGCTCGATTGACCTGATCGGTGAGGTGTTGCAGGGACCGTCGTCTGCAATGGCAAGTGTTGTGACTAGATTTATCTCCTTTAGGTTGCTCAGCCAGAATGAGTGAGATGTCTGCGTGGAATGTTGGTATGCGTGATGTCAGAGTGAATAGAATGTGTGTGTGCCTGGTGTGTGTGGAGAATGTCAGTTGGTGAGTGAGGGCTGAGCAACATCCATCAAGCTCCTGGTGGGACCTAATATTTATCTTATTGAAACTAACTAATAAATATCTTACATGGATTATTTACCTGACTACCTGTGGAAAAGTACATTTTGCCATGTTCTGTGTCCCTACGTGTTCCCCATCCTATGTTATGTGTGCATGATTAATATGCATATGTATTCCCCATGTTTGATTAAAGACGCAATTACAGTTGTGTCCATCTCTAGTATGTCAGTTTCCAGTTCTCGTGAATACTATGAATATCAGGCCTATGTAAAGTTACGTTGCCACGTTTCCCAGTGTGCACGTTATTTCATTGTAAAGTCCCCGTTTCTAGGCCTCAAAAGGGCCCGGACACCAGATTCAGCTCCTGTCTCCTGAACCCACACTGGGGAGCGATACAGCCCCCACCTGTATCCTCGACCCTTCACTTACTTCCTGCCTCACAGTGCCCGGCTCGGCCTGGCTCTGCCTGCTAGTCTGCCAAGAGTATGTTATGATTCTAGTTATCAGTCCAGCCCTCCTTCTCTGCATTCCTAAGCTACTGAATCGCATCAATAGTTTCCGTCATTGTCTAGCCTTTACGTCTCCATGTAAGAGAAATACTGTATTTATGGTCATTTAATATTCTTCATCACGCACTACATGTAGAATAATGCATGCTCCAGTCTTAGAGTCTGTTAGCCTTTACCCCGATAACTTTTAGTTTATATCAACATGTTCTCTAAACATCAGATACTAGATAGTGGGTTAGGTACATGTCGCCCTGACTCTCCAGACTTCAGTCTCTGCTCCTAGTACAGAAGTCATAGCCCCCAGCTTCTCCTAGTAACACGTCATTGTCAGTTTGCGCGCACCATTTAGGTTAGAGGTCCCGGCTCCTTAGGTAGCCCCCTCCATGTTTCCGCCCCATTTATGACATATTCTGTTACGTTTACATCACATGTCTATGTATACGCCTCTTGTTACACCTACTTTCACCCTTATCTTTCGCGACTGTTATTGACCACACCCACTGCTCCGCCTACTGTATTCATTGTAATGCAACTGTTTTAGTATATATGCTTGTGTACTGTTATTAAATGTTACGCCAGTCCAATCCTTTCCCAGGCAGCGCTGCCATCCTATTCCTGTGCAGGTTGTCCTGTTCCTGTCCTTTATGCTGTATTAAACCTGCAAACTCCTACTACCTCGAATCTTGACTCTTATTTTTTGAGCTATCTGTTATTGCTATGTCCAGTCAAACCTAGATCCGGTATTATTTATTTATATACCACATAATGGCGCCCGAATAGGGACCTGCCCTTTCCCCACGCGCCGGTGAAGCCACGCCGGCCCCCTGACCCTCTGCAGCCGTGACGGAACCATACCGTGCACGTGCAGATATTTCTGCTTCAAGTATCCCTCAGGCCCACGGAGGAGACGGAGGTGGCGGTCCAGCATCCAGACGAGGCGGTGGAGGAACGCAGCGAGTCCCGACCAGAGCCCAAGCCGAGAGTCCAAGGTCCGAGGTATCCGGAGGCCCACCCGTAACTGAAGTCCGAAGTTCGTCCGTCCGGCGTCGAAGCAGTCCCGTCCAGTCCGAGGCCTTCCGTTCTTGCTGCCCGGTGAGTACCGTTGCTGGGGTAGTATCTAGACAGGGTCAATCAAATTGTCTCTGGTCCGTGGGTTTTGGTGGTACACAGACCCAAAACGAAGTGTCCACTTCGGTGGATGCGGGTCCTGACGTGTCTCTTTATGAGACCGGTAAGTTTCGTACTGTTTCAGCAGTGCATCTAGTCTCTGTTCTAGTCAGTTCTGTTCTCGAGAAATTCATGTATTCTGTTTTCAGTATTCCAGGTAGTATTCTGTCCGAACTGTTATTTTAAATGTTCTTCATGTATTTTAATGTCGTGGTATGAAAGTGGTGTAATTATCGTGTTCATTGTGTATTGTATTGTGTCCAGATTACAGTTCTGTCATGCCGTTATTTTCCAGACTACGTCAGTTAAAAACTAGAAAAGGTCTGTTAGAAAAAGCAGTTCCTGTCCCGCCTAGGGACAGTCCAGGTCATTTTATGTATCAGAAGCATGGCATAAGTGCCATATTATATCTAGACTTATGGGTGGAGTACACCAAAGAGTTAGAAGAAAAGTATAGATGGCCTGTATCAGGTACATGGGATGCCGAGTGCATCATGCGAGTAGAAGAAGCATTATGGAAAAAGAAAGCCAGACAGTCACAGAAAGATGCCATCGAGTTATGGCGCAAAGAATCTCATAAGAGAACCGAAAAAGAAATCAGAAAGTCAGATTTAAGTAGAGAATCCTTAGAACGAGCCCAAGAAAGGGAACTAATCGAGATAGGTGAACGAGTTAAAACCGAACAGTCAGACAGACAGAGAAATGCCCTCATTAAGGGTATGTATCCTCTTCTTGCCGAGGGCTTGCCAAAAGCGACCCCGGAGGCATCCAGTAATTTTCCGCCACCATTAGTTCCGACCAAGCTACGTCACAAACCGACCGCAGCTGATATTTTCATCTCGTCCTACTTGGACGACACAGTCCCAGAATATGCAAATCCTGTTCCGCCAGTCCCTGTAAATAATGTAAATCCTGCTCCTCCAGACACCGGAGTACCTGCTACGGTACCCACGGTCCAGCCTACATTACAATTTCCCACTCTGCCAGCACGAAGAGTATCAGTCGACGATTCCAGTATAGGGGCCGCAGGAGGAGGTCCTCCTGGTACCCCTCCACCACACCAACGTTTAACGTTAGTCGAGTTACATGAATGTGCGTTACAGCGTACGCCCAAATATAAGTCCGTTGCAGATATCCGACGAGCCCTTACTGAATGCCGCTATGATCCAGTTGCAGGTGATGATAGTACAGTTATATAGTCCATCCGTGTAAGACGGGTGACCGGGTACTTGGACACCCTACCGAATATGAAAGAAGATCTAGACAGAATATATCGTTTCATCCGTACAGGGGATGATCCAGAAAGTATTGGTGAAGCCATGTCTCAAAGGAAAGCTGAGATCCAGCTCATGTTATTAAAGTTTCTGATTAATTGTTTAATAAGGGAACAAGATTATCCGACCAAAGATCCGACAGAAATGAGAATCCTGACAAGGTGGAGTGATAATATAGCCGAGGGTAAGCACAGAACTATCAGTAGTATAGAGAGTATGTACAAGAGAATTCGTAAGGAAATAATAAAGTTACACGAACAACGTAAAGCAGCACAAGTAAGCGAGAAAGAGAATGACTCTTCTACTGAAGAGGTAGAGGACGAGAATCCCGCCAGAATAGCGTATGTAGGTAAATCTAGATTTCCAGACCGACATTTACGCCTAGAACGCAAGAAAACTGTTCATCTTCCAGCACCAGAACAAGGTTCTCTAGAACAAGTATTTCAAGCTACCGATCACATTCTGAAATCACGAATCGGTTATAGTAAGTTAAGTACTATGCATGAACAAGAACTAGCCCGATCAGCAGTCCGATGGATTACTGATTCTACCACTTTTCCAGACGAAATAGTGGCACACATGTTTCTGAAATTGCCCCCAGCCGAGCAGCGACTGGTGGGTATGTATATGATCCAGCACCTCATTACTCTGTATGAGGGTCAACATTCTGATCCAGGTCCGTTACACGATGTCCTGAACGAGTTACTCCAGTATAGATGGAAAGGTCTAGGTACCGATTTAATTAGTGTCATTCTAGAACAGCGTCACAAATATAGAACGTTCCTGAACCCGCATTTTGTTCATGTTTCACCTCCAGAAAGTAAACCCTTTTATATAGACAGACAGAATCCGTTACGAGAAGTACACCCAGTCAGGACAACAGATGGTGAAATGCAACGAGTGTTTGTTTACACCCCGATTACAAAGATGGAACTCTTAGAAATGAAGAAATTAATTCCCTGTCATGACAAAGATCCAGCAGGGTTCCACCGAGAATTAAAAGACATGCTCCGTATGGGAGAATACACGTATCCAGATATAATTAAAATGTTAAAAGTCCTGTTGCCCGCAGGCATATATGAAAAACTCAAGGAAAAAGAATGGGAGGTGGGAGAGAAAAAGATCGATTGGGCAGTTCTAGAAGCTGAAGATAAGATACGAGTACCAGGTACCGGTCTTGGAGAGAAATGTAAAGAATTACCAGAACTGTTAATACAAGTTTTGCCCAGATTATTAGCCACTAAAAAGGAAGACTGGGATGCAATCTCAGCCTGTAAACAGAAACAAGACGAAGACACTAGTGATTTTTATTCTAGATTCGAGAAATGCTTTAGTATTAACAGTGGCTTGAAGACGAGTAGCGAGTCGTACCCTCATCTTTTTGTTACTAAATTAGTCGAGAATTCAAGTCCACAAGTTAAGAATCGAGTTTTGAAAGTCGAAAGTACATGGCAAGCTAGTACCCCGTCCCAAATGTTACAGATGCTTCAGTATCACCAGAATTGAATCAGAGAAGAGCAAGAACACGAGAGAAAACGTATGAAAGACACGAAAATGAAAGTACTAGTTGCACAATCTGTTCCTCAAGACAGTCAGAAGAGGGGTACGAATCAAGCCAGTCATCCTGCAGCTCCCGTTAAAGGGACCTGCAATTATTGTAAACAGCCAGGTCATTTCATAAACGAGTGTGCAGTTCTGAAACACAATATAGCTACTGGTAAAACTAAAGAAAGACCACGTCCGCCTAGACAAGAACAAGTTTCACAGACTTCTCAGCCACAGAATGCACAACAGACAGTTCCAGCACCGCAGCCTATTGCTGCAACACAGCATGTTACACAGCAGATGTACCAGTATGCACAGTCTGAGTATCCAGAGTATCAGCCATATTCATGAAACAGCCTAGAGAGGGAGGTAGGCTTGCCTCTCATCGAGATTCCTGTAGATCAAGAAGGTCCCTATGTTCATAGTCAGGTACTAGGGAAAGACAGAAAGTTTTTGATTGATACAGGGGCAAGTAGGACCACCATCAGTCACGCCGAAGTTCCAGGGGCTCCGCTCTCAGGCTCTAGAAATGTTTCCCTTGGATTTTCAGGAAAGCCTATTGTAAACGAGATATCTAAGCCAGTTACTCTAGAAGTAGGTCCATTGTCCCGCACTACTGATCTGTTACTTACGAAGTCATGTCCAGAAAATTTGTTAGGCATTAAGACACTGAAAGAATTAGGTGCAGTCATATGTTGTTCCCCAGAGGGAATACGACTGTTTCTACGTGACTTCAAGGGTCACTATGTATTACGAGATTTTGATCCGAGATTGTCCAATGTTCCACAGCATTTATGGGCGCAAGGTCCAACTGATGTAGGTTATATGCAAATCACACCCCATCGTGTGACTCTCAAGCCAGGTGTAGTGTTACCACGAATCAGACAGTACAGATTGCCACCTGAGGCTGTAACAGCCTTATCCAAAATTATTGACGAGCTCATGGCTCAAGGGGTAGTTGTAGAAACTGACTCCAATGTATGTAATTCTCCGATCATTCCAGTCATGAAACGTACTGATCCAAATGCACCCCCAGTATATCGATTAGTGATTGACCTACGAGAACTCAATAAATGTATTATTCCCCAGTATCCAGTTGTTCCAGATATCTCTTCCCTATTGACAGCCATTGATTCCGAAGCCTCATTTTTTACAGTCATAGACCTCAAGAACGCGTTTTTCAGTGTCCCCATTCATCCAGACAGCCAGTTTCTTTTCGGATTTTGTTTAAATGGAAGGAGCTATATGTTCACACGAGCTCCTCAAGGTTTCACAGAAAGTCCTAGCATTTACAGTCAAGCGCTTAAGAGACAACTAGACAACATTCACATGCCAACTGACACTGCCCTGCTCCAGTATGTCGATGATCTACTGATCACAGCCCGTTCTGAACGTGCTTGCGAGCGAGCATCACTTACAGTCTTGTATTTCCTTGCCGAGATGGGGCACAAGGTGTCCCCTTCGAAGCTTCAATTCTGTGTCCAGCAAGTGATCTACTTAGGCCACTTACTGTCCAAGTGGGGTAGGCAGTTGACACCAGACCGTATCCAGTTAATAGCGAGTCTTCCTCAGCCCAAGACACAGAAGGAGGTACGTGCTTTTATCGGCCTTACTTCTTATTGTAGACAATGGATTCCTCAGTATGCCTTTCTAGCTAAACCACTGATACAGTTAACGACACAGGAGGCAGCCCTATCGACTGTCCTCCCTTGGACATCTGAACATACACTTAGTTTCAATGAGTTAAAGAAAGCTTTATGCCAAGCTCCAGTTCTAGCTACACCGAACTACAGTAAGCCTTTTACACTTTTCGTCACAGAACGCGAAGGTACAGCATTATCTGTTCTCACACAAGATCAAGCAGGACAATACAAGCCCTGTGCTTATTTTTCGAGCACACTAGATCCTGTAGCCCAGGCTCTGCCTGCGTGCCTCAAGTCAGTTGCAGCCACAGCACTAGCTATCAGACAAAGTGATTCCATAGTATTAGGACATTCCTTGACAGTACAAGTTCCACACTCCGTGGAAGTTCTTTTAAACCGTACACAGACTCAACACTTGACAATTGCACGTTTAACAGGTTATGAATTGACACTGTTCCAGCCACACATAGAAATCAGACGCTGCAACGTTCTAAATCCTGCTACACTGTTACCGTCAGTTATTTCGAATCCTGCCACACACGACTGTGTGGAAGTAGTTAACACTATGGCAAAGCCAAGACAAGATCTGACAGATATTCCATTACCAGATCCCGACCTGACACTTTATGTGGATGGTTCATGTATGAGAACAAATACAGGAGAACTAGTAGCCGCGTATGCAGTGACTACTGACACTGAAGTTATAGAAACACACCGTATTGACACCCTGTCTGCTCAAGCAGCAGAGCTAGTTGCTCTGACCCAAGCCTGCATACACGCTAAGAACCTGAAAGTTAATGTTTATACAGATTCACGTTACGCATTCGGAGTTGTACACGACTTTGGAGTGCTCTGGCAGGAGAGAGGTTTCATGACTTCTCATGGAACCAAGATTCAGCATGGTCTCCTTATTCAAGCTCTGTTAGATGCCATACATTTACCGACATCTATTGCTATCATGAAGTGCAAAGCACATACGAAAGTTACTGACATTATTTCTCAAGGTAATGATCTAGCAGATCGCACAGCCAAGCTCACAGCACAGACTCCAGACATTCCAGTTAATCCAACACAGACACATACTCCAGATCCAACTACATGCATGACAGTTAAGGACCCTACTCAAGATGTCATAGATATCCAGTTACATGCTACTCCCGATGAAATCAAGAAATGGTCCGAACAAGGAGGGGTCCAGACAGATCAGGGATGGGTAACGAAGGGAAAAGTCACATGGTTTCTCCCCGACTCTATGGTTCAAGTCATTATTAATACCGCACATAGTCCAGCACATTTAGGAGAAAAAGCTATGTTAGATAGTATCCAGAACATTTGGTTCAACAAGCATTTACGAGCTGCAGCCAAGCAGAAAGTCCGTACCTGTATGATATGTTGCCAGTTTAATCCAGGTAAAAGTGTCCCGGTGGAACAAGGTGGATTCCAGCCCCCTGACCACCCTTTTGAAGTCCTCCAGATGGATTATATTCAGATGGAGCGATGTCGAGGTTTCAAGTATGTCCTTGTAGTTGTATGCGCTTTGTCCAGGTGGACAGAAGCATATCCGGTCCCAGATTACACAGCCGCGACCACTGCCAAGCAGTTGGTTCGTGAATTCTTCCCCCGCTACGGACTCCCTAGAGTCGTATATTCTGACAACGGCCAGCCATTCTCATCTGAGCTCATGAAACATGTTTCCCTTTTGTTAGGGTACCAGTGGAAGTTCCATTGTGTACGCCATCCTGAAGCAGCCGGTCTCGTAGAGAGACATAATCAGACCCTGAAAATCCGCATTGCCAAAATATGTAAAGAGAAAGGTGTGGACTGGCTAGTAGCTCTGCCAGTCGCCTTGTTTTATATGCGCATGGTCGCACATTCCAGATCAGGTCTGTCCCCGTATGAGGTCGTATTCGGCCGCCCCCCTAATATGTGGGGTACACCTAGACCCCGAAGTATTACAGATGTTTCAAGTAATATGCTGACAGATTACCTAGCTTCCTTGATGTCTGCCCTACACTCTTGTCGTTCACAGGTTGCCGCCGCATTTCCAGACAATACCGAGGTGGCACCGCATGAAATCGTTCCCGGATGCATGGTTCTTGTCCGGAATTTTGATCGTTCAAGTCCGCTGGAGCCCCGCTGGAAGGAGCCCAAGCAGGTCCTCCTGGCCACCCGTACTGCCGTCAAGCTGGAAGGCAGGAAGGGCTGGGTCCACCTGTCTCATGTGAAAAGATTTTACGGACTAAAGACTGTTTTAAAGAACATTTTCCAGGATTTGAAAGACTGCCAAAGTACTATTCTTAAGGACTGTCCCGCAAAAGACAATGATACTAAACCCTCCCTGTTAGAGAAAACTCCGCAACAGGAGTATAAGCTAAAATTAAGGTCTAGTAAAATAAGTCAGCCAGTTTGATTGTCTAAGTCCTCCCCTAGGTGAAACGGTTAGACCGGTTTCTGACATGTATAAAATAGACCCCCATAGTGAGAGAGTTAGTCAAAACTCAATCCGATGTATCGTTTTTCTAAGTTTCATATTGTTTTTCAGCCTCATGATTACCTGCACAGGTTATGCATTTTATTTGTGTTTTCCAGTTTCTCATGTAAATAAGTCTTCTATTTCTACAGTAGAGCACACGTTTAGTGATCTGCCTCCTCATGAACTATCTTATCGTCTTGCCATGCGTAATAATTCCTTTATCCGCATGTTACATTATTCACACCAGACCAGCAATGCCACTAATTGTTGGGTGTGTGGTCGACTCCCCCCTTTCCAGACACCGAAGGGAGTTCTGCCACTCTTTCCTTATCCATTTTCACATAACGGTTCGTGTGGAGCATGGTCCACGTTAACGTCATCCTCAACAGATATGTCTTTTCTTAACAGTACATGTTTTCCAGACAAGCAAGGTCTTCCCCACAGAACAGGGTTAGATCTAGAAAATGAAGTTTATAATTTAGGTAATTATTCTTCGAATTTCATGGTCCTGAATGTTCAGTCTGATACTACTCCAGACTTCCCTGCTATGTCAGTACTACCAGTTAAAGGCGAATTATGTGTCCGAAAGAATGGTTCCGTACATGTAGGACATAGTGATTGTACTACTATTGTCAAGTATAGTGACAGTGGGAAATCTATTTTCAAAACTTCACGTCATTCTTATTTTGTTTGTGGTCAGACCGCATATGTTCGTCTGCCCCTCGATTGGGAGGGAACCTGTTACATTGCCTTCCTACTGCCACCAGTTTTTCTAGCCCCACCTGACTATCATAGGAATTCCCACCTAGTACATACTAGACACAAGAGAGACCTCCCGATTGTCGATTATACTGAAACTGCTCTAGAACAATACATAGATATCAATAAAGGTGTCTTTCCCTATTTAGGTACTGTCGTGAATAGTAAACTGATACGTAGATTAACCAGAACCCTTGAAGCAGTAGTGATTGAGACTACTTCTGCTCTAGGTAACTTGACCGAAGAGCAATCCTTTATGAGAATTGTCGTGCTCCAGAATCGTCTCGTCCTTGACGTCATACTGGCCGATAGGGGCGGGGCATGTAGAGTCATCGGATCTAGTTGCTGCATTTTCATTCCAAATAACGCGCCGTCTGTTTATTCAGCTATAACCAGACTCCATAAAATTGCCCATATGTTACACCAAGATCCAGGCACCTGGACATGGTCCGGTTGGTTCTGGAATATAATTTCCGCCTGGGGATGGAAAGTATTGTCCTTTCTAGGTATTGCAGTAGCGATCATATTCAGTTGCTGCCTATGTATACAATGTGGCCCTGCGATTTGCGGCATTTGTGCTACCTCTTGTATTCCTAGTCCCAAGTCCCGTCCTAAATCCCGTTCCAAGAAAATTCAAGACGAGCAAATGATACTGTATGAAATGATAGATGGTATCATGAATATTGATGTTTCCTGATGGAAACGTAGTGACAAGGAGGGAATGTGGAAAAGTAAATTTTGCCATGTTCTGTGTCCCTACGTGTTCCCCATCCTATGTTATGTGTGCATGATTAATATGCATATGTATTCCCCATGTTTGATTAAAGACGCAATTACAGTTGTGTCCATCTCTAGTATGTCAGTTTCCAGTTCTCGTGAATACTATGAATATCAGGCCTATGTAAAGTTACGTTGCCACGTTTCCCAGTGTGCACGTTATTTCATTGTAAAGTCCCCGTTTCTAGGCCTCAAAAGGGCCCGGACACCAGATTCAGCTCCTGTCTCCTGAACCCACACTGGGGAGCGATACAGCCCCCACCTGTATCCTCGACCCTTCACTTACTTCCTGCCTCACAGTGCCCGGCTCGGCCTGGCTCTGCCTGCTAGTCTGCCAAGAGTATGTTATGATTCTAGTTATCAGTCCAGCCCTCCTTCTCTGCATTCCTAAGCTACTGAATCGCATCAATAGTTTCCGTCATTGTCTAGCCTTTACGTCTCCATGTAAGAGAAATACTGTATTTATGGTCATTTAATATTCTTCCTCACGCACTACATGTAGAATAATGCATGCTCCAGTCTTAGAGTCTGTTAGCCTTTACCCCGATAACTTTTAGTTTATATCAACATGTTCTCTAAACATCAGATACTAGATAGTGGGTTAGGTACATGTCGCCCTGACTCTCCAGACTTCAGTCTCTGCTCCTAGTACAGAAGTCATAGCCCCCAGCTTCTCCTAGTAACACGTCATTGTCAGTTTGCGCGCACCATTTAGGTTAGAGGTCCCGGCTCCTTAGGTAGCCCCCTCCATGTTTCCGCCCCATTTATGACATATTCTGTTACGTTTACATCACATGTCTATGTATACGCCTCTTGTTACACCTACTTTCACCCTTATCTTTCGCGACTGTTATTGACCACACCCACTGCTCCGCCTACTGTATTCATTGTAATGCAACTGTTTTAGTATATATGCTTGTGTACTGTTATTAAATGTTACGCCAGTCCAATCCTGTCCCAGGCAGCGCTGCCATCCTATTCCTGTGCAGGTTGTCCTGTTCCTGTCCTTTATGCTGTATTAAACCTGCAAACTCCTACTACCTCGAATCTTGACTCTTATTTTTTGAGCTATCTGTTATTGCTATGTCCAGTCAAACCTAGATCCGGTATTATTTATTTATATACTACATTTATATCATCATTTACCCACAACAGCAAGCAACAGCGATGTTGCGTCTCCCAGCCAGGACACATGAACATTTGGCTCATAGTGTGCTGGGAAAAATGTTGCCTTTTTCAAAACAACAAATTTGGAATTTTAAACAATTGACACTTTTTATTGCTGAACTGCATGTCTTTCAGACACTCATAGTTGTTCAAACTATATATACGAACATATTTTAGTAAGACTTCTACAGCTCAAAATAAAACATTATATTAGACAGTGGTCCTTGTAAGAGAAAGGATTATATCTAAGTGATGCATATAGAACACAATGGAATCTATATAGGCTACCCAGCCGGATTGAAAAATGTATTATAAATGAATATATTTTCTGTCTAGAGACAGTTGTAATATCCAGTAGGATACAGTCCTGTATCCAAAACAATACATAGAAGGTGTGACAATGGTGAAAAGGGTGACAATTTAAACACATAGGTCAAAACGAAAACAAAATACAAAACATTTAGGCAAAACAGGGAAAGGAGCTTGCTCCGAATTATACGTAATGCGGAAAGCTAAATATGTAGCAACAGGCGTAACACCTAAAATGAAATTATTTGTGTGTACGCTGTTATGTATAGTCGGTGGCGTTTCAATCCCTTTCATGCAGTAACTGGGATCATCATCAGGACAAGGAATAACTGTAAGCCTTATACAACACTGTAACCATGACAATAAAGTAAAGAAAAAAATTGGAAGCCAGGGGGAAAAACAAAGGAGAGAAGTGGACATTCATAAATTGGGAAAATAGTTAAATACATATGCCAGACAAGTTGAAAATGCACTCATTGATAAAGTAAAAAAGGCTCATAATATGACTCTCAAGCCGCAAGTAAGTAAACTAGAGAGTGCACAGAGCTGTCATGCATTAGAAGTAACTAGTAGAGGCTACATAGCCGGTAATGATAAAAGATATAAAAATACTAAAAATTAGACAAACCATGCTCGGAAATTAGGTAAGGAGCACGTGTAACCGGAGAACGACTGTGAATGGAAGACGCTTAAAGGCCGGTGATGATAAAAATGTATTGCAGTAATGGGACAAACCATGCAGGGCAATTTACAGTGCGGAAAACGGGTGAGCCAAAAACGGCTTTAATTGTGACCAAAAAATAGGTTTGCGGCACACGATAACGAGGGTGCAAGTATGGAGAGAAGACATTTGCAGTGTTGCAGTGTATGGCTCGTGGTCCAGAACACGGAATGCAATGGTCGAAACCTGGCAGGGTACTAAGGAATTAGAGGGGCGGGTTAGAATGCAGAGCCGGGACGAGTAAACCGGCGTGGTGTTAAGCTCAATATATAATTACCGGGAAAACCGGCGATCGTCCGTAATCCTAACCGGAAAAGGGGAGGGTGGGGTGGTTAGAAGGGCAGAAATAGTCAAAGGGACAAGACTAATTGGGGCAGTGTGGCGCAAACATACCTTGTGTGAGCAGTTGCTTCAAGGCGCCAAGCTGCCAGGAATTCACCGCACTTCAATTGAATTTTCACTTTTTTTACGCACTATTTTATGGATTAATTAGTTCTTTACGTACAATGCCTAGAAGTACATTAAAATGTTAGTATGTCATTCAGTCGTATGAGGCGTGAGTGTTATGTTTCATATAGGTTTCATATAGGTACCCCAATTTAGGCTCAGGTAGCAACCAAACCTTTCACCTATATTTCCCCTGCCGTTACACTACATAACGGTTCATGGGACTGACATTTTACCTCGTTATGGAACTGATCACAGGACGTGGCATTTTCCCAGAAAACCAGCCTCATTCATTATGCATGAGGTTTCTTGGAAACTCAGCAATACTACCATCTCCTGCATAATAACCATGTATAAGGGTCATTCCTTGCGTCATCCAAAGTCCATCATGACAAAGCACAGTAGATCCCCTGAGGGTACCACTTTGGATATATAAACACCATATTTTAGCTGAGGCTAGGAGAGGAGAAAAAGGACTTCCATGCTGCCACACTGACGCAAGACGCTGAGGTTCCTACTCGCAGACACTCCAGCCTATTTGTAGGGGTGCTGCTTGTTATATCCCCAATGTACGACATATGTTGTCAATGATATGCCCACTCCTTCATTCCTGATCACTCTCTCTATCACTTCAATCGCCTTATCTTGATGGATACTGGGGTATAATGATTCCATATCAAACTTAACTAGAATGTCCTCTGTCTCATTGTAGTTCAACCATTCTTTGTCATTAATGAATTGGATAATGCTTGTTAAATCAGCACCCACCTTTCCTCCAAGGAGCCAAAGCAGAATTAACGCATTTTATTAAGAGTTTTGTGCAGATTAACCAAAAAGCTACCAATGTGATTAAAGGAAGTCTATATACCTTTCCCATTGAAACTCTGCCCTAACTATAACTACAGAGTAGAGATGGCTACTGTGCAAGATATTAATATGTTCTATAGTTGTATGCATGTTATTCAATTAGTACATTATGCAGGAGTTTCAACAAAATTGCTTTATTGGCTCAAATGCACCAGCTATCAACAGGGATAAAACTACTTTCCTTGGTTCAGTTCATCAATGATTTTTTCAAAAGTTGCCATTCAAAGTCATGCCACAAAACACTGCCCACTTCTATTCTTCGAATATGAGTAACCTTAGAATGTTCATTTTAACTCCATAGATGCACAAGCAGGCACGATGGAATATTAAGGGTTCCTCGGACCTTACTGATATTGATAATCTCTCTGATTGCCACTTGATGTGTAATGAATTGCAAGTTTGCTAAAGAGGAATCATATGGCTTCATTTGGCTTTACCCTGGCATTTGCAGTTCATCTGAGTGAATGCTAGAGATGCCGTTGAGTGTGAGGGGTTGTTCATGGTCCCTGAGGTAGGTGAAGAATGACCATGCTTGCCAGGAGTGCTACGATGATGGAATCCATGTCACCACCCCTTACCCTGAGAGAGCCTCTGGTTCATGTTACCAGACTGAGATCTGTTCAGCAGGCGGATCCAAGTAGGCGGCACATGTCAAATCACATTATCATCCTTGGCAACTTTGATGATCACCACAAATATTTAAAACTCAACGGCCATTTAATTGTGGGTGAATCGTGGGGCAGTAGTAGACAACAATTTGCCTTATACACACATCCATTCTAATGTTCTTCCCCTCCAGGGCCAACATGGCAACACATAGGGTAGGTGGCTGATGCAATTTAGCAGCTTGCATTTTCCAAAACTTTGGGTATAATGTTACCCTTTGAATCAGTGTGGCTTGTAATAGGTCCTAACCATAGATAGGCCTGCCGATTCCTTGGGCTCTATTGCAGGCATTCAAGTTAGTGCTGATGAAATAAATGAGGTGTGATAGCTAGGCAATGCACACTAGGGAATCTTAATCCTGGGGCTTTCCAGGGTTGCATGGGATGGTACGGTGACACGCCTCTCCCTTCTGTCCCTCTCCATGACTCACTACATCCGTATAGACATCCGAAGTGCGTCACAGCTCATTTCACACAGGTTACCACATTCCTACCTCGCAGCCCTGCAATGTTGAAATTAGATGGTGAGCAATACCTCCAGATGCATTATATGTAGAGACTGTGCCTTCTGATAAGGGATATCTCTCACACAGCCCCACAATTCATCTGGAAGTGAGTTAGCAGATTGAAGTACAAGACCAGAAAGGAGGCAGAATTGTGCACAAAGTCATATAACTCTAAAATTGACTGCACTTATTACTCTAGCCAATACATATTGTATGTTAAGAACCATTACAATAGTACTAGAGTGTATTTTTCTCACTTGAATAGAGCATTATGTATAGGTAATTTATGCTTAACCTACTCAATAGTGTTTATTCACAGTAATAGATTTCCGACTCTTCAAGGAGACAAGCTTTAACTTGCAAGGAGCACATATATTTTCTATAATTAGTAGTATTATCAAACAACCATCTTCTCCACTGGCTGACAAGCACACGAATAAGTACTGTTGTCATGAAGGTAGAAGGCGGGGGTGGAGGGGTCGAGGGATGGTTGCAACACATTACCGTTCAGTCTAAATGAGAACAAACCACTTGACTCATGTACTGCACATATTAAATAAGACTTGTTTCTTGTCTATTCCCATGTAACTACTCCTTTGCATTTCCAGAAGGGAGCTAGACATCCATATTGGTAAAAACATTTCCTTTCACTTCAGTACAGCAGCACTAGTACGTCTTTTTAAAGTACCACTATAGCGCATTAAGTAACCTCTTTAACCCTCTTACTGTCAATGTAAAATGTCAAACCAATTTTTGCAAATTACACCAACATATTCTGAGCTTCAGTACATCTGAGTACTTAAGTGGGAAGGAAAATCTGTTGACGAAATGTATTTGCTTTAAACCCCAGCATTCGATGTTCTTTCATTTCTATGTTCTTTTCCTGCCACATTTGTCTGCCTTTTACACTTTGTTTCCAACACGATGAAAAGGTGACTTTTAAAATGCTGAATTGTTCCATATTACCAGTGAGAGTGAGTTTAGTGGGCGTAAAGTGAGGGGGGGGGAGCAAGCGCTCTTTGAACGAGCAGGCATGTTTAGAGTTTTAATGCTCTTCTCAGTTTGTATTTTTTTTTATCTGCTTTTACCTAAAATGTATTGTTCGCTCTCTAAAGAGATTATTTTACTTTTAAATATCTGATGAAATGATAAGTCAAATGCATTCAATTCTATTGTGCATTTTTTTTAAAGCTGTTCCTATTTTTGTCCAATTTTAATGATTTACTTGGATTGTGATGTGTTGGGATTGTGCTCAGTTCCCGTTGTATTTTTTTGAAATGGTTGCATTGCGTACCATACATTTAACATTCGTTGTTTCTATATGTATACCTTACTGGGAAATGTGATTAATGCAAACTCGTTTGGTATTACTGACTGCGGTATTGAAAGAAAAGTAGCATGGCTGATATAAATGACATCAATTCATGTGAGTGATATGCCTACCCCAGGTCACAAATTTAAAAAAACATGCATATGATACTTTTTTACCATATTATTGTCACATTTATTCAGAGCTGTATTGACTTCAGATGACCGTGAATGGCGGGTACTGAATTAGATTACTGCAGCAGGTTAAGGGATAGAAAAGTAACGGTTCAGTTAATCGATCATGAAGTTCGTGAGCATGAAGTCTGTAGTTCACACGGGGTGACTTGGGTATCTTCACTGCATAGAGACGCTCCTTTGTAACCCTATGTTAGTTCAACGTCCTAAACACAGATTGTTTGATAGTTACAGATGCATGTGTGCAGCGTATTTTGTTTACATGCAACATTGTATGCTCATGCTCAACTTCGGTAGTTAAAGTAGAGTTGAAGGTAGATGCACTCGTTCCCAGTCGGCTCTAAGAGAGAAAAGTAAAATATATCTAGAATTAAGGTGATCATTAGGAAGGCGGACATACTTTCTTCCATCATACAATCTTAGGGGCCGATTAGGATTGCGGTGAATCCGCATCCTCCGGGCCGGCGGAAGCCACCACCGGCCTGGAGGATGCGGATTCACCGCCTTGGACAGCGAAAACACCACCAGCCACATTAGGATGGCGGTGGGATCAGCGGCGAACGGCAAGTCCATCCGCCGCTGATCCGCGGTGTGTGTACCCAAATATGGAGGTGGTGTCTGCAAGACACCGCCAGCCATATTATCCCCTTCGGTGCTCATGACGGAACGGTTCCGTCATGAGCGTCGGTTGGCCTGTGCTCATGACGGAACCGTTCCGTCATGAGTCCATAGGTTCTTTAGAACCTTCAGCACCGCAGCGGAATTCGCGCAGCACTGAATGGGTTATGATGCAGGCGGAAACATGCTTTTCCACGGCGGCTTTTCCGCCGTGGAAAAACATGTGGTCTTTTGTGTTTGGGGGCCCGTTGCGAGCCCCAGGGTGCTGGGGCTCGCGGGGGGTGCACATGGGGGGTACCTATAGTACCCCCCTGCTTTGGCATGCACAAGGTGGCAGGCACCATGCGGTGCCTGCCAAGTTGTGCATGCCAAAGTAAAACATGCATATTTTACATTGCGGTGGGTGCTGCTCAAAGCAGCACCCGCCGCAATGTAAAATATACGGGATGTGACTGCCAGGGTGGCGGTCACATCCTAATTGCTACGGAGGTTCCGCCACTGCCCCTGCGGTCGGTCCCTCCACTTCGGGGGTGGCTGACGAACGCAACTCCGTCCGCCATCCTAATCGACCACTTATTTGGGACCGCCCGCCTACGAGGCCGCAGTCCCAAAGGGCAAATTAGAATCCAACCCCCACTGTGGCGGTTGCATTGCCCATGTTTTGCATTGTGGCCAGTGTTGCGCTCTGCAGCACACGCCGCAAGCCAAAACAGACACCTCACACATATCCCTGCACTACGTGGCAGGCAACATGCAGTGCCTACCACGTGTAGGGATGTGTAGGGGGGCACCACTAACAGCCTGACAGTGACTGTCCTTCAGCCATCGTAATGGGGCCCTAAATACAGACGATGCATGAAATATGTTTGTGAGGTACTAAATGAAAACCTGTAAAACATCATGGATGATCCATTTCCAAAAAACACAATGAATACACAGATACATCATTAGGACCAGATGTATTCATCCTTTTAATGTGCAAAGGGAAAATGGGACATTTTCAGTATGCACAGATTATCAAAGAGAATCATCACACGTGAAAAATAAGATCCATGGGCACAAATTGATTTGCATGCATATTGCCCATATGAATAGTTTACCCTGATTGGATGTGCTATGAATGCAGCAGGTGCAGATTCTAGTGCTGCTTCATTCACACAGGGGTGTAATGTAACGTGCTCTGCATCCATAACATTCTCCTACTACTTTTCAGGATTGGTACAGAGCTTCCACTGGAAATGGCGATGGTGCACAAGAGGCCTGAATCAGGTATTCAGTCCTCTATTACAGGAAAGGCTGCCGGTATTCCTAATACTTCAGTATCCTTATTGATATATTCATTAATGGCTGTTGGAGAGAAAGGAGCTCCCATGTGAAAAACCACATATGTGGTCATCACCATCATGCTGATCCAGCTTGGACTACATAATTAATCATCTACTGAATGGTTATAGGAGACTCTAGAAAATGGTAGCCCCCTTCTTACTACTCCATGTGGGAGTAGCAGAACTGATAAGACATCTCACACTGCCACCTACCCCTGAGGACTGTTAAATGCTCCCAGTGCTCAAGAGGCTAGAGCACTGGAGCAGGGGGATACCACACCAATAGGTTTCGAGCTGGATCACCTTCCTTTGGTAAACTGCTAATAGGGTGCGTCCTGTTGAGGCCCTAGACAGCTGCAATTATTGGCAGATATGATCAGTATTGAATTGTAAAAAGACTATAGCCCAGATTTACAAAGCGTTTACCTCATACACAAAATAACACATTGTAGTAAGTGGTGTTTACAGTATGGCAAAGTGGTTGATTTGTGTTACTTTTCAGCCCTTGCATGGAGCAAGCTCTGGGTTGCATCGTGCTGTGTCAAAACATGTTCTAAAGTGTACAAGGTGGGTGTACCAACAAAATAAAATAGCAAAACAATAAAATGTACTAATTTAACACCAATTCACTCAGTGTAATGCAAGGTTCAAATTGCATGAAAAACCTATGCATTGTCCTACACTGCACGAATAGTGGGCCAGTTATCACAATATTTACACAAGAACCACATAGTTCATCACAAAATCATGTGTAGCAATGGAAATAGCCTGTTTGAGAGTTATTGGCTTCTGCAGGAAGGAGGGAGCTGATTGTTTGACAGAGAATCAGCCTCTGTTATACGGATCATACAAATAAAGCAGGACTCTGTATTAGACCAACACGAATTTCACAGCATAGGGACTCAGTCCATATACACCATCAGTGAGTGTTGGTGGGTTTCTGTTAGTTCACAGTACTACATCCAACCCGTAAACCAACTAAGAAAACAGATGTTGCTGGCAACCTGGAGCCCGACACTGATTCCCAAGGAATACGTGGAAACAGATATAACCCTTTCGTTTGGCCACTCGTGCATGCCCAAGGTAATCACAAGAAAGATACGAAAACTCAACTTCAAACATTTATTGAATTGATTGTATTATTGCATAACAAGCATGACCTGCAGTTACTAGAATGTTGAGAGTTACAATAATCAGTATTATTAGAATGGTACCAATATGAACAATTCAAGCATATTAATTGTTTCCAATGCTTGCTTACACCTATCTGCATCTAGTACTATAATATATAGCATTGTGGGGGCACCATTCTGCCAGATCATTTTGGATAGTCTAACCCCCATACTTTCGTCCTATGTTCTTCATGTACGACCCTTGAACTAACTGTGCAGATTACAGGGCGTCAGTGCCTATCACAGAGGCACATACAGCACATTCGCACGTTAGCAGAAGAAAAATGTGGCAAAGGGAATCACAAGATAGAGATGTCAACCTAACAAGTTTAATCTAAAAAGGAGAATTCACATGCACCATGCAACACCTCATTGACCAAAGGAAGGAGGATGTTAATAAATATTACAGACTGAAGAAAGATAAAATCTTTGTTTTCCAAGAGAGAAGTAGACACACTGTATCCCAAAACTGGAAGCTCAAATGCAATATCACCACAGCTGCTGTCATTACTCCACTTACTTTCTTCTGAATCATTAAATAGTGCTTATACCAGAGGGCACATCCTTCTTTTCTAACCAATTGTATCACATGTCATCATCAAATTACTCCACAGTTTTTTCATTTTCCAAATAATCTTGCAGAGCAAATTCAGATCAAACACAAATGTTATCAGATTACATAATTCGACATGGGTTGAAAGCAATAGGATGTACTCACATCCAATAAGTACCAGCAGCAGCAACAACAATCATGAAAAGGAGCAGAAGGCATAGTTACTCCATCAATATGCATGTTATTGTGGATTCTCAATAGTATTTGACTTGTATCATAGCAAAATATCCTGGATGAGCACATGATTAATACATTTTAGGCAATAAGCAACTAATCATCAATCAATCATCACTTTCTGAGTATATGAAAAGTCTCTATTAGTTGGAAAGCTATTTTTTGTTTGTTATATATATTATTTATTATGAATACCTTGTGAATGCATTTATGAAACATAAATCATTGAAAGTATTTATAAAATAATGTATCATACTAACAAATACAGGTATACAAGCAATTTAGTGTTGACAAGGTGGAACATAGACCAACAGGTAGGAGCAGAGAGAAGATTTTGTGATGGTTGGAAAGTCAATATATTATTGATTGCAACACGGTCTAAACTGGATGAGCAGTTATCCACCATTTTATAATATATTTTATCAGTGGGAGGTTTCTCTGGTAACTAATAACATTGCGCTGGGAGAATTGAAATTTGATTGAATCTGTCTTACCAAATTGATTTCTGAGAGGGACTGTTTAAATGTGTGCTTTAGTAATCTTGATATCCATGCCGCAAAGGCATTTTAGTGTGGTGTTGAGCATAGCCTACTTCAGCTTAATCCCAATGGGGAACATATGTTAGCCATCAGTATGACTGAAAAATTCCTTCCTGACATAGGGAAAACACTGGCTTATCTCCTTATTACCATTGTAGGACTACGTGCTGATTAAATATTGTGATCAACCTGTTGACAGATTTGTTTGCTCTGCATCACTATAATTGTGTTTTACAATGTGATTCCCACATGCAAAATGGGGTTGGAAGCTTGTATCATATGGCTGGATAAACTCTCTTTGATGGGTGTATTTTGCTACGAATTATGGAATATGTAGTTTATACTGGTTCACTTCTTCATTTTGGTAGTCATTAAGTTATCACAATTGCTGGCTTATATATTTAAACTAACTGTTTATTTGAATGTTCGTATATTTTATACAATGTATTGCAATATGAAATTTGTATTATCACTTACAAATATCGAGCATAAATTTAACCCAAACTGACATTGCATAGTATTTTTTTTATGCCTATGATCTATATGTATTAGTGGGAGATGGGACGCTTTATATTTTTGATAAAGGCAACACTTGCTGAAACACATTAAATGCTGAAATAAAGGCTGCTTCTCAGAAAAACCTGAATTATGGAGTACTGGTTTGTTTCTGAACTTTGGAACGGTTTAGTCCGATATGGTATGCAGGAATAGCAGCCATTAAACGGCACCAGCGTCTTACACAAAAGAAGCTTGGACGATGTCATCAGTGATGGCATTTGTGATGTCATCAATATTGCAATAATGATGTTGTAGAACATATCATGAGTAATGTAATATGGGAGGGCATTATGGGCCTGATTCACAGAACTAACTTAAGCCAAAATCCTAAACATACTACCATTTTGGTATTCACAGAAGGCACGTACTCATTTTAGTATAACAGAAGGCACTTGCTAATTTTGGTATTCACAGAAGGCACTTACTCATCAATGAGTAAGTGCCTTCTGTGAATACCAAAATGAGTAAGGGCACTTACTAATTTTGGTATTCACATTTTGATTTTGGTATTTTGGTCCCTGGGGTTGTTGGGGTCCCCTTGCTAAAATGTAAGAAGCCTCGGAGAGGTGGTGGCACCCGAGGCAGTGGGGGAGGCTATAGGGGCCTCCCCTACATTCATTAGTAAACCAGACCCGGGGAGATGGGGATCCCGAGGGCACTAATGAGCCTCAGAAGCGGGAGCATGCACCCCCTGCTATATTTGTATATTGGACCAGGGACCTGGTCCACTCGGGGGCCAATAATAAATGAAGCACGGGTGCCTGCGCCTCATTTTTTAAAACATTTGGGCCAATTTTGACCTACGGGACCCCATCCATCCAGGCCCAGCACCTTTTTAAATGTGGAGGGAGGATCACAACCCCCTTCCTCAGGCTGATATGGACCCCTGGAACCCCATCCCCTGGGGCCTGTACAACAAAAAGTGTGTGCCCTGGTGCCCACCCAGGACACCCACCATATCCAGCAATGCTCCATACATTCAGTGGGAGACTGCATCGTTCCAGCAGACTGGGAGCAGCTAAACATGCTGCGCCCTGCGGGCTGAAGCAATGTTGAGATCTGTTTCCCTGCCCTCATCACATTGGGGAGGGAAACAGATTTGAAGTCCACTCCCAGATAGCAGCAGAATTTTTAAGCTCCAGTCAGATGGGAGCCGACTTGTGTTTGCTCTCACTGGCATTAGCGTTGTACATTTCTCTTACCATGCAAGAGCAAACACAGGTTTCCTTGACCACTGCAGTGCGGACAGTGAAACCGGTATGCCTCTAAGGGGGGGCAGCCCTGAACATAGCAAGACCCAGCCCTTGGTGGATGGGGTCCCCAGGAACATTAATGGTTCGGGGAGGGGTGATGTGCGGCACGCCTCCACTTTGTTATTGTGGCAGAGCACCAAGATATGAGGTCCATGGGGACAAAATTGGCACAGAGAGGGAGGCTACATGCCCCTCCCCCATTTTTATTTTGGGTTGGCCCCAGGGGATGAGGTCTCTGGGGTAAAAATTAGCACAGGAAGGGGTCTGCCCATTTTCAATGAGTCCAGACCCTGGGAGATGGCATCCTGTGGCCATTATGTGCCTGGGGAGGGGTGCCACGCAGCCCCCCTCCCCACTATCAGCTGCACATCTGGGGATGGGGTCCCCGGGGCCGAAATAGACCTGGTGGGGGGCCTTATGGCCCTTTGGGCAACCTAGCTCCAGTGCAGGCCCCCTTGGACCATGGTGCAATGGTGCCTGCATTGAATGCAGGATTTTTTTTTAATGCAGAAGGGACACAAAAACAATCCTGAGGTGCATATTCCTCTTACTATGTGTGCTAACGTATTCAGCACACATAGAAAGAGCAAGTAATGAGGAGAAATAAAGATATTTCTCCTTGTTACATCTCACCTAAGAAGGTGTATCTTTTTGGCTCATTCCCAGTACTTCCAGTTCTGGTAAATCTGAGAATGCGTCAAAAAACATGGGAGTGGAGTGGGAACACATGTACAATGCCCATGAATAGCCTTCCCAGGGCAGAGTAAGACAATACAGCAAATGACACTGTGTTGCGTTACTCGGGATTTATATTGCCACTTAAGACCATGTAAAGTGCCATTGTTTGGCTTCATAAATTACATGTAAGGTTTGCATCGCTCTTGCATCACATTGCCTGGTGCAAGAGAGAGGCAAACTGGCTCATATTTAGGCCCTATAGTCATGACAGCTAATGCGCCAGTGGCAGTATCAGAAGCATACCGCCACAACAAATTCAATTGAATGGTGACCCTTAATTCAGTTTTTAATGCATTTGGCATTCTGCCTCTGTCATAACAATACCATGCCCAACCACCTCTAAAAACATATACAGCCTGATTCATGAAGCTAAATTGCGGGCGCAATAGCTGCGAAAATGCCATTGCGCCCGCAATTACCCAAATCGGCATTCATGAAGAAAATAACCAAAGCGCAAAACAAAGATTGCGAATTCGCTAATAAATTCTCAGAATCCCAGTAGGTTAGCGCCAAAGCACGGAATTAGAGAATAAATTTAGCGAATTCGCAATACTAGCGCAATCGGAATTCATGAAAATTCTCTAATAGCGAAAAACCTCAAAATCTCCATTAGCGCCGCGCAAATTAAGGACAACCCAAAGCAGGTGGTAACCATAAAAGTGATTAGCGAAAATTCTGAAAAACAGTTGGCCAATCAGGAACAGGGACAGGGCTGACCAAACACACATAAGGAGACACAGCAGCAGCAGTTGGTGTCTCACAATGCCAGGAATGTACATGGTGGTCAGGCGGCGAAGGCTACAGCGAGCAGCACGGAGGAGACGCAGAATACAGGACAGGATATTCCGCCAGCAGATCACCCTGCTGGGACAAACCAGGGAGCAGATCTATGCGAAGTACCGGTTGAATGGGGCCATGATAATCCAACTCATACACGACCTTCACCCCCTGATGCAGCACCCAACAAGGCGGACCAATGCAGTGCCTACACATGTACAGGTATTGTGTAGCCTGCACCTCCTGGCCTCTGGTAGCTTCCAGGGGATAGTAGCCGCAGCAGGGGGGATATCCCAGCCCACCATGTCACGCTGCCTCCGGAGTTTTGTTGACGCAATGCTCACCCAGCTACACCGACACATCAGATTCCCCACCAGCCAACAGGAACTGGACTTGACAAAGTTAAACTTCTACAATGTGGCCCATTTCCCATCTGTGATAGGATGCATAGACTGCACCCACATTGCCATCTGCCCCCCAGCTGCGACGGAGTACATGTACCGGAATCGGAAGTCATACCACTCCCTCAACATACAGATGGTCTGCAATGCCAAGACTATCATAACTGACATCGTGGCCCAGTACCCAGGGAGTACCCATGACTCTTTTATATTCCGGCACAGCGGCCTCCACACACGACTGGCCAGGGGAGAATTTGGGGAAGGACACCTACTTGGTAAGTACACATTGTCAACAATTACACATTGCAATGATGTAGCTGCGCAGCACAGGCACTCACCCTCTGCCCCTCACATGCAGGTGACAGCGGCTACGCCCTCCGGGAATACCTCCTCACCCCATACCTCAACCCGGCTACACCACAGCAACGGCGGTACAATGTTTCTCACATACGGACAAGGAATTGTATAGAACGGACATTCGGCCTACTCAAGAGCCGGTTCCGCATACTGCACAAGACAGGTGGGGCCATGTACTACAGTCCTGATGTGTGCTGCCGCATTGTGGCTGTCTGCGCAATGTTACACAACATTGCAACCAAGCGCCGGATACCAGTCGAGATCTCTGGCAGTGGGTCTGAAGGGGACGACCGTCCGCCAGCACATGTGCGGCATGCACGCGGGGAGAACCCTGCTGAAGGACACAGACGGCGCAACCACATCACTATGAACAGTTTCTGAAGGCCACAATCCACACACCCAACATTCACTCCTGCATGGCAATGTAAAAAATGACAGGAGGCCCATGTATGTTGCATGAATAAATATTATTGTTAAATCCACAATAATAACGTAAAGTCTACATTCATAATTTTGCAGCAGTATTGCGCCATACTGCTCCTAACTAGCCACTGGACATGCTTGTATCATCAGCATTAACTAGGCAACTTGCAAGTAACTCAATTGCGCCTCCGCCGCGCAGCCCCCAAACGACGCTCTGGCTCTTCCTCTGGGACGGCACGTGTCCCTGCAGTGGGCCTGGTGCTGCGGCGTAACACGCCAACCATTGAGGCAGACAAGCTGCTGACACTGGAGGCGCACTCACTGGTGTCGTCCCTCCCCACATTGCCTTCACCAGTAGGATGGAGTGCCAGTACGGCAGTGGTGACCTGCTCCAGCACCCGTCCAATATCCTCGACACATTGTATCAGCTGCTGCTGCTGCGCCAGGCACCGTCGTGATAGCTGGGAGGTGGCATTCCCCATTATGTAGTTCGAGCGGGTGTAGGCTGTCAGGCGCGTTAGGAGCTGCCGGTGGCGTCGGCGGGCGGAGTTGCGCTGCGATATAACTGCAGCAGTGTTGGCCTCCATGGCTGCCGCCATGCGCTCAATCCTACCACCCACATTGGCCACATTGCGGGCAATTTTATGTAGTTGCAGCTGGATGGCCCCTTGCCGTCGTGCCTGCTGTTGGTGAATGCGTAGCATCCGGCGCTCAGTGCTCATGCCTGGCATGCGCACAGCCATCCCCCTCCTGCCGATGTGTGATGTGTCATGGTGGGAAGCCCTGACATGGCTGCTCTGCTGGCTGTCCACAGTGGGTGTGTGCACAGTCACCGCAGTTGATGCACCAGGAGTAGATGGTGCCACGGGTGGTGGAGTTGTGCTTGGCAAAGGTGCAGCACCTGATGGTGCTGAAGCTGTTGGTCTGGCCCTGCCTGCAGGGTTAGGTGCTGCGCCGGATGGTGCTGGCGCTGTTTGTCTGGCCCTGCCTGCAGGGTTAGGTGCTGCGCCAGATGGTGCTGGCGCTGTTTGTCTGGCCCTGCCTGCAGGGTTAGGTGCTGCGCCGGTTGGTGCTGGCGCTGTTTGTCTCGCCCTGGCTGCAGGGTTAGGTGCAGTGCCGGATGGTGCTGGCGCTGTTGGTCTGGCCCTGGCTGCAGGGATTGGTGCTGCCAATGATGGTGCTGGACCTGTTGGTGTTGGCCTGGCTGTGGTGTGTGGGGCTACGCCTGATGGTGCAGGAGGTGTTGGTGTTGGCACCTCCTCCGCATCCTCTTCTGACTCATCGATCCGCAGCATGTCGCTGTCGCTGCTGTAGTCGCCGCCACCTGTGAGGGGAATTGGACTTACATTAATGCCATGTATCTGTCACACGTACAGCTTAGCGATAGCTTATTTTGGGTTACGTGTGGCTGCTTTGGGGTTCTTTTACATTATGGGCAGTCTACATGTCCGACATTGCTTGTGGCCATGATCTCATGTGCATTGTTTGTATGACTTGGAATGCATATGGGAGGCTATAGGGCCATGGCCATTGGTAGGGGACAGGGTCGCAGTCGCATGCCACTTACCTTGGCTGTCTTGGCTGGGTCGGGATGAGTCCAGGTTGGTGACACCTATGCATGCCTCTGTCTCGAGGGTGTCCTCCACGCGGTCCTCCATGGGGGTATTGGGAGGGACAGTAGGGTCTCCGCCCCCAGTACCAGATGTCTCGCCCAGCCTCTCTGCCACCCTTTCCTTGGCACGACCTCGGAGGTCGTACCACCTCTTCTTTAATTCGTCCAGTGACCTGTGTGTCACGCCCACAGCGTTCACTTTGGCAGAAATTGCTAGCCAGATGCGACGTCTCTCCATCTCTGGCACCCTCCGGGAGTCCTTTCCGAATAGTTTTGCGTGGTTTTCAACCACTCCCTCGATGAGGTGCTCCAACTCCGGCTCGGTAAACTTGAGCTTTCTCTTGCGCCCGGTGTCACTGGGCCCTGGTGCAGTCTCCTCTGTCATTGCTACTGTCGCTGAAGGGTGACTAGCGCTACTTTGGAGGTGTCCCGGTAGGAGCTCTCTGTTTCGCTGCAGACTCGCGGTCGGCCTCGCAGTTCACAATGGGTGTGGCAACTGCCTGCTTCCTGGTTGCGAAGTCATCACGGCGCTCGTAAAGCGACTTCCCGTTGGTGAGTTCTCGCTACTGGCGAGATGTCGCTAATGTGGATTTGCGTGGCGCTAAATAGAGACGGAATATCTGGGTTTTTGCGACTTTTTCGGCGATTTCATTTTCTCGCTATCGATTTTAGCGCCCGTGTGCGAATCGCTTTGATTACTCGCTATCTATGATGAATTCCGATCTGCGCCTTTCCATTTGCGAATCGCTGTGAATCGCTATTTGAGAGTCGCTGTTTCTTTTCTTCATGAATCAGGCTGATAGTGATATTGTATAGAGATAAACAACATTCTAGCATCTGGTAGTTTTACAGTATTACAATTCAATTTCTTAATCCATCATTGGTAACATGTAAATTTCCATAATGAAAACTGAAAAATTAAATATAAATCATGGATGTTGTGTGAAAATGAAAGTTCCATCACTTTGTTACTACATTGTTCAGTGCATAACCTATTCACTTAATGTCCTTTAATAAATCATTAATGGTGCTCAATCCATGGTTTGTGAATATAGCACAATTAATTCTGCATGATACACTTCAGCATCTCACCGATTAGGCTCATTACACTACTTTTAAACTGTGATGTGCACAAAGATAGAAAATGACATACATGGAAATAGCGAATCGATACTAGAATGCAATGCATTTTAATGATTTTTTTCTGATTCCAAACAGTTGGGCTGTTTGATACATATATGTATATGTTACAGCATTTACCACGATTTTCTGTATTAGAATCAATTTAGACAAATTATTCTTCTATTCACTTATTTTGAATAAAAAATGTGGTATATTGTTGTTTACACTACAATATGATACTCTACAGTGAAGCACTCCTTTAACACCGTTTCATAGGCAGAAACATGTTGACTGATGATAATTCTTGGAAATAACCACACAATTAATTGTGGACTACCTTCCAACACATAATTTTAAATATATGCCCTAAGTGACCATACAATAAATCATTTTTTGGCTACACTTAGACATTTTTATATACCCCTCACCACCATTTACTTTACTTTCACTGCACGCCTAAACTCACAAATCCTGCTCCGCAGTAGATCTGGCGTTGAAGCACACTAAAGAGGCACTCTGCCTCTTTAGTGGGGCCCAATGATGAAGCATGTCATCACCAGGTGGTGAGTGAGGGCCTTCCTAACCTACCTAAGTGAGGTTGGTTCCCTTTCGATTTTGCTCCTACGTGTGGTCCTGTTTAACCATACAACACTCTTTTGTTGTTTAACAGCTAAAAAATAAACACGCAAACAATCCTCAAAGGAAAAACAGAGAATATTATCCAAAACATAGCCACTCTTGCTAATTCCTATTGATTCCACATTTAAAAAATGTTTTAAATAATTAAATTGTATCCTATAATGTATTGCTTTTCTAGCCAATAATTAAAAATATAAACTTTGCAAAAATGCATTCCATTTTAAGCACTTCAGCTGAGATCACAAGAGAAGAAGATAGCCATATCCACCAGTGCGATTGAGCAAGTTTTATGGCCTCTTCGAGTGCTGTACTCTATATTCCAGCACCCCAGCAGGGAAAGAGATGATGATGCAGAACATGCTTTGGGGGAAGATATAGGAATTCAGGCATAGGACATCCACACATAAGAGACTGCTACAAGCACATATCGGTCACCAAGAACGAATTAACATCTTCACAAAAAGCAGCAAAGAAATCTTCACCATCATCAAAGATTTAATTGAGTCTGTTGCCACCTACGATAATCAGAAGCACTAACACCAATCCTGAACTCCTCCATCGACTCATTAACATTGCCCGACACCTGAAAACACACCACCATCTCGCCACAGTTCAAGAAACCATTCACTGGCCCGGTCATGCTCTCCAACTAAAGACTCATCTCCCTCCTACCATATCGAGCCGAGGTCATTACAGAAAGTAATTAACCAATGCCTCAATGACCGCCTCTGTAACCACCTGCTCCTTGACTCAACACAGTCCAGATTCAGGCCCAACCACAGTACAGAAGTATCCAAAACATGCTCCATCGCACTGGTGCACATGGCTATCTTCTTCTCTTGTGGTCTCAGCTGAAGTGCTTAAAATTGAATATATTTTTGTTAAGTTTGTTTTTTCAATTACTGGCTAGAGAATCAATAAATGATATGATACAAATGTAATCATGTTAAACATTTTTTAATGTGGAATCAATAGGAATAGGCAAGAGTGGCTATGTTTTTAGAAAATATTGCCTCTGTCCAATGAGGAATATTTGTGTGTTTATTTTTTAGGTCAGGTTTTAAGGACAGGACATACAAATGTGAGCATCTGCACTTGCCATAGCCAAAAGATTGTTTCAATAGCACAACATAAGCCAAATATACCTGAACTGATCATAAACATGCTAAGATTTTATTCTCCAATGAAGTATAACCTCCTCTAATGGTGCTTGTAAAATATACAATCACAAGTTTAGCCAAAGTAACAAGAATGATCTTGTGTTAATATTTTGATTGCGCTCCTAAGAATAACTAGTTAACGTTGTTCAATGCTTTTCAACAAACTTTAATAATATTTTCTAAACATTTCATAAGTGTACCAACCCTTTTAAAGAAATAATATAACTCTAGTTGGGTCAGGGTGAAGCTTTAATATGTTTGTAGCAAATGAACAAAGTTACAGACCGTTTTAAATAAATAGCCTTTAGCATTATGTCCACAACGTGATTTGTTAGAAGAAGCCTCCTACTAAGATACAGTAATATGTAGCATCATATTTTGATTTTCTGGCACCCTTCATGCTCTGCCAGTGTAAACCCACTCACTCATTTATAGTGAATTTCTGCAGGACTGTTTTGGGCTCTGTATTGTTCTTTGACATTGACTCTTTTCGATTCCAGTGATGCTAAGAAAACACCATTTAACTGTATTTGTTATAGCACCAGGTCATTTATTTCTGGTAAAAGACTGTGTACTGTCTAGAAATATATCACGGCAGGGGAAGGAGAGATTATCCTTGAAGCATGTTTTCTCTGCCTAATATCAGATTTTTAAATGAACACTAATTGCTCAGTACCTTGTTGTTAAGCAGATGACTTACATTTTCAGGATAATTACCTGTTCTGGAGGTACAGTTGAACACAGCACAATTGAATGCTAAGATAGAAAAAAGGAGTAAATATTGCAATTTAAACGAAGGAGACTATTTATGAAAAAGTCACACAGTGCAGCAAGTCACCTTGCTGCGCTCCTATGCATGACAGGGAAAGGGCAGGAATATGCCGGATTTATGGCAATACAGTACATTCCTGCCCTCTCCTCTGTGCTGGTGCCCTTTTGGCAGCCTAGTGTCAAAGCAGCAACCCTTATACCATGGTGTGAGGGTGCCTGCATTGCATGCAGGATTGTTTTTGTACAGAAAAGGACACCTTCCTGCACAAAAGCAATCCTGACAGGAATATTCGTTAATGAATGTGTGCTGCAGAATGCAGCAAACATAGAGGAAGTAAAGAGGAAAAATAAAGATATTTCTCCTTCTTAAGCCACTCCTGGGAAGGTGTATCATTTTGTCGCATTCCCAGGTTTACCAGTTCTGGTAAATCTGAGAATGCATCAAAATCTATGGATCTTGCATGGGAACACCCACGGATCGCCTTCCCAGGGCAGAGTAAGGCAAAGCAGTGATTTGTGCTGTGTTGCCTCGACTCCAGAGTTATATATATGATCGCAGCCACCAATGACATCCAAACCCCGCTCAACCGAGGAGAAACAGCAGCTTAGATCCTCCTCGAATTCTAGGCACCCTTCAACACTAGATCCCTGATCGAAAGACTCCATCACCTTGTCATCCAAGAGGACATGCTCAGGTGGATCACCTCTTTCCTCACTGGAAGAATCCAGAGGATTCACCTCCCACCTTTCACCACTGAACCCAAGGTAATCAACTGCGAGGTACCCCAGGGCTCATTCTTCCGCCACATGCGCTTCAATGCATATATGACCCTGCTGGACAAAATCATCAGATCCCACGGTTTCAACATAATGTCCGGCACAGATGACACCCAACTCATCCTATCACTCACCGTCGACCCTAACACCACCAGAGCCAACTTCCACAAATGCATGACAAACATCGATGACTGGATGAAGGACAACTGCCGGCAGCTGAACAGAGACAAGATGGAAGTACTGATCTTTGGCAAAATATGGAAGGTCTCCTTGTGATATTCAGACCTAGGACCTGCACTACCTCCAACCATGCCAGAAACCTCAGAATCATCTTTGACAGAAAGATTACCATGAAATCACAGATCAGCACTGTCTCCCCCACCTGCTTCCTCACTCTGTGCATGCTATGTGAGATCTTCAAGTGACTACCCCTACACACAAGATGCACCGTGGCACAAACCCTCATCACCAGCAGACTGGACTATGGCAATGCTCACTGCATAGGAATCGCCGTATACCTTCTACAGAGACTTTAGACCACACAAAATGCCGAAGCTCGACTCATCCTTGGCCTTCCCCAATGAGCCCACATCACACCACACCTCAGGAAACTCCAATGGCTCCCTGTACAGTGGAGGTGCCAATTCAAGCTGCTGACCCATGCACACAAGACTCAACACAATCAAGGACCCGCCTACATTAACCACCGTCACACCTTCTAACCAACCATTGAGAAGACTTCTTTCTACCTCCCTTTCACTTGCCCATACTCCCTGCATCTACTGAAGCACAAGTGGAGGACATTCCTTCACCCACATTGATCTGGGACAGCCTCCCCACACACCTCCAGACCATCACCTCACTTCAGGAATTCCGAATGGCCCTCAAGTTCTGTTTGTTCGAATAATCCTTCGGGCCTGCCACCACCTGGATACGCTACCGGATGATTAGCCGCACTTTATGAATCATGTTTGATTAATTGACTGATAGAGCTACTCAGGGCCAAGGGAAGTGGCTTTGCGTGACGTCATAAATCTGAATTAAAGTTTGCATTAACCAGCTTGTAAATAGGCCCCCAAATGTATTAGAATAATATTTTCAACAATTTACTTGGACAGGTTACAAGTGACAATAGGATGAGCCAAATATGCTACTGCATCGATGGCAAATAAAAGTATTGTTAACATCATATCAACCCAATATCAGGCTAGCCTACAACATTCGCTAGGGTTGAATAGTTATGTATGAATAGCAGACTATAGGAAAGTAGGATCTACTTCTATTGTTACCCCACTTTTTGCTTGATGCGTAGTTGTTTTTAACTAGTCTGACTGGGATCCTGCTAGTCAGGACCCCAGCCTATCTGCTTTCTACCTACATTGGTTAGTTCAGTACTTAGGTACATCCCAGATTGGATACTGGGGTACCCTTGTCAGTCCCTAGTATATGGTACCCTTGTACCCAGGGCATAGGTACCCCAGAGGTCTCCCCTGGGCTGCAGCATGTATTTTGCCACGCATGAGATACCATGCAAGAAGGAACTACATGCCTGCCATTGCAGTAAGTTGCTGCTAGCACCACTTACTAAAGATATAGGTTTAGTATATCTAAGGGTGACTGCACTTAAAACCAGTAAGTCACCCCTATAGCAGGCCTATGCAATCCTGAAGGCAGGGTGCTTGTTTCTAAGTGAGAGGGTGATCTCGCATGAGCAGGACACCCCTGCAGCCTACAGAGTCCATTCTTCCAGGTTGTCAGTGAAGCAGCCATATACTATATACAGGGACACCACGTAAATACGCGATGACCATCTTGAAAACAGCTGCAAAGAATTCTATCATGTTTCGTATCAAACATGTTGGAATCATACCCCCACATCATAAACGGTGTGGGTGGTATGATTCCAAGCACTGGGAGAGCCCTCCATTATATTCTCAGTGTTACCGGTGCCAACTTTCTAGTTCTGGACAGCACAAAATGGTTGCTGCTGACCAGAGACACATTTCTGCCCTCATGCTGCTGAGCCAAGCTCGAGCAGAGGAAGGTGAAACAATAGGCATCCGGTCACAGGGAGGTGTGACCACCTTCAGACAGGATTTGGTGTATTGGGACCGGGTAGGTGTGCTTGCCAGTGCCTGAAAGTCTGCATGAGGGGCATATATGGTGTCCCTTTACATAGTCCAGTTCCAACCAGTTCTGGGAGCCGTTGGCTCCCACTCTGGTGCAAAACTGGTCAAAGGAAATGGGAGTAACTTCCCTCCTGTTCAGACCCTCCCCTGGGAGGGTCCCCAGAATCTTCCTAACCCTTTCACTAGGGTACTTTAGGGCTTACCTAGGTGTTGTCCCCTAGATTCATCGTAGGATAATGTTCACATCAGACACCACTGCACTTCGACCATGTAGGCACCCTGGACTTTGCTGGATTCGTTTAGGCCTGACTTTGTCTTTCTTCCAGTCTGCTGCATCGTCTGTGCCTGTGCATCATACAGGAACCTCCAAGGACCATGAAGCATCAAAGACACCTTTAGTAATCTCCCTTAAAGTGAAGGAGTCACTCCCCTGCATTTGCAGGCACCGCAACTAAGTTAACCGGTCTTCAGATCCTGAGCTCTTCTGGACTCCTTGAGCTCTGCAACACAGGTGGTAGTTTTATGCAGCTCCTGAGGCCTGCTCTACCCTTTCACAAGTTCGAGGCCAGCATTCTTCGTGGGGGTTGCAATAACAGAACACCTGTGAAATAAGTCTAACTTGCAGTTGCAAAGGCTTGTTGGCTACTGTGCAAGAAGATCTTCGGTCTCCAGGTAGGCCCAACCTCGAGCAACTCCTGTGACGAGAATATTCAGCCACACCACCTTGTTTGCACTGTGGCCTGCATCTTTTAGTAAGCTGCTTGAGGTCTTCCTGTGACTCCGTTACCTCCGGCACCTGGGTCCACTTGAGGGTCACACTTGTTTCTTTTTGGACCCCCTGATTGCTTGGGCCTGCCCTGACTCCCCTGCCTTTGGTGAGTCCCCTGGACCTTGCTGGTCCTGACGTTGCTCCTTTTTAGTTCCTGCATATCTTGCCTTTGCCAATGCTTGTTCTTGTGCTTGTGCTTGTCCGCTGGACACCGACCCCTCAGCACTCAACATCCTTCATGGGACAGATTGTAGCTGGGACCTGGTCTTCCTCAGCGTCAGCTGGTCCACACAGCTGCAGAGTCAAGGTCCTCGTCATCCATCCTGGAGCACCTGACATCAGAGAGCATTTGTCTTCCAAGTTTCCTGGTCACCCCTGAGTGACATAGACTCTGCCCCCTCTGCTTTCAGGTACTCCACTTCAAGAATCCATGTTTGGATTCCCTCCGATACTATCCCCTCTTCCAGCAGCGGCACTTTCCTGAAGTCCTCCTTTGGGTTCAACAGCAGTTACCAACACCACTTCACACATATGCACCCGCTTTCCCTGGTGTAGGTAACATGGGTACTAGGGTATCCACAGGTGGAGTGGCTCTCCAACCTTCAGTCTCCCATTGGGTCCCTTCAGGGTCCACTAGGAAGGGTCCTTAATCTTTAAAAATCCACCTGCGACTTGTACATAAACTTGTACGGAGCACGCTGTTGTGTTCCCACACTGCACATGCTCTCCGTGGGGTCCCTATCTACTTACGTTGGATGGTTCTTTGTGTCCCCCACAATTCTATGTCCTCTCAGCATTGTCCTCACTCGAATCATGGTTCTTATACCACTTTCTTGGTATATGGTTTAGTCCCCCCGGGGCCACTGCGTTTTTTGTGCTATTTACTGTTTCTTTGCTAAACTATTGTGTGCATTGTGTTTATCTCTGTGTTGGGGATACTTGAACATTCTAGAGCATAATATATAATAAATACATATTTTTATAAATACTCGGTGTGGTTATTTTCACTTATTCTATACTAAGATTGCATTCTCGTAAAACAAGCGGCTTTACACTCCTACTGGACTAAGTCTGAAGGCTACTCTCCACAGCTACCACTTAGAGAGCTTTCTGAGGGTTGTATGAGACCCTTAAATCTCCATAAGGGTTGTCTGGACTGGTGCAAGGTGCCAACTTACATTAGTGGGCATCATATACTAGACCAGCCTCTCACACAGACAATATTTAATGTGACCAATATGTACTCTTCAAAGGAAAGTCTTATAGAGTAAAGAGATACCCATTTAACCTCACTGAAAAGAATATCATAAATATACAATACACAACAACAAAGAAGAAACAAAACTCTCTTTATAATGGCATAATTTGCCATGTTAAGCCATACATTTTTTATCAAACTGAGACAGGGGGCGTGGCTAAGTCACGCATGGAGTGAGACGCGTTTGCTTGGGTCTCCACTCCATGCCGCTTGATTAAAGCTACCTGCAATGACCACCATGGCTCCTGTCTGGTGTCTCGGCCCCCACATTGCTGCTGAAACATCGAGGCTGCTCCCGATTAACCATGGGGCTCCTACCTGGCTCGGTGACCCGATATCCTGAGCTGACTGCTCGCCGGAGTTTGGTGGCCGCCATCTTGTGTGAGCCGCATCACAGTGTGGACCCCTCTGAGCAGCGTCTCTTGTCCTGAGGACCACAGCATCCGGAGCGGCAATGGGGGAGGCCCCACTCGAAGTGCCCTGACCGGTGAGAGAACTCCAGAGCAGGGAGACGCCCAGTCAAGCCCTGAAGATTGGCCGGCGTTCAGTGATGCTGGCTGTAATATGCGAGCTCGTAACACCGCGGAAGCCACGAGAGAGGTTAGGTGGGTTCCCTGGGCTAAGCAATTGTCAGCCTTGGGACCGAATTTACTGGCAACCCTTCCGGCGCCATTTAGGAGGGCAGCACAATGCCGTATTTCCCCAGCCCTGTGTGATTTACCTATGGGGCTCTTGACCAGGGGCTTTTAAGCGCCACCTTTGCCCCGCTGCGAGCTTGACACTGGAGGAAACTGTGAACTAGCCGAATCACGCTGGTGGATGAACCCTGGAGGAAGTTCTGGTAGCCTTGGAGTCTAAGTCACCCTGTAGATTGAAGGCTGTGAGTAGTGTGGAAAGATTGGGACTGTTGCACCCGCAGCTGTGGGCAAATTGTGACCAGAACAGCCTCCTGGTGGAGTTGCATCTTTGGCTTCTGGGGGTTTGCTCTGGGTAGCTTGGGTGGGACTCGGAAAACTCACCTTCTACCACTATCTGGCCCCCATTTATCTGAATTGAGTCCTGAGGCGGTCATAGGACAATTATAACAAGTTTCGTCAAAAGCCAGAGCTGCCAGCCACTATTAGAGGCTCCAGGGCTTACTTGGAGTATTGATGTCTTTTGATGTCACAATAGTCCTGTGCATTATGGGATATGCAGACTGTTCCATGTAGTGAGTGCTTACCCCTCTTGACATCCTGGACTAGAAACTTTGCCGGAGGCAGAGAAAATTTGCTAACACTCTGTTGGAGTCCTCCTTCTGTCATTTACACCCGGCTCCAGCTCCAGCTCCTTGTGAACACAGGGTCAGTGTGGAAAGCCTGCTGCTACAGTGGCGCTTTGAAGAAACTCCCTAACTCTACCCGTTGGGCTCCAAGACAGTCAACAATGTCTGATGATACTAAATAAGATGTGATCTCCCTTGGGTGGAGCTTGAGGGAGTGGGGCCGGATTCAGGGCTTCCCTTGTATCCCCACTGCTAGCTCCCTATCCCTGGCTGGGGCAAAACTGTTGCGCTTGCCCCGTCCTCTTTGAAAATACTCTGTTCAAATAGTTGCTACATTAATATCCCCAACACTCCAGCCATGCCCCCTAGAACAAAGCCAACATGGACACGGACTCGGCCTCATCCATAGATAATCCGGTGACCTTACTATGGTCTAAAACTACCACGCAGATGCAGGATGACCCCATACCTTCAGTGTCTGCTCCAGACCACGCAGGACTGGGAGTGCTGATTACACAGGCCTTCATGGCCTGTGTAATTCCTCCAAGAGATCAAAGATGAAATTGGCTCCCTCAGACAAGATTTCAAAGCTGGCCTTCAAGACATCTGGAATTAGGTCACAGAGATAGGCGAAAGGATGGACGACCTCGAACGCACAATGGATGCTAGATCTGAGCACTACAAGAGCCTGTGGAAAAGAATGGTGGAGCCCGAGGACCAAAACATCGGCCTACAGTTGCAGCAAGAGGAATTGGAGAATCGCAGTAGGCCAAATAACCTATGTATAGAGGTGTCCCACTGGGAGCAGTGGGCAAAGATCAGCGGCGGTTGGTAGTGTGAGTAGCTGCCAAGCGGTGACATGGGGAGGGGAAGGGGCAGGGCAGGGAGTAGTAAACTATGGATTACAGAGGTTTACCGGAAAGTAAACATATAAATAAATAAAATGAATTTTGTTGCGTGCACTGCATCCCCAAATGCAATGCAGTGCGCGCAATGAAATTAGTTTTCTTTATTTATATGTTTACTTACCTGTAAACCTCCATAATCCATAGATTACTACCCCCACCCCACATAACCGCCCGGCAGCTACTCACACTACCGACCGCAGCTGGCAAAGACATCATGGCCTACACGGTGCACCATACACGAGGGAGAAGAAGCGTCTGCCCCTATGCTGGACAGAGCTCATCGTGTGCAGGGTCCTTGCAATAGACCTGATTTCCTTCCAGATATGCTCACAAGAGTACATTTCTTTGCAGACAAGGAGGCTAGCTTGAGAAAGACATTTCTTACAATGGTCTATCGATCCAGATTTTCCAAGACTTGGTCTCAGCGACTCTTAAAAGGCTAAAGGAATTTAAAGTAGTCACAGATACGCTCAGAGATCTCAATATCAAGTATTAATGGGGCCATCACTTTTCTCTGTTGGTCACTTCGGAAGGAACGCTCCGAGCTCTCCAATCGCTGATGGAAGCAAAAAAACTCTTGCAAATCCCGATTGAACCAGAAGACGCAGACCTCCCTACTCCCCGGGAATGTCCCGTAGGGGCCTTATGCCCAGATTGGTCGACAGTCGGACCCCCCTAAACACAGACAACGTCTTCAGGGGCAAGATTCTTCTCAGGCCAAATAGGAAATTATTGGCCACATCAGGGCCTTGAGTGACTCCTCTCCGCCATCTCGCTCGCTGAATAATGTGTCCATATCTCACTTCTTCTCTTGGTGTCTCACTGGCGCCTGTGGTATCAAAACTTTGGTCGCTCCGATTAGAACTTTTCCTCTAACTAACTCAGATCAGCTGGTATTTCGTTGAAAGACGTCACACAATGGTACTTTCAGTCCTCCCCCAGAAATGCACTCACTACTGGGAAAGTCCCCTGGGCAATGATACCACTTGAGCCATCACCAGTGGCATCGGTGGCGCCCCGGTGGCGGGAGGGTTTTAATGATGCTCTTGCATGACTACAGGTGGTTGGATGCGGAGGCCCACAAGATACCTGGCACTAGCCACCCCCCTTTCTCTTACAGGGTCCTCTCGGAAAATGACTATTCCAGAATATACTGTACTTTGGACTTTGGGCTGTTCCTTATGGACTCTGACAATGTTTGGCCCATTTGGCCATGCACTTTGGTGTTCTTTGTTTTCCTTCTATTTCTATTCTTTTTTCTTTTTTCCCTGATGCGCTGCTAATGGAGGGATGGGGTATTGCTTGTTTCGCTCTTGAGCCTTGGGGAAACCCTGGGAGATATCTAGCAAATATGGGGGTAGAGGAGCGGTTCTGTACCCTGACATATTTCTACAAAAGACCCACTTCCTCTCCTTTGACGCTCATCTCTTGACTCACCCCAAGTATCCCCAACAATTCTGGGCTTGTGCCCCTACTAAATCGGGTGATGTGTTTGTTTAATATTAAAGCCAGATGGGGTTCAAAGTGCTAGGGTACGAAAGACTAGAGTAGGAAGATTTTAAAGCTCCAAATACCCTGGGGTAGGGTATTCCTGACCCTCGTAAACATTTATGCCCCCAATCAGAACCAGGATACATACTTACGCTCCCATATTCATGATCTCTTTCACTCAGTCACCACACTGATTATTCTTGGGGGGGATTATAACTTAGTCTGAAACCCGTAAGATCACATGGCAACAGCCCCCCACAATACTGGAGCAATGTCGGGCACATTAAAAAATGCTATCACAGATTTGGGACTAATAGATGCATGGAGATACTTACACCCAGACTCTAAAGACTATTCCTTCTACTCCCACGTACATCATTCATACTCCCATATCGACTAACACTTTCTTTCTTTACCATTACTAAACATGCTCGCCACTGCTGAGATCTCTGATATCTCTTTGTCAGATCACATGCATTTATCGATATCTCTATAATCCCCTAGTCCTCATGATGAGGCCATCCCCAGGTGGAGGCTCCAGACCCAGCTTGTACAAGACCCTGTTGACATAGCTCACATCCGTAAGGAAATCAAGGCCTTTTTTATGGTTAATGACCTCACTGATACTTCTGAAGCTACTAGGTGGGATGCTTTTAAGGCTACCATCCGTGGGGTTTATCTCTACTATTTCAAGTTCGAGAACCTGTGAATCCCGTCTTGTAGAGAATACATTTGCCGCAGACATTAAAGCATTAGAACGAAGGGATCACCTTCAGCCATCCCTTCGCAATAAATGTCTTCTCGCAGAGGCACGGAATCAACTTCATTTACATCGCACTAATAAGGCAGAGAGACTGCTGCTTGCCCTTAAACAGAAATGTTATGTCGGTGGTGATAAGGTGTAGACATGTCTCGCGTGACGTCTTAGGGCTCGGAACACAAGAGCGCATATAGCCAAACTCAAGCATCCGGATGGTACATGGGCTATCTCAGAATGCAATAAGTCTACGGTTCTCTCTGATTTTTATTGGGCACTATATGCGGATGCTCTCTGCCTTCATGAAGCAGTCAGGGAATTCTTGGACTCTTGCTTCGTGAGTTGGGGTACTAATAGTGCCCATCATAGGGGTCAGATGGAGGAACCCATCTTGCAGGAGGAAATAGTGAAAGCTCTTAAACAACTCCCAGTGGGGAAAACTCAAGGGACCTGATGGCCTGACAATAGCCTTTTATTGGGTCTTCTACTGGCAAATGCAAGAACATTTATTACACCTTTTTAAAAGTTTTACAGAGACGCCAGGCCTTACTCCAACCATGATGGAAGCAGAGATTGTTCTGGTGCCAAAACCCGGAAAAGACCACTCTCTCCCTCACTCTTATCACTCTTTAGCTCTCTTAAACACAGACGCTAAGATCTACACTAAGATCTTGGCAAACCAGCTGGAACCCCACCTTCCGGGTCTGATTGACCCTGATCAGGTCAGGTTTATCCACCAATGGTAGGGAGCGGACAACATTCGCTGAATCACCCATATAGTGGAAAAGGCGCACATCAGGGATATACTTGCTTGCTCGGTGTCCCTTGATGCAGAGAAAGCCTTTGATCGGGTGGATTTGCACTATCTTCAGCAAGTTTTGCGGAGGGTGGGTCTGGGCACAATGATGATCTCTAGATTGATGGCCTCTTACACGCATCCTACTCCCGGCATCCTGTTTAATGGTTGCCTCATCGCTTCCATCCCGATTCATCGCGGTACCAGACAGGGATGCACTCTGTACCCTCTGTTATTTGTCCTCGTGGTAGAACCCCTTGCTACTGCTATTAGATGTAATCCTGAAATCTGGGGTATTACTTTTGGGGAATATGATCACAAGGTTTCCGCCTTCGCACATGACCTGCTGCTTTCTCTTACCTCCCTATCCTCCTCTCTTCCAGCGTTAGCCACACTTTTACAATCTTTCGAGATATCGTTGGGATTCCGAATTATTCTTGCTGAATCTCATGCCCTCAACCTCACCCTACCGGCCTCGGAAGTTCGAGACCTAGAAAGTTTACTCTCTTTCCAGTGGACAGACAAGTCCATCAGACACCTAGCATTAGGCTTGACTCCCTCGCTTTTCTCTTGGACATCGACTAACTGGCCTAGATACAGGGGGGTGATACAAGAGGAATTAAGTAGATGGAAAGATCTTCCCCTTGCATGGCTTAGATGCATCAATGCTATACAAAGGTCACTTTTTCAGAAGATTTTGTATTTATTCCAATCCCTTCCCACCACAATACCTCAGGCTGACATACTTTCAATCCAACTTGACCTCACCTCTTTCATATGGGGGCGGTCGCGCACACGTTTTTCTAATAAGATCCTGAAGCTGCCTCAGGACCAAGGTGGGCTCACATGCCCCAATATTTTTGGAATACTATTAAGCTGAAGGGGTGATCCGTGAGAGTGAGAAACATTGGTTCCATATGGACCGGGCAGTTTCCTGTATGCCCTTGTGGGATCTGGCTTGGCTTTCTTGTGGAGCTCGACCCCGTAGCGCCTACATTGCTACCCCTACTAAAACTGTTCTGGAGATTTGGTATTAATTGGTGGTTTCTCGTGGTCTGACTACTTTCTCTTCCCCTAACACCCCCATTGTGCGTAATCCCATGTTTCCCCCACATTACAACCTCAGGTGTTTGGCGCGTGGTATGATGAGGAATGCGAGTCATCTAAGACTTGTTTCAAGGCGACAAACTCCTCTCTTTTGATCAATGCAAATGATCCTTCCACCTTACGGAGAGTGCATGGATGCAATACTATCAGTTACGACATTGGTCACTCCCTCAGGCTTATCCCCAAGGAGCCACTAGAAAACTCTCAGACTTTGAATCTCTAGTGCGATAATTTGCGGGGCTGAGGGGACTGATCTCTCGCCCTTACACTGTCTTACAACACTCACATTAGCCGCTGCCCCACACTTACCAAAAGCACTGGTATACTGACTTAGGGGAAGACATAGCTCCAGAATGTTGAACCCAGTTATGGCAGGATATCCTGAAAATATATAACAGCATAGAGCAGCGCAAATCAGCGTGCAAGCTAATGTCGCGTTGGTACTTTACCCCGTTCTGACTTCAGCAGTGCTACAAAATTCCTCCCCGACTTGTTGGAGATGTCATTCAGACAGAGGGGACTTTCTACACATTTGGTGGTCCTAACCGAGCCTTAAAATGTTTTGAAAAGAGATTCTCAGTCATATAAAGGATGTAGTTGGTTTCCCTATCCTCTCTCCCGATGAGCACCATATTAGGCTTTAGACCCCCGACAATGATGGCTATGAAGCATACAGACTGGCGGTTGATACTACAGATGCTTGGTGCAGCCAGGCAATCTAAAGCTTTATTTTGGAAGAAACCCCCCCCAGTGACCACTTGCTTTCTCCTTTTTTGACACGTTTTAGCCCTTGAATTGCTCACTGCACATATCAACCACGCAGATGCCAAATTCACCCGTGTCTGGAAGCCCCTAATACGACACCTTTCTAATATGGATCACTCTCGATTGGTTGCCCCTAGGCTATGAGCCCTGCAGCTGTTTGATCACTTCCATGAATCTTATGTGAGGGGCCATAGGCAAGATTCCCCTGAACTCACACCTTTGTAGGAGGGCCTCACCCTTCCCTTTACACCAGGACCTCTGAATCCCACCAAGTACAGGTTAAATAATAAGGAAATTTCCTTGCTCCCCTATTTGGTTGAGCGGTTTGACCCTCTCTTCTTTTTTCCACCTTATATTCTTCTTTCTTCTTTCCTATTGTTTAATGTGAGCTATGTGCCCCTGATGTCGCTCAATTTGGAATAGTAGTTTGTCTAGTGTATGTGCCAGGTGAGCAGGCTATCCTACAGGTTGTGTTATATAAATCACCTAATGATGTTGGTTGGGAAAACCTCCATAAGATCTCAATGATGTCTGATGCCTTCCCGGTGTCCTTCCCGAACTGTGAGAGCAGCCTAGTAACTGTAACAGGGTCAGAAGCATATTGACTTGTTTCTGCTTTACTTCTTCTCCCTTCTTTGCAGTGCAAGCTAATCTGAGAATGTACTGACTCCTTTATTTTCGTTCTATTCAAAATGTTTTGACATTCAAATTGAGTGATGATATTCTTTTTTTATGTCTTTTTGGTGGGGCTACATAGCGTTATGTTTTCAATAAACAGATTTGAAACAAAAAAACGGAGACTGGGAAAGCAACAGTTCCTCTGGAGGGCTCCGGCCAATTGAGTTTTTGAAGAATTTGGCATGCTAACAATTGGGATGTCTTCATGAAACATAGCAATATTGTGTAATGTACTCTGCCAGTCATTGCAGAATGAAGGTCAAATTTACAAAATTGGCATTGTATTGGAGTTTATTGGAGGACTCACTGGGGTAATTTTTCTTTACATAAAACTTAACCCAATGATGCCCTTTGATACATATTCTTTGAGGGGAAGCACTGCATGTTATCATGGAGTAATTTCAATAAATCCTCAAAAATGGATCCTGTGGGGCAGTTCTTTAGAAGGGTCATCAGTTTCCTGGACATTGTGGTCCTTATTTACAAGTGGACCACCATTGCAGGCCATACTCCAAATTTACAAGGAGACACATGTGAGCACATACATCAGATTTTGTAGCCCTGCATAGGTATATACCTGCGCCAGAACCAGATGCTGCCTGCAGAAATTAATATATGCAAGGCAGGCGCGTGACACAGGCTCCCGCAGTCCCTGTAGTGCGGCGGCCCCAAGCTCCAGGGGCCCCCCTCAGTACAGCACTCTAGCTGCAGAGCTCCTGATTGAGCCCAGAGGGGGGCCCTACACAAGCTTTGCAAGGAGACCCGTCAAGGTTTGTTACGCCAGTGATGTAAGGTAGACATTCCCCCCTAAAATCCACTGTAAAACTGGCCCTGTGATATTTATGATTGTTTCCCAAAAGTGAGGCACAATCGTCAAGTGGTGCACTGGGGCATAAATGCATCAACAATCTTGTGAGTTGGTAACCCAGGCACAGTAAATGGGGTATTGGCTGTTGTATATGAAGACAAGGCATTCAAAACAGTCTGGCAAGCTCAACTATGCCATAGAGGGGCTCATTTTGCAGCTGGGAGCTGAAAGGATACTACCCTCAACTACACACCCCCACCTCCCCTAATAACCACGTAGGCAGTGCAGAAGAAGGGAGCACGCTTATCGACAGCAGACGTCCCTCATTGAACTGAGGAAGGATGAGGTCATCACCTACTATAAGCTCAGGAGAGAGTCCTTCATCCAACTGCTACAGCAGATAGCACCAAGGCTGCATCCGCCAAATTCTAAGAAAGAAGGGGTGCAGAATTGGGCAAGAGAAGTGCAGAAAGAAGCAAGCGAGGTGCAAAAAGAGGCAAGAGAGGTGCAGGAAGAGGCAAGAGAGGTACAGAAACAGGAGAAAGAAGTACAAAAAGAGGCAGGAGAATTTCTGAAAGAAGCAACAGAGGTGTAGAAAGAAGCAAGAAAAGTGCAGAAAGAGGCAAGTGAGATGCAGAAAGAGGCAAGAAATATACAGAAAAATTGAAGACGAGTGCAGAAAGAGACAACGGGAGCAGAAAGAAGCAAGACAGATGCTTAAAGAAGCATGGAAATTGCAGAATGAAGGAAGAGGGGTGCAGAAAGAGGAGAGAGAAGCATAGAGAATAGCAAAAGAGGTGCTCAACGAGGCAAGAGGGATTCAGAAAGAGGCAAGAGCAGTGCAGAAAGAACCAAGAGAAATGAAGAAAGAAGCAACAGAGGTGCAGAAGGAGGCACGAGGAATGAAGAAAGAGGCAAGAAAATTGCTTAAAGAAGCAACAGAGGTATAGAAAGAAGCAAGAAAAGTGCAGTACAGAAAGAGGGGCGACGAGTGCAGAAAGAAACAACAGGGGTACAGAAAGAAGCAAGACAGTCGCAGAAAGAAGCATGGGAAGTACAGAATGAAGAAACAGGGGTGCAGAAAGAGGCAAGAGAAGTACAGGACGAAGCAACAGAGGTGCAGAAGGTGGCAAGATTACTGCAGAAAGAGGCAAGAGAGTTGAAGAAACAGGCAAAAAGGGTACAGAAAGAGGGACCAGAGGTGCAGACAGAGGCAAGAGGGGTACAGAAAGAAGCATGGAAAGTGCAGAATGAGAAAACAGGGGTACAGAAAAAGGCAAGAGAAGTGCAGAAAGAAGCAAGTGAGGTGCAGAAAGAGGCATGAGAGGTGCAGGAAGAGGCAAGAGAGGTGCAGAAACAGGCAAGAGAAGTACAAACAGAGGCAAGACAATTTCTGAAAGAAGCAACAGAGGTGTAGAAAGAAGCAAGAAAAGTGCAAAAAGAGGCAAGTGAGATGCAGAAAGAGGCAAGAAATGTACGGAAAGAGGGAAGACAAGTGGAGAAAAAGACAATGGGAGCAGAAAGAAGCAAGACAGGTTCATAAAGAAGCATGGAAATTGCAGAATGAAGCAACAGGGCTGCAGAAAGAAGCAAGAGTAGGGCTGAAAGAAGCAACAAAAGAGGTACAGAAGGAGGCACGATATCTGCAGAAAGAGACAAGAGAATTGCAGAAACAGGCAAAATAGGTACAGCAAGAGGGAACAGAGGCGCAGAGAGAGGCAAGAGAGGTACAGAAACAGGTAAAATACATGCAGAAAAAGGCAATAGGGGTGCAAAAGAACCAACAGAGGTGCAAAAAGAGGCAAGTGAGGTGCAGAAGGAGGCCAGAGAACTGCAGAAACAGGCAAAAGGTGCGCACAAAGAGGGGTCCGATGGGCAGACTGAGGCAAGAGAGGTGCAGAAAGAGGGAGAGGGTTCAGAAAAGGCAAGGGGATGCAGAAATTTGGAACAGAGGTGCAGGAAGAAGCCAGAGCAGTGAGGAAAGAACCAACAGTGGTACAAAAAGAGGCAAGAGGGGTACAGAAAGGGGTAGGAGAGGTGCACAAAGAGCCAAAAGGGGTACTGAAAGATTCAGGAGGGTGCAGAAAGAGGAAGATAACTGCAGAAAGAAGCCACAGAGGTGCTGAAAGAGGCACAAAGGGTGCAGAAAGAGACAAGACAGGTGAAGAAAGGAGGAACATGGGCACAGCATGGGGCAAGAGTGGTGCAGAAAAAGAGAAGAGCGGTGTAAAAAGAAGCAAGAGAGTTGCACAAAGTGTGGTAAATAAATAAATAATACCCTATTTTTGAATATGTAAATGAATAACAGATAGCTCAATAAAATAAGAGTCAAGATTCGAGGTAGTAGGAGTTATGCAGGTTTAATACAGCATAAGGACAGGAACAGGACAACCTGCACAGGAATAGGATGGCAAGCGCTTGCCTGGGGCAGAATCAGGATCGGCGGAAGGAAAAGGGAATCACTTTTAATAACAATACATGAGCATATATACATAACGCAAACACATAGCATTACATTGCAGTAGGCGTAGCAGTGGGTGGAGCAGAAGGTGTGACGCGTAGCAGTCGCGAAAGATAAGGGTAAAAGTGGGTGTAACAGGGCGTATACATAGACATGTGATGCAAACGTAACAGAATATGTCATGAATAGGGCGGAAACATTGGAGGGGGCTACCTAAGGAGCCGGGACCTCTAACCTGGTGGTGCGCGCAAACTGGCAATGACGTATCACTAGGAGAAGCTGGGGGCTATGAACTCTGTGCTAGGAGCAGAGACTGAAGTCTGGAGAGTCAGGGCGACATGTACCTAAACAGTATCTAGTATCTGATGTTTAGAGAACATGTTGATATAAACTATAAGTCAGGAGGGGAAAGGCTAACTTGATTCTAAGACTGGACCATGCATTATTCTTCATGTAGTACGTGATGAGGAATATGGAATGGCCATTAAATACAGTATTTCTCTAACGTGGAGACGGAAAGGCTAGACAATGACGGAAACTATTGATGTAGTTCAGTAGCTTAGGAATGCAGAGAAGGAGGACTGAACTGATAACTAGAATCATAACATACTTTTGGCAGACTCAGAGGCAGAGCCAGCTGAACCGGGCACTGCAAGGCAGGATGTAAGTGAAGGGTCGAGGATACAGGTGGGGGCTGTATCGCTCCTCAGCGAGGCTGCAGGAGACAGGAGCTGAATCTGGTGTCCAGGCCCTTTTGAGGCCTAGAAACGGGGACTTTACAATGGAATAACGTGCACACTGAGAAACGTGGCAACGTAGCTTTACATAGGCCTGATATTCGTAGTATTCACGAGAACTGGAAACTGGCATACTAGAGGTGGACACAACTATAATTGCGTCTTGAATCGAACATGGGGAATGCATATGCATATTTAATCATGCACACATAACATATGATGGATGACACGTAGGGACACAGAACATAGCAAAATTTACTTTTCCACATTCCCTCCTTGTCACTACGTTTCCATCAGGAAACATCAATTTTCATGATACCGTCTATCATTTCATACAGTATCATTTGCTCGTCTCGGATTTTCTTGGAACGGGATTTAGAACGGGGCTTGGGACTAGGAATACAAGAGGTAGCACAAATGCCGCAAATCGCAGGGCCACATTGTATACAGAGACAGCAGCTAAATATGATCGCTACTGCAATACCTAGAAAGGACAATATTTTCCATCCCCATGCGGAAATTATATTCCAGAACCAACCGGACCATGTCCAGGTGCCTGGATCTTGGTGTAACAGATGGGCAATTTTATGGAGTCTGGTTATAGCTGAATAAACAGACGGCGCGTTATTTGGAATGAAAATGCAGCAACTAGATCCGATGACTCTACAGGCCCCGCCCCTATCGGCCAGTATGACGTCAAGGACGAGACGATTCTGTAAAACGACAAATCTCATAGCAGATTGCTCTTCGGTTAAGTTACCTAGAGCAGAGGCAGTCTCATTGACTACTACTTCAAGGGTTCTGGTTAACCTACGGATCAGTTTACTATTCTGGATAGGTCCTATAAAGAAAAAGAAACCTCTGTTGAAATCTGTATACTGTTCTAGAGCAGTTTCAGTATAATCGACAATTGGGGACTCCCTTCTATGTCTAATGTGTACTAGATGTGTATTTCTATGATAATCAGGTGGGGCTAGAAAAACTGGTGGCAGTAGGAAGGCAATGTAACAGGTTCCCTCCCAATCGAGGGGCAGACGAACATATGCGGTTTGACCACAAATAAAATAAGAATGACGTGAAGCTTTGAAGATAGATTTCCCACTGTCACTATATTTGACAATAGTAGTACATTCACTATGTCCTACATGTACAGAACCATAATTTCGGACACATAATTCGCCTTCGACTGGTAATACTGAAATAGCAGGTAAGTCTGGAGTAGTATCAGACTGAACATTCAAGACCATGAAATTCGAAGAATAATTACCTAAATTATACACTTCATTTTCTAGATCTAACCCTGTTCTGTGGGGAAGACCTTGTTTGTCTGGAAAACATGTACTGTTAAGAAAAGACATATCTGTTGAGGATGACGTTAACGTGGACCATGCTCCACACGAACCATTATGTGAGAATGGATAAGGAAAAAGTGGCAGAACTCCCTTCGGTGTCTGGAAAGGGGGGAGTCGACTACACACCCAACAATTAGTGGCATTGCTGGTCTGATGTGAGTAATGTAACATGCGGATGAATGAGTTATTTCGCATGGCGAGGCGGTAAGAGAGTTCATGAGGAGGCAGATCACTAAACGTGTGCTCTACTGTAGCATTAGCAGACTTATTTACATGAAGAACTGGGAAATACAAGAAAAATGCATAACTGGTGCAGGAAATCATAATGCTGAGAAACAATATGAAACATAGAAAAACGATACATCGGATTGAGTTTTGACTAACTCTCTCACTATGGGGGTCTATTTTATACATGTCAGAAACAGTCTAACCGTTTCACCTAGGGGAGGACTTAGACAATCAAACTGACTGACTTATTTTACTAGACCGGAGTTTTAGTTTATACTCCTGTTGCGGAGTTTTCTCTAACAGGGGAGGGTTTGTAGCAATGTCTTTTGCGGGACAGTCCTTGAGAACAATATTTTGGCAATCCTTCAAATCCTGGGAAATGTTCTTTAAGACGGGTTTCAGTCCATTAAAAAGTTTAATATGAGAAAGGTGCACCCAGCCTTTGCGTCCTTCCAACTTCACGGCTGTACGGGTGGTGAGGAGGACCTGTCGGGGCTCTTTCCAACGAGGCTCCAGCGGACTCGATCTGTCAAAATTCCTGACCATCACCATGGATCCTGGAACGATTTCGTGCGGTGCCACCTCGGTATTGTCTGGAAATGCGGCGGCAACCTGTGAACGACATGAGTTGAGGGCAGACATCAAGGAAGCTAGGTAATCTGTCAGCATATTACTTGAAACATCGGTAATACTTCGGGGTCTAGGAGTACCCCACATGTTAGGGGGGCGGCTGAAAACGACCTCATACGGGGACAGACCTGATCTGGAATGTGCGACCATGCGCATATAAAACAAAGCAACTGGCAGAGCTACCAGCCAGTCCACACCTTTCTCTTTGCATACCTTTGCGATACGAATTTTTAGAGTCTGATTATGTCTCTCTACGAGACCGGCTGCTTCAGGATGGCGTACACAATGGAACTTCCACTGGTACCCTAACAAAAGGGAAACATGCTTCATGAGTTCGGATGAGAATGGCTGACCGTTGTCAGAATATACGACTCTAGGGAGTCCATAACGAGGGAAGAACTCACGAACCAACTGCTTGGCAGTGGTCGCGGCTGTGTAATCTGGGACTGGATATGCTTCTGTCCACCTGGACAAAGCGCATACAACTACAAGGACATACTTGAAACCTCGACATCGCTCCATCTGAATATAATCCATCTGGAGGACTTCAAAAGGGTGGTCAGGGGGCTGGAATCCACCTTGTTCCACCGGGACACTTTTACCTGGATTAAACTGGCAACATATCATACAGGTACGGACTTTCTGCTTGGCTGCAGCTCGTAAATGCTTGTTAATCCAAATGTTCTGGATACTATCTAACATAGCTTTTTCCCCTAGATGTGCTGGACTATGTGCGGTATTAATAACGACTTGAACCATAGAGTCGGGGAGAAACCATGTGGCTCTACCCTTCGTTAACCATCCTTGATCTGTCTGGACCCCTCCTTGTTCGGACCATTTCTTGATTTCTTCAGGAGTAGCATGTAACTGTATGTCTATGACATCTTGTGTAGGGTCCTTAACTGTCATACATGTAGTCGGATCTGGAGTATGTGTCTGATTAACTGGAATGTCTGGAGTCTGTGCTGTAAGCTTGGCTGTGCGATCTGCTAGATCGTTACCTTGGGAAATAATGTCAGTAACTTTCGTATGTGCTTTGCACTTCATGATAGCGATAGCTGTCGGTAAATGTATGGCATCTAACAGAGCTTGAATAAGGAGACCATGCTGAATCTTGGTTCCATGAGAAGTCATGAAACCTCTCTCCTGCCAGAGCACTCCGAAGTCGTGTACGACTCCGAATGCGTAGCGTGAATCTGTGTAAACATTAACTTTCTGGTTCTTGGCATGTATACAGGCTTGTGTCAGAGCAACTAGCTCTGCTGCTTGAGCGGACAGAGTGTCGATGCGGTGTGTCTCTATTACTTCAGTGTCAGTAGTCACTGCATACGCGGCGACTAGTTCTCCTGTACTAGTTCTCATACATGAACCATCCACATAAAGTGTCAGGTCGGGATCTAATAACGGAATATCTGTCAGATCTTGTCTTGGCTTAGTCGTAATGTTAACTATGTCCACGCAATCATGCGTGGCAGAATTCGAAGTAACTGATGGTAACAGTGTAGCAGGATTCAGGATGTTGCAGCGTCTGATTTCTATGTGTGGCTGGAACAGTGTCAATTCATAACCTGTTAAACGTGCAATTGTCAAGTGCTGAGTTTGTGTTCGGTTTAAAAGAACTTCCACAGAATGTGGAACTTGTACTGTCAAGGAGTGTCCTAAGTCTATGGAATCACTTTGTCTGATAGCTAGTGCTGTGGCTGCAACTGACTTGAGGCACGCAGGCAGAGCCTGGGCTACAGGATCTAATGTGCTCGAAAAATAAGCACAGGGCTTGTATTGTCCTGCCTGATCTTGTGTGAGAACAGATAATGCTGTACCTTCGCGTTCAGTAACGAAAAGTGTAAAAGGCTTACTGTAGTTCGGTGTAGCTAGAACTGGAGCTTGGCATAGGGCTTTCTTTAACTCATTGAAACTAAGTGTATGTTCAGATGTCCAAGGGAGGACAGTCGCTACGGCTGCCTCCTGTGTCGTTAACTGTATCAGTGGTTTGGCTAGAAATGCATACTGAGGAATCCATTGTCTGCAATAAGAAGTAAGGCCAATAAAAGCACGTACCTCCTTCTGGGTCTTGGGCTGAGGAAGACTCGCTATTAACTGGATACGGTCTGGTGTCAACTGTCTACCCCTCTTGGACAGTAAGTGTCCTAAGTAGACCACTTGCTGGACACAGAATTGAAGCTTAGAAGGGGACACCTTGTGCCCCATCTCGGCTAGGAAATACAAGACTGTAAGGGATGCTTGCTCGCAAGCACGTTCAGAACGGGCTGTGATCAGTAGATCATCGACATACTGGAGCAGGGCAGTGTCAGTTGGCATGTGAATGTTGTCTAGTTGTCTCTTGAGTGCTTGACTGTAAATACTAGGACTTTCTGTGAAACCTTGAGGAGCTCGTGTAAACATATAGCTCCTTCCATTTAAACAAAATCCGAAAAGAAACTGGCTGTCTGGATGAATAGGAACACTGAAAAATGCGTTCTTGAGGTCTATGACAGTGAAGAACGTGGCTTCGGAATCAATGGCCGTTAATAGGGAAGAGATGTCTGGGACAACTGGGTACTGAGGAATAATACATTTATTAAGCTCTCGTAGGTCAATCACTAATCGATATACTGGGGGTGCATTTGGATCAGTACGTTTCATGACTGGAATGATCGGAGAATTACATACATTGGAGTCAGTTTCTACAACCACTCCTTGAGCCATGAGCTCGTCAATAATTTTGGATAAGGCTGCTACAGCCTCAGGTGGCAATCTGTACTGTCTGATTCGTGGTAACACTACACCTGGCTTGAGAGTCACACGATAGGGTGTGATTTGCATATAACCAACATCAGTTGGACCTTGCGCCCATAAGTGCTGCGGAACATTAGACAGTCTTGAATCAAAATCTCGTAATACATAGTGACCCTTAAAGTCACGTAGGAACAATCGTATTCCCTCTGGGGAACAGCATATAACTGCACCTAACTCTTTCAGTGTCTTAATGCCTAATAGATTTTCTGGACATGACTTAGTAAGTAACAGATCAGTAGTGCGGGACAATGGACCTACTTCTAGAGTAACTGGCTTTGAAATCTCATTTACGATAGGTTTTCCTGAAAATCCAAGGGAAACATTTCTTGAGCCTGAGAGCGGAGCCCCTGGAACTTCGGCGTGACTAATTGTGGTCCTACTTGCCCCTGTATCAATCAAGGAACAGATTGTGCAACTAGTACTTTCATTTTCGTGTCTTTCATACGCTTTCTCTCGTGTTCTTGCTCTTCTCTGATTCTATTCTGGTGGTATTGAAGCATTTGCAACATCTGGGACGGGGTATTAGCTTGCCAGGTGCTTTCGACTTTCAGAACTCGGTTTTTAATCGGTGGATTTGAATTCTCGACTAATTTAGTAACAAAAAGGTGAGGATATGACTCACTACTTGTCTTGAGGCCACTGTTGATGCTGAAACATTTTTCAAATCTAGAATAAAAATCACTAATATCTTCGTCTTGCTTCTGTTTACAGGCTGAGATTGCATCCCAGTCTTCTTTTCTAGTTGTCAATAATCTGGGTAAAACTTGTATTAATAATTCCGGTAATTCTTTACATTTATCTCCAAGACCGGTACCTGGTACTCGTGCCTTATCTTCAGCTTCTAGAACTGCCCAATCGATCTTTTTCTCTCCCACCTCCCATTCTTTTTCCTTGAGCTTTTCATACACCCCTGCGGGCAGCAGAACTTTTAACATTTTAATTATATCTGGATATGTGTATTCTCCCATACGGAGCATGTCTTTTAATTCTCTATGGAACCCTGCTGGATCTTTGTCATGACAGGGAATTAATTTCTTCATCTCGAGGAGTTCCATCTTTGTAATCGGAGTGTAAACAAACACTCGTTCTAGTTCGCCACCCGTTCCTCTAACTGGGTGGACTTCTCGTAACGGATTCTGTCTGTCTATGTAAAATGGTTTACTTTCTGGGGGTGAGACATGAACAAAATGCGGGTTCAAAAACGTTCTATATTTGTGACGCTGTTCTAGAATGACACTAATTAAATCGGTACCTAGACCTTTCCATCTATACTGGAGTAACTCGTTCAGGACATCATGTAACGGGCCTGGATCAGAGTGCTGACCCTCATACAATGTAATGAGGTGTTGAATCATATACATACCCACCAGTCGTTGCTCGGCTGGGGGCATTTTCAGAAACATTTGTGCCACTATTTCGTCTGGAAAAGTGATAGAATCAGTAATCCATCGGACTGCTGATCGGGCTAGTTCTTGTTCATGCATGGTACTTAACTTACTGTAACCGATTCGTGATTTCAGAATGTGATCGGTAGCTTGGAATACTTGTTCTAGTGAACCTTGTTCTGGTGCTGGATGATGGAAAATAGACTTGTGTTCTAGGCGTAAATGGCGATCTGGAAATCTAGATTTTCCTACATACGCTATTCTGGCGGGATTCTCGTCCTCTACCTCTTCAGTATCAGAGTTACTTTCTTTCTCGCTTACTTGTGCTGCTTTACGTTGTTCGTGTATCTTTATTATTTCTCTACGGATTTTCTTGTACATACTCTCCATAGCACCGACGGTCTTGTGCTTACCCTCGGCTATATTATCACTCCACCTTGTCAGGGTTCTCATTTCGGCTTGATCTTTAGACGGGTAATCTTGTTCTCTTATTAGACAATTGATCAGAAACTTTAATATCATGAGCTGGATCTCGGCTTTCCTTTGAGACATGGCCTCGCTAATACTTTCTGGATCATCCCCTGTACGGATGAAACGATATATTCTGTCTAGATCTTCTTTCATATTCGGTAAGGTGACTAGATACTCGGCCACCTTTCTTACGCGGAATGAATATAAAACCATATTATCCTCGCCTGGGACTGGATCATAACCGCATTCGGCAAGGGATTTTCTTATTTCTGCTACAGTCTGATGTCTAGGCGTACGCTGTGACGCTTGTGCATGTAATTCGGCTGTCGTTAAACGCTTGTGTGGCGGCGGGGTTTGAGGAGTACCTCCTCCTGCGGCCCCTAAACTAGAGTCGTCTACTGAGGCTCTTCGTCCTGACAGAGTGGGAAATGGAAATGCAGGCTGGACTTGTATGGCGGGCTGGACCGGGGGTACCGTAACAGGTACTCCGGTGTCTGGAGGAGCGGGAAGTGCCTGATTTACAGGGACTGGTGGAGCGCGAACAGGATTTGCATATTCTGGGACTGTGTCGTCCAAATAGGACGAAATAAAAATATCAGCTGCGGTCTGTTTGTGACGTAGCTTGGTCGGAACTAATGGTGGCGGGAAATTACTGGATGCCTCTGGGGTCGCTTTTGGCAAGCCCTCGGCAAAGAGAGGATACATACCCCTATCAAGGGCATGCCTCTGTCTGTCTGATTGTTCAGTTTTAACTCGTTCACCAATCTCGATTAATTCCCTTTCTTGGGCTCGTTCCAAGGATTCTCTACTTAATTCTGACTTTCTGATTTCTTTTTCGGTTCTTTTATGAGCTTCTTTACGCCATAACTCGATGGCATCTTTCTGTGATTGTCTGGCTTTCTTTTTCCATAATGCTTCTTCTACTCGCATGATGCACTCGGCATCCCATGTACCCGATACGGGCCATCTATACTTTTCTTCTAACTGTTTGGTATACTCTACCCATAAATCTAGATACAATATGGCGCTTATGCCATGCTTCTGATACATAAAGTGACCTGGACTGTCCCTCGGCGGAACAGGAACTGCTTCTTCTAACAAACCCTTTCTAGTTTTTAGCTGACGTAATCTCGAAAAGAGAGACATTGTAAACTTGAATCGGAACACAATACAACACACGAGGAACAATAACAATTGGGAGAACAATTCAGGCATACCACGACATTGGAAATACATTGAACAACATCATAACATAACAGTTCGGACAGAATATTACCTGGAATACTGAAAACAGAAACACAAGAATTTCTCGAGAACGGAACAGACTAGAGTTACTGGATGCACTGCTGAAACAGTACGGAACATACCGGTCCCATAAAGGGACGCATCAAGACCCGTATCCACCTAGGTGAACACTTCGTTTGTGAGTCTGTGTACCACCAACCCACGGACCAGAGTCAATTTAGATTGACCCTGTCTAGATACTACCCCAGTAATGGTACTCACCGGGCAGCAAGAACGGAAGGCCTCGGATCGGACTGAACTGCTACGACGACGGACGACGAACTTCGGACTTCAGTTACGGGTGGACCTCCGGATACCTCGGACCTTGGACTCTCGGCTTGGGCTCTGGTCGGGACTCGCCGCGTTCCTCCACCGTCTCGTTTGGATGCTGGACCGCCTCCTCCGTCTCCTCCGTGGGCCTGAGGGATACTTGAAGCAGAAATATCTGCATGTGCACGGTATGGTTCCGTCACGGCTGCAGAGGGTCAGGGGGTCGGCGTGGCTTCACCGACGCGTGGGGAAAGGGCAAGTCCCTATTCGGGCGCCATTATGTGGTAAATAAATAAATAATACCCTATTTTTGAATATGTAAATGAATAACAGATAGCTCAATAAAATAAGAGTCAAGATTCGAGGTAGTAGGAGTTATGCAGGTTTAATACAGCATAAGGACAGGAACAGGACAACCTGCACAGGAATAGGATGGCAAGCGCTTGCCTGGGGCAGAATCAGGATCGGCGGAAGGAAAAGGGAATCACTTTTAATAACAATACATGAGCATATATACATAACGCAAACACATAGCATTACATTGCAGTAGGCGTAGCAGTGGGTGGAGCAGAAGGTGTGACGCGTAGCAGTCGCGAAAGATAAGGGTAAAAGTGGGTGTAACAGGGCGTATACATAGACATGTGATGCAAACGTAACAGAATATGTCATGAATAGGGCGGAAACATTGGAGGGGGCTACCTAAGGAGCCGGGACCTCTAACCTGGTGGTGCGCGCAAACTGGCAATGACGTATCACTAGGAGAAGCTGGGGGCTATGAACTCTGTGCTAGGAGCAGAGACTGAAGTCTGGAGAGTCAGGGCGACATGTACCTAAACAGTATCTAGTATCTGATGTTTAGAGAACATGTTGATATAAACTATAAGTCAGGAGGGGAAAGGCTAACTTGATTCTAAGACTGGACCATGCATTATTCTTCATGTAGTACGTGATGAGGAATATGGAATGGCCATTAAATACAGTATTTCTCTAACGTGGAGACGGAAAGGCTAGACAATGACGGAAACTATTGATGTAGTTCAGTAGCTTAGGAATGCAGAGAAGGAGGACTGAACTGATAACTAGAATCATAACATACTTTTGGCAGACTCAGAGGCAGAGCCAGCTGAACCGGGCACTGCAAGGCAGGATGTAAGTGAAGGGTCGAGGATACAGGTGGGGGCTGTATCGCTCCTCAGCGAGGCTGCAGGAGACAGGAGCTGAATCTGGTGTCCAGGCCCTTTTGAGGCCTAGAAACGGGGACTTTACAATGGAATAACGTGCACACTGAGAAACGTGGCAACGTAGCTTTACATAGGCCTGATATTCGTAGTATTCACGAGAACTGGAAACTGGCATACTAGAGGTGGACACAACTATAATTGCGTCTTGAATCGAACATGGGGAATGCATATGCATATTTAATCATGCACACATAACATATGATGGATGACACGTAGGGACACAGAACATAGCAAAATTTACTTTTCCACAAAAGAGGGAAGAGGGTTGCAGAAACAGGCAACATGAGTGCAAAAAGAAGCAAGTGAGATGCAGAAAGGAGCAAAAGAGGTACAGAAAGAGGCAAGAGAGTTACAGACAGAGGCAAGTGCAGTACAAAATGAGTCAAGAGAACTGCAGGAAGAGTCAATAAAAGTGCAGAAAGAAGCAAGTGAGGTACAGAAAGAAGCAAGATTAGTGCAGAAAGAAAGAAGCAACAGAATTGCAGACAGGGAAGAGGGGTTGAGAGAGAGACAAGAGGGCTGCAGAAAGCAGCAAGACAGGTGCGGAAATACATAAATGAAGTGTATAAAGAAGGAACAGAGATGCAGAAAGAGGCAAAAAGGGTGCAGAAAGAGGGAAGCACGGTACAGGAAAGGCAAGAGGGGTACATAAAGAAGCAAATAAATGAGGTACAGAAAGAGGCAACAGATGAGCTGAAAGAGGGAAGAGAGGTGCAGAAAGTAGAAGAGATTTGTAGAAAGAGACAAGAGAAGTGCAAAAAAAAGAAATAAATGTGCAGAAAGAAGCAACAGAAATGCAGAAACAGGCAAGAGAGGTGCAGAAGGAAGCAACAGTGGCTTGCACACCATTAGTACCAATTTAACACCCACATTTAGCAATCAGTAACAGGTGACCATTCTAGGTTTGCAAAGGGCCTTTCACCATGCTGTAACACTTTTTGCTGCAATTTTTGTAATGTTTGAGCTAGAAACAAGCCTTTTTTTCTTCAGATCTGCAGATTAGGGAGCAGATGATGAATTACTTGGCTAATACAGAAAATGTATAATTGTGCGAAAGTCGGTGCAGCCAAACATTTGCAAAATTCCAGTGACCCTGCTCATACCTCTGACTAGGTCCACAAGTTCTCCTCAGTGATTCCTTCTTTTTTTGTCTCACTGAGTTCATAGTTGAGCTTCTATGGAAACTAGGAAGGCTAAACCTGAGGTTACCACTCCACAACACTAACTACCATACCACATAATTACTCTCCATAACACATAATCCCACATACTTTCAATCCACTTATTTTCACTGCACAACATACCACATAGTTCCACTACACACAAGGTACATCCACTCCATTCCAAAATACATTGGTAAAAAACATTTACATTTACAACACCAATAGTTCTAACTCTCGCAAATGCGAAACCTATTATATTGCAAACACTTCTTTAACTAGTAGTTGCGTTTGCAGAGTGGTGGAGAAAGGGTATTGGGTCACCAACCTGCGCTCAGGAATTCCGCTGCTTAGGACTTACAGGAGGTACCAGGAGGGCGTCTTGGCCCCCAAAGTCCTTCAGGAGTTAATTGGACTACATCCCCATCCCGTATACTGTCAAGAGGCCCGTTTGCAAAATGGTGGAGAAAGGGGGGCATGGCTTCCGAAGACATCGTAGCAATCCCACTGTCTGGGACTTACTGGAGGTATCAATAGGGGTAGTTGGCCCCCAAGAACATTTCTTGGGGGCCAACTACCCCTCCTATTACCTCCAGTAAGTCCCAAACAGCAGGATTGCTAAGTTCTCATATCAGGCCACGCCCCGTTTGCCCCCCACTTTGCACACATGCTCCCTGGTGAGCTCTTGGATTGGGATTGAAGTCCTCTTTAGCGGCCAACTAGCCTACCTCTTACCTCCAGTAAGCACCACACAGTGGGATTGCTGAGAGGTGAACACAGGCCACACCCCGTTCTCCACCACTCTACAAACGCACCTCCTGGTGCGCTCTTGGTTGGGGGATGAAGTCTCCTTTCATCCTGAGGGTCCCTGGGACCAACTAACCCTCCTGTTACCTCCAGTAAACCCCATACAGCTAGATTGCTGAGAGTGCACAAAGGCCACAACCCTTTTTTACACGACTCTGCAAACGTGACTCCTGGTGCACTGCTGCTCGGGGCTGAAGTCCACTTTATTCCTGAGGACCTGAGGACTAAAGAGGACCTCATTGCCCCACCAGCAATGCGCCAAGAGGAGCGTTTGCAGAGTGGTGTAAAGAGGGGTTTGGCCTTGGACCACCTCTCAGCAATTCCACTGTATGGGGCTTACTGGAGATACCTGGTGGGTTAGTGTGCCCCTAAGAACCCATAGGAGTCTAACGGACTTCCTCCCCCTACCCAGAAACATACCAGAAGGCGCATTTGCAGAGTGGTGCAGGGAGGGTGTGTGACCTTTTCTTTTGTTAGAAGGGGGCTATGGGGCCCCGTTTCTCTTATAATTTTTTGGGCCTGGGGACTTCATCTCACAGGGCCTGAGCATTTTTTAATTAAAAAAACGGGAAGGGGCTTTCCTTGGGCAAATATTGGCCCCGGGAACTCCAATCCGTGGGGCCTGGCCTTGTTTATTTTCATTTATTTTAGTTGGGCCAAGTGGCCCCATTCCCCTGGGCCACTTCTGCCCTGGGGACCCCATACTCTTAATATTGTTTATAAACATTTCTGTGTTGTTAATATCGTTTACAAAAATAGCATTGTGAAGAATATGATTTTTTGTTTACCTTTATGTATTTTAGAATCTGTTTTAATGGGATGTGTTTGAAATTATTTGTATAAGTATTGGTAATGTTTGTATATACAGTTTCTACATTTTTATTTGTTTTAAAATTTTATTTTATTGTTAATTATTATTTTTTTGTGTCGTTGTGGCGTTTTAGGGGTGCAAGGGTCTCAGCTTTTCAGTTTACGAGCTGTGAGTCATTGATTCAGTTTTTTCACCTTTCAATCATTAACGGTGTATTTCAGTTTTGGGAAATCGCTTGTTAGTAAAATGTACATTTTGAACCTTTCACTCACCCTCGTGCCAAATCCAACTACTATGTATGTACTTCAGTGGGTGCAAGATTTATTTGCTAGATCAAACTTCTCTCTACAGGTCCTAGGGCACTGGTGAGTACTGGCAGACTGGTAGAAAAAGAAACCCTATTATGTGGGATTCAGGACCAGACAGGGGTGTCCAATTTCCCTTTATTATTTACTATTGCAATGAAGCCTCTGGCCAATTGTGCCTGCACTCAGAATTTTTATAATGGTATGGAGGTCCATGGGCAAACCCATTTTGCAGTACTATATGCCGATGATATGCTGATGTTTCTGTGAGATGTTGGCATGAATATGACTGGTTGTATAGGCTTATTAAACCGCTTTGGCATAATATCTGGGCTACATATTGAGTGGCAAAAGTCTCACTAGTTTCTTTTGTACCACAATGCCACACAGCACCATAATTTACATAGACTCAATTGGAGCACTAACTGCATTAAATATTTACATGTAAACATATATCATGGACAGCAAGATTTATTAGATGGGAATACTGGAGCAGCTGTTAGAGCACTTAGAACTAGAATACATTTTTGGATGAGCTTACCATTATCTGTGGCAAGCAGAAAAGCGGTGGCTGAGATAGCGGTGCTACTAAGATGCTCTATTTCTATTTCACATTGCGATTGGTGGTGCCTCGCCAATTATTTAGGGAATTGGAACTGCTACTTCTGGAATTGTTTTGGGGAACAGGTAGGCATAGAGTTTCACTAACAAAAAGATAGTTGCCTGTGATGAGGGAAGTTTGGCTGGTCATGACCTTGAAAATTATTATCTGGCATCTCAACTGCAATGACTAAATAAGTGGGTTTACAGTCAAATGAACCCCGGGGAGTGTAATATTGGCTCCCTGCCGGGAAACAACCTTTACATCATGGACATTACACTACAATATCTTCACTACATGGTTGTTACAATGACCACGTTGTTACCACCCAATGCCAGTGCTACGCAGGTCATTACATCAACTTTCAGTAGATGGCGGTCTAACATAGGGAATAGTAAAGTTTACTATTCCGAAACCTTCTCTACTGTTGCGTGGGCTGGAGTTGGAACAGTAAATTATACATTACTAATGTTACGGCACCATCTACTGCAAGTCGATGTAATGACTTGCTTAGAAATGGATGTGCGTGGAAACAACGCAATCGCTGAAACGACTGCGTTGTGAAGGCACAGATGTAATGAATCGTGTAGTAAAGAGTCAAATTCCTCACTGCCTGAGTAGTAGGACTTACTCAAAGGTTTCTTGCTTCCTCAATGCGGACTGCCTGCAATTTCTCAAGAGCTGCTAATGATACCGCAGTGATGGCGGTGTTGCCTGCAGCAAACCTGTTTCCAGGTACTCTATTCACCTGATATGCCATTTAAAATGGATGAAAATAGTGGCCCATGTGGGAGCGTTAGCAGGGAATGGTAGATATATTATACCTTTCAGCCTAACAGTATTATGGACGTATATATGGATGGAGTATTGCTAAGGTTTGAAGACTTGGCTGAAGAATTTAACATACCAAGAGGATAATTTATAGCACATAGGGCATTGGTTGCAATAAAATGGAATTATTTGAGAAATGGAGATGCGAACCTGCCACACATCACATGTGTCAATAGCTTTGTACAACAACAGAGTGTGTCAGAGAGGTCCCGTATCTATATAGAGCGTTCCTATTTCCTGCAAATATTCTTTCTCCTCTGGCTGAGTTGAAAATAAAATGGGAGCAAGACTTCAAATTAATTTTGACTAGGATAGGATTGTAGTGCATATACCAGCTGTTTCTAGAAATGACAGGTTCAAATTAATCAAGTGCTATATCCTGTATAGAGCTTATTTCACACCTGGTAGGATTAACAAGTTCAATGTGGCTGCTGCTGCAAAATTCCCTAGAAGTCGAGAGTTGGGGCAGAAATATTCCACATGGTCTGGTCCTGCCCTTCGTTAGCAGGATTCTGGAAGCAAGTAATAGAATATATTAATGGAATAACCTTGCAGGATATCCTTTGTACAACCTTGGTTTGCCTCCCAGGGGGATACCCTCGCTCTAAAAGTAAGATACTAGATTTATTGACTCACATTTGATTTTGGCAAAACGAAAATTGACTATGGACTAGAAATCGGCCTTAAATTACTAGATTGCATAACAAAATTGTTAAATTGGGTTGTTTGGAGAGTGCGGTGTTGTTTTGTGGGAGAAAAATAGGATGAGGAAAAATTGAAAGGGTTAAAGCATGTGAAAACCAAGTGGATAATTTGTTGGCCTTGGAAGCAGAAACAGATTCTTCAAATAGCTCCCTGAGTCCTTGCGGGTGAAAGAAGGGAAATCTAGTTTAATACTGACAACCTGGATGATAATAGGTACTACTGTGATGTACTTATCAATGTGGAATATTTTTACACTTTATTTATGACTGTTTTACATGATTTGGGGTGACCATAAGTGGGGTATTAATGTTATAGTTGTATTGTACTCGTTTTCATAGAACTACGATATCTATGAAACTTACAGTAGTTGAAATATGCTTGAATACTTGTGGATGCATATCACATGAGATATATTGATCATCACATTTAATCTGTAGTTATCTGGTATTTCTCCTTTTTAATCTACATTTTAGTCTATTTATTATAATTATGTGTGCACCTTTTTGAAGCAAATTACTGCATATGTAGTGCACATCATTTATTGTCTGTATTATATGTCTGTCACTATTGCACTAAGGTCAATTTAATGTAAGTAATAAAAATAATTTAAGCTTAACTTAAGGAATAGGTCGTTGTGCAGTAATATTTGTCTTATCTGTTTTTCTCTGCCAAGGTGTACATTGTCTCTACGTAAAATCTACCAACTATAGATATTTTTGTAAACTAGACACCCTGAGGAGTACAGCGTGGTGTGTCTCTCATGGATCCCAACACGTTTTCTACCCACAATGCCCATCAAACCTCAAAATGTGAACAAAACCACATATTTCCCTTGCATTACTTTGACATATTCTTCCAGAATTTGAAAGAAACCATAAATTTCCTACCACCCAGTGTTCCCCTAGTCTCCTAATAAAAATGCTACCCCACACCCTAGATGGCAGCCAAGCCTGGGACCAAAACAGAAGCAGAGGTACAATGTGTTTAATTCATTGTCTCATTTTTTCTATATAAACAATGTATTATTTCCATAAGTAAAAAGAGCAGTTGCCCAATTAAAGCGTGCAAAGAAAGGAGAGTGATCAGGGTGTTGGGTGAATAAGAAGGAAAAAGAAATTCACAGTAGTGATCATAGCAAATACACATTATTTTACAAGCAATCACGGTAATATAATTCTTGCCGTATTGAGTACCTGGCCAAACATAAAATACTTTATTAACCTTTAGAATCAAAATTGTTTCACCAGGACATTCATGCCCATGATATGCACTATATGAGGTCAAAATTAATGGTCCAAGGTAAGAATAATAGCGTCACCGTTTCGACTCGTCTTAGGGCCAACCGGTCATTTGAACCTGGGGCATGCGAGTCTTCATCAGGACAAGATAAAAAGGGGGGCAACCAAGGGGTATCGATGACCCCTCCAGTGGAGAAGCAGCGAAGTGAAGGTCCAGCAGCGTCCTTGCAGAACTAAGGCTTGGCTCCTTACATGTGCTGAATAAACGGCCACACGCTGCCTGAACTTGTTGGCAGGAGCGTTTTTGGATGTACCTTAAGAGGAAGGAAATTGATTAAGGTACCACCGTGACAACGGCACAGACATGATATATTGTGCCCACCCCATATATTGGATGATTAAATCCCTTATTAAGGAGACTAAATAGAAAGTATTGACCGAGGACCTTCACCTCGCTGCTTCTCCACTGGAGGGGTCATCGATACCCCTTGGTTGCCCCCCTTTTTATCTTGTCCTGATGAAGACTCGCATGCCCCAGGTTCAAATGACCGGTTGGCCCTAAGATGAGTCGAAACGTCAACGCTATTATTCTTACCTTGGACCATTAATTTTGACCTCACATAGTGCATATCATGGGCATGAATGTCCTGGTGAAACAATTTTGATTGTAAAGGTTAATAAAGTATTTTATGTTTGGCCAGGTACTCAATACGGCAAGAATTATATTACCGTGATTGCTTGTAAAATAATGTGAATTTGCTATGATCACTACTGTGAATTCCTTTTTCCTTCTTATTCACCCAACACCCTGATGACTCTCCTTTCTTTGCAAGCTTTAATTGGGCAACTGCTCTTTTTACTTATGGAAATAAAACATTGTTTATATAGAAAAAATGAGACAATGAATTAAACACATTTTACCTCTGCTTCTGGTTGTAGTGGCTTGTTATCATTTTGTACTAAGATTATTGATTTAATTAGAGTAAATTTGGTTGTTTTGCTCTAGATTGTTAGAAATTCAGAAATGACGATTGATTGAGTCAATTTATGTAATTAATAGGTCTAGGACCATTGTTTATCTATATCGCAATATACCCAGGTCCATACCTTATGGGTTACCCCATTTTCTTAATGGGACCAAAACAGGCTGTTTTGTGATAGATTTTGGGGCACATGCCTTTTTAGACCCAGGGTTTGCAGCCATCTAGGGAAACATACCAAACCCAGACATTTCTGAAAACTAGACACATTGAGGAGCCTAGGGAGGTGTAGCTTGTTTGGATCGCCTAACATTTTCTTATGCAGAATCCCCTGCAAACTTTAATTCTAGCTAAAAAATAATATTCCCTCACATTTTTGAGTGGAATCACTGGAACAGCACAAATTTACTACCACTCAGCATTCCTCTTGCTCTCCCCATAAAAACAATGGCTCATGTGTGTGGATTGACCAAGAGCCTTTGACTGGGAAGGGCCAAAAACTTGTCGAGGTTGAGGGGACACCAAAGCGTGTTCATAAGCGCAGTTTTTTAAATAATATTTTAGGATGGCTCTGCTTTGGGTACCTACACAAGTGAGGTATAATTTTTATTGGGAGAACAAGGGGAACGCTGGATGGTAGGAAATGTGTGCCGGTGCAGTGATCCCACACAGAGATGTGAGGAAAAGGTTAATTTCTTCAAACTTTAGGTTAGCAGAGGTGTCTGGGCAAAATATCTTTGGGGGATCCACACTATTCACACCTCCCTGGATGCCCCGTGGTATCTAGCTTTTAGAAATGTCTGGGTTTGGTAGGTTTCCCTAAATGACTGACGAGCCCAGGACCAAAAACGCAGGTTTACAGGCTTGCAAATCCTGGTTGTTATTTTATTTATAATTTTGATGTCTCCACAGTAGGCTTTGAGTCTTTTCATGTTGCAGGCATTATGCCTACCCGCACAAGTGAGGAATCATTTTATCAAGAGACTTGGAGAATCATTGGGTGGGTGGAAAATTGTGAATCACTGCAGATTCTAGAACTGTCCATCCCAGAAATGTGAGGGAAATTGTTGTAGATATATGTTGAGTTTTGCAAGGGATTCTGGGTGACAAAACATGGAGAAAGTCACACGTCAGCCCATCCTAGATTCCCTTAGATGCCTAGTTTTCATAAATGTACAGGTGTGTTAGGTTTCCCTAGATGCCGGCTGAGCTGGGCTGAAAATGCACAACTAGGCACATTTCAAAAAAGGGTCAGTTTTAGGTGGAAAAATGGAATATGCCCACATGGCATTTTGGGCTGTTTCCTGTCACAGGCACTAGGCCTTCCCACATGACTGAGGCATCATTTTTATTGGGAGACCTGATGGAATGCTGGATGGAAGGAAGTTTGTGGCTCCCCAAATGTTTTTTTTGTGTACAAATGTTGAGGTTTACAAGAAATTCCGGGTAACAGAACCTGGTGAAAGTCACACATGTCACCCCATACTGGATTCCTGGGTGTATAGTACTAAAACATGTACAGATTTGCTTACTTTCCCTAGGTGCTGGCTAAGCTAGGGCCAAAAATCCATTGCTAGGCACATTACAAAATAGGGTCAGTTTTCTGTGGAAAAATGTGATGTGTTCACATTGCGTTTTGGGTTATTTCCTGTCATGTGCACTATGCCTACCCACAAAAGTGAGGTATCATTGTTATAAGGAGGCTTTGGGGAATGCCAGGTGGGCAGAAGTTTGTGGTTGCACACAGATTCCAGAGCTTTTCATCTAGGTGTGGCTGTTACAGGTAAGAGCAGGTGAGGTGGTGGCAGGGGGAAGTAGGCAGAAGATGGGATAGGGAAAAAAAAATAGACAAAGCTACTTACCTTGAGGACACATAGCCTCGCCGACTTGGCGATATGGAGAGCACAAGGTGAGTGGTTTTATTTATTAATTTATTTTATTTTCTCTATCCTTTCTTATGTTGACTTCTCATCCGCCCGCACCACCCCCAACCTGCCCCACCACCTCACCGCTCTTACCTGTACCAACCACGCCAGTTTCGTTCACAGAAATGTGAGAAATGTGGGTTTTTTTAGACAAATTTAGAGGTTTGCAAGGGATTCTGGATAACAGAGCCTGGTGAGAACCACACAAGTCACCCATACTGGATTCCCCATAGCCTAGTTTTCAAAGCTGTACAGGTTTGCTAGATTTTCCTAGGTGCTGGCTGAGCTAGGACCCAAAATCACAACTAAGCACATTGCAAAAAAGGGTCAGTTTTCAGTGTTAAAATGAGATGTGCTCACTTTGCGTTTTGTGCCATTTCCTGTTGCGGGCACTAGGCCTACCCACACAATTGAGGTACCATTGTTATCGGGAGACTTGGGAGAAATGCTGGGTGAAATTAAGTTTGTGGCTCCCCTCAGATACCAGAAGTTTACATCACAGAAATTAGAGGAAAAAATGTCTTTTAGGCAGATTCTGAGGTTTACAAAGGATTCTGGGTAACAGAACCCAGTGAGAACCACACAAGTCACCCTATCCCCATCCTGGATTCCCCTGGGTGTCTAGTTTTAAAAAATGTAGAGAGATATTCTGAAGAACGTGTGATAACTATAGCAAAATTAGCTTAACACAACTTTCAACTTTGCTGTCTATTGCAGGAAAATAACGCTGTGTTAACTAAGTAGTCACAACAAGGAGGCACCATGCGATAGGCTCACGACAATGCGTCAAATGTCTGCGATAAAATCAACGCGTTGCAATGAGGCCAATCGCGATACAAAAAGCAGTGAAAACCGGTGACAGGCCTGCAAATCCCACGCGTCAGGCTGGAAAATACACTATAAAAGCCACCAAAGTTCAACCAGAGAGTGTCTATGAATGTCGGGGACCAGACTTAGTGGCACTGGGACTGAGAGGGGATGCAGTCTGCGATGATGCTGGAACAATGATATGATCCTGGCTATTGCTAAATCAAGACTCAGTCCCAAATATGTGACCTACTCGACCGCAGTGTAGGCCGGAGGCAGGGGTCAGCAGTGGCCCACAGCCATGTGTCGTTGGCTCGCGATGCACAGAGTTAGTGACACCAGGGCAGTTGTTGGTAGTGTTCGATCTCCTCCTTAATAACGATCCTTTTGTCCTACTGACTGAAATGTGTCATCCTCTTACACCTTTCCTTGCGTGCAATGATATGTACTCCACCATTGAAAAATCAAGACTTAGCTCCAAATGTGTGACCTACTCGAGCGCAGTGTGGCCCGAGGGCAGTAGTCTGCGTGTGCCCACAGACACGTGTAGTTGGAATGCTATACACAGACTTGGTTTCACCTCATCGAAGGGAGTATAGTGATATAAACTCTGCCATAAATAATGTTCTCTGCCATAGTTTAATCACAACTTAGTTCCAAATGTGTGACCTACTAGTCCGCTGTGTATGCCGGTGAAGTATGTCAACGAGAAAGGGGTACTGCCGGCCTGTGTCGCAGAGGCCGGGATGGTCTGAGGAGACTGCCAGGGTCGTGGGGCCTCAGGCTTAGAGCTTGCACCGGCAAGTGGTGGGCCCTCTTCGACACACGCTGGTGTCGACAGGTGAGCATTGATGCCTGGGTGAGCAGGGGTGGGCAAGACTGGTCCAAGGACCAGCGGCCCAGAGTGCAGCAGGCTCACAGGATCGCATGCAACACCACTCATGGCGATGGCCTCGTGGCGGGGTGAGAGGCGCTGCCCTGGCAGAGACGGTGGCCATTCTGGAAGAGTACCATGGCCAGGGTTACATGCTTTTTATTCACACCCCTACGTTGGCCTGGCGTACGCCGGTCCAGCCCACTCTGCTCACACTCACGGGGGGGACATAACAAGTTACATTTCCGCAATCTTCTCCACTGTCTGGGGTGACATAGTTGCGTCCACTGTCCACTACACTCCAAACAACAGTGGTGTATGTCAACATGGATATGTGTGTGGTCTTCATACTGCAGTCTGGTCATCACATCCACAACACACTTCCATTGTGTATATTCTCATTTATACGTCACATGCCTCCTTCGCACATGCCTTGTCCCCACTTCGTCCCACAATCTGCTATTGTGTGGCTGGGGTGCCATGCCGTTGATGGCTTATGTACATGGCTGGCCCAGGTACCCACAGTAAGTTGTGCTGTCGTGTCTGGTGGGTGGGCATGTTGTATGTGAGTTTATAACATGTGCATTCCCAGTGCTGTGAGTTCATGATTGTGGATTTGAGGTGTGTGGTGCGTTCATTTGGTACTTGCCAATGAGGAGTGCATTTCCATTGGTGCAATCCTGGTAGCGATGGTTGATGATGTAGGAATCATGCACACTTCCTGGGTGGTTGACATCAACGTTGGTGGAGATTCCCTGGTGGTCCACTTTTGCCTGCACATTGATGGAATATGTTCGCTTTCTGTTGCAGTTATTGTGCGCAGTTTTGCCAGGGGGCAAAAGTAGGACATGTGTGCAGTCAATTGGCCCCTAACATGTACGGGAAGCCCTTGCTTGGTCTCCAGCTGTTCCTGCGCAGTGTGGGGGAAGTATAGATAGTGGGGTACCACGCTGATGATGTCATCCACGACCGTTGTGAGGAACTTGGATTGGGCTTGCTGTGAGACTCCTCCGACTCAGACAGTTGTTTGTTGGAGGGTACCAGAGGCCAACACGTGCAGCGTTGCCAGTAGCTTTGTCTGAGGTGAGATGTTGGTTGTCTGCTGTGTTGCTACCGTCTGCCTGTGGGCAATGGTGGTCAGGATGTGGAGGATGCTTGTCCCTTTGAGCCTGTAGTGGGCAATGACATTCTCTGGTGTTGGGTCTGTTAGGTTGGTGCATTTCCTGAAGGTTGCTGTCTTTGTCGGCGCAGCCTCAGTTTTGTCCCGGGGGGGCGATGGTGGTCCGGGGGAGTCCTGGGAGTGGTGGTGGTGGGTGTTGTGACCCTCTTGTCCTTCCTGCATGGTCATTGGCTCCATGGCAGCGGTTGCCCTTCAGGTGTGGCTCTGGCCTAGGCTCCCTTTTTTGGTGCAGGCTGTCGTCCAACTTTACACCAGGTCAGAGCAGGTGTTAATTTCCTGCTGCTAACGTGCCTTATCGCATGTTTTGGGATCTTATAGCCGATCTGGCTGGTCATTGAGGAGTGGTGTTGTCGTGGCTTTTGGCACGGGAACGCCTACTCTGCATCTCATTAGCGATCGTTGCCGGGTCATCTGTGGCGAAGTTTTTTGCGGATGATATCGCATGTAAACTTGTGATATGGGCTGCTAGCACCAGCTTGTGAGTGGGGCAATGAATTTATCGCCACTTTGGCTGCAATAAAGTGTTGTTAACTCGGCAGAAATCCTTGAGAATATGCCCTGTACAGTTTTACCAGGTTTCCCTAGGTGCTGGCTGAGCTAGGGCCCAAAATCCACAGCTAAGCATATTGCAAAAAAAGTGTTCGTTTTCAATAGAATAATGTGATGTGTCCACATTGTGTTTTTGGCTGTTTCCTGTTGGAGGCACTAGGTATACCCACACAAATGAGATATCATTTTTATCAGGAGACTTGGGGAAATTCTGGGTGGAAGGAAATTTGTGGCTACCCTCAGATTCCAGAACTTTCCATCACAGAAATGTGAGCAAAATTTGATTTTTTTAGACAAATGTTGAGGTTTGCAATGGATTCTGTGTAAAAGAACCTGGTGTAAGCCACACATCACTTCATCCTAGGATCCTCTGGGTGTCTAGTTTTAAAACATGTACATGTTTGATAGGTTTCCCTAGATGTCGGCTGAGCTAGGGTCCAAAATACAGAGCTGGGCACATTCCAAAAAAAGAGACTGTTTTCAGTGGAAAACATTGATGTGTCCAGGGTGCATTTTGGGCCATTTCCTAATGTGCACACTAGGCTTACCCACACAAGTGAGGTTTCATTTTTATCAGGGGACTTAGGGAAATACAAAATACTAGACCATGTGTTATTACCAATTGTCTTTCTCTGCATTTCTGCCTTTAAAATGTAAGACAGTGTGTAAAAAGAAATCATTTTGAGAAATGCCCTGTGATTCACATTTTAGTAGGGGTAGCCACAGAGATCTGTATATAACTACTGCTTCTAAACTCCATAATGTTTTCCCATTTCGGAAATACATATATTTCCTTAATACATATTTTTCACTCTTTATATTTTACCAAATGAACTACTGTATACCTGGAACACAATGAACAACCATAAGAAAGATCCAGCTCAGTTATTGGCTCTGGGTACCTCAGGTTCTAAGCCCTATATATCCTCACAACCAGAAGGGTACAGTGAATGTAACGGTGTTAGATTTTTTTTTTAAGTCTGCCATACTTTGTAGAAGTTTTAGGGGATAACCTAGACACAAATGATGCCTTCCTGAATTCAGAAATGTATCTACTTTTCAGAAATGTACAGCTTTCCGGAATCCACCATTGGTTTCACACCCATTTCTACCACTAACTGGAAGGAGGTTGAAAGCAGAAAAATAGGAAAGATGGGCTATGGCCCAGTAAAAATGCCAACTCTGTGTTGAACAATTTGATTTTCCGACCAGAGTCTGCTGTTCCTGAAAGCTGGGAATATGGTGATTTTAGCACGACAAACTCTTTGCAGGGAACAAACAGACACTGTCTTCTGCAGCCCCTTCTCCACATTTGTAGCTGTATTCTGACTAATTCCTCTGTCCCTTCCAGGGAAATCCACAAACCCTGGGAACCTTTAGAATCCCGAGGATGTTGAAAAAAAGGATTGAAATTTAGCGTGGATTCCTTATGTGGACAAACATTTATGGGGGCCAAAGCACAAAATACCCAAATAGCCATAAAGAGGCAAAGCATGGGGGGAAAGACCTAGAAGCGAATGCGTTAAATAGTGTGAGGATCCCCTACACATTGGTTGCAACACGGATTCACACCAGCCTCAATGGTTTGAAGGGCAATGCAGAATATCTAATCTATGGTTAGATGAGCTCAAATTACAGTGTATTAGGTAAAAAGACTGAGAAGAAGAATGTGTTAAACATGCAGAAAATCAAAATAGTGGGCTATGGTGTTTCTATTTCTTGAGTCAGAGCTAGTTTGTCTTGATAATAGAATTAAATATATGAAGGATTTTTGTACATGTGTGATGTTGCTGGAAATGGCTTTAGAGCGTGGGGTTTCTTTACGAATATGCTGACTAAAATATTCAAATTGGCGCATGGCTGGACTCAAGGGAAGATGGCCACTCCCTAGAGTGGCTCCGCCGGCCCTTTGAGAAAACCCTCATTAACCTGCCTTATAATTCATCATCGGCACTGAGTGGCACTCGTACGAGGACTGCTCCACGCCCAGATGCCAGAGATATCATGTTGAGCCGAAATGAGCTTGGTCCCGGACTACAGCCCTGAGGCAGCTTGGTTGGTGGATGGATCCCTTGCCTCATTCTTGGAGCTGCGTCTCGCTGCCCCCATCAGCTGGGTGAGTATGAGCTATACTTCCTGTATTGGAGACTGCCAAGGCCTCACAGTGGTGGAGAGCGCCATCATCGGAGGCACCAGTAGAGTGGAGCCTGTCTTGAATTAACCCAGGGCCCGGTGGTGATAATATGGCAAGTGTTTTTGCCCTTGTGGATTGAAGCTTCAACACTGGTGTGTGTCAAAGGCTCCAGATGCTTCGCAGAGGCTGAACAGCTGCTAATCCCAAACTCCCACTCACTGGTGTCGCAGCGAATTTATCTACTTGACCAGCAAGGGGGGGAAAGGGGAAGTGGAGTGAGAAAGAAGAGACACTCTGTTGCTGGCACCCCGGTCAGATTCTGGAATCTTCTACTGCTTCTCCTGACATCTTAAGTGGGGTGTCTAATGCACACAAAAGAGGGATGGAGGTTTTGAGAACACTACACACAGAATCATTTAACATTCTATACTCTACATAGTTTTAATCCTACCAGCTCACTGCAGAGTTTTCGCCTCTCTTCTATATTAAGTAAGTATGGAGTTTTGAAGATTCTATCTGTTGAATCTCCAGTATTGACTTTCTTTTGTCTGTACCTTTATTGTCTTTCTATTCCGCTGGACATATGTACAAGCTGTGCAAGTCTTTGATCATCCGTAGCGCGCAAAAAGGAAGCAAGGAAGGAGAGAAGGGAAAGGGAAAAATAAGGGTAAGCGCAATGAAAGAAGGTTCAGCACAGCGAACAGTACCTTTACTTCGTAAAGTGTGAAGTCTTCAGATCTCCGAGGTTACTGAATTGTCTCTAATGTCTCCAACCAGCATGCGCTGACGAAGGTCTTCGAACTGGCTCCAGTAAACTGCTTACTGCCTCGAAAATCCACAAACTGCCTTCTAATCGAAGATTATAATGCCTGGATGAAAGAGTCTTAAAGGAAGCAAGAGCAATCCCAAACAGACTGAAATTCAGGATATGCTTCCTACTGCTACCCTGACAATATAGGAAATGTTTGTCTAGGAAATTCCGTTCTTCACCAAATGGACCAGGAACTCACTCTGACGTTTCACACTGGAACTACGAGATAAAAGAGGCTTCTTTTATCTTCCGACTGAAAACTACTCTGAAATACTAATTCCGTTTCCTCCCGCTATGAACGTAAATGCGGAGGAACGGTCAGAGACTTCTTCTCAGGAAACATTCAAAATTGAAGTGCGCTGCTCGCCAGGCTCGCGCGCCCCACATAAACTAAACCGCCTAGCCAAGCAACTACTGACAGCTACCTGGCGACTTTGGCGGCCATCTTAGGAAGGACCGTTAATATTACAGATACTGCCATACGTTGACAGTTTTAGGTTTGATCAGGAATCGAGAGTGCCTAACCCTTCTAAAACTACCAACTGCAGCCACGAGATGCCTCCTGACAGTACCCCCTTTTAACGACCGATTCATCGGTCCTGGCTTGGATGGTTTCTGTGCATGAAATCTTTTAATCAGGGATGGGGCATGAATATTATCTGCTGGCTCCCAGGATCTGTCTGCAGGACCATACCCCTTCCAGTCCACCAGATAGTGTAATTTCCCTCTTCGGAACTTGGAGTCCAAAATATCCTTCTTCACATGTTCCGGATGACCAGCAACAAGTATAGGATCAGGTGGCTTAGACAATCGTAACTTAGGAGCAACTGGTTTTAGAAGAGAGACATGGAACACCGGGTGAATTCCTTACTTGGCCGGTAATTTTAATCTGACAGTGACTGGGCCCAATACCTCCTCAATTACATAAGGACCTACAAATCTTGGTTGAAACTTCCTGTTACCTTCAAATGTAGATTTTTTGAAGATAACCAAACCTGATCTCCTGCTCTGTATGGGGGAGCTAATTTTCTATGTTTATCTGCACCTTTCTTGTAAGACTGTTTAGCTCTGATCAGATTGGTCTCAGCAGATTTGTGTAAGGAATCCATGTCTTTCATTAAGGTCTCCACAGCAGGAACCTCAGAATCAGCATTTATCAAAAATGGATTAGGATGACGCCCAAAATTCAAATAAAACGGAGAGTACCCAGTAGAAGCACTCTTCGCATTATTGTTAGCGAATTCAGCCATCCACAGCATGTCCGCCCAATCACCTCCCGCTTCACCCAGAAACAAGCGCAAATATTGCTCTAGTTCCTGATTTATGCGCTCTGTCTGCCCATCTGCTTCGGGATGATAGCTAGTGGTCAATCTTCTCTCCACTCCCAACCCCTGTAAAAAGGCCTTCCAAAAATGAGACACAAATTGAGGACCCTATCGGAGACTACCACTTGTGGAATCCCATGAATCTTGACAATATGTTCACCAAACACTCTGGCTAACTCTGGGGCAGAAGGAGAACCTTTCAAAGGAATGAAGTGACTCATCTTAGAAAAGGTATCCACCACAACCAAAATAGTATCATAACCCTTACTCCTAGGAAGTTCCACAATAAAGTCCATTGAAATAGTGTGCCAGGGACGAGTGGGGGTGGGCAAAGGCTGCAACAGCCCAGAAGGTGCCTGTCTGCTAGGTTTACTTCGAGCACATAACTCACAGGATAAGACATAACTTTTGACATGAGAGGATAACCCAAGCCACCAGAAGTACCGCTGCACCAAATCCAAAGTCCTAGCGATTCCTTTGTGACCAGCCAACGGATGGTCGTGACATTTCTGAAGAGCCTTCACTTGTAAAGCTGTAGTCGGTAGATACAAGGCTTCTTTGTGATACGGCAACCGCTGATGTACTCTTCGATCACTATCCTGAGCTGCCCAATCCTGAATTTCTTCGACGGACAAACTCTTCCCAACTTCCTCTTGAAAATTGTCTATGGCAATAGTACAAATTATTTTGGAGGCGGGAATAATAGGCTGAGCTTCCACAAGATGTTCACTTTCTTGCGTGTCAATGCGTGACAAAGCATCCGCTTTTCCATTCTTGGGACCTGGACGGTAGGTGATCACAAAATTGAAATCAGCAAAATAAAGTGACCACCGCAACTGTCGAGGCGTCAAAGTCTTAGCGGATTTGAGGAATTGCAAATTCTTATGATCAGAATACACAGTAACAGTGTGTTTAGCCCCTAGCAAATAGTGTCTCCAGTCCTCAAAGGAATCCTTCACCGCCAATAATTCTTTCTCGGCAATCGTATAATTCAACTCTGCAGAACTTAACTTCCGTGAGCGGTAGGCCACCGGATGAAGTTGCCCAGTGCTCCAATGCCTTTGAGAAAGTACTCCTCCAATCGCCTGATTCGAAGCGTCCGCTTCCACATAAAAAGGTTCAGAAGGGTCAGCATGAAAGAGGATAGGAGCCGACGTGAACCTTTTCTTTAACAGACGAAAAGCTTGCTCAGCATCAGAAGTCCATTCAAATCTCACTCCTTTCTTAAGTAGACGAGTAATGGGCACGATGAGCTGAGAGAATCCTTGAATGAAACGTCGATAAAAGTTAGCAAAACCCAGAAATCTCTGAATTTCCTTCACATCCTGAGGTGATGGCCAATCTTCCACAGCACGCACTTTCTTAGGATCCATGACCACACCTGCGGGAGACAAGATGAATCCCAAGAACTCCACTCGTGTAGTATTGAAGACACACTTTTCCAACTTAACATACAGGCGATATTGTTGTAAACGTTCCAAAACTCTTCGGACATGTTCGGGATGATCTTTGGGGTCTTTAGAAAATACCAATATGTCATCCAGATAAATGATGGCAATTTTATCAAGGAGATCTCCCATCACATCGTTGATAAAATGTTGGAACACTGCTGGAGCGTTGCAAAGGCCAAAGGGCATTACCCTATATTCGAATAAACCAAATTTTGTACGAAACGCTGTCTTCCACTCGTGTCCTTCCTTCATACGAACCAGATGATAAGCTCCTCGTAAATCCAGTTTCGTAAAGATCTGTGCCTCCTTTACCTGGTCTAGGAGAACCGAAATCAAAGGTAAAGGATAACGATTCTTGATGGTTACCTGATTTAAGGCGCGGTAATCAATACACATCCTTAATTTTCCTTCTTCCTTCTTTGGAATGAAAAACAAAGGAGAGGACACAGGAGACTGTGAAGGTCTAATAAATCCATTTGCAAGGTAGCGATCTAAATACTCCTTCAAGTGTTGATTTTCCGCTTCTGTTAACGCATAGATTCTACTGCAAGGAAGAACTGCTCCAGGTTCTAGTTCTATGGTACAGTCATATGGACGATGTGGTGGTAAGTGTTCAGCTTCCACCTCACTGAAGACGTCTTGAAACTCTTGATACTCCTCTGGGATATCGACAGAATTAATAACTCCAATGGACTGCCCTCCAAACGATAACAGATTGGCTAGTGAGGGAACCTCTATCCTTTTTGAATCCTGATAGCAATGTTCCTGACAAAAGGAAGACTGCATCCTCACCGTCTGATTTTCCCAATCGATAGTCGGATTATGCTGGGACAACCATGGCAAACCTAAAATGAATTGAAACTGCGGGGCATCAATGAGGTTGAACTGAAGGATTTCTCGATGCCCATCAGCTTGAATTAACTCCAGACATTCAGTGTGACTTGTAATAGGACCAGACGACAAGTTAGTACCATCCACCGCTCGAACTGGTTCACTTTTCTCTTTTTGAATTGCCCGAATACCCATCCTTTTAGCATACTTTAGGTCACAAAAAATTGCCTGTTGCACCTGAGTCCAACATAATAGCCACACTAGGAAACTCATATTCTCGGAATTTCAAAGTCATATGAAAAATAATGTGTGGTGACATCGTCTGCAAAGTATTCATGATCAAATGAACTTCAGGAGTCGTCTTAGCTTCCTCGACCACCAGAGCGACTCCATCTACTGGTGGCTGGAGTCGTTTCCCTTCATGGGAGTCTTGGGACGCTTGGTACATTCTCTTACGAAATGCCCTGGACTTCCACAATAAAGGCATAATTTCTTCAGCCGTCTTTGCTCTTTTTCTTCTTTACTCAGAGGGCCACGGACAGCTCCAATCTGCATTGGCTCTGCTTCATTACTACCTTTTCCACTGTCAATCTTCATTCTATCCAGACGAGGAAAATTAATTCTCCAATCCTTCCTCTTTTCTCCTTTCCTCTCGGAATTTCTAAAATCTAATTCTAAAACAAGATCCGCTAAAGCAGATAATTCTTTAGGTCGATTGGGGATCTGCGACAGAATGTCTTTGAGCTCATCACGCAATCCTCGGTAGAACAAAGCAGCTCGTTTCTCTTCCGGCCAATTGTTTTCTATAATCAGCTTATTAAACTGCGTTAGGTATGTCAGCAAATCCTTAGTTCCTTGAAGCAACTCCAACAGTTCATTGTCGGTGGCCTGAGAAACCCGTCTCCTGTCAAAAATCCTCAAAAACTCCCTCTCAAACTGAACAAAATCATAAAGAAAGGGGTCGTCTCGGGATACTAAAGGCATAGCCCAATTTGCCGCATCTCCGCCCAGATAAGAAAGCACAAAAGCTACCTTTGATTTTGCATCAGGAAATAAATTTGGACGGCACATGAAATGTAAAGAACATTGGGTCAAAAATAACTGAGCCTTTTGGGGATCACCCTGAAACCTTTCTGGGGCCGCTAAAGGAATAAGAGGAGAGACTGAATGGATAACCTGAGCCACTGTTTTTGGGTCCGTACTATGAGCGGGAACCTGTGTGGAAGAAGACCCACCCACAGGATTCCCCATGGCCAACCCATCCACCTTCTGAGCTAATACTTGAGTCTCCTGTCGGGACGCCCCTAATTCTTGTTTCAAAATCTTATTTTCCTCTCGGACTGCTCTTATCTCTTGCTGGATTCCCCCCAACATCTCTCCCAAGGCCTTCAAATCGAATCCCTCAGCCATTCTGCCCAGGCGAAGCAAGCTTCTTGGGCACTTCAATCTGTCAAAGGCTCCAGATGCTTCGCAGAGGCTGAACAGCTGCTAATCCCAAACTCCCACTCACTGGTGTCGCAGCAAATTTATCTACTTGACCAGCAAGGGGGGGAAAGGGGAAGTGGAGTGAGAAAGAAGAGACACTCTGTTGCTGGCACCCCGGTCAGATTCTGGAATCTTCTACTGCTTCTCCTGACATCTTAAGTGGGGTGTCTAATGCACACAAAAGAGGGATGGGAGTTTTGAGAACACTACACACAGAATCATTTAACATTCTATACTCTACATAGTTTTTATCCTACCAGCTCACTACAGAGTTTTCGCCTCTCTTCTATATTAAGTAAGTATGGAGTTTTGAAGATTCTATCTGTTGAATCTCCAGTATTGACTTTCTTTTGTCTGTACCTTTATTGTCTTTCTATTCCGCTGGACATATGTACAAGCTGTGCAAGTCTTTGAACATCCGTAGCGCGCAAAAAGGAAGCAAGGAAGGAGAGAAGGGAAAGGGAAAAATAAGGGTAAGCGCAATGAATGGAGGTTCAGCACGGCGAACAGTACCTTTACTTCGTAAAGTCTGAAGTCTTCAGATCTCCGAGGTTACTGAATTGTCTCTAATGTATCCAACCAGCATGCGCTGACAAAGGTCTTCGAACTGGCTCCAGTAAACTGCTTACTGCCTCGAAAATCCACAAACTGCCTTCTAATCGAAGATTATAATGCCTGGATGAAAGAGTCTTAAAGGAAGCAAGAGCAATCCCAAACAGACTGAAATTCAGGATATGCTTCCTACTGCTACCCTGACAATATAGGAAATGTTTGTCTAGGAAATTCCGTTCTTCACCAAACGGACCAGGAACTCACTCTGACGTTTCACACTGGAACTACGAGATAAAAGAGGCTTCTTTTATCTTCGGACTGAAAACTACTCTGAAATAATAATTCCGTTTCCTCCCGCTATGAACGTAAACGCGGAGGATCGGTCACAGACTTCTTCTCAGGAAACATTCAAAAATGAAGTGCGCAGCTCGCCAGGCTCGCGCGCCCCACATAAACTAAACCGCCTAGCCAAGCAACTACTGACAGCTACCTGGCGACTTTGGCGGCCATCTTAGGAAGGACCGTTAATATTACAGATACTGCCATACAGTGACAGTTCTAGGTTTGATCAGGAATCGAGAGTGCCTAACCCTTCTAAAACTACCAACTGCAGCCACGACATGCCTCCTGACAGTGTGTGCCTAAGCTTCGTGGCAGCTGAGCTGCAAATCACACAGGAATCGTCCCACTGTTGAATTTAACAGGTCCCGTCAGTGAAACTACAGCAAGTGCTACCTCCCTTGGGCCGAGGGTTCCCTATTCCCCCCACTCATTTAATACCTGACTGAAGGGCAATGATGCTGGAGCTGAAGGGAGGGTGAGGTACGGCTTTGGACCTGCTGATTTCCTGGCGGACCACTGGACCTAATGGTGACCATAAGTACATGAGGCCACTCCGAGCCCAGGGTTATGTTATGTTATGTTACAACCGCACTTTTTGAGCACACGGCTACCCCAAAAGGGTGTCCCGGCGCTTTAGCAAAAGAGGCCTGAACAGAACCCAGAAAACCCAAAAGCGGATACACTAGACGCACTGGTTATACAGAAAAGAGGACGGTCTTCAACTCCTTCCTAAAGGCCAGAAGGTTATTAGCCTTACGAAGAGAAAGAGGGAGCTCATTCCAGAATCGGGCTGCCATAAACTGAAAAGACCGACCTCCCATCCGCACTCTTTTGATCACTGGCACCTCCACTTTAGCCAAATCAGCAGATCTCAATTTCCTCCGTGGAACATAGAAAGCAATACGCTTCTTGAGGTAATCGGGGCCAGTAGAGTGGAGGGCTTTAAACGCCAGCGTAAGAATTTTGAACCTGATTCTGCTAAGCATTGGAAGCCAATGCAACCTGACCCGGAACAAGGAGGCACTGACCCTCCTCGGTAGGCCAAAAAGTGCTCTGGCTGCTGAATTTTGGACAATTTGCAGTCTGGACACCAGATGTTTAGGCAGTCCTGGAAAAAGTGCGTTAGCATAATCCAAACGCGATCCCACAAGCGCTTGAACAATGTTCTTACGGTATTGTAGGGAGAGCAGTGGGAGAAATTTCCTCAGCATCTTGAGGATGCCGAAGCATTTCCCCGCTAGTCCCGTAATGTGTGGACGAAAGGAAAGATCGTCGTCAAACACAACTCCCAGATTTTTTACTTGGGAGGAAGGTTTCTCAGGTGGAAACAGGTCCGGGGGCCACCACGACATCCAACCAGGGTCAGGGGCACAGCCAAAAAAGAGCAGCTCGGAGTTGCATTTCAGGCTCTGGTGCTGAAACCACGAAAAGACTGCACTCAGACAGTCTTTATTTCTACCGCCGTCAAAAACCTCTCCCTTCCTGCACGTGAACAGGAGCTGGGTGTCGTCAGCGTATGAAATGACCCGGGCTCCAAATGCCTCCGCAACCTTCGCCAAAGGGGCCATATAGATATTAAAAATGGTGGGGCTCAGGATAGACCTTTGAGGCACCCCCACCTCAAGCGAAGGCATTTCCGCGGAGAACGGTGGAGCCCAGATCACATGTCGACGGTCGGCTAAGAAGGATTGAAACCAGTCCAACACCGTCCCCCGCAGGGTGACTTGGCATCCTGACTGCCTGTGAGGGTTGTTGACCTGCAGCTGAGCCTCTATGGTCTGATCCCCACTAGTGGGATTTGGGGATAATCACATGGGGAACTAGGGGTGGGTATCCACCAGGCACACTCTCCTCTACCTGGGCAGGCGGTGGTGAATACCACTTTCACCCCCCACCCACAGGCCTCATCTATTTTGAACTTTTCCAGCTCTCTGGTCCTGTTAGGATGACAGGTGGCAAGAGACCAAGCAGCATGCAACAGACTAAGCTGAATAAATATACCCGATCCAGAAAGCCATGCAACACTGTGGAGGCACCGGTGGTCACACAAATATTCAAAGCCTTGTCCTCCCCTGCTGCTCCCCCTCTTACGCTGTAGGACATAAAGGCTGCTGTTCAAGGAATCAATTCAGATCTTGCTTGCCCGGAAAGATTCGGTGACAAATGAGGTCTCCCTGTTGAGTGCAGATCTGAGAAAAGCAGGGGTGCTCGCATGAAGGAGGTGCAAGACGTCATGACGGTTCTTACAATGGATACCAATATGCTCCAGGCTCAGGTTCCTGAGCTTTGCACCACAGTTAAGACTCTAAAGGCCAAGCTGGAGGAACAGGAAGGCTGATCCTTATGTAATAATCTCTGCATTATTGGGGTGCCAGAAATGGCGGAGGGCCCGGCAGTTGATCTCTTTGTGGAAGATCTAATAACAAAAATGCTCCAGCCCTGGTGACTGTCTTTATTTTTCGGTGGAGCAAGCCCACCATATCCCAGGGATCCAAACGAGATTAGGTGCCGCACCAAGTCCCATAATTATGAGGACGGTCAACTACCCTGATTGAGATGTTAGCACCCCGCCACTTATATATGAGAATACCACTGTCACCTTCTTCCCAGACTTTACTCTGAAGGTGCAAAAGAAGCCTGACAGTTTTCTCGATGCGAGGAGGCACTCAAGGATAAAGAAATCAAGTATTCAATGCTTTTTCCAATAACATTTCGGATTGCATCAGATGGCAAGGTTGGCAGTTCTTCAGCCCTGAGGAGACATGTGACTGCCTCGAGGGTTGGAGAATGGAAGGAAGCAACAACGTCTCTAAGATTGCTGAGATACGAACTGCTCCTGACCATGCAGACTGCCTCCACAGAGACAAAATTCCCCAGGGACTGGCAGGGAGTGACAGAGGGCTGGGGTGCATCTCCTGTGAGTTCTCTAGAAGTTGGGAACAACCTGGAGTCACCCAAGACACTCATATGACACTCAACCGAACCAGCTGACCCATAGGCTGAGACTGTCTGCAAAGCTAAGAACAGGTTCTATTATGGTTTGAAATGTTGTTCCATGTAATCATTAATTATGGTATCGCACTTCCACTCTTAATAGGGGGTAGTGGACTGTCAATGGGCCATCTCTGCGGTGCAAGCCCACACTTCTCATTGTGTTGTTGTTTATGGGGCGACAGGCACTTTGCAAATTGGGGGTGGTCGGAGGTTTTAAACCCACAGTGTAGGGTAGCAAGGCTGGGGTAATGCTATACCTGGGGGTTTCGTATCATTTCCAAAGTGGACTGATTATCTTACTTCACCTGTTTTCTGCTTGGCACATGTAGAGATTCAGGAGCTGACATCAGGAGTGTGGTCGCGAGGGACATCACTCTGTATCCACAGTACAGAAGGGCATCAAATGAGATCTTATCAGACTAGACATTATAACTTCTCTATCTGATAAAATTGACCTGCCTGGCCCATGCACTAGGGAATCTCATGTCAGCAACGTACTGAGAGTTATGACGTGAAACACCATTGGTTTTAGCAGTAAGATAAAATGCATTGTAGTTCTCTAATACCTATGTACGCATGCTCCGGACATTGTGTTACTACAAGAGAAACATTTAGAGGGTAAACACTAGAAAGCCCTAGATAAATATGACTACACACTGCTCGCACACACAGGATTCACTTCAGGATCTAGAGGGTTGGGGATACTGGTCTGATATTCTATTCCTTTTGTCACAAGTAAAAATTGGCATGATCAATCAGGCAGATTTGTTGCACTGACCGGTAAGTGGGTGGGATGGTTCTCAATGTATGCTTGGTTTACGAACCAACAATACTCCATGTTGACACCCAGCATGAACTCAGTTCACAATTATTGGAAATGCCGGTAGGTACCCTAAAACTGGGCAGATACATGAATGCCACTATAGACCGGAGATGGGATAGGGTATAGAGATTAGACAAGGGAATAAGCACTAAGCCCATGTGAGCATTTGTAGATGCCATAGGGCCGTTACATATATATATTGTGAATGTAATCCTCAGGTTAAACAATTCGCATTTTACTCTGTAATTCATGAATGGTAATCCCACCTCTATTAACTTCTGACACGTTCTACTAGTGCAGGCCTGTTTCAGGATGTAGTCCATGAGGAGCATGGTATTTCGTATCACTCGCCTGTGGAGGTGCTACTACAGGGACCAACCAGAGATAATACACTGCCACCCAGGTTAGACCCTTGGTCCTTTAAAGAAAAACACTTTAAGGATAATATCAGAGAACATACAGAACAATAATACAGAGATAACGTGGGTATGGTTGACTCGGCATGCACTATATGGGAGGTGTACAAAACAGTGGTACAAGGGTAAAAAAAAAGGAAAAATTAATAAAATATTAAAATTAACTAGGGAATCTCATTTAATTTTACTAAAACCTAGTATATATTACAGTAATCAAAAACAGTCAATGAAAAAGTAAATGTACATGTTAGCAGAAACAGATTCCGTTTTTCGTACCTGTCATTGCGGCCTTGTGAGTGTTTTTTTTCGTTAAGCCTGTTGCTTGCTTCAAGGTGCCAGCTTGTCATACTAAAATGGATCCCTATGCTGAGACTAATTAACTACTTGAATATGTAATCTATAGTCATGATTTTAAAAAGTGTTTCAATATAAAACAGTATTGTTAAGAACCTCCCGTCATCATGACAAATGGAACTCTGTTATAAATACACTATCCGTAACTCCTATAGTTGTGGTCCAGTAGGAGACGGCAGTCCTGATAGAATAAACATATAGAACCCAGGCCGACTGCCCTGTATGCCTCTCCCCTTCTATTGGCATTTTTGCTGTTCGCCACTGTTCGTGTGCATAGCCAATGTTCAAATAAAGATGGTTCGAAGCAGGCTGATGCAAATAGGCCGAGGGCTATGTCTCCGGCCGAGAAATCGGTAGACATCTCCCCTCTGCTAGCTTTCTTACGAAGCGGTCCATGAACCTGACCAAGGCACAATTTAAGGTGGTGTTCTGTGGGTCAAAACAAGCCAGCACTGCTCCTCTACAAGATCTTACCTCCTTCTCGATCCAACCCCTTCATAGTAGAGCCTTTCTATCCTCTGAGAGGTTTGGACACAAACATAGCACGTGCATTATGTCTTCCCTATGGTGGACACAGAGCCGGCACAGTTCCAGGGCACAGTCTCTTTTCCATTTAGGGAGGTAGCAGCTCGTTGGGATCACCCCCATACTCAGTTTTAAAAAGCAGAGCTTAGTGAGTGTGTTGAAGGTGAGTGTTAAATAGCTCTGGGGTTTCGACTGGGCATTAGTGCGAAGGGTCATCCAGCCATGACTCCGTGCCAAGAGGCTTGCCCTGTCTTCTACTGAAGAAAGTTGTTTCGCACTGAGTTTTGCTAGCCTCTTAAACTCGTGTTGGCTTGCATGTAGGTCCCAGAGCTCACTCAAGCCGAGAGTGCTAATGCCACAGGACAAGTAGCGATGCCCTGGTGGCCATTGACTTGTATTTAGCTGAACCCATAAATGGTGAGCCATGAGGTCCTCCTTTGATGCCCTCAACTTATAGCAGCTTACTAGAAAAGTTGCCATTCGGCCCAATGACTGTCTGCAGATGCTGAATTCAAGCCTAATTTGTTCTGGTTAAGTGTACGGAGGTAGCAGAAAAATTGTTTTGATAATGTTCGTGACTATTTTATCTAATTGGCTGCTGTCCAGCTCTTTTAGCACCTCGCTCCCAAAAGTTAGAGTTGGAATCACCTTTGCCTGGGCCACCTGAAGAATTGGAGCAAATGTTGGGCCATTTGATTTCTTTTGAATGGCGCTGAGTGCAAAAGACAGCACAATTCCTTTCTCTTTTTGTCATCCCAGTTGGTTTGCATATCTGCCATTATTTTTAAAGAAGACCCCTTAGAACTTGAGACATCCGGTTGCTTCTATTCTTTCCAGATTTAAAAACCATGCCAATTTCTTGTGCCCTGATGAACGAGCAACCAGAATTGTGGTTTTCTTGTTGTTGATCTGAAGCCCATTTCTATTTGAATATGTGGTGGTTGCATCCAGGAGACGTTGAAGTCCTACCTTAGTGTGGCTAAGAAGAACCAGGTCATCGCATACAATAGGTTGGACAGATGAAGCCTACCTATTTTAGGTGGGTGGGTGTGAGCTGACTGATTTGAGGGCTTCCGTGAGGTTGAACAGGAATAAATAGAAAAGGGTGGGAGCCAAAACGCACCCCTGCTTAAGGCCTTGCGTTGTTGAGATTGGTTGTGACAGTCTTGAGCCATCTCAGATCCTAATCCTGAGCCACGTGTCCTGATGCAAGACACACTCTACTAGTGCAGGCCTATTTCAGGGTGCAGTCAATAAGGAGCATGTTATTTTGTACCACTCCCCTGTGGAGGCCCTACTACAGGGACCAACCAGAGATAATACACTTCCACCCAGGTTAGATCCTTGGTTCTTTACAGACAAACACTTTAAGGATAAAATAAGAGAACATACGGAACATTAATACCATGATAACGTGGGCACGGTTGACTCGGCATGCACTATATGGGAGGTGTACAAAACAGGGTAAAAAAAAAACAAATAAATGAACTAGGGAATCTCGGGGCATATTACCAAGCAATAGCGATAATTATCGCTATTGCTTGGTTAGAGACAGCTGCGGCGATTTTTATCGCAGATAAACCTTGGTATTACCAAGGTTTATCGCAAATGCGATAAAAAACAGCCGCAATGCATGAATATCGCTGAAAAGTCAGCGATATTCATGCATTACCGAGCTAATGCTCTTAGCCATGTTATCCACCTCCCATTGGATAACATGGCTAAGAACTGCTCAGGGCAGGTGTTAGCTTTTGGAGATATTCGCGCTTAGCGCGAATATCTCCAAAAGTTGGTAATAGGAGATAGTGATGTTAGCGACTGTTTCCAGTCGCTAACATCTTGGCACGCCCCCTTTGCATGTCATTAGTGATAAATATCACTTGACATGCAAAGTGGGGCCCAAGATGGTCGCTATCTCCTACTAGCTGTCGCTAACTGGTGTTAGCGACAGCTAGGTAATAGGGAGATAATTTTATCTCCGCTTTCTTGGCTTTTAAAGCCAAAAAAGCGGAGATAAACCCCCTTGATAATATGCCCCCTCATTTTTAATTTTATTAAAACCTAGTATATATTTCAGTAATCAAAAACAGTCAATGAAAAAGTAAATGTGCATGTTACCAGAAACAGATTCGGTCGTTCGTAAATGTCATTGCGGCCTCGTGGGTGTTTTTTTTGTTAAGGCCAGCTTCTCGTCCTAAAATGGAGCCCTATACGTGAGACTAAATACATAATTGGATAAATCATCTATAGGCATGATTTTTAAACGTGTTTCAATGTAATACATAGTGCAACCAATGTGTACGTTTCCATGAGTTTTTCAAAACACGTTAGCTTGTTCCCATTTAATTAAATAAAAATCATTTAAGTGTTAATATACTACAAATTAGTACAAATAGTAAATTTCCGTATTCAAACCAGAAAAGCGTCTCATGGCTGACATATACTCAATTCCCTCTATCACAGTGTGATATAGATTGAATGAGTCTATTTCTCGCGAATCATCACTTGAGATCGAAGTATGCTATACCTTACAATAAATATTGCTTTCCCTACTAGAAAATATAAACACATATAATTTTCTTAGCTCATATTTAATTTATTTTTCGAAATAATTGAGGCGTGCATAGTCTTAGGGAAATGTATTGAACACACAATTCTCAAGTCTGCAATGAAACTTCATTGGTAGAGCAAAAATAACCGCTTTCAATCTTGTTGGAATAAATATTCAGTTTAACCAAAAACATAAAAAGTTGAAAATTAGCTCTCCAAATGAGAGATTTTTCAAGCTAACTTTGTGATATCTGCGGCACTTTCTAGAAGGGAACTCTTGATAATCATCGGAGGTTAAAGCCGTATGCAAGATTGCTTTTTTACGCAGCAGCTATACTGAGCATAAACTCGTTTGGAAGTTAGAACTACTCTATAAAGCTTGAAAACTTTAGAAACCCTTAGCTTTTATTATGATCCTCCAAGATGTACAGCAATTCTTTCTTTGCCTCTTTGTTAAACTTTTTGTAAGTTATAAGTATAAGTGCATGTTTACTTCATTATTGAATTAATGAAAATAGTCAAAGTAGTCAATGTATTAATAATGTCATGTTCTGGGGCAGTAAATGTATTACCTAATTATTGCTGATTTGCATTTTCATTTTGTGCAGTGTGATCCTGTTATTAATCATTAGTAGTGTATCATTCCATGCACACTCTCGTTTTTGTTTTCAGAAACCATTTTAATGCGCCCATTACTTTTATACCGCAGCAACTTCCAGGGTGTGTGGAAGGAGGAAGAGGTGATGTGTAGCAGGTGGTGTTAATAAACACACCTGTGCATTTATGTCCTTTGTTTCCTGGTATCGTGTCTGGTTATCTGCTTGCAGACATGCTGGGAAGATTTTCCTTCTCTGTATTGGGCACCCAAACCAGCTAAACGTGGCATTCAATGCCCAAAGTTTGTGACAGTCAATTGTGGTTAAGACTTGAGGAAGCCATTGCATATGGCAGCCATTTCAGTTTTGATTTGGTTTTACCCAGCTGTTCAATTTACGAAAGCATTTTTGCGTACTGGGCGTAGTACTAAGCGGGGCATATCCTCAAGGACTTATCGCTGAGTTAGCAGCACTTTATCGCAGCCAAAGTCATGATAAATTTATAGCCCCATTCACAAGCTGGTGCCAACATCTGATATCACCAGTTTACCTGTGAATGCAGCTGCAAAAAACATCGCCACAGATGACACAGACAACTATCGCTGATGAAATACAGAGTAGGCGTTCCCATGCAAAACGCCACGACAGCACCGTTCCGCAACATTCTCAATGACCAACCAGATCTGCGATAAGATACCAAAACAGGCGATATGGCGCGTTAGGTGCAGGAATTTAACACCTGCCCTTACCCGGTGTAAAGTTGGACGACAACCTGCACCAGAAAACCAGAAAAGGGAGCCCAGGGCAGAGCCACACCTGATGCCATGGAGCTACTGATCATGCAGCCCAGAGCCCCAAGAGGGCAACAACACCCACCACCACCACCCCCAGGCCGCCAACCCCCCTAGACACCCCCCCGGACTATCATTGTCCACAGGCTGATGGTACCAACACAGCGGACAACCAACATCCCACCTCAGACAAAGTTGCTGGCTGTGCTGCATCTGTTGGCCTCTGGTACCTTCCAACCAACAACTGCCAGAGTCTGAGGAGTCTTACTGCCAGACTACCAGAGTTGCTCACACCTGTCGTGGATGCCATCATCTGCTTGATACCCTGCTCAGCTCTTCAGGTGCCACTAACTCAGTGCACCACAACTCATGGACCATTTCTGATTGAGTTTTGTGCTGGGACAGCTCACGCAGCAATGTCACCTCAGGTTGTGTGGGAGACCTGGGACAATGATGAGGAAGATGATGCAGGTGTAACACACCCACTGCAGCTGCCGCAGGAATAACCCAAAGGGACAAAATCCTAGACAATTTATTCACATGAGCACGCTCAGCTCTAGTGCCCCAACCTCAGTGCACTGCACGGACACTTCTGTTTGCATAATGGGTGACCTCTGTGTTCTTGCTCCGGCTACCACCATGATGCTTCGGAGTTGTTTCTGTAATGCTGGTGTTTTCTGTTTCCGCTTTTATAGTGATCACTGTTCAAGTTGTTGCCAGCACCAACCACTCTGTGAGGGCTGGCTTACACTCACCCCACACACATCCAGCACAGGCATCACTGTACATGTGACCCAGCCAATAATGATGCTGGGTGCACGTGCCCGTAGCCAGTTCCACAAATTTTATGAGTGTGTCAGTGTGGTCATAATGTATGCATGAGGGCCCGGGCCCTACAACATTACATTGTGCTGTGTACAGCGGATGCAACCATGTCACCGCAGGCAGCAGGTAAGAACTTGGACATGTAGCTTTGTCGTCCCCCACTCAATATGTAACAGGAGTGGCCGGCGTATGAAGGTCCAGTGTGGGGGTGGAATGATTATCCTGGGGCTCTGGCCATAATTAGGTACTGGAAATGTGCAAATGCATGTGTCTCTGGCGCAGTGTGGGTCTCCGTTGGGGAGTGTATGTGGTCCCTGATGGGACTTAGACACCCACGTATGTGATCTAGTTCTGCTTCCATGAGGTCGAAGCCCACCCGCATCTGTTCAGCCACCTCCTTCAGGCAGTCTAACACTTGGCCTTGGAATGCGATGTGTGGTTCGGTGAGGTGCAAGGAGCCAGCCGTGGTGGTGGGTGCTTCCTGCTGTGTGGTCTGTGCAGGGGGTGGGGTCTCCTCGATGCCCCTGGGCTGCCCTGCTCCTGGAGGTGGGTTGCCTAAGATGTCCATGAGCTGTTGTAGGGCGTTATTGTCGAAGGTGTGGAGGTCCTCTTCAGCATCACTGATGAGTTGTCTAATCTGCTCTAGTGGAGGTGTTGTTTGTCTCTCTGCAATGGGAAGGGGAGATGCATTTTGACATTGTGTTGACATGTATGTTGGCACATTGTTCAAGTTTACATGCAGACTGTATGACAATGTACATTGTGACTGTTTGGGAGGAGCTGACTATTTGATGTGGGAGAGTGGACATTTGGACTACATGACGGATGTGAGGTTGTACACGTACACTTTCATCTCACAGTTTCCTGTAATTGTAGTGTAGTTCCTATATTCCCAATAGGCTCTGCACATTGGAATAATATATCCTATAGATTTGACTTAGGACTCAGGTCGACTTGGTCTCTATCGAATATATTAGATTTAATTGTGAGGGCCAGCTTTCTCGGAGGTCACTAGAAACTTTCTCGAATAAACAAGAAGGGATTAGTTTCTGACAACCGCATAAACATGACAACTTTGTTTCCCTAAGAATAAAACTGATCTTCAGAGTTGTGGAAACGATAGATAGATATTTTACTCAATCAATTGTGCATGCTTCGTTTCATCAGAGGTGCAGAGAAATAGAGAGATGGGAGTTTTCAATAAAAGGATTTATTGAACAGTCTTCTTTCTCAAGCAAGTAAATCGTAATAATGGTTGCAAAGTATAATGCGTACAGTAAGAACAATATTATAAAATAATACTGTAAAGGCATTGTATGGTTCCTAAACCATAGATAAATACATACATAAATAACAAAGGCTAAAAGTACTCAACTGGTGCTTCTAAAATACGTCTACCCCAATGTACCTAACCTCAGTCTCGTACGTGGGAAGAAGTAAGTAAGGTGTAGCATAGGTTTCGTTTTTCTTTGCCAAGAATCTAACCAAGATTTCTCTTAGGGTCTAATCAGATCCGTACCTTGGTTGTAGAATGAAGGAGGTCTTCTATCTCTGTCTCGGGACTCTATTTCCCAACACCCCGCGAGGGGAGCTTGGAAACACTGGAGTTGGATTCACAGCGAGAGAAAGGCAGCCTCTTGATCCGTGCGTTAGCTGGAGGGTCGGCTTCCTTCGGCACTTGCTGTAGCTAGCTGTGTCGGGCAAGTAGATAGTCGAGCTGCTCCAAACCACTGTGTCTTTGCTAGGGCAAGTGTAGGCATATTTATACCTTGAAGGTGCCTAGTTTGACGTAAAGTCGGACATAATAACGTCATCAAAGAACCACAAGGGAATGGTAGTTCTTTGAAAACTCCATGATTTCTAGGACAAATCAATATTCAAGCAAGGGGATGTTCCTGACTGCTGAAGCCGAGTTTTCCAAGAAATCGTTGTGGCTTTTTGGAATTAGTGGAAGTAGCTATGCCTGTATTTGGACTGGATGAGTCATGTCTAAATAATGGTATGATTTCTATGTCAATATAAGGGCAATGTGAAGTATACCTATATAAGGGCATGAATTGGTAAATTACGCTTGGATTCTAAAATGCTACACAACACCCACTCCACTTTATTATGTTTGATATTACTAAATTCTAAGCATTTTTAAACATAAGTAAATCATGATGTGTATAAATCCCTCCCAAAATACATCAAATGCATTTGAAATGGTTGTACATAAAAGATGAGCATTTGTGAAGTACGCATTTAAAAAAATCAATATTTTCATTCAAAGCAAGTAATGTGACATTGGAATATGCTTGTCAGAATGAGGCATGAAATAAAAAAAATTAAAATGGCTCTCAAATACAGAAGAAAGGTCGAGGCCATTCCATGACAGAATATATAAACTGTTTAGGTTGTGGACAAGATCAAATATTGTCTCTTGGAAGTGTTTCAGAGAATTGTTCTCTAAGAATAGTTCTACTTTAAGCAGATTACTTTGTGCCAAAAAAAAGTTTAATTTTGGAAAAGTCAAATCGCAAAAAAAATAGAGTTCTAAAGTTGGAAGTTTTGTTATGAAAAGTGAAGGTTGAATATAGAGTTCCATAGAACGCTGTGTGCTAACTTCAAAAGTCATTCTTGTTGTTAGGAGAAAACATCAAATCTTTTAAGCCGGCAAAGAAATCATCTACCATAGTAGGTGAAAGTTGGACCACTTGATTAAGTAAACCGATTCCACAAAAATGTGAAGCATCGCTGTCAGCGTTGGCCGCATCAGCAACATTCGTCGGAGATGGAGATGGTACCTGTGTGCCTGTTGATCCACGTATCTCACCGTCAACAGATGTTATGTTATGTTATGTTATGTTATTAAATTTATAAAACGAGCGCAGCTGCCCCAGCAAAGGGGCGTCCTGGCGCGTGAACAGGTGCAAAACATAACAGAAAATAAGAGAAAGAAATCCTAGTCAGAAGCAGGGAACAGGAAAGTTTTAATCATTCATCTAAAAACAGAAAGATTATTCAGCGCACGGATATGCACCGGGAGAGCATTCCACAGACCAGCGGCGAGTACTCGATAAGAACGGCCACCCATCCGACTGAGTTTAAAACGGGGGCATGACGCCAGATAAAGCGCCTCTGATCTTAGAGACCTCAGTGGGACATATGGAGTTAACAAATTCACTAGCGCCGGCGGCGAGGAGGACTTCATGATTTTAAACGACAGGCATAGGGATTTAAACTGAATTCTTTGCCTAACCGGCAGCCAGTGAAGGGCGGAGATCGTACTTGAAACCGAGCAAAATCTAGGAAGGCCAACGATCGCCCTTGCTGCGGCATTCTGCACCCTCTGGAGCCTAGAAGCTTCGGCTTGATTGACCCCCAACAGCAGCACACTGCCGTAGTCCAGCCGAGATAGAACAGTGGCTTGGACCACGATTTGTCGAGTAGAGGAGTCAAAAAACTTGAGGATAGGTCTAAGGCCCAGCAAGATGCCAAAGCAGGTGGCTGCAACCTTCTTCGTATGACTCGAGAAGGATAGGGCTGAGTCCACCCAGACTCCCAGGTTCTTCACCTCGGTGACAGGGACAGGAGTAACGCCCAATTCCGGCGGCCACCACTGATCACCCCAAAGCTCCGCATGTTTCCCTACCACCATAACTTCCGTTTTTTTGGCATTCAATTGTAGGCAGTTAGATCTTAACCAATCTGCCACTGCCAAAAGTCCTGCTCGGAATTTGGGGGCATCTGTCTCAGGGTCACTACTCAGAGTCACCGCCAGCTGCGTATCGTCAGCATATGAGGTCATAGTCAGACCCCATTGTTTGACGATCACAGCTAGCGGCTGCACATATAGATTGAACAATGTGGGGCTCAACGAGGAACCCTGAGGGACCCCCAGTTCCAACGAGTGGAAGGTGGACTGGCCAGGTGGTATAGCCACTTTGAAGGACCGGCCGGAAAGGAAAGAGCGGAACCACTGAAGGGCAGTCCCTGAAATACCCGCCTCTTCCAGACGTAGAGCCAGAATGCGGTGAGACACAGTATCGAACGCGGTGCTCAGATCAAGTAAAAGGAGCGCCGCCGTTCGTCCCGCATCAAGTACTCCACGTAGGTGCTCGATCATGTAGAGCAACGCGGTTTCGGTACTGTGTCCCGACCGAAACCCATTCTGACTCGGGTCCAGGATATCATTCTGGGCAAGATGATCAGTCAGTATGGAATTGACATGTGCCTCAGTAATTTTGGCTATCCATGGAAGAAGGGATATGGGGCGGTAGTTCTCAGGTAGAGCCGGATCCAAAGTGGCCTTCTTTAACACCGGAGTAACTACCGCCTGCTTCCATAAGGGAGGGACCGTTCCTGATGTTAACGACAGATTAATCAGGGACAACATCGAGGCCCGACAAGAATGGGGAAGAATCCCGATAAGATCAGGCTTCAACGGATCAAGCGGAGATCCAGATTTAATCCTCAGGCCCAAGGTGTCAAAGGCCTCCATAGACAATGCCGGTAAACAGGACAAATTGTCCGTCTCAGATGACTTAAGACTCCCTGACTCCAAGTCATGCACTAAACAATTGAATCCTCGATGGATAGCCTGCACTTTATCTAAAAAGAAGGATGCCAGGCCTTCACAGTGAGCATCAGTGCAGATAGCAGTCGAGGTGGTCCTCTTATTCAGAAGATCCTTGATGACCTTGAAGATTAGTTTAGAGGGGTTAGTACTGGTTTGGAATTCCTGGGCATAGAATGTGGCACGGGTTCTGCAGATCGCTCTGTGATAGTTCTTGAGTTTTGAAAAATAGATGGACTTCAGGATCGGGTCGTAGGTCTTCCTCCATTCCCTCTCAGCTTTCCGGCAGGTTCTTTTAAGCTCGGCAAGTGAGTCATTATACCATGGGCTTAGTACTTTAGAGTGGCATTTAGACCAGCGCCTAGGTATGAGGGAATCCAGGGCATCCGAGATCCATTTACAGAACGACTCATACCCTTGTTCCACATTCTGAATAAGACCCAGGGGATCCTTCTCCAGTATCCCAAAAAACTCCTCCAATTTTAGCTTGTGCCATTGTCTCTTGAAGACCACTCTTTCTGCCACTTTAAATGGCAGATCATCAATGGGACAGAGGACTTCCACCAACAAGTGGTCAGTCCAACCCACCGGAATAGGATTGGTCATCTTCACCCCATTAAGAGTAGTAAAAAAAGGGTCCAAAATATGGCCCCCAGAGTGAGTGGGCAGGGCAACGAGTTGAACAAGTTGTAAGGCTTCAAGGTCCGCGAGCAGAGAATCTATGCCCGTGGAGGACTTGCAGTCAAAGTGAATGTTAAGGTCCCCTATGATGTTAAAATTAGCACAACTAGGTACAAGAGAGCTTACCATATCTGCCAGAGCAGCCTTAAAGACTGAGTCACTGCCTGGTGGGCGGTAGATGAGAATACCGCTAAAGGTGAAATGATGGCTGAAGGTCACTTTGAAGAGGGCACTCTCGCAGGCTGACAGAGCCAGAGGTTTCCAAACCGACGGAAAACATGATTTTACAGCCATGGCGATGCCGCCCCCCTCGTAGGCCGATTCAAAGTGAAAACCGTGTACTCAGGTGGAAATGTGAGGTTAAGGATGGCGGCATCAGAATCTTGTAGCCAGGTTTCGGTAAGGAAGAGTATATCTGGCGAATCCTTAATTAGAAGGTCGTGTACGTGTTGATGATGTTTAACCAATGACCTTACGTTCAGATTCCAGATACGTAGTACACGTCCCGCGATGTTCCTATGTATGGTTTTGACACTCTCTTCCAGTGACCGTATCATAGCCGGTTTTTCTAGAGTCCAGATGTTACAGGCACAAGCAAATGGGCCAGATAAAGGGTGTACCCGGTCGTGACAACAGGTGCTGAAGTTTCTGTCTATGGACAGAAGCTCGTCCCGGGTATATCTCAAAGTCTGACGTGCCGACATAGCTAATAGTGGTCGAGCTAATAATCCAGAGTCCTGCCGCGCCCGCGCTTCCTCGTCGCAGACGGGCACAGACGGGCGCAGATGGGCGCAGACGGGCGCAGACGGGCAGGACTCTGGCACGACTCAGGCACAGCGAAGGCGTCCTAGCTGCGCGTCCCGCTGCGCGGGAGGGGGCGACTTTAAGTAGGCGCTCCCCGGACCAAAACGAGCGAGAGGACGCTCCAAGATGGCGCCCGCCGGTCAGATCTAAGCCCAGAGCAAAATGGCGCCTGAATATGAACCACGGACCACCCAAGGAACCCGGACCCACCAAAGCGGTGGTGTAGCCTCAATTATGTGCGGTGATTGGGAGGGGGGAAACCAGCCCAGCCAAGGTCCGCTAAAACCAAGGAAAGAATTAAATTAAACAAACGAAAATATAAGACCAGGAGAGTTAAAAATCGTGAGGCGCCTGCAACAGCGCTATATCAGCAATTAAATACCGTAGATTGCGTCTGTGAGATCTCAATGAATGCCGTCAGCAGAATTGGTAGCCACTGGGGACAACACGATGCATGGGGCGTTACTGAACCAAGCAAGGTATCAACATCCGTTGGCAGTGCTGATGGAAGTGTTAGACAGATGTCCAACACGCATTCTTCTCCACATAGCAGGCATCGTAGAACAGGTAAGATGCAATCTTGTTAGATTGGTCAGAATGATAGGAACCACGTGGTATTCCGAGCTCTCGCCCCCAGACTTTGGAACACTCTCCCTGAGGACCTCAAGGGTCTTGTTTCCCATGCCCTTTTTCGCAAAGCACTCAAGACCTGGCTCTTTCAAGAAGCTTACCTGTAATTCGCTCCCAGTCCTCCTTTGACCAAACAGTTGTACCACCTTTAGCGCCTTGATGCCTATGGGTTTAGTTGCGCTCTACAAATTTAAATTCCATTTCCATTTCTTAACCAAGCCAGGCCCAGGATCTGTATCATGCGCTCACGACACTTCATTGCCAGGAGAGTGTTCCCTATGGTAATCTGGGTATCACTGCTGACCGGACTTGCCATATCGGAGCAGAAGGAACAAGAATAGTATTCCTGCTACGAGTCCCAAAATGAGAGGCAGGCCGCCGAACACAGAGTGCACGAAGTTTGGAAAAATGCAGAGGACTGCTTCAAATGGTGCTGTATTAAATACATGTACAATACCACTGGTATCAGATTTTTTTTTTTTTATTTATTAAGTTTTATATAGCGCAAACTTGATCCTGAAGGAGATCAGAGCGCTTTACAATTTGTGTGTCCAAAATTGTTTTTCTTAATCGTGCACGATATTCACAGCGATGCCACAACCGCCAGTGTGGCCCCCATGTACCATCACAGGGATATCATGACTATCGTCGTTTAAGATACAACCTAACATTTCTACGAAATGTACTGGGCAGTTTGTGGAAAAAAGGGCAAGTATCTTTGCAGAGGACCTTGCAACTTGTAGTTCATACGTCTCTTTAGACGAGGTCAGTGGCACAGTTTTTTTGTAAAAGAATGGCATTCATTCTGCTTAAAGTATCAATTCAAATAGAAGAGATGTTCACTGAAGGCCATAACGGCGATTTCCGGTCTGTCTTAGCTTTAGGAAACAATACTTGCATACAACAAGTGACCCTGGCTGACACAGTTACCAGATAGACTATTCCTTGCATCATTCCACAACAGCTGTGATCATTCAACATTATATAGCTCCCGTTTGAAAGCTGCCTAAAAATTGGATCTATCACTGCTGCTGGAGAACCTTGCAGGTGGCAGGATAAGTTGTTTGAAGAACCTTCAGAGGCTCCATGTAAATTAATACCCAGACATAAAAGTGTACCGCTTAGTGCGCTTTTTCATTGTTTACCACTAAGAAATACTTCTTTTCCCCCCACTCCAACATCTGTGTGTGTATGGTAATTCCCAGATTGACTTTTGTATTCCTTGCCCAACCTTTCATACACAGCAACTGGTATATGTTTCAAACAGTATTGAAAATTAAAAATTGTGACTGGCAGAGTGATTATCATGTCTATTAGCCATTCTGTTGCAGGTTTTTCTGAAACAGTTTATGGTAATCTTTCCAGTTTTCAATGCTCAGCACCGTATAGTCTGCTCCTCTCTGTGCCAGAGTGATTTGTTTATCTGTAAGGTTAAATACAGAAAACAATGACGTGGTGTTGAATACACGCCATGGCACATATCCGGAATGAAGATTTTGCAACGTTTAGCCTAAAAGCATAATAGAACGTAATTGCGACTGTCCATGCTGTAGCATGAGCAGGTCCTGTTCCATTATGTCTATGGCAGAGGATGACAGGGTCGTTAACCCATTGTCAACTACAGAGAGTGCTTTCTCTAAATTAATACGATCAATTTCTCGTATTATTTCAGCAGTCTCGGTCTTTGTCGCTTTCCAAGCTACATTATAAATGGCATATATACCTGCGTATATGAAATGTTTATAACGTTGTTTTGCCGGACCTTTAAAGAAGTCCCTTAAATCAACGCCATCTTTAAGTAAAGATAAATGTTGTTTAACCTCTATAAGTGTAGATTTTTGTAGCCACTCTAGGCACAGTTTTCCTACACTGTATGTTGTTACTATTCCTGGATGTTGTCTCTGGATATATCTTGGATCTGGCCTAGTTACTTTAATCCCTTGTGTCTTGTTCAGGATTCTATGTTGACAGTTATTCGTGTCTTTGGGCCAGATTAACAATTTTTTCCAATCAGGAGCAGTTCTGTTTTTTAGAAAAATACATTTTACATCAACCCCTCCCTCTGAAGTGTTTTTACTATCAGGTGTAGGTGTAGGTATGGACGGTTTGTTCAAATGTTTTATCATGGCTAGGTCAAGGCAGGATGTCTGTTGCACAGTGTCGTTCAAAAACATTATTTGTTCAGGGATAATGCAGGCTCGAAATAAAGCTTATATTCCCTGCACCTGCCAGTCTTTTGTGCCACAGACAGTTTTTGCATCAATGTTGTCGCACCAAAAGTCAAAACCTAACAAGGACAGCTGGGAATACAAGGCTGCTGAATAAATTTGCTTTGTATTGGTTAACATATTTTCATTCCTGTCTTATTAACATTTTTTAAGTAAAATGTGTCCGGACATTTTTCATAGAATGTTTTTGAGCTACTCTTTGGTGGCGTTGGACAGTGTTCCCATTGATTGAAAGTATAAATATTTGTCGGGTTTGCAGATTAGTGCAAGTAATGATGACCATAATGATTATAACAGTACATTTGTGCATAATCTGATGAACCTTCTAAGTATTCATGTTTTGTGAATCTAGCAGACATCTCTAAATCTGACATCATAATATTAACAGTCTCAAAGTCCCAATCATCAGAAAATGTACTGGGTGAAACAAAGTCACTCAAGGAAACCTTGAATTGATGTAGAATCTTCAACAGCTTTACAGGGCCATAGATGTCATAATCAGTTCTGTCCCATGCTATACTCCCAGGTATGGGAATGGCTGTGATGTTCACAGATGTCAAGTCTCTTTGTTCACAATGAGATGATTTGTGTGGCTTTAGGAGCAAGTTGATGTTCTTACTTGCTGTGTCAATTTTAGTATATTTTCCATTTATAAGCATTCCCAAAGTTAATGCCCGGATTAGCCAAAGTAGGAGAAAAAGTACGCCTAGCACAATCCAAAATTCAACCCATGGTGAAACCAGATAGTTTTTTTCAAGTTGCTGAAAATGTTCTGTTACTTGATCTTTAAATGTTTTATTTGCTGACGTTGTTTCAGGCTCACTGGGATTCTCATAAAACGTATCAAAGTTAAAGAAATAGCCAGAGGCAGTTTTGTCAATTGTAGGTATTGCGTCAGGATTACTTGAAATCACTGGGGCTACCAGATCCTTTGTCATATTAGTGTAGTCAGATGCTAATTCATTGTAGACAGGAGTGTCTTGACAGACTGTTATTTGGCTCTCAAGAGGCACAAGTTCCATAGCTGTATTGCTTAGTCCTTTGTTCTGTTTTGAGTCTTCAAATGTTATCAGTCTCTCAGTCTGAACGTCTTGGATAGTAGCAAGATTTAGTCTTCTGCTAAATCTTTGGAGTCCACTGGGCCTACTACTTATTATCGGCCACATGATGAGGTTTGACCAGGTCAATAGACACAAACCTGTTCTCTTTTCTTCCAGCAAGGGGCGGCAGTAACACTGTTCTTGATCCGTGGATTGCTAGCACAGGAACTGGTTTTCTGTAAGGAGGCCCAAATTCCTTCTAATCCGCGATCTTTTCTCTGACTAGATCCCCAACCTTTGGAATCCATACGGGTGGTTCTCCTTCAGTGGTCATTGGCTTCTGTATTGTGTTGCTTTGACTTTTCCTTTTCTCGTTTAAGTCCTGCAAAACAGCCAAACGGTCTTTGATATCAAAAGGGTTTTTGTCCTAGTACTGAAATGTGATGATCGAGGTCCTGGACAAACATTCTGATTCCACCCATAGAATTTCTTGGCAGATTTTTTAAACTACATTGGACACTTATTAGATGTTTGACCCACCCGTCACCCAAGCCTAATACCCTAGCTGTTATAGATTGCTCTATGTCCCGTTTTTTTCTTTCCACTACAGAATTTCCCTCAGGATGGAATGGACTCAAATACCGCAATGCAATGCCCAGATTTGCCATGGCCTCCTTGTAAGCTTTGGAGCTAAATGCAGGACCCTGGTCAGAATGTAGAGTGCCGACTGTGTATGTGCCGATAAAGACTCACAAATTTTTTATAACAGTTCGGGCGGCAGCCGATCGCTGAGGCCACATCCAAATGAATCTGTCTTAAATAGTTATGGGAGAGGCATTTGTCCATAGGGACGTCTGCGTGTAGATAGTCTAATGCTGTCTAACAACGGTGTCTGTACTGGGCTGGCTACACTGTAGTAAGGTATCTGGTGGTGTTCTTTGCTGCGATCGCTGTTGCAGTCATGGCAATTAATTTGCAAATTCATGAATGTGTGCATTCATCTCAGGCCACCAGTATGTCTCATTTAATTCTAGAATGGATTTAGAGATCCCTTGATGTATCAGACCCTCTTCCATATGTGCTTCTTGTATCAAAGCTCCTCTACGTCTCCTGTTTGGAATTACTCTATCCCCCACTCCAGGAATTTGAGTAAAAGGGACGGAGTTCGTATCAATTATGTATGAATATTCAAGTCGATATTTAGAGGTAACGCTGCACTGCTACCCATGCTTGGGGCATTAACAGATAGCATTGTTTCGCCATCTATTTTTCTTTTCGAACGAGTCATTGCAGGTACAGAAGCGGTTTGCACAGCTGCCTTTGCGGCTTCATCAGCCAATGAATTCCCTGCAACGTGAACGCCATCACGCTGATGACTCAGTGTATGGATCACGTGAGTCCTTTGTAGTTCTTTCTGTAATTGAACTACTTGTTCCCAAAGCAACTTATGCTTGATTGTGCCACCTTTTGCATCTTTGAAACCATTTTGAACCTAGTTCTGCAAGTATTTATTGTAAGATTGCACACAGTAATACGAATCGCACACTATGAGTGTGGGGAATTTGCGATCGGTATTTTCAAGCGCCATCTTGAATGCCTGTAGTTCAGCTCGCTGAGCTGTACAGTCTCCGAGAGATTGTGTTTTTGTGACCATAAGTCAGAATTTACCATCGCGCCAGTGACCTTTAACAATCGCACACACAGCACTATAAGCTTGTTTACCCCCAATTGCGGGCTGTGCTGATCGGTCTGTATAAATTATACATTCATATTGTTCCAGGGGCAGAATCTCAGAGAGCAGAGGACGTTCCTGTTTGTATTGTAGAAATTCTTGAGTTTTCAAGTAGTGGTCAAAAACGAATTCAACGTCTGTTGCAGCAAGAGAGTTAACCCATTGTATCCATCTTGGATGTAAAGCCTTTGCTTTTGGAATGCTTGCTTTTGTCACTGCCTCTAAAGCAGGTACAGGAGTAATGACCATTATGCATTTACCCTGTGCGAGAGCTCTCTCTTTTGCTACTGCAGTTTGAACCGCTGTCAGAATTTATTCTGTTGAAGTGAATTTCCTTTCAACTTGTGTGTACAAGTGTGATTTGTAAGCAATTGGTACTTTTTCACCTTCATTAAAGGTTAAGTACGTAAATCCGCATCTTCCTGGGATTATTCTGATTACAAGGTTGCGTACATTTACACGTGTCTGTAAATGTGATGTGGCTAACATGTCTGTTTGCACTGAACGCAAAATTTCTGTGTGTTATTGAGTCCAATTAGTAGTTTTGAAATCAGGTTTGATTAATTCGTAGAGAGGTTTAACTCTTTCTGCGTAGTCTAGAATGTATGTTCTTCCGAAATTCAGGAAACCTACAATTTTTGGAGGTTGGAGCAGCGCACACTTTTCTAAAAAGTTGGCTGCCTGGCTGTTGCCTTCACTTGATAATTTGTATCCTAGGAAAAAAGACGTTGAGGTGGGCAATTCTTGATTTCTTAAAGTTAAATTTGTACCCTTCAGCGGCGAATCCAAGTATAATGGTATTCACTCTGTTCAAGTGCCTGTCCAAGTCATCGTCTGTTAGATAGATGTCATCGACATAGGATAATGCCTCATCATATGTTTGTAGTAACTCTGTTACTCTGGCTGAAAATAACCCCTGACTATTCTTAAATCCCTGGGGGAGACGACAGAAGTGACCCTGTGTCCCCATAATTGAGAAAGCGGTCAAGTTCCTGCTTTCAGATGCAATGTTTTGACAGAAGAAACCGTTAGAAATACCTAATGTGGTTTTATATTTTTTATGCATAATGTTATTCATTAGTGCTGCACTGTGTGCATTTTGTACTGCAAAGGGTTTGCAACAGGAGTTTAAATGTCTGTAGTACAGAACTAGACGATATGTATTGTCTGGTTTGGAGACAGGAAACAAAGGATTGTTCATTGATGAGGTGCATGTTTCAATCACCCCTTGGAATTCAAGTTGATCTAAGATCTCCTTGACCTGTTTTTTAGCTTCTTGCTTAACTGGATACTGCCTCTGTGCAGTTGGTTTAACTGGATTTGTGGTGAGGGGAATCCGCATCCCATCCAACATGATTTTTATATAATGCTGGAGCCTGGACTCCAGCCCATTTTCTGGCATATGTGTATTTTTAATGAATTGGAATGTGATTAGAGAAGGCTGGCATAATGATGTCTTTGTCATGTGAGCACCCCCTGACAAATTTTGGTGGCCAGTCTTTTTCAGCTAGAAGAATGTCATAACCCTTAGAGAGCTTCTTCCAAAAGAGTGCTCTTATTTTCCTAGTTATGTCCCCCTCTATCTGGAGCATTACTTCATATAACTTATGGGGTACACTAACCCTAGTATCAGCTGTTTCAACTTGAATGTACTCATTCAAGTCCTCTTCTTGCGAGCTATGGTGACTTCTGCTGCGCTGTCCAGCAATGTCTGGGCCCACTCCCCGTTCTTGAGTTGTGTCCTCAAAATCCACGGCATGTCTGATTTTTATCCCTGCTACCTTCTCTTTGGTGAATTGGGTTTTCTTATTTTTTTGGAATGTGTTGATCGTCTTTGAACATCACATGTTCTTCCTTGTGTTCTGACCGTCCTCTTCTTTCTGATTTCTGTGAGGAAGTCTGAAAGGTACGAGAGGAACGTGTATCAGTATCTTGATATCTATCAGGTTTTCCCGAATTATCCCTGTTCCTGAGGTAATACCTCTTTTCAGAGGGCTCCTTTTGAGGAGACCTGCCTCGGGACTGAGAGCGCTTCTCATTAGAAGTTTGTTTTGTATTTTCCCACTTCTTTTTAGGAGTAGTGAGAGTTTTTTTAATAAAGACCTTTTCAGGATTTTCTGTCGGTTGGGGTTTTACTGAATTCCCACCCAAACTATTTCTACCAAGTTCTTCATAGGATTTTTCAATTATTCTGGCCAGTTCATATGGTTGCTCAGTTATGACAATTTCCCTTATTTTTTGGTGGATCGCCACTGATGCTGCTTCACCTTTAATATTAGCTAATATAATTGCTGAGACCTGTTTGAAATCTTTCAGTAATTTCATACCCAGATTTAAAGTAGGCTCTGCCCCATATTAATTTTGAATCTGTATCAGGACGTCTGGTATAACCGCCATAGATGGAACACCATGTGTTTTTGTGTAAATTGCAGCAAAGACTGTACCCCAAGTGTCGCAGTCCTCCAGGTGTGGTGTGATCCCAATTGGTAAACAGATTGTTAAAATTCTGTGTTTCTCATGAGGTGTACTGTCAGGAAATAATGCCTCGATTTGAGTAATTTTTTGAGCTATCCAGAATGGAATTTGTTCCCTTTTTGCGGGCAATTTACCAATGACTGATTGTATAGTCTGTTGTGTAATTTAACATATGTTCCCCTGGTGAGGGGTTTGTTGTGGAATCCTTATAGGAAGTTGGACTGTTAGAGTCCGAATGACATATTGGACCAGTTATCTATGTATTTTTATTAGTTGTGTTAGTTGAACTAATAGTTCTTAACTTGACATTTCTTCAATGTCAGGATGTGGTGTATAGCTGGCTGGTACCAACCATGTTGCTCCTGGTCTACCTAATGGACTGAGCCTGGTAATGTGATTTTGATGTTGTAGGGTGCCTTTAAACCAGAGCTGATGCTCCTGGTAAATTAGTGGAATTTCAATGTCTCGAAAGGAACGTATTCTGTTGGATTATCCTCTAATTTGTAGAAGTGAAACACATGTGATACCCTATTTGCTTCAGGGAAGATTAACCTTGAATAGAATACCTCTGTCTGCCGATATTCGTGTGCCTCTATGACAAAAATTACCCTACCACCTCTAGGTGATAGGCCATTCGTTATACGTTTTATAGTGATGGTTTTCCTTAAGTTTTCCGGGATGATTATAGTATCTGTGTCAGTTTTTTGGAAATGACCATAGATAAATACATACATAAATAACAAAGGCTAAAAGTACTCAACTGGTGCTTCTAAAATACGCCTACCCCAATGTACCTAACCTCAGTCTAGTACGCGGGAAGAAGTAAGTGAGGTGTAGAATAGGTTTAGTTTTTCTTTGCCAAGAATCTAACCAAGATTTCTCTTAGGGTCTAATCAGCTCCGTGCACATTGCCATGATGATTGTACTGAATCCATGTTGATTGTCATGTAGTGTCACTTGCTTAATCAGTGTAGCTCACAAATACTCTTTACTGGGTTTTGCATGTGTGCATGTGTTGGTTGTGAGATTGATGATTTGTGGGGTGGCACCCATTTGGGCACATGGTGGACGGGGGCCTACTTGGTGTTTTTGTGGGCTGCAGTGTGCCACGGAGTCAGGGACGTGATCCAAGGTCATTGTGGGTGTGCAGTGTGTTACACATCGTTGTGCATGTGTGCTTTTGGGCCTATTTCTCCCCCATCCCCCCAGTCCCTGGTCGTTACTCACCCTGTTGATGTTGTGTTAGGTCCTATCGAGGTGTGTCCAGACTCCCAAATCCTTGCACCGTCTCCACACTGATGACTGTGGCCACCATTTCCTCCAGCTCCTCCAGTGGCACAGGACTCCCACCTCCAGTCGCCGTTGCTGCCTTCCCTTTGGCAGCAGGTTTCTGCTTGGTTTGGCTTTTCACATCATGCCAGTGCCTCTTGACCCCCACCATTGACTTCCTCGAAACTCGGACTGCATTGACATTGTTCAGGATGGAATGCCATATTTCTGTTTGTATTGCCAATGGCACAGTGGAGGTGACAAACAGTTATTGATAGTGGTCTGTCACCTCCGTGACGCTGATCCGGTTTTTCTACAGACTCAACCCCTTCTTCCTCTTCTCCTTGGCCTTCCTCGAGCCCGAGGTTCCTTGCTGGTGGTCTGTGGGGCTTGTGGGGTTCGCGTTGACCTCTGCACTCTGTCCGGGTGCATCCATGGTGCTAAGCAGTTTTTTCCCCCCGTTGTTTTTGTTCTGCTTTTATGGTACATTTCCCCGCATGACACGTGGGAATTGCAGGCCTGTCACTGGTTGTCACTGATTTTTGAATCGCGATTGGCCCCATCACAACTTTTTTTATGCTCGTGTTTCGCGTTTTTGAGGCATCACGTACATTTTAACGCTGTCATTTGACGCGGTATTGTGAGCCTATCGCATGGTACCGTCGTGTTAACATTGTATTCTCAACACGGCGGTACCATTATTTTCCCGCGATGGACTGCGATTTGAAGAGTTGCGTTAAGCTAATTTTGCGATAATCATCTCTCTTTCTTGCGAATATTCCCCAGGGAGTACTTGCATCCTCATAAATGCGTTTGTGAATCGGTCCTAATAGGTCAAAATACATATTAGTGAAATTGCACTGTCCTATCCATTTGTAACAATTGTATTTGAACGTTTCATAATTAATCACATTTTATTCCTATTTGAGATGTTTTGGGGCCAATTTTAAAAGACACGTAAGAGCATCTACAAGAGTACTGAGGTAGCCGTACTTTGGATACACCAATGGGTGCTTGTCCCTGTTGTGTTTCCTGCTTGCTTTGATGCGCTTTGCTTAGTCTTTTTCAGTGTTGGAAAATGGCCTTCTCTGTAGGGACACCCCAAACCTTTTGCCTACCTCCTCCTCGTTTTGCTGAATTTTCTTTGTTGACTTTAGGACTTTGAGCACTCTACCACTGCTGACCAGTGCTAAAGTGAATGTTACTCTCTCCTATAACATGGTATAATTGGTTAACACTTGTTTGGCATATTTACCTTATCTGTAATTCCTTAATATAGTGCACTACGTGTGAATAGGGCCTATAAATTAAATATTACGAGGGGGTCTACAGCAGTCATTGTGCCACGCACACAAGTAGCTTTTCAAATCTGACTCAGGCTTGCCACTATAGGGCTTGTGTGGTCAGTTTACTACCACTTCAACTTGGCATTTGAAACCCATTACCATGCCTTAAACTCGTTTATTACACATAAGTCACACCAAAAGGAAGCTCTAGGCTGCCCTTATGACAGGGTGCTGTGTATGTACAAGTTGAATACATACTTTCATATTTTGCATGTTCCATAGTGACAAACGCCCAAATCCATGTTTCACTACTGTGAGATCTACTCCTCTCGTAAGTTAACACTCGGAATTCCTTAATAAACTTGTAAGCTGTAATTCCTGATTAGAAAGGAGGTGCTTTGTAATGTTGTTTAGCTTTGGAATGGTCATGATAAATCCTCCTTACTTGTAAAGGTGGGTTAAACATTACTATTTTAGAAATGCCACTTTTAGAAATTGTTGTTTATACAAAATAAGGGCAAAACTACTCATAAGGAATCAGGGCAATTGACACATATTAAAGAGACAGCGGTTCATTTGTGAAATGTACAGGATACCTAATATTGGTGGTGTACTTTAGCAGTTATCATTGGTATACGGATATCGGAAAAGAAGGCCAATCACACAGAATGCCATACACAGGCCAATAATGTTAGTGCAAATAGTATATTTATATTGTAGTACTGTAGAAACAAAAGTACTCAGTAGTCCAAGTGAACTAGAACCTATACTACCCGAGTGACACTTTATAACATATATTGAGGTTGCACAATCAACAAAAACGACCATTTGTTCAATATATAGTCATTGTTCCTAGCCTTCTACCACATTTGTGAGGGCTATCAATTGGTTTGTTTAGATATGTGTCAACCTAGTAAGGGTCTCTTCAAGATCAACCAGTGAGAGACAGCTAAAAAATAATGGAGGGGGGGCTTAGCAAAAAAGTAAAACAATTATATCCGTCTAGAAATGTTCTGCATGTATACAATGTTACCTGAAATTAGATGGATAACAAATTGTCACAAAGTTGTGCACACCAGTCATGTGAGTGAAAACAAATGAGGTGATTACTCACATGAGGCCCAGCCAGGTACTGTTAGAGGTACAGGAAGAAAAACAAGGAGAGTAAATTTGAAAGCATGGCTTTATATTTATAATTTATGCAGTTTGTACTATTTAATCCAAATGAGCTTACCTCAGTGAGGAGGAGCCTGACAATTTGACTCCTTGTCACGTCACTGCAATAAAAAGAAAACAAGGCTGTGTATTCCAGAGGCTACTAAAACATGCCAGTATGAATGTTTCAGTGAAAACCCTCACCAACGGATGGAAACATTAATGAGTCATCTTTTGAATCAAAGGAAAAGAGCTGCAATTAGTCAGCTGCTTTCTGTGGTAGTGTGAGGCATCTTCTATCCACGCTGCAGAGATAACATTTAGAAATAACATTTAGAAATTGTGCATTTTTCTGGTCTTACTCTCTGTGTGCCTGTGCCCTGTCTTCAATACACTTCTGGGGTGGGTAATAGCTTCACTTTGTGAATTGCCTCTAAACAGCCACAAACACAGGAAGATTAGTTGTATCTGAGCACCGAACTGCATTCTGATAACTCTTCCTGAACAGTAATGGAGCGAGGACCTGCCACTTTCAACTCAATAGGTAGTGTTCTGTCCCCGTGGAAAGGGCTGATTACCCCCTAGTGATAGACTGGATCCAGGCCTGGCAAGAAAGACCTCAGTGAAATTTAAAAACCCTTCTTTCAAGGCACCCCAAGTTAAAATGCACAAATGGGTATAACTACTGGGGCTTTAACACCACCAAATTCGACACTACTCTACCTGTGAAGAATTCTCTGTCAGGAGAAAGGAATGTTGTGCTGCTACTAGGAATTCCACTCTGCTGGACTGCTGCTCTGGAAGGATTGCTTTTCTGTTCTGCTGCGCTGCCGTGATGCCTGCTACCCACTACTCTGCTGAGGAAAATACTGGATCCATCTCACTTAAACACAGAGTTGCTCCAGGGTCAGACGGGCTTGCCCCATTTTCCGAAGTCTCAGCAAAATTAAAGACTTCCTCCAACCCTGGAACTCTGCCATCTGTGAGTCCCCAAGCTGCCAAGTGATGTGTAGTATTCTGTGTCTTGTGCCTCTCAGGCATCTGTATTTGGAACCTTGTTGGCCTGATGTTCCAGGCTTGGTCGTAGAATGCGGAGCTTTGGCAGTTGGTTCCCTGTCACTGCTCCCTGTTGCTGTGCTTCCTTCAAGCTAAATAAAGACTTAAACAACAAGACTACTGGAGCGCTCCAAGTCATTTACTACAAAAATATTGGCGACGATGCTGCTTGAAGGAAGGTAAAGAACCCGCCTGTCTTACCTCGCACACCCTCGTTTACTGATCGAATGAAGCTCGGATGTCGAATGAGTAGAAAAGACGTCCGCTCTACACTGGAAGCGAGTTAAGTGGATTTATGACATTTTAAAGGGGTATTGGCGTAATTTAAGAGGGAAAGGGAGAGCCTTAATTGGTTTTTATCCAAGCGCTCGAGACATTCGTGACGTCAGTTTTCTATCAGCCTTCTGTGTACTGAATTGCTCGCGCAAACGCTCGAGACACCTATGCTCGCGCAAGCGCTCGAGACATCTGTGACGTCAGTCCTCAACCAGTTTCCTGCGCATTGATCTACTCGCGCAACCTGGGAAGAGAGCGCCCTCTCAGTGACGTGAGCGTCCCTAACCACCAAGTGTCTTCCAGACAACCGGGCCGCGTCACACTGCTAATTTCAACCTCGCGTCTCAACCGGCCACTGCTACAAACGACAAAGCTTCAGAAAAGACGCGTCTGGCTACACATCCACAAAGTGGCTTTTGTTTTCAACTGAGACACATAAGCCAATTACCCTGAACAGTATATTCATGGAAAATAATACTCTGAACAGTATATTTAAACAAAATAAAACATATATAGAATTCTTTTCAAATATTACTGGTCTATGAACAATTTTATTCACAGCAACAGGGCAGGAAAAAATTATATAAAGAGAAAATGTAAAAAAATTTATGAACAGCATTTTAGTGAAGTTATACAAGATTTTTCAAGTTACAGACAAAGATGCAGTCTGTTTCTCCACCACCACCATTCCTGGAGATCCCAGGAAATCCACCCATTAGTTGGAAAAAATGGTTTGATGCCTTCGAGACATATTTAGGTGCGATTGGTGCATTAAGATATCGCGCAGAAAGGAAGAAATGTCTTTTGCTACATTTGTTGGGCTTTGAAGGGAGAGAGATTTATAAACATTTGCCTCCCTTAACTAGAAATAACGCAGAGGAGGATATAGACGAATATACAGAGACTAGGATGAAACTTGAACTGAGATTTGATGTTAAGCCCAGCCTAGTAGTGATCAGACACAAGTTCTTCAAAAGAGACCAACTACATGGAGAGGATGTTGAGACCTACATTTCTAGCTTAAGATTGCTGAGCGCAGAATGCGAATTTGAAGGTTTTAGAGAACAACTGATTAGAGATCAGTACGTGTGCAAATGTGTAGATAAGTCAATTCAACAAAAACTACTAACGTTGGGCAATCCAACTCTTGAAGAGACTATCCGTGTGGCCAAGAGTATAGAATTGTCAAAAAAAGAAGTTAAAGAACTTGAAAAAAAAACCGAAGAGACTGTTTCAGTGGTTAGGACTAAAGAGAACAGAGACAACAAATTGACTTTTGGTCAGCAACGTTTTGAAAAGAGTAATTTTGCTAGTTCTCAACGTTTTGAGAAGAATGCTTTCTCAAGAAATGACATTTGTTATAGGTGTGGCAATCCCTCACATAATAAGAACAACAAATCTTGTCCTGCAAAAAACTCTACTTGTCGAAATTGTGGAAAATTTGGACATTTTGCCAAAATTTGTCAAATTACCAAACAAGGGAATTCGATCTTTAGTAACAAATATCAAGGACAAAACAATGTTAATGTGGTTGGGGATGTCACCGAAAGTTATGGTGGGACTGGAAGGGATTCTGATTCCATCAACTGTATTCAAGATGATCTTAGGGATATGGTCGTGGTGGTACGAGAAGAGGGTGATCCCATCAACTGTGTTCAGAACGAATTTAGGGATATGGTCGTAGTGGTTCGAGATGATGGTGTTATCGTGGGGGATCCCTCAGAGTGTGTTGATCCTTATGAGGATTTTAAGGTTGGCGATAAAATTATTTCCCTGTTAGTGGATTCAGGCGCAAAGGTTACAATGATCACTCAAGAATTGTTTAATGAAACTTGGCCTGAAAGGGAATTATTGCCTCCAGACAGAGCCCCTGTTTCCTATGAAGGACACAGAATATCTCTTTATGGGTTTTTTGAAGATATTATTCAATTCAGGGGTAGGAGAATTTTTGGGAAAGTATATGTCTCCATTAAAGGTTTGAACATCTTGGGGTGGTTTCACCAAGGACTATTTAAAATGATCCTAAGACCTGGCACTAGGGAACAGATCAGTATTGATGAGTCACCTGACTATTTTGAAAACCTTGCTGTGGTGGATTCCAATGAATACATTGAGAAATTAATTCTGGAATTCCCTACTGTTTTTGGGAATAGTCTTGGCATGATTAAGGGTTTCAACCACGAGATAAGAGTCAAAGATGGGGCTATTCCAGTTAAGCACAAGGTCAGGAGTGTTCCTTTCAGTGTAAGAGATGCCCTTGAGAAGGAGTTGAATGATTTGTGCAAAAGAGGGGTCGTAGAGCCCATAGAGTCATCTTTGTGGTTGTCTCCTCTTGTGGTCGCCAGGAAGAGAAATGGTGATTTGCGCGTCTGTGTGGATTTGCGCAGTGTCAACAAAAACATTTTGATTGATTCACACCCTTTGCCGAAGATCACAGACTTGTTGTCTCTCACCAGGGGTGCAAGGTGGTTCACCAAACTGGACCTAGCCTCCGCCTACCACCAGGTGGTGTTGAATCAATCATCTAAACATTTGACTGCCTTTGTCTCTCCTTTTGGGAGTTTTCAATACTGCAGAATGCCGCTCGGCTTGGCTTCGGCGGCTGCAGTTTTTCAGAGACTAATGAATCAAATGTTTAAAGACGTCCCTGGGGTAATCGTGTTCCAGGATGATGTTTTGATTTTTGGGGAGGACAAAGGGGGTCATGATTTTTCTTTGAGTCAAGTTCTACAAATCATGCAAGACAAAGGTATTGTACTGAAATCTGAGAAATGTGTTTTCCTAAAGGAAAAGATGGAGTTTCTAGGGCATGTAGTCTCACACAAGGGGGTGGAACCACGTCCTGGTCTGGTTAAAGCCATTGTAGATGCCACTCCACCCATTGATAAATCTGGTTTGAAGTCTTTTATAGGGCTTAGTGAGTTTTACTCCAGGTTTATCAAGGACTATGCATCTAAGATTCAGCCTCTCACAAATATGCTAAAGAAAAATGTACCTTTTGTCTGGGACAAGAACTGTCAAGAAATTTTTGAATGGATCAAATTACAGCTGGTGAGTGAGAATGTACTTAAACCTTTCGATCCCAATAAGGAGTGTGTTGTCACGGTAGATGCTAGTGGTTTTGGCCTTGGAGCTGTCCTCACTCAGAAAATTGGGCAGACTGACAATACTATAGCATACGCCTCAAGAGTGTTGCGTGGGTCTGAGGTCAATTTCTCTGTCATCGAGAAAGAGCTTTTGGCCTGCTGGTGGGCGGTCAGGAAGTTCAATACTTTTCTTTGGGGCAGTCACTTCACAATTCAAACAGATCACAGTCCTTTAGTTTCCATTCTGTCTGGGGAGAAAATCAAAGAACATACTCCCAGGATTGCGAGGTTGTCCACCAAACTGTTACAGTATGATTTCAACATTGTGTATCTCCCTGGTTCGAAGAATGTCAGGGCGGATTATTTTTCACGCTTTCCCATAACAGAGGATGATTGTGAAATGCAAAAGGAGGATGACCAAGAGGATTGTTTTGTTGCCGCAGCTGATCTTGAAGGGATGTGTGCTGTCAATGAAGTTGAGTGGAAGGAGGAATTGTTGAAGGATGAAGTTCTTGTTCAGGTTGCAAAGTACCTGAAGTATGGTTGGCCCAAGGAAAAGTATGTTTCTGGAGAATTCCAGACATATGTTAAAGTGGCTGATGAACTTACAGTAGAAGATGGCATTCTTCTGCGATGTGGCAGACTCATTCCTCCCGAGAGTTTAAGGAAACGTCTCGTTGAGGGTGCTCACGAAGGTCATTTGGGGAAAACGTTTACAAAGCGGAGGTTGAGGGATGTGTTCTGGTGGCCACAGATGGATGTTTGTGTTGACATTTTGATCGATAATTGTGTTATTTGTAAATCTTCCGACAAAAGCCACAAAGTAAGGACACCCCCACTGGAGCCCATTCAATTTCCTGATAGAGCGTGGGAAAAGATTGGAGTTGACTTAGTTGGCCCCTTCTATCTTCTACCTCCATCTTCTCGCTTTGCCATTGTGGCCATAGATTATTACTCAAAATGGCCGGAAGTTCGCTTTGTCAAGGAGGCCACATCTGCCAATGTCATTCTTTTCTTAAAGGATATTTTTTTGAGGGAGGGTTTTCCTTCTGTGGTTATGACAGACAATGGGGTGCAGTTTGTCAGTTCTGAGTTTGAGTGTTTTCTGAAACAGGGTGGTGTTAGTCACAAGAAAAGTTCGCTATATCATCCTCAGGCCAATGGCCTTGTGGAAAGGATGAATCGTGTGCTCAATAATTGTGTACAGTGGGCCATCTCCAGCAAGTGTGTTGTTGAAAATGCTGTACGTTCTATGCTATGGTTCTATCGTACTACTGCGCATTCTTCCACTGGAGTTTCTCCTTTCGAACTTTTAAGGGGGAGGAAACCTTCTACGTAAATTTGTCCAGGTTGGATGTCTAAGTGGGTAAAGATGAATGTGATGGATGGCATTGATGGTGTGGTAAGGCAAAATGTTTTGGCAGCCCAGAGGAAACAGAAGACTTATTTTGATGAGAGGAAAAGATCTGTGCCTCATGGTATTTCTGTCGGGGATGTCATTCGCATAAAGGATTCTGTGCATGTCACCAAAGGAAGAAGCAAGTTCTCTGAACCACTAGTGGTTGACAGGGTCTGTGGGAATGCTGTACGTGTGAACAACAAGGATTGGTGGAACATGTGTAAAGTTACAAAGATTAATAGTAGTAATGTATTACTTAATTCTGTTGTCAAAGGGGAAAATGGTATTGTTGATGCAACCTCTGTGTCAGAGCCTCGCAGGAGTCACAGAACTTGTAGGATTCCTGCCAGGTTCAGATAATTGCATAGAATTTCTGCCAGGTTCAGATGATTGCAGTTTTAACTTTGTTGTACCAGATTATTGCCATTTAACTTCATTGTTTTCTCTCTACTTTCAGATCTGTTTTCATTTTTACTCTTCATACTTTAGTTCTTTCTTTCCTGTTTCCGTTTCTTGTCTCATTCTCTTAACTATCTATTTCTGTTCGTTTTCCTTTTTATAGAAAAGAGGATAATGTAGTATTCTGTGTCTTGTGCCTCTCAGGCATCTGTATTTGGAACCTTGTTGGCCTGATGTTCCAGGCTTGGTCGTAGAATGCGGAGCTTTGGCAGTTGGTTCCCTGTCACTGCTCCCTGTTGCTGTGCTTCCTTCAAGCTAAATAAAGACTTAAACAACAAGACTACTGGAGTGCTCCAAGTCATTTACTACATGGTGCCAACCCAGTCCTGGGCTCATGGGAGTAAGTTTCCTGTCCTGACCCAGAAAAATCAGTCTATCATCTCTATTGTGCCCATCAGAACTGACGCATCCTCTCTGACTTGACGCATTTGCTGCTTGAGGACATCGCTTTGACAGCTGCAGAGCTCGACAACAATAGACTATGCAACTCGATGATGACACATTGCCTGCTTCCAAAAGCAGCTTGCTGATGAAGCTTTGCCAAATGCGTGGATCGGAACTGATGCATCACCCATATCCAAGGGACCGACGATGACGAATCGCCTCTTCTACTCCTTGCTTTGCATTCTCTGCTCCTTGCATTGGGTCTTCGACCTCGATGCATCCAAGGTACTTTTTCAACTGGCCAAGGCTGATCCCTATATCCAACCCACGATCCATCATAGTCAACTTTAATTTTGGATAATCCTCCGCCAAGTATGACCAGATATCACTGGTTGGCAGTAAGACTCTAAGCATAACCTTTTTAAATTTTCTTTAAAAATTCATCTTAAATTCAAATTAGGTTAATGTTTGAGGGGTAACAACCTTACTCAAGCAACAACCACAATCCTTGTCAGGGTGAACCACAAAAGTTACTAAATTAACCTGTGTTTAGCCCCCTGGTAGCTTAGCACAAAATCAGTCAGACGGAACTTACAGGTACTGTGTAGAGTATTTATGTAGCACATAAACAACAGTAACGTCAACACAACACACAAGACAAATCTCAACGCAATTTAGAGAAACCTTGCACCTAAAAGATCAAAGCATAATCCGTGGTCCAAGTGAGAGTGGAACAAAGTCAAAAGATAGGGCTGATTGAGGGCAATCTATAAGACAATACATATATTATTTTAAACAACACGATTCTGGTATACAGGAAACCCTTTACCATTTCATGTAGGTACCTTAGACATTTATTTTTACATAAGGCCATTCTTAACCACACAGAACAACGGTGGTGCACTGTGTCTTTCCATTTTTGTGGTACACCTCCATTCATTGCCACCAAAATTGTGTGTCCATAGCCAGCTAGTTATTATCAAACTGGACCTATCACACTTATCATCATTTAAAAAAAAAAGGCGGAACCCTCTTGCTCAGTAGCTGTCACAATGTAACATTCATCTTTAAATGCAGGAAAAAGGGTTATACGTTCAGCATATTGCCGCCACATAAACCTCTCAAAATCAACTTTTAATTGGGAACAGGTACCAATACCATATTTGAACTCAAACAAATTGTATTTGAAAATCCTCTTTAATGGTAAAGTCAGATTTTTAGCCACAATTCAGAAAATGATACTTTTAGAAAGTTGCCATTTTTTGTCCTAGCCATTTAGTGATTGCTGCCAGTGTCCTGGATTTTTCACTCCCAGGACATGTACAATTAAAACACATTTCCTTCTTTTTAAATGCAATGTTCTCTGCCCCATGGGATGTTTAGACCCTACCTTGGAAGTGACATATGTATTTAAATAGAAGGGTCGGGCTTATGATGACGTTAAGTTTGCCACGTTTAGTTGCACTCGCTGCATCGCATTTGGCGATGCAGGGCGCACAACGAAATTCATTTTATTGATTTCAAATCCAGTGTTTACTACCCCCCACCATGATACTCCCCCGCCCTACGTCACCGCCCAGCAGCACGCCCTATACGGGCCACTACTGCTAGCTACTACTAAACCAACAGCAGCAAAATCTTCACTCCCAACCTCTGCAACAGGGTAGTTTCATAAGACAGGATATAAATCGCAAAAATAATGACAATTTAGAAGATGATCCAATACTATCTGTATGACCCTTAGAGGTGTATCTGGTTCAAGACCGATTGACTTATTTACGAAAGAATTCCACTGGATTTAGCTTGATGTATGTAAAAAAGTTCTTGTGTGTTTAGCTCTATTTCCTAGTGCAAAAATGCCCCATTGCATCCAAAATGGATGTGAGGCTGTATTTTGTGGTAAGAAATCGTACAAATCAACAAAAAGAGAGGTAGGGAGAATGCGGAAACACTCTTAGTCCCCGGTTATACTTATTTCAACAAGAAAAGAGTGTCCAAAAACAAATGTTTTATAACAGAAAGGAGCAAAAATTTGGAACGGATACACAACCCCACTCAGGTATGTATGGAAAGCCCTCACTCACCAACCTGGTTGGTGACATGCTTCATCATCGGGCCCCACTGGAGAGGTCGAGTGCCTCCCCAGTGTGCTTCAACGCCAGATTTACTGCGGAGCAGGTTTTTTGTGAATACACGTGAAGTGAGTGATTTAAAGTGATAGTGATGTTTAAAAATGTCTGAAGTGTATCAAAAAAAGGTTTAATGTTTGATCACTTGGACATATTAAAAGTAAAGTGTGGGAAAATAGGCCAAATAAATTGTTTGGTTATTTCCAATATCTTAATAGTCAGTCAACATGTTTCTGCCTTGAAACGGTGTGAATTTACCAGGCATTCATCCGAACATATGTGAACTAAACCCCGGCGGTGTGGACACGCTAAGGCCCACCCTAACCTAGGGACGTGAAAGTAAAAATAGTGAAAAACAGTGCATGTAGAATCTGGCGTTGAAGCACACTGGGGAGACACTCTTTTGTTGTTGAAGTAGGAAATAGTACTACATGCAACAGGAGACAAATAGCGAATGTGAGCAGATGCTTGCTAAATTTGCTCTTGGGGTAGGATTTTCTCCTAACTTGCTATAGGCATTTAGTGCTATTTACTTTGCTCCAAATGCATATCCAGATTCTTTAGCCACTCCCCACAATTAACAAAATATATTTTATTTGATTCATGTTTCCAAAGTTTCATGTCAATTCTAAGAAGTGAGTTTAGGGATTACATGTTTTTTATTTAATAGATTTATAAACTATAGAAAAAGGAGGACAGCTTTCATAATTAAAAAAAAGAGAATCGCCACATATTGAATTACACAATTACATATGGATCCGAAAAATACTGCATCCATGAGATTCTTTAGCTCACACTGCTGCAAGAAAGACTGATAGGATTCCGGTGGTTGGAGGTGCTTCAGCCTATTGCCTGAAAAATGTTGTGAGTACAGTATTGTATTTTGGGTAAGACCTTTTTGACTTATGGCATTCAACCTCTTATGTATAATGTTTACCTTTTTCACATTTGCTCCTTTGCAAATTATTTCCCTGTCCTTGGAAATCTTAGACCTTCTGGCAAAGTGTAAGTTGAGTCAACTTGCCTACATGAGCCAGGGAATCCGACAGACTCTAATCCACAAACGACCTATGCATTACATGTGGATGGTACAGTCATACCAGTGATGCCACAGGATTATTTGTTGTATTAAGGAGATCTGAAACTCTTATCAACATGTATGGACACTCACAAGAATCCACACTACATATTTAAAAGATGTTTTAAAAGGAATTAATGTTTCTAACCCAGTACAGATAATATGTATAGACACAACTTAAAATAAATTTGGCACTGAAAGTGATTATCAAGCAAAATATTACAACATTCTTTTTTTACTTAAAATGATGGTACGTCAATTCATCAATGCATGAAATAATAAAATCAGCCTTTGGTAACCAGCTCCTCCCAGCCAGTCGCTGGATATGCTTACTTATTACCAAATGTACCATCCAAGTTTCCTTATATAGCCTCTAGCCCTCATAAAGGCGTGTTGTCCAGTTATCCTCTGTTCTTGAAGAAAGTCATTCAGTTATGGGCATCCTAAATTTATGAGGGCCTCCTTATTCAGAAGAGCCAGTGAACTTTGCTAAGGAAGTAGGATGTTTGTAGCTCAGCTCGCACACCTCAATCTCCCAGCGAACTATTAATTCCTCTCTTCCTAATGCATCCAACCTCTTATGTAAAGATCAGAACTTGAGATGAATGGTGTAAAATACATGAATAACATCTGAATTCAGTTACACCTTCACTAAATTCTATCAAACATTATAAATCACTCTTTTGTATGTGTATGTAGGTGAGCATAATTGAAGCCGCCAAACAATAATAAAGCAAACATTATAGTGAATATTGTCAAAGGCAACTGACATGTGTGGGGAATTCACACATGTCAGTTAAACTTATACTATTGAGAAACTTTATTGGCTATTCGCAAAATCTTTGTGTAAAGTTACTCAAAAGTGTGGACATACTCAACCCCACCCCCTGAAAAAGGGAGTGGAGTAAAACTTATGAGTGGAAGTTATTGCCGCCATAAAGGGTACAGGAGTAAGTTTAGCACCTCACATGGATGCCCACTGGTACTACTACACTCTCCCATAGAAAATAGTTTGGTAAGGACTTGAAATGAAACACCATAGGAACTAATTTTAAATTAATTAAATGATTTAAAAGAGTTAAAAACGTAAATACATATGATTTAATGTTGAACATCTATTTATGTTTTTACCTATACAATATTTCACAATAATTTTTGAATTTAGAAACTAATGTAACATTATTTATTAAAATATAATAATTGAACTACTTTTAATAATTCTTTAGATCACTTATACTAACTATGTATGCATATTAAAACATATTTTTTAATTTTAACTTCAAAAATGTTTTATTCAAAGCAAAACAGTTATATTAGTTACATATCAATTTCAAAATTAACTTAATAGTGCTGTAGTATTTTTAATTTTGTTCTCAATTTGACAGAAATAGATACAATCAATGTACATCAAAATTAAACGTTTACATATTTGTTATAAAGTTTCATAAACGTTATTTTATTGTTGATACACATTACCAAAGGGGGCTCTCCACCCCAACTGTGCAGTCTCTTTGTTATAAAGAAAAGGACAAAGTAAAAAAAAAATGAAAAGCACAATCTGAAATGAAATTGAGGAATAGTTGTATGATTAGTAGAAAAATTCGAATACAGTATAAGTCCATAGGGAAAACGAACAAATGACATTTTCTTTTCAGTCACCATCATCGAAAGATCTTTTCACTGAGCTCCGATCAGAAATAAGTGCATTCATCTTCATCACTGTGAACATGCACATGTGGTTTGCCTCCCAATTAATATACCTCAGTATTGATATTATTTAGTGTAGCATTATCTGTTGAAAACTGAATGTAGCCAGTAATGCATTGGACATTACCATCCAGGATATTGGTTCAGGAAACCTGAAATAGTTGGCTGATAGAGCCCTGGGAAATCACTGTCTACTGGAAGGGGCCAGCAATACAAAATGTAACACTGCAATTCTTTTCACAATAGGTGGGTTCGCAGTGTGATTTCTGATTCCTGGCAAATGTTCAGTTGATGGAAATATCTACAACATTATACAAATGTCAGTGATTCATGCATGTTTGACTGACTATTTTAAAATAAAATATAATGGCAAGAATGAGAATAATTTATAGGAAGTTTGTTATCTATTCTTGTGTTGTTTATTAAGTATATAAACTTATCTCTTAATTAAAACTCATCCAAAATGAAAAAGCATTTTATCAAAAATGAACACATATTTAACAGTAAGCAATTAGTAACAAAATTGTTTAATATGTTAACAATGGTGTATGAAATGTCAAATGTCTTATTTTTTTTGTTTCTATTCAGTACATCAACGTTGATATAGATTACATGGTGACTGATACATATATACTGGTTATAATGAAGATGTTCTAGTTGTTTTGATCGAAGCAATGTCATAGTGGCCGAGTGCTTTTCTGAATAACGTACCCTAGGCTCGTCATATTGTCAGGCAATGTTGGTTTTTGTTAGCAAACTAAACATGGTGGATGCCTGATGTATCCGACTATGCGTCATGGATGACTGACTACTAAGTGACATCTGTACCTGTCTTTTCCGATGGTAAGGATCCTGAATTGGTCATAATGACCCCTGATTGATGGATTCTTTGATCTGCCAGGTAAGCGTCCATTGACAAAAATTCTGTCATATTGGTATACATGGATTTAAGCCCATTATATCATACGCCTCATAACCACCAACTGTAGAAGACATCCTCCACTGTTGCTGCTTGTTTATAGGGGTGGGTGGAATTTCCTGTTCTGCCCATGCAATTGGCTAAATTTAGGCCACTCCGAGTTATTCTTGGCCAAATTCCGCTAATCAGCGCGTGGCGGCATTTTTCCCCAGCAAGGCTCCAGAATATGTGATCTGCTGCAAGCCCTTGAGATTTGGTGTCTCCTAGTGAGATTACGTAACACGAGCAGTGTCCAACATTTGCGAGCGAGTGCAGATAGAGGGACACGATTTGAGTAGATTTGCTGCAGTTCAAGTAGCTTTCTACTCGAGTGGCAGCAAAATCAACTTGAATGGCTGCACGTTCTTTTCAACACATGGTGCCGTTTGCGCTGATTTTCAGTGCTACATTGTAATGGGAGCAGTATGAATTTCATGTTTTCCACCAAATGGGAAATTCCGGTGAATCTCGCAGAGTTTTTCTGTAACTTTGCAGACTTTTCCAGAGTAAAAGCCCACGAGTTCTGTCAACCCCTTCTCATTTACTTTTGCTGCTGGGATCTACAGTGGACAAGGGTGCAGGAGGCAGGGTCCTCAGCTTCACTCCTGAGTAGTTGGATAAACTTGCAGAAAGGTCCCTGAACAACTACAGCCAGCTGTGTGGGTCAGCCGAGGGCCAGTTAAGCTACATACCTCACTAGCACCTAACATTCACCTACAGTATGAAACTTGTTTCTAACCCTGTGATCAAACAATTTGAGCTGTGCACACAACCTACTGCTAAAAAAAAAGTAATTCTGTACTGCGTGTCTAAAATTTGAGTATGACTACTTTGCATAGCATATGTTTTAACTAGGACTGTTAAAAATACCACACAGTAGGCAACCCACAGCTTTCACCAGAAAACAATGCCTGACCTAATACAAACACACTTAATGACTCTAGATATAGAATAAGATTCTATTTTCCCATCACAAAACTCTGCCAGGAACATAAACGTGGGCCTGCTTTAGTTGTTTTTAACAACAGAATGCCGAGATTTGGTTCATAAAGTATTCCACAACCATTAATTAGTGCAAAACACACACACATTTTTAATTGAGAGATACCCTACTTAACCAGTCAGGCATGCTCCTACCAAAATCAAATCAGCCAGACATCGACCAGGGTATGCCAGTCATCCATTTGTCGTGGTAGAGCTCTGTGGTCAAGCAGGGAAACAACAATCTGAGTGATACAGTGAATACCTGGCATGTTGTCACAAAGCATGTCATGTTTTGCTTTTAGTGTTTAGAACATGGCACTATCTGTGCCACGGGTGGCTTGCCTATAGAAGTTGCAGTTCCAACAGACAGGCCAATGGGGCCTGTGGCATTTAACATTTCACAGTGAACTTGAATCTAAGAAACCATTTATAATGGGTTTAATTGTGGATAGGTTACTGCCTGACATTTTGAATAGAGTATTCGATATAAAACACAAAGTTCCTGCATCTATCTTTGCCTCAAAGGTTATTCCATCTCAAAGTGACATATATCCCATACCCACAGACATAAGTACAAGCAAATACTATATAATATCCTTGTTATAAGATGAAAGTCCTATCTGTCACATTGTCATAGAGTAATTTGATTTAAAAAATTATATCACTGGCCAAGAGTACGGTCCTTTATGGCATCACACATCACTGAGTGATAAGCAAAGTAAAGCAAATAACAAACACAACAATGGTCATAATTTTTAGGACATATTAGTGCATATCACCCTAAAGAAAAATCCAGTCCACCTTATTACTGGGGGAGAGGGGAGGTGTAAGAACAAATAATGCAAAATAGTTGATAATTTATGCAAAATTAAATGTATTTTTTTAAGTACATGTCCATGATTTAGGGCCAGATGAATGACAATTCCAATTTGTGAGTCGCAAATTACATTATTTTGCGACTCGCAATTTGTAAGAGTGTTTCAGACACTGTTTGTGATTCTTAATGGGGTCGCAAATTGCCTACCACATTAATATTTATGAAGCAGGTGCCATTTGGGGACCCTTTGGGAATGGCTAGTACTCCCTGGGATGGTGACCACCATGTCTATGACTGTTTTTTAAATAAAGCATTTCTTTTTAAATGCAGCCCGTTTTCTTTAAAGAAAAAAGGGCTGTATTTAAAAAAAGAAAAATGAAACATTTCTGTTTCATTTTTTAGGAGTAGGCAGTGGTCCGTGGGACCACTGCCTGCACTTAAAAACTATTTTCACTGCTAGTCACAAAGGGGAAGGGGTCTCCTGGGGACCCTTTCCCATTTACAAATGGCTTACCACCCTTTTGAAATAGGGGGTAAACTGTGAGTGTTTTGCAACTGCAATTGCAGTCGCAAAACATTAAAACATGAAGTATGACTCGCTTTGGCAAGAGATGCCCTTGGCACGCCCATTTCTAATAGCGAGTCGCAAATCCAATTTCGTTAATAGGTTAAAGACTTGCAAAATAGGATTTTTACATCGGGCTGACCTACTTTGCAGTCACAAACAGGACGATTTCCTGTTTGCAACATCAAAAAATGGTCCTATATCTTGCCCTTAGTGCTTTACTTTATCCAAATGCATCCTTCTGTCAAATTTCCTGCAAAAAATAATCAGTGTAAAAATAAAAACACTTTGAATAACAGCCACCTGCGTTCTATTGTTCCTGTGCATTAGCAGTACATTTGTATCAAGAATTGAGCATTCTTAGTAAATTTCTACCAGAAATGGTGCTCATTTATATGAAGAGGAATAATGGTGTACTTTCAGAAATTTCATATAACAAGCATAACACAAAATTCCTCAAATTAGGCTAGTGTAATTTAAGTTTTCCTAAGCTTACTTAATACCAGTTACATAGTATATCATGCACTTGTTATAAGGCTAACTTTATTACACGGATTAACACATCCTACAAATCACAACTATGTCCAATTTATATTAAATAAAATTCCGATCATATACACATAATCATGTTATGAAAATGATGATGTTTACCATAATATGATCATTATTGTCAGTTTATTTGGTTTTCTTGTCTCTCTCTGTGTATGTCAGTACCCAACAATAAGATAAAGATCTGGTGGGTCATTGCTATACAAATGTGCCTACAGTGGGATCTAGGGCATAATCTGGCAGAAAAGTTTGAAAATCCATTGACAGGCCTGCCTCATCGCTTTCACCAAACCTGGAAAGTCCTATCAGTGGAAAAGGTAGGTGGGGAGGTGGCTAACTCCCATGATGCTGCCCCTCTAGGAATGGCCTACCATGTCTTGGATGGGGAGCTGAAGGCCATGGCACAGCAATTTTCTTCATGTGAAAAAACAGGCATACAGCTCTTATCTAGTCTTTACCGTTTTCCTAGTTGCAGTGTTGTCTCAAACTTCAATAATATACTGATATTCCTATTTCATGTGCCTTGGGATATAACAGAGGTCAGACCTGATTTAGACTTTGGTTGATGGCTACTTTATCACAAATATAAGAGATATACTGTCCACCTCATGACAAGTGCCAATAGATATAATTCACTCCTATTAATGTGGATGAGATGATGTAGTAATGCAACCGTCAAAGTAACAATCAGGCTCATAGGCAATAATATCCTTGTAACATTTCAGATGGGATGTCTGAGACATTATTGCAGGAGTATGCGCTCTATAAAACATAATCCTGGTACTCAAACTCCTGTGGAGTATGTAAAAAAGATTGGACATGCTCTTAGCCCTATTAACCATGATGTGTTGCTACTACTATGCTATCAAGAATATTCTCTGTTGGGGATAGCATCCATTCGCCATTATTTCAGGCTGAATTTTGAATTGGACATCCAGATCCTGGATCCAGACCTGGATGAAGACATTGTTACAGAGGAGGCCTAGGACTTCACATGCAGATACACAAACACACACACAAATCATACCCACACAAAATCCTCTTACATGCACGGCACCCCCCAGACACAGAGTCACAGGCACTCTCACAATCGCATATACACAATCCAACACGTACATTCACACTAAGATAGATACACAAACAAACAGACACTAACATTGATACTCACGTGATAACACACATACACAGGCACACATACACAATGCATCACATAGAGACACACACACAACACCCCCACACAGAAACATACTCTGGCATACAAAAAAAACAAACACACTGTGACAGGCACCCTCACAATATCATATACACAATAAAACACATACATAAAGATAGAAATAGATACACATACATACATACTCACATAGACACTCAAACAATCTTACACACACATAGGCACTAATACATAATCCATTACATACAACAGCTCAACACATACACAAAAATCCACCAAAATACACTACACTCCCCACACACAGAGTGACAATCATACTCACAATCCCATACACACAATAGAACACATACATGCGCATAAAAATAGATACACACACAGGCAGACACAGATGCTCACACTCACATGGACACTCACACAATCACACACAGACACACACCTCAGAGGCCATGGAGGTGGTTGTGCTATATACTGAGGGTATGATACAAGGGAAAGGTTGTACTGTGCGGCAACATGTCATATACATGTACTAAAGGCTGAGCCTGCACCGTGCAGGTGACTGCACACAGAGAACATGGACATGGGACAACCAGAAATATATGGCCTTCTTTCATCTGCCGGACCGTCAGAGGAACAGGTTCCATTCGGACAATTCAGTTAGTTGCTTTTATCTCCCCACCCCACCTCTTCATCCCAGACTTACATCTGCAAGTCTGTTATTTGATTCCAAGAGAAAAGGAGTGAACCACGGACACACAAATGTTGACACATAGACAGCTGCATAGTAATTTATACAGAATTCTCTATAAAGACACTACCACACAAACAGGGACATTGGCTTGCAAATACACACAAATGTTTATGTACATACAAACTGACCCACACTTTGAGACACATCCTCACATATGCGTCAATAGAGATTACCAATGAAAGTTTTGTGCAACTACTCTCATACACTGACTCTTAAACTCACGAAAAGAGAGAAATATACAAATACTTGCTGATATATAGGCACAATTCCATTCTGAGAGACACTCAGACACACATACACCCTCAAACATTTACGTATAGATTTTAACAAAGACTATAATACATGCTGTCTTGCAAACGCACAGAGATTGTTGCACTCATTTCTACCTGCATACTTTTGAAATACAATTATTTTAATAATTGGGTGGATCTGAAAGAGCCTTTTAAATTATAGTGTGCTATGCACACTTATCGATATAACTGGATCCAATCTGGGATGTTGTTAAGGAAGATCTGGTTCCCTTCTGCTGTGAAATGGACTCCGTCCTTTCAGAACACTCCTGTCTGGTCAAAGCAGATATTATGGTAGTAAAGGGAAGCCTTTCTTATGGTCACAGAGAAATCCTGAAATTGATTTATTCAGCATTCCGTCCATCGGTTGTTTGCATAGCACTTTAAACCCTAAGTGAGATGGGTATGGCCAAACATGGGTCTCTTGCTCACTGTGCCACAGGACTCAAGCTAGCCTGGCTGATGAGGGGTAATACATTGAAACTTTTCCCAGGATGCTTGTTTCCAATCCAGTGAGGACCTGGCTGGCAGTTTGGGCTAGACTGTTCCCATAAGGAACAGGGTCAAGACTGATTTGCATATGGATGGGTCTAAATTGGGGTGGCATGGTGAGCAAAATAACTATGGATTTAACCCAGAACTCTTGACTAGGGTGAATGCATGATTTATTCAGCATTCCATCCATCATTTGTGTAGCTCGAAATTGTTTTAGTGACATAGTTCCTAGATTTCTCAATTTTTCGAAAAAGCTCAAAGGACCACTGCCACTTCTGCCTTTGACATATGTTGAACAATATAAAGGCAGTGTCAGTAAATAATGGCTATTAATTGTGCCAATGTCTCCTTCATTTTGATTTCTAGTCCACCCCTTGTTATTACGCCCAGATCTTTGCCACTACAGTGCAGAATCATGAGGCCTGGGTGCTTTGCAACTCAAAATCCTCTCAAGCACAGGCAATAATTGATGCCACTTCATACCTCTCTGGCCAGCCCAAGTGATGTTCAATTGAGGCAATCCTAGATCTTTGTCAATTCCACACTTGCATGCTATCTGGCCCACAATTCACACTCTCAACATGATGCTGGTATTGATAAACTGGATACAAGAGGAGTCAGTAGCAGAATGAGGAATTTCAATATAGAGCATGGAAAATGATGGAAAATAGGGAGAAATAGGTAAGATTGTTATTGGCTGAAGATGTATTGTATTACTGTAAAATAGGTGGTGAATAACTGTCAACTGAATTGTTTAATGTGATTGGGAGACAGAAAAAGTTTATTTTCTACGTATTACAATAGGTTTACATTTTTTTAGGGTATCTGGTGATGTGCAATGAAATTGGTTTTCGAACTTACAGAGCAGCGTACTCTTTATGACATTTTCACCTGGAGATTGGTACTATGGATTTTCAAGTTGATTGCCATGGAAAAGTGTATGGGGGAAGGGTGAAATGGAGAGTGCAGACATTCCCAAAAATATGTTAATGGGTTGACCTAGGATGCTTATGATTTTTAAAGAGGTAAGGAGAGAATATGAGTAGATTAGAAAAACGTTTTATCCATTTACCTTGGTGTTGTACAGTTTCTAAGGGTGTTAGAGGTTAGATTAGGGTCAACTAATAGTAAGTGTTACCAGTAAAATCTTTAAACAATGCTGTTTTAAGACTGGAGGATGAAAGCGAGGTTAGAAACATGTATCCTCTATGTATAACCTTGCTCTCTTGACATTATCTGTGGCTAGTGACAAGGTGCAGGATATACACTCTCGTCCTATTATGTTCCAGAACTGTACAAAGTAGACTGCGATAAAAATTCCCTTCCTACATTGAACCAAGAGATTCATGTGCAGGTATTTATAATCAATATATGTTTCTAATGTTTTTTTTATTAATGCCTGCGTTACTTATGAACAGCGTATATTAAGTTTACTAAGGACAGTAATGTTTCATTAACTTCTTATTTCTAGTGGCAAACCGTAGAGTAGTAAATGAATGTATTTTTATTTAGTGAGCAAGTTGCTCTAAATTCTGAACATTGTGTACAGTTTAAACACATAGGGGCTCATTAGGATGGAGGATTTTCCGCATCCTCCGGGCCGGCGGAAGCCACCGCCGGCCCGGAGGAAGCGGAAAATCCTCTGCGGACCCACCAACGACCCACCGCCACATTAGGATGGCTGGTGGGTCCTGGTTTCAGTCCGCCGCTTTTCCGCCGCGGTTGACTTACAACCGCGGCGGAAAAGCTGTAACATGGCTGGCGGTGTCTATCAGACACCGCCAGCCATATTAGGATAGTGTAAAAGAGATGCTTTTCCACGGCGGCTTTTCCGCTGTGGAAAAGCATACGGACTTTGACTTCGGGGGCCCGTTGCGGGCCCCCTGGCTGAAGAGGGGGTGGGGGGTGCACATGGGGGGTACCCATGGTACCCCTCTGCATTTGTATGCAGAAATCGGCAGGCACCGCGCGGTGCCTGCCGCTTTCTGCATACAAATGCAATGTATGCATTTTTAACATTGCGGCGGGTGCAGCTTTAAGCTGCACCCGCCGCAATGTTAGAGATAGAGGATGTGACCGCCACCCTGGCGCTCACATCCTAATCTTCACGGAAGGAACGCCGCTGCCCATGCGGACGTTCCCTCCTACTCTGGGGTCGCGGACGTACTCAAGTCCGTGCGCGATCCTAATGAGCCCCATAGTTTTTAATTGGATTATTTTTATTTGGTTTGGCTGAAGTACTATGCATTATAGACATCTCTCTATATTTTCCTATAATATTAATTTGATGTGTTCCTCTCACTACCCCTACACTACACATAGTACTGAAAGATCAGTGCTCCTGTGTAGTCGCAGGTCGTAGCACGCCCCGTCCCGCAGCGGGGCGGGAAGACCCCTATGATGAAGCATGACACCAAAGGTCCTTTTGGTGTGTGAGGGGTATTTAAGCAAACACTGTGTGCATCCGAACACAGTAGGAAACACACTTCTTTTACATAGTGAGAAACTCAATCGATAGACACTCCCTCCCTTACAGGTGGATCCCTGTTTTTTCCTATAGTGTTTTAAGGAAAACGGGCTGCATTAAAAAGAAAAAAACAGCTTTATTTAAAAGCAGTCCCAGACATGGTGGTCTGCTGAGCCCAGCATGCCTCCATACCTGGGAGGGCCTGCAAGCCCCAATAGGATCACAAATTGCGAGAGGCTCATTAATATTCATGACCCTCTCTATTTGCGACCCCATTGGGAATCGCTAACTTTATGAAATACACTTTTGTACATTGGGAATAGCGCCTCGCAAATTGCGAGCCGCAAAAGACTAGCAATTTGCAAGGCGCTTTTTCCAGGGGCTACAATTCAGTATCAGGAAGGGGCTTGGGGCGCCCCTTATAATACCGAATCGCATGGAAATGTGGTTTCAAAACATTCACATTTTACAACTGACTTCAAGTTTGTGGTAATCCATTTGCAAATGGGAAGGGATTCACAAGGAACCGCTTACCATTTGTGAATGTTTGTAAAATCATTTTTTAAACGCAGGCAGTACTTTTCATTTTTAGTTTTGAAATGCATCCCATTTTCCTTTAAGGAAAACAGACTGCATTTCAAATAAAAAAAATATCCATTATTGAACACCAATCACAGATGTGGTGGTCTGCTGACCCCATCAGGCCTCCATTCCTGTGATTTTTGTGATTCACAATGGGAATTGCAAAATGTGTTAATTACACATTTGTACATTGCTGTTTAAGGTTACCAAATAGCGTATTGCAATAATTTGCTATTTGGTAATCGCAAAAACTTACCATACAGCTGGCCCCGGGTATTTACTTCCTTATAATGTCAGATTATGTTAAATGTACATCATGACAGTAAATAAGACTAATAAAAAGTTATTGTTTGTACAAAAAATTGAGGGAGGAGACAGTACAAACAATAACCTTTGCTAGAAGTAATAATAATACTTTTTAATATCTATTATGAAATGATTGTAATCAAATGTAAAAGTGAGTTGGCCAGTTACTAGGTAATTTAATTGGAGTTTCACTATTTTATCTTCAAATAGAAGTGTTCTGTTTTAAAAAAAAATATGAATTGGGTCATATCCAGAAAGTGCCATTTACAAAGAAAAAATGCCATTCAGCAAATCAGATCGTAACAATTACTACCGTACAGAAACTGTATCCTGCCCCGCAAAATACTTACAGCACCCAGCCCCGCAAAATACTTACAGCACTTCAAGAGAGGATAACCAACAATGGAATTGGCTCCCTGGGGCTTTGTTAAGTAAATCAAAAGATAACCCAAAGCTATTTCCCAACCTTTAGCAGTAGCTTAAAAATTCTTTCCTGGAATGCCGCGGGGATCAACAATAGTCCTGAAAAATTACAGTATCTTCTCTCGTTGAACCCCGGTGTGATCTGTATCCAAGAGACCTGGTGTATAGACAGAATAGACGTGGGGAGGGACTATTTTGTTCTTGAGGTCGCAGCCTCCCCTTCGAAGAGAGGGCATGCAAAAGGAGGAATTGCGTGCCTTCTCTCTAATAGAATAACCTGGAACTTCTCCCATTATGTGGATCAGAGTAACCTTTTTCAGGCGGTCACCGTTAGTAGCTTTGGTAGTGGGGAAAATAAAAACCCACTGGTTATAATAAATGCTTATATCCCCCCTGATGAATGTTCCAATAGTGTATTAAAGAAGGTTTTTAATTTTATTAAAAAGATAAAGGAGATAATACTTACTCCTCAGGTGCTGTTAGTGGGGGATTTCAATTGCATAGTTTCTAATTATAGCTTAGAGCTTTTTAGAAATAAATCCAAAGAGGAAGCTTTTTAGATTCCTCAAGCCCTTTTCCCCGATAAAATCAAAACTAATAAAAGAGGGAAAATGTTGCTGGAAGAATTATTTCTTATGGAGGGGCTAATAGTGAATGGTAGGCTCCCTTCTGATGTCCCAGCAAAATATACCCATAAATCCAGTACAAGTGAGTCCATTTTGGACTATGTAATCACAGACCACCGCACCTTCTCCTTATTGAGAGATCTGGTGGTCTCAGAGAATATATTTAGTGATCATAGGTTGATAACTTTAATCCTTTCAACACACCTCCCTAAATCTGACCCTTGGTCACTCAATGGTGATGCGGTCAATTTTCTTAAGAAGTCTGGAAGATGTTTTTGGGACTTTAAAGCCATAAAGGGTCTGGGACGTATCCTTGAGAAAACTATGTTAGAATTAAATATATGGAAAGGGTCTGAATTAATTCATTTTGAGGATCTTATGAAGAAGATCATCTTGGTTGGTAAAAAATCTAATTTGGCGCCAAAAAAGATCTTCCACCCAAGATCGATTATTCTCCTCAATAAGGAAATAAATAAGTTAGTGCGGGAGCAATACCTGTGCAGATCAACCGAAAGACTCCACAAAATTGATCGTTTAAAAAGAAGGAGATGTAGGATTAAGAAAAAGATAAAAAAAGAAAAAGAAGATTCCCTATGGATAAGTCTACGGGAGGCAGTGGTTCAGGGCAAAGTTAGACAGTTTTGGTCTCTTATTGGGGAGGGTTGTGGTGCAAGAGTTGGTCCCCTCCCAATTCCTATTCCTGAATCGTTATGGGTCAATTATATCTCCACTTTATATGCTATGAATGGGCAGTTGGTGGAGCTTAGGGGCCTCAGTATTGAGCTTGATTCCCCAATAGAGTCCCCTTCAGAAAGAACTATTGAACAGGCGATTACGGACATGCGTACTTCAGGAGCCATGGGGCCTGATGAACTCCCGATATCTGTCTTGAAACAGGAACCAGTGTTATGGAGCAAAATACTGTTTCCTGTTTTCAGATTTTGCTTCATTAATAAAATTGTCCCCTCCTCTTGGAAAGGGAGCATACTGGTGCCCCTGTTCAAAAAGGGCGATAGGGATATACCAAAGAACTATCGTCAAATAGCCCTCCTTGATGCAATTGGAAAAGTTTTTACTAAATGTTTGTTATCCTTAATTAATGATTGGGTCGATGCGAACCACATTTTACCCCTAGAACAGACTGGCTTCCGCAAAGGGCACGGCACCCTAGATAACCTTACCGCACTTCAGATCATCTCTGATAAATATGTTAGGGTTCGGGGGGATATGTGTACACGGCATTTATAGACTTCTCCACAGCATTCGATAAAGTGGATCGCCCCCTGCTGTGGAGAAAGCTATCTGCCATGGGCATGCCTCCTCACTTGCTAGATCCGGTGCAGGTTTTACATACTGATACATGGTGTCGTGTCTTGCAAGGTGGAGAAAGGGGGTTATCACGTGTCATTCCATCAATTAACGGATTAAAACAAGGTTGTCTTCTTGCCCCTCTGCTTTTTTCACTGTATATTGCGGATCTTCCTGCATCTATTTCCTCAAGTGATGGTATAGCCCCGGTTGTAGGGGGAACCACTATTTCCTGCTTGTTATATGCAGATGATATTATAATACTGGACCTAACACCTAAAGGGTTGGCCAATCGTCTTCGTGCATTACATCTTTTTGCCGAAGCCCATTACTTGAGGATAAATGCAACAAAAAGCAAAATTATGTGTATCGCAGGGAGAAAAAAGTATAAGAACTTTGTTTGGACAGTTGGTGGCCATAAATTGGAGGTGGTAAAGACTTATGTCTTTTTAGGAAAAATCATTTCCAATAATTTGAGTGATAAGCCCCACATCGATAACAATACCCGCAAAGCTTTTTCTCAGGGAAAAGGCTTGAGTGCATTATACTCAGCCACGGGAAGAAGACATTTCAATTGCCTACTGGAAGTTTTTAGGGCAAAAATCCCTTCTTCCCTTTTGTATGGAATGGAATTAGTTGATTTAAGGCAATGGGATTTTTTACATTCTGTAGAAGGGAAGTTGTTAAGATCTATATCCTCTCTTAATACCGCTTGTTCAGCAGCTGCCTGCAGACTTGAATATGGCCTTCGCAGTAGTTGGGTGCAGGGCCTAGCAGCTGTAGTAAGGTGGGTTGCCAGTTTGGCTAGAGGAGAAATGGGTTCATTAAGAAATCTTATGAAGGTTGAACTGTTGGGCAGCTTAAAGGAGTACTCGCAAATTGTTAAAAATTTCAGAAAGGCGGCCACCCTTCTCCAATTGGAAGAGAGCACACTTTTTATTGTTAACGCTGCACAGTTAAAATCACTTTTGAAAGAGGCATCTTGGGACCTTAGCTTTAAAATGGACAAGGAGGCTATTTATCTTAAAAAGGGAGCTAACCATCTTACTGACTCGTATGTTAGGAAAGCTATGCAACCTCGCCTGGAATCTACCACATAGCATTCGGCGATTTTGGTTTCTTCTCAGACAGGATTTGCTGCCATTAAACAATCTATTGGCAAAGTGGTATGGTACTCCTGCAATTTGTAGTTTTTCCAACTTGTCCACCCAGGATCGCTTGCACGTTCTCTTCATATGCCCTGTATTGCGCCCATTTCGGCGTAAGTGGTTAAGATATGTATGTTTGCAATTGGGTATTTTAAATGCGAACTCTTTTTTACTCGCATTGTATAATCCCCCAAATTAAATTTTCTGTTTTAACATTTTTTACTTTTTAAAATGTTTTTTAGCTATTTATTGATGGCTTTTGTAGTAAGTGAATCTGATTACTCTATATTTTTGTAAACATTGTAGATGTCTTTCTTGCATTGAATGGGTCTTGTATCGTGTATGGTTTTTATGTGGATCTCCTCGGAGTTCCAAAACATAATAAAGAATTGAATTGAATTGAATTGAATACAGTACAGAAGGAATACTATCAGTTAAATAGATCATAAAACCGTTAATACAGTACAAAACAAATTCGAAAAGCAGGAGCAATTTTTAGCCTAAAATCGTCTATTAATTTTTTTTTTTAAGTAATTGATACAGTACATTAGTATAAAGATCAGCTCGACCAATTGTAAGACAATTAACACAATACTAATCATTACAGAGAAGCATAACCATTTTTTTTAAATTGTGGAAATAGAAAACCAGAGTATAAAAGCATAACAATTCATTGTAACCAACCTCAATTTACAGTTCCTAAGTTTACCCCCTGACCGGATAATATTCAAACTTGGAGCCATAGGGACACAAAAAACTTCTTAAAAACCCTGTTCAGCTCTCTCTCTCCCTGGCTTCTCTGCTCCATTCGGATTTATGTGCCCATAACTTCTTCCCCCGGATTCTAGCCTGCCTGCCCCTACAGTCATAAGAAGCCATCTCTTGATTATAAACTCCAAAAAGCCTGGAAAGCCACATCTGAAATGTCGGAGGTTCTGCATCCTTCTATCTTTCGGCTAATATTATCCTAAATATTGCAGTCCCCAAAAAAAGGCAATATTCATGCGCGGTGTTAAGGCCCAGGGAGCTATCATACCCCAGAATCAGCAGAGTAGGGATTAGTTCCAATCAAATTTATTTATTTATTTATTTATTTATGCAATTTGTAGAGCGCGAACAATTGCCCAAGGGCGTCTCGGCGCTATGGATGAAGCAGAATGAAGTGAAGAGGGGATAGGGTTACTGGTTGAAAAGCAATGTCTTTATTTTTCTTCTGAAAATGGTCAGAGTGGGGGCAGACCTAACATCGGGTTCAAGGGAATTCCAGAGTTTTGCCGTGGATACGTGAAAACTGCGGTCGCCCCATGCGACAGTTCTGGTACGTGGGACTGTCATGATAAACTTATTCATTGAATGGAGTGATCGTTTGGGGACATGGAATGTGAAAGGGTTGAGGAGCAAACGCGGGCCTTGTTTGTGAGAGGCTTTGTAAGCAATGCAGAGAGCTTTAAACTTTATTCTATTTTTGACTGCTAGCCAATGATAGTTTTTGATGGTATCGGCAATGGGTTGGAATTTGGGGGTGCCGGAAAGCAATCTGGCCGCGGCGTTTTGTATGGATTGCAACCTTTTAATGACCTTGTTTTGGGCATTAACCAGGAATCCGTTGCAGTAGTCTACTGAGGACATGACAAATGAAGTAACCAAAGTTTTGCCTGAATTCGGGGGAAGGAGTGGAAGGATCTTTTTGATGGCTTTTAGTTTGAAGAACGATGACGAGACAATGGAGTTAACATGTGCTGAATAAGTGAGTTTGTCGTCTATAAGTATTCCAAGGTTTTTGACCTTGGTAACTGGGGGGGGGAGCCTAGGTTAGTGGGCCACCATGCATCTGGCCAGGTAGGGGTGAGCTTGCCGAAAGTCATAACCTAAGTTTTGTTGGAATTCAGTTTTAGGCAGTTTGCTGACATCCAATTGCTGATAGCCAGCATGCCCTGCTGAAAGTTGGCCGCTATTTTTTCTCCATTCTCTTTGATGGTAAGGACCAATTGGGTGTCGTCCGCATAAGATGTTAGGCTCATCCCCCAGTCCTTAATAACCCTTGCCAGATCGGTGACATAGATATTAAATAGGGTTGGACTGAGGGATGACGCTTGGGGGACACCACAAGGCAAGGCCAGTTGTTCAGATAGAAAAGTTTCTAGCTGGACTGTCTGGGTGCGGCCGGTAAGGAAGGATCTCAGGAGATCTTTAGCTTTAGCTTGGATGCCTATGGCATTGACACGGTCAATTAAGATGTTGTGATCGACCGTGTCAAAGGCCGCAGTGAGGTCCAGCAGGATGAGTACTGCCGCTCCTCCCTGGTCAAGTGCCATTCTTATCTCATCGGTGGATTTGATGAGTGCGGTCTCAGTGCTATGGAGTTTGCGAAAGCCGAATGGTTGTCATCTAGGAGGGAGTGTTGTTCTATGTATTGGGAGATTTGGAGGTTCATCAATTTCTCGGCAATTTTGGCTGGGAATGGCAGGCTGGCTATCGGTCGATAGCTATTGGAGTCATCCGCATCAAGGTGCGGTTTTTTCAGCAGGGGTTTGAGGAGAGTGTCCTTCCAGATTGTAGGGTAGATTCCTGTGTTAAACATGGTGTTAAAGATGTTAGCGAGTTGGGGTGCAATGATATCTGAAATAGGACGGAGAATAGATGGAGGACAAGGATCTTTGGCTGATCCTGATTTAATGGTGTTCATGGTTTTGGCGACTAGGGTGGAGTTGATGTTAAGGAATTGTGAAAAGGTAGGGTGTTTAACGGGAGCTGCAGTAGGGCAGGCATCTGTGTGGGTTTTTTGTGAAAAATTGGTATATATGTTGTTAACCTTGTCAAAGAAGAAAGTGGCCAAGTTGTTACAGAATGCTTGGGTAGGTTTGGGGGTAAATTGGGGAGGCAAGTGTGACAATTTGGCTACCACTTGGTAGAGTTCCTTATTAGAGTTCTTAGCTTGTTCTATTTGAGAGGAGTAGAAGGCACTTTTGGCGTGTAAGATGAGAGATTTGTATTGGGTCATTTCTCTCCTATAGTTTTCCTTCTCTTCAATGGAGTAGGTCTTTCTCCAATGTCTTTCTTTATTTCAGCATAGCTGTCTCTGCAGTCTGAGGGCCTCAGTGTACCAAGGTGCCGATGGGTTACTGCGATTTTTAGAGGTGGTTTTAGTTGGTGCTAGTTTGTTTAGGGTCAAAGTAAGCCATTCCGAGTATTCTTTGGCTGCGTTGTTAGGGTCTTGGGATAGGTTAGTCGCGGAAGCAGATAATAGTTCTCGAAGTTGTAGGTGATCGATGTTTTTCCATGATCTAAAAGTTTTTACTATTCGAGTGTTATATTCCATGTGTGACCGAGATTTAAATGGAATAATGAATATAACTGCATGGTGGTCTGTCCATCCCAGTGGGAGGATCTCCATGATATGCAGGTTGTTGTCATTAGTAAATAAACCATCGAGAGTATGCCCTGCTTCGTGTGTACTATTTGTGACCCGTTGAGTAAGGCCCAGAGATTCTAGGTCAGTAATGAAGGTTTTAGAGTCATTATTCATGCCATTTTCTAAGGGAAAATTTAAATCTCCTAAGATGGTAGAAGAATTTTCGATGGCAAGAGATTCCATAGTCTCAGCAAAAGTAGCTAAAAATTGACTTTTGCTACCTGGAGGTCGATATAGGAGGACGCCTTTAAAGCGTTGGGAGGGGCCTAAGGCTATGGAGAACTGCAAGGCCTCGCATGTGGGAAGTGGAACGGGGTTAACCGTAGTTTTGAACTGACTACATTATATTATGGCAATCCCTCCTCCGGATTTTAGTTATCTTGCCTGAGGATATTATAGCATTCAGGTGTGGCTATCAGGAGATCAGGTTCTAAAGCCAAATAATTCTTCCCAGAAGCCAAGCAGCCCTTCTTCCAATAAAGACAGTTTACACAATCATACAGCATATGAATCAATGTGGCTGGTGCTGTCCCACATCTGGGACATTTTTTATTTGGCCTTCTTCTCCACATATATAATTTAGAGGGTGTGAAATATAGATTAAATACAGTTTTGTACAATTGTGATTTTAAGCTTGTGGATAGAAGTATTTTGGCAGTTAAGGATCAGCTCATATAAATATCCACATCTGGGTTCTCTAGTTTCACTGCTCAAGTTGTTTCAGTTCTTTCTAAGTCATCTGGCACTTTTTCAAGTAGCAAGCTGTAGTTGTTCCTGATTCTACCACGTTTCCTAATATTAGCTTTCAATAATGGTATTTTATCTAATTTAATCCTTGGTCTACATAGAGTAAGAATGCTCCTAATCTTACCATATTTAAAATATTGATTATCAGGTATTCCATAATCTTGCTGGAGCTTAGAAAATTGAAAAACGTGCTCTCCCTCGCAGAAGTCCCAATCGTACCTACCCCAAGTCTTTCCCATTTCCTCTCCATAACGTCATTAACCTGGGGTGGGAATAGCAATGATCGCCACAGTGGGGTATGTCTGCAAAATTTAGAAACCTGTTTCCACATCTTCCATGAGCTGTAGATTACTTTGAAGCGTACCTTTTTATAATAGCTCTGCTCCAATTGTCTTAATAGCAGCACCGGGGCTTCATTCCTTATAGCAAGTTCGTAAATTGTAGGTATTCTCAGACCTTGCTCTAATTCGTCATTGCTATCAGCCACACACAGGGAGGCCATCTGATGGTGAAGGGCCACCCAGTAATATAGAGTAATATGTTGGGAATTGCAAGACCACCTCTATTTTGTGGTTGGGCTAGATATATTTAAGCAATCCTGACCTTCTCATACTGCCATATTAATTTAGAAAAAGTTGATTCCAAATACCTCAATATGTGGTCTTCCACTACAAGAGGTATTGCGCAAAACAAGTACAAAGTTTTCGGTAACATGGTCATTTAAAAAAAATCCCTCTACCTATAATCGACACATGTAACACATTGACTCTCCTTAAATCTGTGGCTATTGACTTGATCAGAAGTTCAAAATTATGTTTAACAATCTCTTCCACCTTAGCGCTAATTCAGACCCCTAGGTAGACTGCTGATTCTGCTCGTATAGAGTCATTAAACTCTATATCGTCTGTACATGTAACAATTGTCTTCCCTTTGTTCAAGGCATATCCAGAAAGGATCCCATAACTCTCGAAAATCTTAACTATTTCTTAAATTGCCTCAGCTGGATCAGTGGTTAACACTACAACGTTGTCAGCATATGCCAATACTTTGGTCCCATACCCCCTGGGTATAATTGGTTTGATCTTCCTGGTCTAGAAGAGCTTAACCACCAGAGGATTAATATATAAAGCAAATTAAATAGGGGAACAGGGGCACCCTTGCCTGGTCCCCCTAGATATTATAACATTACTAGATTCCTTCCTCATGAGTTGTAATCGAGCTCTTGGTTGACAATACATTGCATTGATTGCCCTTATAAACTGAAATCCAAAACCGTTTAGCTCCAATATCTACATAAAACTCCCAAGACACCCAATCGAAAGCCTTCTCAGCATCGAGGAGGATTATGGCTAACTGGCCCCCCATCCCAGTTATGATGTCAAATAGAGATAAAACCCTGCTAATATTGTCATTTCCAGGGATAAAACTGTGTTGTCAGGGGGAAACCAGATGTTGTATAACCCTCCCTGACCGATTGACCAGAATCTTAGAGTAGATTTTCCTATCTGAATTGAACAGGGAAATTGGCCAATATGAAGATGGGTTATCTATTGGTTTTACTTTCTTAGGGAAGATTTTAATATCCATCTCTCTCCAAGACTCAGGGGGGCTTCCATTGTACTATACACCCCTAAATAGGCCTAGTGAAAGGGGTGTCATAACTGATCCTCGAATCTTGTATATCTCCAAAGGAATCTTGTCGGGACCAGCAGCTTTCCCTGGTGCCATTACTTGCAATGCTATATGGACTTCTTTTAATGTGATTTCTTTTTCTAACTCTTCTTTAGTTGAACCATCCAAGCCCCCTCCGAGTTCGGTGTTAGTCACCAACCGTGATATATCCTTTGTGACTTCAGAAGTGCCTTTCTTAATGTCATCTTGATTCAAGATTTGATAATAATTCTGAAACCCCTTGATAATATCATCTGGATTGGTAAATACTTGTCCGTTTATTTTGATAGAGGGTATTAAATTCAAAGATATCTTCTGCCTAGTATGAAGAGCTATCCTTCTTCCAACTTGCTCTCCATTTTCATAGGAATTATTTGGGTGGGATTGGTATTCCTCTGCAGATCTTTGTGTTAACCAGCTATTTAATTCCGCTTTTAAAGCGATTATCCAATACTGAGTTTGAGCCCTCTCTTGTCCCTGTGCTATTATCGGAATATGTTCCTCTTCTGCCTTCACTAAATCCTGCATTAGTTGTTGGATCTTAATCTCACGCTGAGTCCTAGCCCTGGCAATGAAGCTAATGGTTTCTCCTCTAAGGGCAGCCTTAAAAGAGTCCCACACAGTCCCCCTGCTAGCACAATATCTATGTATGTCAAAGCATTCTTGTGACCCCTTTTTAATGTATTCAATATATTCATTATTCACTAGTAATTTCCTATCAAGCGTCCATTTACTCCGCGTTCTTTTGTAACTTGTGATTTCAATTTCCAAAATCAAAGTGTTATGATCTGAAATTATCTTTGGAAATTTCTTTATACCTGCTCTATATAATACATCCCTTGTACCATAAAAAGAATCAATCCTCAAATTTGATTTTGTGCAGGCAGGAGTAGTATGTATACCCAGGGTTATTTGGATTCTTCACAGCCCAGATATCCGCCAATCCGTGCTATTCTTAAGAGAAATTAATGCCCTGTAACCCCAAGGCTTCCGACCATTATATCCCCCTTGGTTCTGCTGCCCAGGTCGTGTATCCAGAGAAATATTAAAATCTCCACATATAATTGAAGGGCTAGGCCATGTAGCGAGTTCCACTTCCAAATCTTCAAATATCTGAGGATCGTCTTGGTTTAATCCATAGATCGAGCACACTGTACCTCCCACTGGGAGTTCTACAATAGCCCACCTCCCTAATGTATCCACAGCCTTGCGTTTGGCCGGTCCTAAAGAGGTCTTTGCTAATATAGCCACACCTCGAGGATTTGAGGTTTGAGATGTGCATGCCAATATGTTATACCCTCCGACCCTCAGTAGTTCTCTTTCAAGGAATGTGGGCCTCTTGTAGACATACTACATCGAAAGCATATATCCTCATAAACTCGGCTAATCGTGCCCCTTTTTACTCTGTCGTTCAGCCCCACTAAATTCCATGAGCAGATGGTTATCCTCCCCATCTCAGTGTAGTTTCGAGTTCCCATGTTACTCATCTTGATAATCCTTTGCTCCTTTTCACTCCCACCTTTCATACCATGATCCGCTTTCTATTCTTTTCCTTTAACTGTACACACGTTTCTTTATCATTTCTGGATATGTACCCCCCCCCCGAGTTTTCACCCCCACCCTTCTGTAGCCCCCCTCCACCCATCCTTCCCCCACCCCAACCCCCACCCCTGTGTCCACTCCTCCCTCAAGAAGCACTCAGACTCAGCCTTGAGTCTGTGCATTATGAATATGCCACACAGAACGAGAGCCTTGCTGTTCATATATTTCTATGTTTCTAGCTACATGCTGATTCCAATTTCCAAATCCCCCCAAAAAAGAATAGTTTGAACCCGCCACACATGTTCCTTAAACATCTTTTTTTTTCAGATTGATGAGTCAAGATGTCGGTCGCCTAAGACCGTAGCTGTACACAGACCAGCAGAGAGTCAGAAACTTTAAATGCTGCACTAAGATTTATGGAGCGATGAGCCCAGCAATCTGCAACATGGATCTACAACACTCCCTATGGACCTGCAGGAGCTATCTGCACTGAATAGGTACCATTATCGGGCTGGCGGTTCTACAACATTTCAGCAAAACACTAACAGAGGTTCCTGCAATCCACGTTGGGGGATCATACGTGGCAGTGACAGCATCCAAGAAGACTGAAGCTGAGGCCACGGAGATGGGACCCAAGACAGTGGCTGGAACCCACAAGTCGAGGACGGCCCGTCTGGCCTTGAGGGTGGCAGTCGGAGGCTGGCGAACTGAGTGTGGAGACCGTGACTGCGGCCACAGGGGCGTCTCCAGCGCAGACACCCAGGCAGGGGCGCCGGGGGTTCGCAGCCGATCCAAACCTGGAGAAGAGAGGAAGAGGCAGGCCACACCGAAGGGACGCCCAGCCAGCCCCACAGTGGTTGATCTGCTGAGAGGACCGGCCGGGAAATCGGCTCTGGGTCACAATGAGTCAGATCAGAACAGAGCTAGCCCAGTGAGTGCAGCAGACCTGCTGAGAGAGGAGCTGAGAGAGGAAGAGAATTTCCCTGCATCGATTACTGACTGTCAAGAGTGGAACTCAGCAGAGACTGAAGGTAGGCCAGGTGACATCCCCCCTCTCACTGTGATTGCTACCGGGGGTGAGGCGGATAATATGTTTAATTTCAATTTAACGCAGACAAATCATGCGAGGTCAATATTGGAGGGGGCGAACAGGCTTACCTGCAGGATGCTGCAACCATACCTTTCCAAGAGCAGCTATCAAGCACTGCGTATATCCATCAGAAAGAAGAGCTTCAAGGTGCTTCTAAGGCTAACAAGGTCTATATTGGCAACATGGAAAGAGAGCCAGATAAATAGCCGAGTGATTATTTTTTTCTGTATTGGATGGGGGTGAGTGGTCGGAGGATTCTTCAGTTAATACTATAGATCTGAGCAATAACGATCTGGATGAGGATGATGTGGGTAATACAAAAACCGTCTTCAGGGAAAAAAAGGACACAGGGAGATAAGGATCATACTTGGGACTAGACCCCTATTAATCAACTCACCAATCCTATGTCTAATGGCCAACTTGTTTCCAATCCATCTGGGCCTACCACCCCAATGTTAGAAGCTATCTTCCAGGCCATATCAATCCACCAAGATGAACGTAAAGCCTAGACAGTGATGCAAATGGTGCAAGGGGTGGTTCATAAGCTGACCAAGACTTGTAGCATATGTGAGGAACGGCTGACTGACCTCGAGTCAAGGACCGTCTCTACAGAATCAGACCTTGCAAAAAATCAAGCGTTAACAAATTCGCATGAGGCTCAGTTAGTGGACATCAAATGGAAGCTGGAGGAGCATGAAAACTGCCAAAGGAGAAATAACCTTTTGGTGCTTGGAGTTCCTGAAGGGGCTGAGGGGGCTGATGTCCGCTCTAATGTGGTAAACTTGCTACGAGATACTCTCCCGGAACTTACGGTTTCGAACTGGGCTCAAGAGGTGCAACAAGCTCTTCGCATTACCTTTGTACAGAAACAGCCAGCAAGGGCTGGGACTCTTCCATGCGCCATCTTGGTGTATTATGGCAATTTTTTGCTGCGCGAAGCTATTTTTGAAAAAGCTAGGCCAGAAGCAAGGAGAACCAGGAACGAGATTTTTTATTTTGGCCTATCTGATTTTTGTCACTCCACCGTAGAAAGGTGGTGGAGGCTGCGGCTGGCCATTTCAGGTCAAAAATGCACAAGCCTTTTTGAATAATCCAGCTTGATTAAAAGTGATCTGGGGGGGCAAACAAGATTTTTCTTGTCAGAAATTAAAGCCAAAGAATACCTGAATGGTCTGTCAGGCTAGATGCAGACTAGTATTTAATTCAGTGAAGAGAACTTAGATCACGGAGAAAGGAGATCTTGGGAAAAATCACGTATTTTTATTTATTAGTACGGGTAGCCATGGGATATAGAGTGATAATTAAATTAAAAAAATAGGAGTGTTTTGGATGAAAACATTGCATAATAGAACTTTAAAATATTTTGTGCTGTTTTACACATTGCTGAATGATGAGCTATATTGAGTGTGACTTGTGTATGTGGAAGAGGCTCGGTGAAGTGCCTTGTGGGAAACTACCATTCTTATGACAACCCATGTAGAGAATGCAAACACATTTGTAAACAATTTTTGAATAATATTAGGTATGTCGGTGTCCAGATGTGTTCTTTTGTTGAAGTGCCTTACATAAGATGCACTTTGTAATTGTTCTGGTGTACTGCTCTGTCTCTGAGGTTGTGAAATCAGGGTCAGCACCGAGACAGCCCTCATCGCCGCCACAGATGACATCAGGCGCCAACTAGACAATGGCGAAACATCAGCCCTCATCCTCCTGGAACTGTCAGCCGCCTTCGACGCGGTCTGCCATCGCACTCTAAAGACACGCCTCATAGAAGCCGGAATCCAAGAGAAGGCCCTTGACTGGAGCACGTCCTTCCTCACCAGCAGAACCCAGAGCGTCTGCCTCCCACCCTTCTGATCCGAAGCCACCAACATTATGTGCGGTCCCTACATGGCCCCCTTGCACAAGTGGCCCGCCATCACGACCTCAACATCATCTCCTACGACGACGACACCCAGCTCATCCTCTCCCTCACCAAGGACCCACACACCGCCAAACCCAACCTCCACGAGGGAATGAAGGCCATCGCCGACTGGATGAGGAGCAGCCGTTTGAAGTTGAACTCAGACAAGACAGAGGTCCTCATTCTCAGATGCACCCCCTCAGCCTCGGACGACTCCTGGTGGACGACCACACTGGGAACAGCACCAACACCCACCAAACATGCACGCAATCTAGGATTCATCCTCGACTCCTCCCTCTCCATGTCTAAGCAGGTCAACGCCGTCTCCTCCTCCTGCTACAACACCCTCCGCATGCTCCACAGGATCTAGAAGTGGATCCCGACCGAAACAAGAACAACGGTGACACAGGCCCTTGTCAGCAGCAGACTGTACTACAGCAATGCACTCTACACAGGAATCCCAGCCAAACACCTACAACGCATCCAAAACACCTCTGCCTGACTGATCGTCAACGTCCCCCGCCGCAGTCACATCGCCCCCCACATGAGAGACCTACACTGGTTCCCCGTCGACAAGAGGATCACCTTCAAGCTCCTCACCCACGGACACAAAGCCCTCCACAATGCCGGACCAGCCTACCTGAACAGCAGACTCAGCTTCTACACCCCCACCCGCCAGCTGGGCTCCGCCAGCCTCGCCCTCGCCGCTGTCTCCCGCATCCAACGAATGACCTCCAGTGGCAGATCCTTCTCCTATTTTGCCGCCAAGACCTGGAACACCCTCCCTACCCACATACGGCAGACCCAAGACCTACTCACCTTTAGAAGATTCCTCAAGACCTGGCTCTTCGAGCTGTAGCAGCACCCCCCCTTCCCTCAGCGCCTTGGGACCCTCACGGGTAAGTAGTGCGCTTTACAAGTACTCTGATTGATTGATTGATTGATAGTGAAGGCCCTTATCAGGCAATACAGTTTAGTTCTATTGTATAGTAATAACCTATTTTGCACTCTGGAACATTCACTGACTTTTATGTTGTTAAACCTTTTCAGTATATGGTACACTTAATTAGTAAAAGGTGGGGTAAAGAGGCTAGTGTCTCATTAGATATATTTACTATACCTCTGAGGAAATCTCTGTTTTTTTTTTAACAGAACAGAGCAGAAAATAAACAGTTTAGTTGCAGCTCATACATACCATGTACTGGTAGCAGAAGCCACGTTTATACAGAGCTTTAAACATACCTCTAAATCAACAGGCCATTTCACAGATACACACTTCACCTAGTACACAGGACTAGCATTTCTGCACACACCCGTTCTGCTAAGCAAAGTTTAGACCTCAGTGACTGTTGGAAAAGGACTCTCTCTAAAGGGTCACCCTAAACCTTTTGCCTTTTCTGCGCTTCTTCTGAAAGTGTATCTGCTTCTCCCCTAAACATGGTGACATTGGTGTATACATTATTTGCATATGTAGTTTACTTATAGGTCCCTTTTAAAGTGGTATACCATATACCCAGGGACTGTAATCTAAATGCTACTAGTGGGCCTGGAGCACTAGTTGTGCCATACACACAAGTAGCCTTTCAAAATGTTCTTAGGCCTGCTACTGCAAGGCTGTGTGTTACTGCCACTTCAACTTGGCATTTAAACCTACTTGCCAAGCTGTTAATTCCACTTTTATTACACATATGTGACCACTTTAGTAAGTTTAAGTTTAAGTTTATTGCACAGTTAATTAAAACCAATGCGATACAATAACACAATAAGAGAAGTTAAAATGCAGCATAAAAAAACAAACATGCGTTTAAGACCAATGCTATACAATGACGAGATAAAATAAACGATTCAACATAAAAGAGAAATTTTGTTTGCAGGCCGCCTACATTGGGCCGTACTATACTTCCCATCCTCTTTGTGGCCTGCTAGTCCATTCATGTTTTGCATAAAATTTTGCATCATAGATGATTTCCACAATATGAGTTAAAACAGATGTCCTAATTTATTGATTTTTCATGGGTCAATTTTTGGTAGTTTTGTTTCCACGGCTTTTAGAAATTTCACAAAGCTACAGCTCAGCTGAGGGTCCTGTGCTGAGAAGCAGGTTAGCACTGCGCTCCTTCGTGTACGTGCCCCGTATAGAATAAAATGGCGTTTCAGCAGGAGCTTCCTTTCTTCTTGCATTTCCTTACACGAGCATAGCAGGTGCAGCATGTCTTCTGCCCCGGTGCCGCATAGCCGACATAGTGTTCCTGCTTTCGATCTCAGCCAGTGAGGAAGGTGCTGAATGCATGGTAGCAGGCCCAGTCTGTATCTTAAGAAGGTCAATTTGTTTTTTTTTTGCGTAACCCTGACCGAAATAAGGCTGGGAGGCTTGTGTCCGATATGTATTTAATACCATCCAAGAGAACTTTTTGATAGGATGGCTTTATCCTGGACCCACGACTGTATCTTAATCGATTTCTTTACCAGCTTGTTAAGTGTTTTATGATCTGCAGTGGACGCCCAGAGCTCTGCCAGCCCGGTATTCTCTAAGCTTTTTGCCAGGTATTTTGCTGCTGGTGAGTTTTGGGACTGCTCTAGCTCTTTCCATAAATATTCATTCAGGGTTCCTTCGGTCGTTTTTCTCACTTTGTCCCAAGTGCAGATACATTCCCCCCGTCGTGCCAAAAGCTGTAGCCGAATTCCAAATTCCAGTCTGATCTGTGCTGGGGAGGATCGCTTTGGGAGGCTGAAAATAATTCTATATGCTGACACGATTGTGCTGTCAAGTGTTATGGCATCTCTGCCTCGGTGAGCCTCACTCCCATAAGTTAGTGTTGGTAACAGTTTGGCGCGTATGACATGTAGTAAAGGTGTTAGAGAAGGGCCGGAGAGGTTATTGTTTAGTGTTTTTAGAGCGATTGCCAGAGCAAGGCCTTTGCCTCTTATGCTAGCCCTTTGAGCGCTGAATTGGCCACCACTGTCTATCTTCACACGTAGGTATTTGTACGACAAGGTGTCTTTGATGTGGGTGTTGTTCCAGAACCACGAGAAAGCTTTCTTTTTTTTTTCTTACTGATTGTCATTGTTTGCGTTTTCTCGAGGTTCACTGTTAAGTCATTGGACTCGGAATATCTCTCGGTCGTATTTAAGAGGTTTTGAAGCCCTACTCTTGTATGGCTTATTAGCACCAAGTCGTCTGCATATAAGAGGCATGGTAGATTGAGGCCTCCTAATTTTGGCGAGTGAGAATTGCAGTTGTTTAGTAGGGGCGCCAGGTCCCCCAGATACAGGTTGAACAGTGTGGGGGCCAGTACGCAGCCTTGCTTAAGGCCGTTGTTGGTTTGTATCCGCCTTGACAGCATTGAGCCGTCCCCCACCTTGATCTGAATCCAGGTGTCAGTGTGTAGGTTGATTAACAGCTCCAGCAAAACTTTTGGGATGCCCCAGCCATTTAGTTTTGTCCATAGTAGGTTGCGGTTGATGTTGTTGAATGCCGCTTTGTAATCAATGTAGCAGAGGTGTAGGGGCAGTTTTTTCATCTCTGCCTTGTCTATAAGCATACCCATTGTCAATATGTTTGTTGTTGTTCCCACTGCTTTAACAAAGCCTGTTTGATTGACAGGTATAAGAGATTTCCTCGTGGCCCATGCCTGTAGTTCTTCCAGTATGAGCCCTGCAAAATACTTCGCGTCATTATCGATTAAGGCAACTAGCCGGTAGTTTTGAGGGAGGCCCCTATCCCCTGCTTTATATATGGGGGCAATGATGGAGCCCTTCCAAGTGTCTGGCAAGATGTTAGTGTACCTGATTTCCCGAAAAAGGGGTTCAAGTGCCGCTGCCCAATAATCCCTATCTTGTTTGAAGAGGACGGGCGGGATCCCGTTTGGACCCGGCGCTCCTTCCCTTCTTCCTTTCTTTATTTGCCGTTTGATTTTGGGTTGCAATAATATATGATCTGTGTCACCCACCTTGTTCTGGTTAATTGGGCACCTTGGTGACATGTTACCAACATCATGGACTTATCCGAAAATAGATTCGCTCGTATTCTGATTAGACGACAGGTCTCGGTTAAAATGGTTATCGAGATAAGCTGCCCAGGTTGCCTCTGTGATGTTTGATGTGGTCTCCATTTTTGCAGGGTGCGTTAGTGAATTTATTGTTTTCCAAAACCTTGCCCCATCGTTCTTTTTTATGTCCTCATGAAGTGTTGCCCATAGTTGTTTCTCTATAGTTCTGTTTGCTTCCCACTTTAGTTTTTTTAATGAAGCTTTTAATTTAGTGAGTTGAACCGACTTCCCTTTGTCATTGGGGTCCAGCTGTACTGCTCTCATTAAGTTAGAGATTGAGTTTTTTGTTTCTTTAATTTTCCCTCTATGTGCTCGGGGAAGGTTACCCAGCTTGCTCATCCTTGTGCGCGCTTTGGGCTTTGTTGCATGTTGCCCCAGGGTGGTAGTAAACTGCACCCATTTCGCTACTTCATTGAGGCCTGTACGCTCCATGTAGTGTTGTTTTGCCAGTCCTATCAAGATTTCACCCGTTGCAGCCGAATACTTAATTTCCTAAAGTTTACGGTATAGATGGACTCTTTAGGAGCCGTCGAACGCACGTAAGTTGGTCTAGCAAGGTCCATGGTGATTTCCTGAGGGCAGTGATCGCTATCTATTTGGTTCCCTATCCAATAGGATATTATGTGTGGAAAAAGTGGTAGTGACATGAAGGTGTAATCTAGTGTGCTGTTCGCTTTTCTTGAGTGAAAAGTTGAGGCTGGCGGGTTATCCCCTGCAAACCTGCCGTTTAGTGCCCTGATATTGAAGTTTTCTAATGCCTTGAGTACCTTTTTTCCCAATTTTGATTGTTTGGCTGTTTGTGGCTTTCCTTGTAGTGGTAGGGCCCAAGATGTGTTTTGTGCCATAATTCCCTCCTCTTGTGTTGTACCCATGAGATTGAGGTTGAAGTCCCCGGTGAGTACTAGGTTTGCTGTTTTTTCCCCCGTGATGCACTCTTCTATGCCAAGTTTCTTGTAGCGCAATTAAGTCAAAGGATCGAATGAAGTCTATGAAATCCATATCCAGCATTTTGGATGCCTGGCCATTTAAATTCCGGGAGCATATACACAAATGATTCTGTGGATGCTCCGTTGTTATCCGCTCCGCGTGTCAGTTGCTATTTGTTATGGTTCTCGCGAACCGTATTTGTTCCTGCCACCCGTTTGGAGCTTGTCTTCCCTGTCCTTCCCCGTAAGCAAGTTCGATGAACCCATTTCTGCCAATACAGCTTGGTCCGGCAGCGCCTTCTGCGTGCTCCCTCGAGTTCAGGCTTCTCTCAGAGCACAATACGTTCGGATATCCTGGCTTTGTGAAAGGCTTCATCGTGATGCCCCAGTTTTTAAAGGTCTCGGATTCCATAAGGATCTTTTGTGCCAGGTCTGCCAAAGCCCAAGTCGCCTTCGTCGCCTCTTTTCCTGAGCCTTCTGCAACTATAAATTCAATAGACTTCAGGTCAGAGCTTGTCACGAATGACAGTGAGGGGATGTGGGCCAATAATCGTAAGATATTGCCTCTATTGAGGATGTCGTGTCTTCCTTTGGATATAAAGTCTGGGGTGAACCATGTGGCATCCGAATCTTTCCCTTGGTTGGTTGCGCCCCCAGATACGTTGTCCGTATTTAGTAATGGTGTCCGTTTGGCGCCACTTGTTGCTTTTGCTGATGCCCGATAGCCCTCTCGGTTGTGCTCCCATGCTGAGATTTGATCCCTTGCACATACGGTTAATCCAGAGGTTTCACAGCGTAGATGCTGCGTATTTGGAATCAGGGCTACGGGGGCAGGTATTGTCATTGTCTGGTCTGCCCGTAGATGAGTTGACACGGTTGCTTGGGTGATGGCTAGTATTTGGTTTTCAGTGAGTCCTAGATCTTGTCTTCCTGTTTTTTCTCCACTTGAGCCAATGGAGACTTTTGGGGTTCCCATGGGTTTTATACAAGGCTGGATGTTGTGTGTTTGCCAATTCCGTGGCCCAGAGTCATCCGGTGAGGTAGTGGACCCAGAGTGTTGAGGCATAGCAGCTTGATCGCTTTGTAGGTCAGCTGCTGTTATCGCTGAGCTTGTGTTTGCTAGTTGGACATTATCTTCGGATGTGCCTCTCGTTTCGTCGTGATCACAATTTGGTGTTATTACTTCCACCGGGTTGCTCGTGCTTTGTTCTGCGGGGATAGCTTGCCCAAAGAGTTGCCTGAAGCCTTCATGTTTTGAGTAAAGCTTGTATTTCCTCCCTTTGCGTTTTTTCGCTCGCCTCTGTTTGGCATTTAATTTCTGATTTGTATCAGCGTCGTCTTCGGCACCCGCTGGTAGAGATTTTATTGGCTCCATTCTATTCTCCCCTGTGTCCTGGATTGACTCTTTCATCCTGGGATGATCCTGGGCTCCAGACATCGATGTCTTGCCATGCCGTTCAACAGCTGTATCCTTGCTGAGGGTAGTATCTACCTCGGCCACCCCTACTTTTGCAGTAGTCACTTTTCCGATATCATTTGGTTTTGGGCGCCCATGTACGTAAATACTGATCTTCTGACTATGTTCGGCAGATCATTTAAAGTCTGACATTAATGTCGGCAGGGTGGCCAGCTTGTCGATGATTGGGCCACATTCACACTCGATGCGGTTTATCCTTTTGATATCCTCAAGTTGGTCAAATTTACTCTGGAGAAGTGAATTTAGCGTGCCCAGCTTTCCATCTATTGCAACTACAAATACTGCCAGCGTGTCTAATAGCGTTAGTTGGGTGTCCATTTTCTCTGATTGGTAGTGTATTGCATCTACCAGAAGTTGTACTGTGTTGAGGAGACTGGGCCATACGCTTTCTTGCCTGGCTTGTGCTGGAGTTGCATCCTGCTTTCCGTGGCTCACTTTGAGACCCGCTTCTTGGGACACGGGTGGCTCTTTGAGGGGTTGCGCTATTTCTGGCCTACCTGTTCCTGCTATTTTTGTCTGCATGCATGCCGTTCCGCTTTTTGATGTCTCACTAGCCGTCCTGCTTATGCTCAGGTCTTTAGGGTAAGCCGCTATGAGTTCCTCCCACTCCTCTTTCCTTAGGTAAGAAGAGATTTCGATCACCTCTGGGGTAAGATTCTCCTGGCTTGTGTCTTTGTTTCGCGTCCCTTTTGACGCCTTGGATACTAGCGTGGGTTCATTGTTTGTGATGTCAAGGACTGCTTGTGAGGGTTCCATCTCTATTGGCCGTGCTGGTGCGGTAGCGGTAGCGGTTTCCTCATTCCTTTTGCACTCTCCGTTGTTACTAATGCCCCCATTGCCAAATTCATTGCTCATGCTGACGCTCTCGGAGTTGCTACTGAAGTTAAAGATATACTCCTCCAGTTTTGATGGTGACATGTCCTTGGCTACATTTGGCCCATGTACTTGGATTAAATTGGCGTCTATGGCCATTTTTCGTCCTGCCGGGGTACCAGCCGTTTTGCGCTTTTGCCCCGGTTTATTGTTATTGCACTGAGGTGTTGATGTTATTTGGGGTGATGTTATAGATGTTGTGCTTTTGTCTCTTTTACTGTTACTGATACTATTGCTATTGCCATCGTCCAGTCGGGACTGCTTGTCACCAGGCTGGTGACACAGGGTTGGTTGGAGTGGTTCAAGAGGCGATTGGAGGCCTGATACTTTATTGATCTTTGAGAATAAAGCGTCCCCTGGGTTCTTTATAAAGCAAAATTTTGTATAGATTTTGGGCTGTGCCAAAGTTTTATTCATTTTATTTCTCCCTTCTTTGTTAGTCGTGTCTCTCTTTTGTTTGTTTGTAGCCGATTGGTTCTGTATTGACTCAGTTGAGTCCGTTAGATCAATTATGTCCAGTAATGGGCTCTTCACTATAGATTTAGATGTATCTGTTTGAGCCTCTTTTTCCCCCTTGGATGGCTGAAGATTTTGTTTTCGCTTTTTTTTCCCTCCCTTGTTCGTTTGGTTCCCTTGGATCATTCCAGATCTCATGTTAGGGCTATTTAGCCCTGGGTTGCAAACGGCCGGCAGAAGGTAGAAGCTGGGGAAACTATGGGTGCACACTGTCCGGTGGTGTCTTTAAGAGATCTGGATTGGATCCGTCAACCCTTTGAGTTAGTGTTTTAAGCTTGCAGTTGCAGATGTAGGCAGGTTGTCTACTTTTCCCCCGCTGTCTGCTGCTTGCTTGCAAGTTGCGAGTTGTGGCGGAGGTATTGTTTTCACAGCGCTAGTGCAGCGCTCACACCTACACGCAAATTGTGCAGCCGTTGCTTAGTGTCCTCTTGGCTCTTGGAATCTTAGACTCTTGAATTCCTGGGCTCGTTTCTCTTCAGCTCTTGGGCTCTTGGGCTCTACAGCCGTAGCCTTTTGCTCCTTAACGGCACACTCATGCAACCAGCCTGACTTGTGCTGATCAGGGCAGGGCCTTAATAAGGTCTTAGATCTCAGTGAGGTCTGCCCCGCACCCTGGTGTTGGGACTTTTTTACCACCTCGTCCACCCTGTCAGAAGCAGCCCCGCTCACTCTCCCAAGCCTGTCGACCCTTCCCGCGAGAGGGGCTGCTGCCGTCAGGGAGGGAGCAGGGGGTCCATCAGGTGCTGTGGCCAGGGGGGGCAGTACGAGTTCAGGTAAGGATGGTGGGTAGTAGTGCCGTGGTAAGGCTGTAGGCTGAAGGCACTAGGCTGTAAACGGGGTCTGTAACGCTTCCGTGCCTCTGCTGTGACGGTGCTCTGGCTGTAGTTCAGTAGTTCAGTGAGCTATTGCTCAGTTGGCCCCCGACCCCCGGGTACATTGACATTATCAGTACTGGCCAGCAGTGGCCCTTCCCCCTCAGTGCCGAGCTCTGTCCAAGATTTTGGGGGAGTTGGAGTGTAGGCTGCGCCCAGGCCCCCGCTTGATCTTGTCACTGGTCGTGGATTGCTGGCTTGGTGGCCGGTGCACTAGTCCTTTGGTCTTTTGGCACCCCCCCCCACGCACCACCAACACAGCACTCACCGGCTTAGTCCTGGTGTGTACCTGGTACTGCCGGTACTGCCGGTACTGCCTGGTGCTGCCTGGGCTGGGCGGTGCTGGGTTGGGCTGGGCTGGGCTGTGCTGTTAGATGGGGGGGTTAGTTAGCCGCGTAGTCTTTCTGTGCTGCGGCTGTGGCTGTTGGATCGTCAGAAGCCGCGGAGCTGCGGAGACTTCGTTTTCAGGCAGTTTGCGGAGTTTCTCTGGTCCCGGTTGCCGCTGCTAACTCCCGGTCCCGTTAATAGCTAAAACACCACGCTGCTCCTCTGCCGCCACTCTGCCCTGCTCCGTGATCGCTCCGCTTTCCCTCAGCGACGATCTGGCAGCACTCTCTGCTCTGCTCACTAGCGCCACAACCAGTGACCACTTTAGTAGGCCCTAGGTAGCTCTCAGAGCAGAGTGCTGTGCAAGTAAAAGGTAACTCATGTACTGTTAAGTTGTACATGTCCTGGTAGTGATAAACAGCTGGATTATTTTTCCTCTACTGTGAGGCCTACTCCTCGGGTAGGCTAGCATTGGAAATTCCTTAAAACATTTCAAGATGTCATTTCTAATTAGAAAGGAGTAGCTATAGCATGTTTCATATCTTTGGAATACTTATGATGAATCCAATTTACACGTAAAGTTGTATTTAATTTTACTATTTTTTTAATATTACTATTTTCTCTGATCTTAATTTATCTCTGTATGCCTTCAGCCAGCCTCCAATAAAAGCCTGGGTTGGGTGACAGTCGTGGTTTGTGCATTCTCTCTATACTGCCACCAATACAAGAAAGGTAGGTTTGACAGATAACTCATCTGCATGTATCTACATTCTGATAGCTCTTCCTGGGCAGGAAGGAGGAGGAGGAGCTGACACACCTGATAGGCAGTGTCCTTTTCCCACACATAGGGATGCCTACCCCCCAACCTGGCAGAGAGGGCTAGGATGAAAGGGGACCTGTGCACTTCAATGGCCTGCTTTGAAGTTGCCCTCACTTCAAAGGCACATTTGGGTATAGGCACTTGGGCTTTGACTGTACACTACTGGACCTGTGAAAAACTGCTGTGCTCAAAGGATTGCCACTATATCTGACTGCTGATCTGAATGAACTGCTTTCTGCCTTGCTGAGATATCGTGCTGCCCGCTGATATTTGCCCTGCTAAGAACAAGTACTTGACTAGGGGAGGAAAAAGATAAACTGATGGGTATTGTGGAGGATCTGCAAACCAAATACAAGTTGACATTGGAGGGAATCATGTTACAGAAGTGGGAAGCAGGCAGAATAAGAGAGTTTGGTTAGGGTGAGGAATGCGGAAAACTGTTAGCAATAAAGAGTAGAATGGACAGGTCTCAAAACTTTATTAGAAGGATCAGATTAGAAAACAGTGATGAGCATTCAGTTCAGTTTTCAGACAATAAGAGTGAGATTGAGAGGGAGTTCTGTAATTTTTTTCAGGAATTGTATAAGGAGGATCTAGCAATAGATAAACCAGATGTAGATCTTTGACTTGCTCAAAAACAGCTTCCTAAAGTGAGCCCTGCAGGATTAACCCTACTTAATCAAGATATAACAGGGAGTGAAATTATGGAAGTTCTTAAGAAATTCAAAAAAGGCAAAGCTGCAGGACAAGATCTGATTCCTAATGAGATCTATTCGATATTAATGGATGAAGTCATCCCTATATGGTTGAAATTATTTAATGATATCCTAAGAGGACGTTCCCCATTACCAGAAACTTTGAAAAAGGCAATTATCACCCCGATTTTGAAACCTGGTGAAGATCCCACACAATGTCAATCTTATCGCCCGATATCCTTATTGAACTACGACTATAAAACTTTTACTGGTAATATGAACGTGCAGTTAAGTAAAACAGCAGGGGCAATAATACAGGAAGATCAGAAGGGTTTTTTCCCTGGGCGGCAGATGAAGGGTCTTGTCATCTCTTTAATTGATGGAATAGATCTGGCAACCGTGGCTAGATCTCCCATAACAATTATAACATTGGATGCTGCAATATATTGGAGGGTTTTGGGTTTAACCGCACCTTTAAAGATCTGTTGGGGAAAATATATAGTGAACCACAAGCCCAAATATTAGTTAATGGGAGCCTTTCAGCTCCAATTGTAATAGGACGAGGTACCAGACAGGGCTGCCCGTTGTCTCCTACTCTCTTTGATTTATATATTGAGCCATTTACTCAAAGCTTGAGGCTAAATAAAGAAATACATCTCTTTTTAATGAATGGTTTCTCGAAGAAACTCGCTTTATATGCAGACAACTTAGTTCTCTTCACGTCTAACGTTAACCAAGCCTTACCAAGTTTATTCAGGGAAGTGCAGGTCTTTGGCAAAATGTCAGGCTGTGAGATTAATAGCAGTAAGACTGAGATCATGTCATGGAACTCGGAAGTGCAGGGTTTTAGGGTTTTAAAGGAGATAAGGTATTTGGGAATTACTATCACACAGGAGTTGATCGAACTTCCCAAAACAAATATAGTCTGAGTTTCTAAAGAGGTTGATACACTTCTGAAGAGATGGCAGAATCTCCCACTTACATACTATGGCAGGGTAAATTTGGTTAAACTGTGTGTATTGCCGAAGTTCACTTACCTTTTTAATAATATCCCCCTGACTTTTATAGAAACTATTCTAAATAAAATTCAGGGAAAGATTTCTACTTTCGTTTGGGCTGGTAAGGGGATCAGACTGTCATGGAAAAAGCTTAGACGAAAACTGGCACACGGAGATCTGAGTTTACCAGACCTGCAGTTATATTGTTGGGCAAATCAACTGCAAAACAGTAGAATGCTCCTAAATAGGCCAGATAATCACTTGATAGGCCACCCCGGCTGAGGGTATTATGTATAAGTTTGGCGCCCCAAATTTTTTTACAAAAGTTTGCCTGAAGGTTTTGACTGTCGTAGTGTTTTAGGCATTCCTTATTATAGCGAGTGGGCCCCTGTATGGGACTCCCCAGGCACTCCAGAATGCTTGAACACCGTCTTATCTCAACCTTTGAAAGAGGCGGGGCTGAAGAGGTGGGGTGATATAGTTGAAGGAAACAGCTGTCTTTCCTGGGACACCTGGAGTAATCTAACAAAAAAAAACCTCTCCAGATTTAAATATTATCAAATTTCGACTTGGTGCAAAAACCAACACTGGCAATTTCCAGGAGATTGTGCAATGGAATATGATCTCCAGGGCGCAAATCCAAGGAAGAAGGAGATGGCTCTCTGGTACGACTATCTACTGGAGGCTGCAGACAGGAAACTGCCCCCATCCATGGTCTGGCATAAGTGCTTGCCAGATGAAGAGCTGCAAACCCTATGGCAAGTATATTTAGATAAACTATACAATTTGATTAAATCTGCTGCCATAAGAAAGAACCACCTCTTTACCATTTATAGGATATATTGGTCTCCGCTCAAGATATCCAAAATGAGGGGAGGAGGAGAAGCTAGCTGTAAAAGATGCCACAACCAAGAGGCAGATGATATTCATATGTTTTTTACCTGCACAGTGTTGAAGGATTACTGGAAGAATGTGGGTAAGACCCTGACAGAAATACTGGGTAAAGATATAGAGGTAAGCCTCGTATTAATATTTTTTGGTATAGTACAGATTTCAGAGGGGGAGGGGGACATCACCGCTGAACGGGGTAAACTGGTGTTTTATTTGATTCTCCTAGCAAGGAGAGAAATTTGTAAAAGGTGGCGTCAGGTAGACCACCCATCCTGGAGGGAATGGTGGAACTCAGTTAGATATTTTAAAGAATTAGATCAAAAGGTTAACTGTTTTAGTAATAGAAGAGAGCTTGGCCTTTTTAAAGAATTATTCGATCAGGAATAATGCAAATGGTGGGTAGAACTGTCCAATGATTACACCTCTCGGTCTACGATGTGCCATGTGGGCCTGGTCCCATAGAACATCAGCTGAGATCAGACCCTCTAAGATATAAGCATTCGGGTTGCTGTCATCGAGAGGATGCTTATACAATAGTATGAAGGTTATATGAGGGCTAAAAAAAAAAGAGAACAAGTACTGGACCAATCTCACTTCAGGACAGAATGACTCCACTTGCCCCCTATTCTGAAGTCTCTGGGCCTCCAAAGGCTTCCTTCAACTCTGGAACAGCACCTAGACTCTACTATCTGTGAGTTCTACCCTGACATGTGGTGTCAATCCAGTCCTAGGCTCTAGAAAGGTTATTTCTACTGATTTCTGCTGTCCAGAACCATCAGAACAGACACAGTGATGACTTTGTGCGGATTAGAACCAACGCAGTGCTGATTGAGGACATTCATGTGCTGCTTGATGATGACTTGGAACCCAACTGCGAGTGTTGATGGTAGCTCAGCATCTCCATTGTAAAGGGTTTGATAATGATTCAGGATCTAACTACGAGGTTCGAAGATGACTCATTGACACGACTGCGTGAATCAGAACTGAGGCATTGAGTCTTTGATGCCGACACTTGCTCCATCCGAGGCACTTTTTCGGAGGGCCCTGCATGGAACCCATAGCTGGACTGCCCTCTATTGTGGTCCGCTTGCACTTTGGTTTTACCCTGGTCAAGCATGGCCTCAGATAACCCCTAATCGCAGTTTGACTCTAAGCACTACATTTGGATCTATTCTTCAAAAATTCATAACGGGTGTAGCCAAGATGGGGGCAGAGTGAGATGTCCCTCTCCATCTCTCCGTCCCTGCAGCCTGTATCCGCCACCATAGCTTTACCTCTCTGCCCTGCTGCCGGTGAGCACCCATGGTGCGGGTGTGTGTAGAGCTGCTCTGTAGCCACTTTAAGACCTGATTTAATACTGGGCCGCCGGCTGTGCTGTGAAGCGAGCGAATTGGAAGTTGCCTGAGAAGGGAGGTGCTGGCCCAGACAGCCTACCCACTGTGTATGGCCTGACCTGCGCTTTTGGGTGGCCAGGTCCTGAAGAATGTGAGTAGTGGCTAGCTACTGGACCTGCAAAATTCCTGGTGGAGACAGAGGAGCGGACTGCCCTGGCCTAGTGGGCACAGGTCCGCAAGTGGGAAACGACCCAGACAGGGAAAGCCATGTTTGCTTTGTAGGGTGATTTGAGCCCAGCGAGGCCTAACCCCGGCCTGAGCTGCCCAATGCACCAGAGGCAGAGCGGCTGCCAGATATTACTGTTGTCCTTCTGTAGTGGAGGAGCAGCCAGGGGCCTTTGGGATATGTGCAGAGCCAGGGACGCCAGCACACCAGACAGGGGAGGAGTGCAAACCAGAGGGAATGGCCCTGTGGTGGAGACCTGAAGCAGAGATTAGAGTAGTGTTGCCGGGGCTGCATTGACTGTTCAATCAAGGACCTAACCCCCTAGAGCTGATGGGAACAACACCGCGCCCTAAGTGGCACCTAGCCTAGCAGACAGTTGGAAATATCACTTGTTTTAAGTTAGGCTCTTTCAAATTAGGTTGTGTAAATAGTGTTTGGCGGAAGACTTACGTGTGGCTTGCCCCTGCACCCTGGTACGTCGCGGCAAGTTCCTCACTTCCAGCCCGCGTGGTTCCAGCGGGTGGAGCGGCCTAGTCTTTTCGCATCACAGGTTATTTAAATACATGGAAAAACGAGCACGCAGCGGGTGCGCCGGTGGCATGCCAAAGGTGCGCCTAAGGCAAGCCCGTCTGCGCCCGTCCGTGCTCTGGAAGCGCTCAGCCCCGGGCATGCAGCCGATCGGGTTAGCAAGGTTAAAGGGGCCACAAAGTATAGCTATACAGGTAACCAACTGAGAGACATAGGGCTTATGGGAGATGAGAAAGGGGAAATTAAGTGGGAAAAAATGTGAGGTCCAGAGTCCGATTACGTTAGTATGGAGTCCTTGAGGTGTGGGCTGCTTAATGTGAGATCACTAGCAAAACATGGGTATCAAACAAGGGGAATAAAAGTGGACGATTTTTAATGGGGTCCAATGTACTCGTCCTAAGCAGCAGCAAACAAAAAGTATTGTACAGAGTTCCCCAGTGGGAGCTAGTGGTTTAGCTCGGTTAGTCTTTTCTCTCAACAGTAATGACAGGAAAAGTGCATGGTGTAGACCCTTTTCAGAATGTAAGGATACCTCACACAGATTATCGACAGGACAACAACTGTTGTCCCAGTCGATGACCGTCCAGCGTCATCATTGGTATCCTGCTCCTACGGCAGGCTGGCGGTGCAATGCCCGTCGGGCAGCAAGGGGAGCTGCACTTTAGTGGAGATCTTTTATTCTGAGCCAACGGGTGTGTGTGTGTGAGGGGCCTGAGGAGTGCAATAGTGAGCAAGGGGGTGTGTGTGTCTAAAAAAAGTCAGTCGAGTCCTTTGGGAATGATTTTAATGATCAGGCTCGCTGCTTTAGTAAAAATAAGGGGTATTAAGGAGTGATGGACAATGGGACCAGTCCTTATTCAACCCTTGATGTGAATGCGGTCGACATGTTTCTTGCCATAAGGGCAATTCGTCAGGACCTTAGTGCTCATATGATTGCTGGAATCCTCTTAGCTAAGAAGACCCCAATATACGACCTGTTTAGTGTCGTACAGAATTGGTTCCATGCGCGGGACCTCCCGGGAACTAGAGAAAAATAAACAGACATTGATGATGTTAAAGTGTGGTATGAACAAATTACATCAAAAAGTGCCTGTATTCAAAGTGATTTAAAATGAGTGCCCAGTGAAGTAAACACTACTATGTCATACCAGAGTTGAGTGGTACTATGAGAGAAAAGTGGTTAATCAATACAGAGCGCGTGGAGGACACGTTCTGTGTTTGGGCTGTCATGCTTATCCATTATAGCATGCATCTAGGTGAAAAGGCTGGGCTCACAGCTATGCAGCGTGCTGAGTCGGGTGTGACACCAAATTCATGGCCATTGAAAATGTTACACCCTAATACAGGCAGGTGGTGTGAGGAGCCTATGTTTAAAAATATGTATATGTCGACTAAGAAGTTTAGCCACATAACCCAAAGAAACCGCAAGTATAAAACCGCTCGTGTGGAGTTTGACACTCAGTCTCTAAGTGAGGTTGGTGCTGGCGTGATGGTCGTGATCACCAGCAAGTATTGAAAACAAACAGAATGCCCTGATCGACAAGTGCGCGTGATCAAGGGCAGAGTCAGAATCAATGATGCGCTTACCCGTTATGATTGCTCCTGGGGGCCTCACGAGCTGTCCAGGTGGGGCCAGCAGCGAGAGAGGGGTACCTGCAGGGAGAGTAAGGCAGCCCAGCGGGATCGTTTTAGACAAACATATATATATATATGCGCCTCCACGCAGAGCCCCGCGTATAGGGGGCCGGCTCAGAAGTGACTTGCCGCGCGGCTGGCAGAGAGCACGCGGATTGTCAGGGATCGGCTCGACACCTTACCTCAAAGGTCGCTGATGGCAGGCATCTCAGCACCTACCCATCCCACGGTGAACCGAAGTCCGGACAGCCAGCAGAGTAGTTGGGCTAAGTCCGGTGCAGATAAAGGAGAGTTGAGCGCGCACCAGGGGGGCGTGTCCCTCCGGTTGCTAGGCACCGGCACGCTGGAGTGGAGAGCAAAGAGGGGTTAGCTCAAAACAGCGAGGCTAACGCGTTGCAATGCGGGGGCCATCTTGGAACGGGCAGATTAATCTGGTGGGGGTGGACAAATGTCCAATTGATAACTATCTGGCGAGGGTAGTCCAGGGCACCCCATCATTCAATCCCAGTTCATCGCACTGTAATCGATGTACCCATCTTTGTTCGAGTCTGAAGAGGGCTTGTTGGTTGAAGTTTGGTAGACTCTCAAGGACAGTCCACCTGATGTTTTCTGGGAGATGATGATTTTCTTTGCAATGTTCATACAGTTTGGTGTGTGATTTGTGACATCGAATGTTGCTGTTGTGCTCCATTATTCGATGTTTAACTGGGCGCATGGTCATCCCAATGTACGACAGATCGCATGGGCAAATCAGCACATAAATACATCTGGAACTGTTACAGTTGGTATGTTTGTTCATTGTCCATGTGTAGTTGCCTTGGAGTACAATGGTCTTGCCTTGGATGGTCTGGGGGCATACAACGCAGGACCCACAGCGATAGTGTCCAGTAACTGGAGGAAGGTCCCAGAGAGTATTGACAACTTGAGTGTTGTTTTTTTTAGGACGGGTGTGAATCCGCGTGTCCTTAAGATTTGCCGTCCTCTTAAAAGCAAAGCGGGGGCGCGGTATCTCCATCCCTGCAGAGTTGAGAATGCCCCAATGTGAATTGATTGTTTTTTTGAAAAATGTAGAATGTTTCGTGAACGAAGTCACGCAGGTAATCGTGTCCTCTTGCTCCTTGGGATGTACTTCGAGCAGAGCCTCTCTGTTATTGTTAAGTGCTCTTTTGGTGGAGGTTTTCAAAAGACGAGTGGGATAGCCCCTGTCCAGAAGCTTGGTTTGTAAGGACTGCGCTTGTTGTTTGTAATCAGTGATTGAACTGCAATTTCTCCGTAGGCGGAGAAATTGGCCGAAAGGTAGGTTGTCCCTTAGCGATCTAGTATGATGGCTGGTATAAGGCAATAAACTGTTCCTGTCAGTGTCCTTTCTGTATAGAGTGGTGCTAATAGTGGTTGGTTCCAGTGCTATAGTAAGGTCCAGAAAGGGTATGGAAAGGTTGGAAATCGTTCCCGTGAACTTTAGAAATGGGTCTTGTTGGTTTATCCACATACAGAAGGCCTCACAAGTCAAGCGGTCACCCTTCCAGAACACCAGGATGTCGTCGATGTACCGACGCCAACACGTGAGATTTTCACGGTATGGATTGTGTTCGGGGGGGTAGATGCACTTCTCCTCAAATGATGCCATATAGATACATACCAGGCTCGGCGCAAAGGTCGAGCCCATCGATGTTCCACGGACTTGATGGTATAAGTTAGATTCATACTTGAAAAAGTTCTCAGTGAGTGCAATGTGTGCCAACTCCATTATGAAAGAGATCGGGGTGGGGGACAACCACTCCTCTTGTCGTAGACGGGAGTCCACTGCTTCCAGTGTGGCCTGTTGAGGGATGTTTGTGTACAATGCTTCCACGTCGAGGGTCAGTAGGAGATCGATGTCTTCTCTGCCATCCATGTCGTTAATGAGACGTAACACATCTCTGGTGTCTTGAAGGTAAGACGGGATCGATTTTACCAGAGGCTGGAGAAATGCATCGCAGAATTGGGATAAGGGTTCTAAAATGGAACCGATGCCCGACACGATCGGTCTTCCTGGGACTGGAGTGGTGCCCTTGTGTATTTTGGGCAAGGTGTAAAAATACGGTGTTACCGGGTCTGTTGTTACCAGGAATTCTGCCTCTTTTTTTCTGATCCATTCATTAGTCTCTGCTTCAATGACAAGAGACATCACGGTAGTAGTCAGTCGATTGGTGGGATCCTCAGTCAGTAGTCTGTAGTGGGTGGTGTTGGCTAATTGGCGTCTACACTCCCGGTCATAGTCGTCATGATTTTGTATGACCGTAGCTCCCCCTTTGTCAGCCTGCTTGATGACGATTGAAGTGTCCCTGCCAAGGGAGCTAGCTGCCTGTCTCTCAGCATTGGACAGGTTGTTAAAGGGTTTGATTGGAGGTATCTTCTGCATGGTTCTCAGGACTGCTCTTTCGAAAGTCAGGACCTCTGGAGGTACCATCCCGTCAGACGGGGTGAAGGCTGAAGGTTTCCTAAGGCCTGTGTCATCACTGGGGATTTCTGGCCGATTATCAAAGAAGGCTCGGAGGCGTATTTTTCTGAAGAACTGCTTTAGCTCAATCATTTCCTGGAAGGAGTCAGGGATCGGGGTGGGGACAAAGCCAAGGCCTCTTTCCAGGACACTCTTCTCTGTAGTCGAGAGAGTTCTTTTTGATAGGTTCACGATCAAACTCGTCTCCCTCTGGTTGTCGCGCTCCTGGTTTCCACCCCAGTTGGCTCTGGCGTCTGGTCCTGCCACTGTACTCCCTTGTTTCCGCCTCGCTTTCGCCCTCTTCCTCTGCCCCAACCTCTGCCTTGAAAAGGAGGCGGATTAAGAGGGTAGAATTGCGGGGGGCCTTGTGAGTAGAAGGGATACTGCCATGGTGGTGGTAAATGAGGTGGGCCATGGAACACTGGACCTTGATGGTATCCCTGTTGCCAGGGCCGTGAGGGTCGTGCGTTTCTCGCCTGGTAGCCACCACTGGAGTCACTGCTTGTGGAACCCCGTCTGGTGTCCGTGCTCGAATTCTCATCCGAAGAGTAGGTGTTCTTCTTCGCTTTGAAATCATCTTTAAGGTAGGGGTATACCTTCTCCTTTGCGAATTTGGCTATGTCCTTCTCCAATTTGGTGGTTTTCTGTTTGAGTAAGAAGTCGTGGTGATCAAGCATCTCTTGGTTGATCTCAGAGAGTTTTGTAGTGAACGCTGTTTTGTTGTTCTTTGAAATAGCGTTCTTCATGGTCGATTCAAGGGCAGAAATTTTCTCTTGTAGTGCTTCAGATAATCGTCTCGCAGTCTGGCTGATCAGAAATAGCAGGTCCTTGGTACATTTCCAGGAAACCTGGCACCAGTCTACTTTGAAGCGTTTGTCATCAAGGAACAGTCTGGGGATGATGTTTACAATTAGACCCTGTGGTGCTATGTTGCTCCGCAGGTACTCAGTCATCATAATCCCGTGGATCGTTATTCTGATCAGTTCTTTCTTCATTTCGCTTAGTATGGACCACTCATCAGAGGAGGCTCCAGATGTGGCAGCAGGGGGATTATTGAGTAATGAAGGCGTGTTCCTTAGTGTTTCAGCTATGGTGTCTTCGTCGAAGCTGAGACCTGGGACATCCTCCATCTTGAAGTGCGGTATGGGAGAGGTGCCCTGTACTACGTAGGCCAGAGCAGAGTGTCAAAACAAGATGGTCTTAGCGTCAGATATACTGTGCGGTTTGGTCCAAGGGGACAGAGGACTCCTCGCCCCTGGTAACCTGTGGTAGAAAATTCCCGTGCGGTGAGCACGCCGAAATTGGTATCAAACAAGGGGAATAAAAGTGGACGATTTTTAATGGGGTCCAATGTACTCGTCCTAAGCAGCAGCAAACAAAAAGTATTGTACAGAGTTCCCCAGTGGGAGCTAGTGGTTTAGCTCGGTTAGTCTTTTCTCTCAACAGTAATGACAGGAAAAGTGCATGGTGTAGACCCTTTTCAGAATGTAAGGATACCTCACACAGATTATCGACAGGACAACAACTGTTGTCCCAGTCGATGACCGTCCAGCGTCATCATTGGTATCCTGCTCCTACGGCAGGCTGGCGGTGCAATGCCCGTCGGGCAGCAAGGGGAGCTGCACTTTAGTGGAGATCTTTTATTCTGAGCCAACGGGTGTGTGTGTGTGAGGGGCCTGAGGAGTGCAATAGTGAGCAAGGGGGTGTGTGTGTCTAAAAAAAGTCAGTCGAGTCCTTTGGGAATGATTTTAATGATCAGGCTCGCTGCTTTAGTAAAAATAAGGGGTATTAAGGAGTGATGGACAATGGGACCAGTCCTTATTCAACCCTTGATGTGAATGCGGTCGACATGTTTCTTGCCATAAGGGCAATTCGTCAGGACCTTAGTGCTCATATGATTGCTGGAATCCTCTTAGCTAAGAAGACCCCAATATACGACCTGTTTAGTGTCGTACAGAATTGGTTCCATGCGCGGGACCTCCCGGGAACTAGAGAAAAATAAACAGACATTGATGATGTTAAAGTGTGGTATGAACAAATTACATCAAAAAGTGCCTGTATTCAAAGTGATTTAAAATGAGTGCCCAGTGAAGTAAACACTACTATGTCATACCAGAGTTGAGTGGTACTATGAGAGAAAAGTGGTTAATCAATACAGAGCGCGTGGAGGACACGTTCTGTGTTTGGGCTGTCATGCTTATCCATTATAGCATGCATCTAGGTGAAAAGGCTGGGCTCACAGCTATGCAGCGTGCTGAGTCGGGTGTGACACCAAATTCATGGCCATTGAAAATGTTACACCCTAATACAGGCAGGTGGTGTGAGGAGCCTATGTTTAAAAATATGTATATGTCGACTAAGAAGTTTAGCCACATAACCCAAAGAAACCGCAAGTATAAAACCGCTTGTGTGGAGTTTGACACTCAGTCTCTAAGTGAGGTTGGTGCTGGCGTGATGGTTGTGATCACCAGCAAGTATTGAAAACAAACAGAATGCCCTGATCGACAAGTGCGCGTGATCAAGGGCAGAGTCAGAATCAATGATGCGCTTACCCGTTATGATTGCTCCTGGGGGCCTCACGAGCTGTCCAGGTGGGGCCAGCAGCGAGAGAGGGGTACCTGCAGGGAGAGTAAGGCAGCCCAGCGGGATCGTTTTAGACAAACATATATATATATATGCGCCTCCACGCAGAGCCCCGCGTATAGGGGGCCGGCTCAGAAGTGACTTGCCGCGCGGCTGGCAGAGAGCACGCGGATTGTCAGGGATCGGCTCGACACCTTACCTCAAAGGTCGCTGATGGCAGGCATCTCAGCACCTACCCATCCCACGGTGAACCGAAGTCCGGACAGCCAGCAGAGTAGTTGGGCTAAGTCCGGTGCAGATAAAGGAGAGTTGAGCGCGCACCAGGGGGGCGTGTCCCTCCGGTTGCTAGGCACCGGCACGCTGGAGTGGAGAGCAAAGAGGGGTTAGCTCAAAACAGCGAGGCTAACGCGTTGCAATGCGGGGGCCATCTTGGAACGGGCAGATTAATCTGGTGGGGGTGGACAAATGTCCAATTGATAACTATCTGGCGAGGGTAGTCCAGGGCACCCCATCATTCAATCCCAGTTCATCGCACTGTAATCGATGTACCCATCTTTGTTCGAGTCTGAAGAGGGCTTGTTGGTTGAAGTTTGGTAGACTCTCAAGGACAGTCCACCTGATGTTTTCTGGGAGATGATGATTTTCTTTGCAATGTTCATACAGTTTGGTGTGTGATTTGTGACATCGAATGTTGCTGTTGTGCTCCATTATTCGATGTTTAACTGGGCGCATGGTCATCCCAATGTACGACAGATTACGTCTCATTAACGACATGGATGGCAGAGAAGACATCGATCTCCTCCTGACCCTCGACGTGGAAGCGTTGTACACAAACATCCCTCAACAGGCCACACTGGAAGCAGTGGACTCCCGTCTACGACAAGAGGAGTGGTTGTCCCCCACCCCGATCTCTTTCATAATGGAGTTGGCACACATTGCACTCACTGAGAACTTTTTCAAGTATGAATCTAACTTATACCATCAAGTCCGTGGAACATCGATGGGCTCGACCTTTGCGCCGAGCCTGGTATGTATCTATATGGCATCATTTGAGGAGAAGTGCATCTACCCCCCCGAACACAATCCATACCGTGAAAATCTCACGTGTTGGCGTCGGTACATCGACGACATCCTGGTGTTCTGGAAGGGTGACCGCTTGACTTGTGAGGCCTTCTGTATGTGGATAAACCAACAAGACCCATTTCTAAAGTTCACGGGAACGATTTCCAACCTTTCCATACCCTTTCTGGACCTTACTATAGCACTGGAACCAACCACTATTAGCACCACTCTATACAGAAAGGACACTGACAGGAACAGTTTATTGCCTTATACCAGCCATCATACTAGATCGCTAAGGGACAACCTACCTTTCGGCCAATTTCTCCGCCTACGGAGAAATTGCAGTTCAATCACTGATTACAAACAACAAGCGCAGTCCTTACAAACCAAGCTTCTGGACAGGGGCTATCCCACTCGTCTTTTGAAAACCTCCACCAAAAGAGCACTTAACAATAACAGAGAGGCTCTGCTCGAAGTACATCCCAAGGAGCAAGAGGACACGATTACCTGCGTGACTTCGTTCACGAAACATTCTACATTTTTCAAAAAAACAATCAATTCACATTGGGGCATTCTCAACTCTGCAGGGATGGAGATACCGCGCCCCCGCTTTGCTTTTAAGAGGACGGCAAATCTTAAGGACATGCTGATTCACACCCGTCCTAAAAAAACCAACACTCAAGTTGTCAATACTCTCTGGGACCTTCCTCCAGTTACTGGACACTATCGCTGTGGGTCCTGCGTTGTATGCCCCCAGACCATCCAAGGCAAGACCATTGTACTCCAAGGCAACTACACATGGACAATGAACAAACATACCAACTGTAACAGTTCCAGATGTATTTATGTGCTGATTTGCCCATGCGATCTGTCGTACATTGGGATGACCATGCGCCCAGTTAAACATCGAATAATGGAGCACAACAGCAACATTCGATGTCACAAATCACACACCAAACTGTATGAACATTGCAAAGAAAATCATCATCTCCCAGAAAACATCAGGTGGACTGTCCTTGAGAGTCTACCAAACTTCAACCAACAAGCCCTCTTCAGACTCGAACAAAGATGGGTACATCGATTACAGTGCGATGAACTGGGATTGAATGATGGGGTGCCCTGGACTACCCTCGCCAGATAGTTATCAATTGGACATTTGTCCACCCCCACCAGATTAATCTGCCCGTTCCAAGATGGCCCCCGCATTGCAACGCGTTAGCCTCGCTGTTTTGAGCTAACCCCTCTTTGCTCTCCACTCCAGCGTGCCGGTGCCTAGCAACCGGAGGGACACGCCCCCCTGGTGCGCGCTCAACTCTCCTTTATCTGCACCGGACTTAGCCCAACTACTCTGCTGGCTGTCCGGACTTCGGTTCACCGTGGGATGGGTAGGTGCTGAGATGCCTGCCATCAGCGACCTTTGAGGTAAGGTGTCGAGCCGATCCCTGACAATCCGCGTGCTCTCTGCCAGCCGCGCGGCAAGTCACTTCTGAGCCGGCCCCCTATACCCGGGGCTCTGCGTGGAGGCGCATATATATATATATGTTTGTCTAAAACGATCCCGCTGGGCTGCCTTACTCTCCCTGCAGGTACCCCTCTCTCGCTGCTGGCCCCACCTGGACAGCTCGTGAGGCCCCCAGGAGCAATCATAACGGGTAAGCGCATCATTGATTCTGACTCTGCCCTTGATCACGCGCACTTGTCGATCAGGGCATTCTGTTTGTTTTCAATACTTGCTGGTGATCACGACCATCACGCCAGCACCAACCTCACTTAGAGACTGAGTGTCAAACTCCACACGAGCGGTTTTATACTTGCGGTTTCTTTGGGTTATGTGGCTAAACTTCTTAGTCGACATATACATATTTTTAAACATAGGCTCCTCACACCACCTGCCTGTATTAGGGTGTAACATTTTCAATGGCCATGAATTTGGTGTCACACCCGACTCAGCACGCTGCATAGCTGTGAGCCCAGCCTTTTCACCTAGATGCATGCTATAATGGATAAGCATGACAGCCCAAACACAGAACGTGTCCTCCACGCGCTCTGTATTGATTAACCACTTTTCTCTCATAGTACCACTCAACTCTGGTATGACATAGTAGTGTTTACTTCACTGGGCACTCATTTTAAATCACTTTGAATACAGGCACTTTTTGATGTAATTTGTTCATACCACACTTTAACATCATCAATGTCTGTTTATTTTTCTCTAGTTCCCGGGAGGTCCCGCGCATGGAACCAATTCTGTACGACACTAAACAGGTCGTATATTGGGGTCTTCTTAGCTAAGAGGATTCCAGCAATCATATGAGCACTAAGGTCCTGACGAATTGCCCTTATGGCAAGAAACATGTCGACCGCATTCACATCAAGGGTTGAATAAGGACTGGTCCCATTGTCCATCACTCCTTAATACCCCTTATTTTTACTAAAGCAGCGAGCCTGATCATTAAAATCATTCCCAAAGGACTCGACTGACTTTTTTTAGACACACACACCCCCTTGCTCACTATTGCACTCCTCAGGCCCCTCACACACACACACCCGTTGGCTCAGAATAAAAGATCTCCACTAAAGTGCAGCTCCCCTTGCTGCCCGACGGGCATTGCACCGCCAGCCTGCCGTAGGAGCAGGATACCAATGATGACGCTGGACGGTCATCGACTGGGACAACAGTTGTTGTCCTGTCGATAATCTGTGTGAGGTATCCTTACATTCTGAAAAGGGTCTACACCATGCACTTTTCCTGTCATTACTGTTGAGAGAAAAGACTAACCGAGCTAAACCACTAGCTCCCACTGGGGAACTCTGTACAATACTTTTTGTTTGCCACTAGCAAAACATCACATAGAAGCCCAACTATTATTAGAAACTAACTATCTAGATATCCTATTTATGACAGAGACATGGATGCAACCCGGGTCCGATCTGGAACTGGGCCTGACATGCCCATCTGGCTATAAGGCTCTACATAAACCTAGAGCAGATGGCAGCGGAGGGGGGGTCGGGATCATATTCAAGGAGATACGGGATATCTCATCAATGGATATCGATGAGGTGCCAGGTATTGAATGGCTGGGTCTCTGCCTTAAAGGCCGCTAAGGGGTTAGTTGGACGGGCATTCTATGTTATAGACCCCCGGGGGCCTTTGGTCTTCAACTGCAACAGGACATGGGTGATATACTCAGCAATATGGTACTTACACACACTAGAGTAATGGCCCTGGGAGACTTCAACCTATGGGCAAATGGGAGCCTGGATCTTGGATATAATAGTCTGTTACAGTCATGCGATAATCTAAATCTAACGCAACAGGTCCTAGAACCTACTCATAAGGGGGGTCATGTTCTAGATTTGATCTTTGCAGAGAGAGCATTTGTCAAGGTGGAAAATATTGTCCCAGTAGGTTGGTCGGACCATTATCTGGTACAATTTCGGGTGGTACTCCCTAAAGCGGGACGAGCTGACGTTGTAAGAGGAAGAAGCTTCTTAGGCAGGGACTGGAAGAGCCTTTTCCCCGATATTTAAGGTCAACGGGATTCTGGACCCCCTGAAACCGGTGAAACAGAACTATACGTCCTTTTGCGGACATATCACCGAAACTCTTGACCAGATTGCCCCGGTTAAGAAAATCAGGAAGCTGGGTAGACCCTCCGCCCCTTGGTACAATGATACATTAAGGACAAAGAAAGGGGAATGTAAACTGGCAGAGCGGCAGTGGAGGAAGGCATACGCAGAGATAGACAGAGCCCTCTGGAAAGAGAAATTAGCCAATTACAAAAAGGAAATTGTGAATACTAATGCAGACTACTATGCTGAAACTATCCGGAAGGCGCCCAACAGAACCAGTTTTTTTTAAAAATCATTGAAGGACATCGCCAGTCCCGAATGCACTAATAACAGCGTCCCACCGAGTCAAGAGCTATGTAATAGCATAGCCACATTCTTTGATGACAAAATAAGAAATATCATAGAAGGGCTGGAAATGGACGATGTGGTCATATCTGGCAAGGTATAGGGCCAACCATCTAGGGGTAAGCAAAAGAGCCAGGAAAGGGGGGCTGATCCGGAGGATCAGGCAGCCCTTTTGGATCATTTTGAGCTTCCCTCTGAGGAGGAGTTTAATAAGATAGCTGCAGGAGTTTCTACGGGCTCCCCTTTGGACCCCCTCACCCCCTGAAATTTGAAAGGAGCTGGGAGGTGAATTGTTTCCAATACTTCGACAGCTGTGCAATTAATCTTTGAGCAGTCAACTTATTTTTTTTTTTTTTTTTTTTGCAGAGTTTTATATAACGCGAACTAGAACCGAACCGAATCAGTTATCAGAGCGCTTTACATAGCACCAGTTACGTTACATGAGGACACTTTCATTTTTTTGTTTTTGTTTTTTTGTTCAAGCAATAATTACACCCTTGATGAAAAAACCTACACTTGATCCAGCATGCCTAAAAAATTACAGACCGATATCCCTCCTCCCATACCCAGTAAAGATCATAGAACGTTTGGTTAGCAGGGCACTCTCCCAGTTCTTCAAGCGTAACAACAAGCTGAAGGATGTGCAGTTTGGGTTTCGCCCAGGTCATGGGACAGAGACAGCTCTGGTTACCGTCTTGGAAGACCTTCGAATGCGAGCAGACAGAGGACAACCAGCTATTTTGATCTTACTGGACCTGTCTGCCGCATTTGATACTATTAACCACACAGCTCTCATGACCAGGCTGGAAACAGTAGGGGTAGGAGGTGTAGCACTGGATTGGTTTCAATCATACCTGACAAACAGAGGACAGGCGGTGACCCTCCCCCCTTACCATTCGGACTTCACTGAGATTAGGCATGGGGTCCCCCAGGGCTCTGCAATCAGCCCAATACTATTTAACACCTATATAAGCCCCCTGATCTTGATTATTAAGCCTTATAGGATCGGCTTGGAAAACTATGCTGACGATACACAGCTTATTGTTTCGTTGGAGGGAGACCAAGCGGTCTGCTGGAAAACTTCCATGCCTGTATGCTAGAAACAGTGCATTGGCTGAAAAACAACTCCTTACAATTTAACTGTGAAAAAACTGAGATACTCTGATGTGCAGCAGGTAAAAGTCCCCTGTTCTCTCCCTTTGGGTTTCTGGCCCATTCCCACGGAGACAGCCTTGCTACCCGTCACGACGATACGCAATCTCGGGGTCAATTTTACCAATAAACTGAACCTTGAAACCCAAGTCAATAAAATTGTGGGAAGCTGCTTTCCGCTCATCAGGGTTTTCCGGAAGATTCTTCCATTACTCCCATATCAGGTGCGAGCACATGTAGTAAGGAGCGTCATTCTGAGCCGACTTGACTATGGGAATGCGCTATTGCTGGAAACCCCTAGTTACCTGATAGGGAGACTCCAGAGTGTCCAGACGGTGGCGGCTAAATTGGCCCTTTCTAGACCACGACGGTCATCCACATCCTTGGCATTGGCAGGGCTGCATTGGCTTCCGGTAATCCAGAGGATTCAATTTAAGTCACTGTGCATCATCTTCAAGGCACTGCATGGGATGGGACCAATACCGCTCCAGTCTAAGTTCATCTGGTATAAGCCCACCCGGGGCCTACGGTCCTCCTCAACTAATCTGGTGAATATATTCAAGATTAAAAAAGTTAAAACTGGCGGAAGAACCTTTAGCTATGCAGCAGCATGCCTCTGGAATAGTCTGCCTGTTGAGCTAAGACAGATGCAGGATTTGATGAAGGTCAGGGGGTAAAACCTGGCTTTTCCCTAGAGTGTAGGCCGAGCATAGCAACCAGGGAGCTTGGAAGCATGGTGATGGAGTATCTGTACCGCTGCGCCAGGATGCCCGTAGGGTTACAGGGCGCTTTATAAATCTGAAATACAATACAGCACCAACACAGCAGAGCTGAGGGATGCAGCTGTGAACTTCTTCTAGGCCTTCTGGTTGCGGCGTGCTGTAAGCGAACCGAGTTTACCAATTTGCAGCATTCCCTGGGTTGAAGCACAGAATGGCTCTTTGCGAGGAAGGCCCATAGTGGCACTGAGTCTACCCCATAACTGTTTCAGCATTAACTGGTCATGTCACGCAGCCGGCTAGGGCATTCCCCTGGGCAAAGGCAAGTGCACAAACAACTGATCTATGGCCCACTAGGGAGGCACTGAAGACATCCACGAGAAGGAGCACCACCCAGGGGGACTGCCACTGTCCGAAGCACCCATAGCACTTAGACTACCACACAAACGGAACCACTGGTGGCTCTGACCAGTCTGACCGGCAATTACTACGGCTAGAACCAAGTAGGATAGCAGTGCTAAGGAGATGCTCTTTGCTGGAGGAACTTCTGGGGATCGCCACTCTATAGCTTCTACTCCTCTCATGATGTAGGCAGAGAATACGGAGGAACCGGTTACACGCTCCTTCCTTGAGTACTTGTTCACATCCCTCTGGGAGGATCTACAGAAAGTCAAAAAGGACCTTTAAGTTTCCGATGATATCAATTCAGGAAGGATATGGACTTCCAGGGAATTTGTGTAGCTGCTTTAGAGGACCACGACAAAAGCCATGTAGAAGATGTTAAACTCTTGCAACAGGAAATCCTATGCCTCTGTGACCAACAACTGGATCTACAGGTGCATGCAGAGGATCTTGAGAACAGATCGGGCCGGGACAATGTTCGGATCAGGGGTAATGCCTCTAAGGCACAAGGCAAGTAACTTGCTGGCAATCTTGCAGTTCTCTTCTGAGTAGTTCTCAATGCACCCCAATCACTGAATTAAAGATGAACTGGGCCCACCGAGTTGGCCCTCCACGGGCGGAGACAGCTCCACCTGTGGACATACTGGTATACATCTGTGATTTCGAAATGAAGGAGGACATTTTACGAAAGCCCGGGAAAGCAGCTGTCACCTTCTGAGATCAAAAAGCTACCCTCTTTCAAGACCTGGTGGCATCCAATTTACAAAAGAGATGTGCCTTCAGAACAGTGACCTCCCCTCTCAGGAACATCAGAGTGGCTTACTTATGGGGGCACACTTTCTTCCTCATTTTCTGCTTGGAGAGGAAACTCTTTTAACTGCTGTCACTTGAAAAGACATGCAAGGTGTAGGGTATTGATCTATCAACAGAAGACACAACATCCCAGGCATTCCGTACCCGTGTGGCTGGGGGCCGCCTCTGAGGCGTTCTCGTGGGTCGTGGAGGAGATCTGCTTACCTGGATCCGGTCACGATTGCCAATAGCCAACAAGCTGGTTGTACTCAGTTCCTAGGGCACTGTCTAAAACAGTCTCTTCATGACAAAGCAGGGCAAGTATGATTACAATCTGCACTGCAGAGGGGGGGTGGGAATCGGAGAGGTGAGGAGGGTGATGCCATGATTTGACCCTTTTACTGACACTTGGACCTTTGGAACTGTTCCTCCTTAACAGAAAGCCCATGTTTAAGTACATTTGCTTGTTTAATGCTTTAAAAGGTTTTTTGTCTATTTGGGGGATCTGCTCAAATGTAATGGCTACTATGACATAGAGTACCCACTGTACTGAGTAGCTCATTGGGGCACAATGATGTTCTCCCTACCACACAATGGGCGGATAATTGTTTGCTTTTCCCTGTCAGACTATTTATTTATTTGGAGTTTTATATATCGCTGGCTGGACCCGAGGGTATCAGAGTGCTTCACAACATATACAATAATGTGCAGATTGACTGTACAGGTATCGAAACAACAAGAGGATTCTAGCTAGGAAATGTACGACCATCTAAATGTACGAGCATCCAAGGGAAGGGGGTAAGAAGGGGAGGAGGATGCAAGTCAAACTAAATGAGCATCCTTGCGGATTTATTGTTCAATCCGGGCGGGAGTCCACAAAAAAAGTAAAAAGATTTCTTGTTCCGAGTCAGTGTCTTCAGTCTCCCAGTTCAAGGAGCGGTGAAGTGCCAGCAGAGGTACTTCCTTGTCTCTTATCAGTTTATTCTAGAGGGGTCGAGGAAGAGGACTTTGAGTAGGTTCTTGAATTTTGGAAACGAGGGGGTCATTCTGATGTGGGGGGTATGGAATTCCAGATTTTGGGGGCGTTTCCAGCAAATGATTTGGCTGCTGTTTTTTGCTTGCGAGTTTTCAGCGGGATGAGTAGCAGAGTGCTGGAGCTCCTGAGGTTTCTGGACTGGCTGGCCCTTTTGAGTTTGCTGGCCAGTTATTCTGGTTTACCTGTGTGCAGGGCTTTGTGCCTGAGGCAGGCTGTTCTAAAGCTGGCACACAACTCAATTGGGAGCCATTTAAGTTCTCTGAGAGCGGGAGAGATGTGTTCAAATTTCCTGGTACCAGTGACCATCCTAGCAGCTGCATTGAAGGTTGTTTTCAGTGCGGCGAGGTGTGATTTTGCTATTCCAGTCAGGGTTGCAATCCCATAGTCAATTCTGGAGAGCACCAGTGCTTGGGTGGCTTGTCAAAGGTCTTTGGGTGGAAGGAAGGGTTTTATTTTATAAAGTAATTTCAGGTTGAGAAAGGCACTTTTAGCGGATCTTGAAATGTGTTTTTTCATGTCCAATTTCGGGTCTAGAGTGATCCCTGGAGATTTTACTGAATCCGCCAGGATGAGGTTACAATTGAGGGTGTCAATGGCTTTGAGCCATTCTTTAACCGCTTTGACGCTAATGACAAAGCCAGCTCGTCATGTGCGTTACCTGCGCTACGCGGATGACGAGCTGGCTTTGTCATAAACAGCGCGATTTTGAAAAATCAGCGCACAGCGGGAAAAGGCTAATTAGGGGGTTTTCATCTTTGTTCGAGATGAGGAGTATTTCCGTTTTCTCTTGGTTGAGTTTCAGGTGATTACTCGAGAGCCAGTGTTGAACCTCTTTGAATGTGGCGTTAAGTTTCTGGATGTGAACAATGGAGGTGGTTTCTAGATAAAGCTGCGTGTCCTCGGCATATAAGTGAAAGGGGATGTTGGATTTCCTGAGGGGAGAGCACTGATGCTTGTGGGACACCCCTGATGACAGGTTGGAGGTCAGATTCGAAGTTTTTAATTTGTATTCTTTGCGAGCGGTTGTGGAGAAAGGAGGAGAACCAATGGAGGACCGTCTCTTGAAGACCAGCCCTTTATTGTAGAACCTTGATGAGCAATTTGTGGTCAACTGTATCGAATGCGACCAATAGGTCTAGAAGGATGAGAAGAAAGCATTGATTCCTAGTCAAGTGACTTGAGTAGGTCGTCAATGATGTTGAGGATTGCGGGTTCGGTACTGCAGCCCTTTCTGAAACCTGATTGATGGGTATCTAGGAGATTGATGTCCTCCAAGTGTTGGGTTAGCTGAGGGAGTACACATCTTTCCAGGATTTTGGAACAAAAAGGTAGGTTCGAAACAGGTCTGAAGTTGTTTAGATCCTCGGTGTCTAACCCTGGCTTTTTTAGCAGAGGCGTGACTTGGCCTACTTTGAGGTAGTCCAGTACGATTCCAGAGCTCAGTGAGCTGTTGATGATCTTGCTCCATAGCGGGGCCAGGACAAGCTTCAGGTCTTTGGCCAGGTGCGGGGGTAGCTGATCCAGGGCATGTGATGAGGGTTTAGCATTGGAGATTAAGTTTACTATCTCTGCCTCCTGGATGGGAGTGAAGGAGGACCAATGTTTAGGGGGGATCAAGGAGGCGCTATCCTGAGTTTCTGATGGTTTGTTCTAGATGGAAGGGATGAGATTTGAGCTGAGTGAGAGATCTAACTTAGCGACTTTTTCATTGTAAAGGCTGGCAAAGTTGTCGCATCGTTCTTTGGATGCCTGTGTTGATGATGTCATGGGCTTGGAGATCTGATTCATGATGACATTGAAAAGCACTTTGAGACAGTTTTTAGCGGTGTCTAGCGCAGAGCAGAAGAAAGCTGTCTTTTTATTCTTAATGTGCTTTTTGTAATACCTGCGGGTTACTTAGAGTTGATCTCGATGGAGGGCGGAGGGATTGTTCCTCCAGATCCTTTTTGTGGCTCTTAGATGTCTTCTTTCTTCATTGACGTCAGTGGTGAACCATGATCTTGAGGGAATGATCCTGGATTTTTTTAGTTTCAGAGGGACAAGGTGGTCTAGGGTGAGCGTCATATTGGAGTTGTAAAGAGATGGGACACTCCTCCCAGGGTTCTTTCCCTTAATGTGAGGGGCCTTAACAGCCCAAATTAACCATAGGGTGGTCATGTCCTACCTGGAGGACTCGAAGGCCTATCTTTGCCTCCTCCAAGAGACACATCTCCTAACACAGGACTACCACAGACTCCATTGACAACATTTTTCTCATCAGTTGTTCTCTTCAGGACTCACTAAAACATCATGGGTGGCTCTGGAGGTGGCCCGTACCTTTAGGTGGAAGATTGGCCTGAATGTAGCGGAGGCAACGGGTCCCATCCTGAATTACTGATTCACTCCTAAAGGCTGGTCATTGGTAGTATCTTCCATCTGTACCCCAAACGAGGGCCAGGAGGCATTCCTGCGCATAATTGTACCAGACATCTTTAACACCTCTGAGCAGATAATCCTGGTGGGAGGAGACCTTAATCTAGTCCTAGACAATAATTTTGACAGGTCAGCACAGAGACATGATCCGGCTGGTGCATTCATTGAAGAAGGACATGGGTGGCTTAGGGACCTAGGACTTTTGAATATTTGGAAGACACTTCACCCACACTCCTGTGACTACTCCTACTTTTCACACACATATAAGAGCTATGCTAGGCTAGATATTTTCCTGGACATTAAGAACATTCTTACTCTTACCTCTAGGGCAGATATACTTCCTGCGGCATTGTCAGCCCATATCGCTATTACATTGGATTTACCTCTCGTTCGCGCTTTACCTGACCCGGTCCTGGTGAGAGCATGACAGTCTGTTGCAGCAAACACAAGGAGATGATGGACTGAGTGCTGAACAATGCAAACACTCACCCCCAGTCACAGATTTGGGTTGAATCCATCATTGTCTATAGCTCACTTTGCCACCCCAGTTCAGACACAGGCATATGTAAATCATTCTTGACCCTGTGCCTCATGGGAACAGTCCAGCCCGAACTGCCAAGCCGTGTCTTCCCTGGACCGAAAACAAGCATCCTGGGACCGGTTTCTGTCTAATCAGCCGTCATCAGCCAGGCTAGCTTTAATCCAGTGGCAAAGTGAGCAAGGGACCCACGTCTGGGCATACCCTGCCAACTTAGGGCTAAGTCTATTGCAGCACCCTGAGGTCATACTGCAGGTACATAAAGTCATCTTCCACTATGTAGCCCTAAAGGGCTCCCCTGATATCTCGGTTGCAACTCTCTGGGAGGCTGTTAAGTTGCTATATCAGTCGCAGACGACAAGGCACATAAAAATAATTATGATCAACTATCTGAACAGGTGAATGAATTGGAGGGCAGACATCAGCGCACAAGGGCCCGGGTATTTGGCGGCAATTGACTGCCGCACGAGGGCAACAGGCAGTCATCGACCTCAATAGAGTTCAATGTGCAGCTCTTCATCTGCGTCATACCTTCTACATCGGGGGTGATAGGGGTGGCCGCCCTTTGACCAATAGGTTATACATGCAGCAGCAAAAGAGGGGTGTCCACTCACTCTTTGATGCAATGGGTGCAAAAATTACAGATGATGCCGCCATTGCAGAGGCATTTAAAGATTTTTATACTGACTTATACTCTGCTGAAAGTCTTAACCCTGTAGATGGCACAGCCTATCTTGTGGAATCACCTACGTCTGCCCCCCTCTCTTCCGACCAAATAGCTTCACTGGATCATGAGATCCGAGTGGAGGAAGTGATCTCAGCGATCTCCCAACAAAATAATTTGAAGTTGCCAGACCCGACGGCTTACCATCCATATTCTATAAAACATTCTGTCAAATCTTCACCCCGCTCCTAATATGGCTATTTAATTCCTTTTTAGCCCCCGGAGCTATTCCTCCCCCCATACTCTCAGCTTTGGAGTCAGTCAATCAATCATTCAAGAAAGCTTTATTCGATTGTGCACAAACAATCATAAACGCATGATAACAACATTTCATATATAAAACTCATATAAAATACATTTATACAGATTAGTTCAAATGCAGTTAAGAAGGAAGCATACATTTTCTTTGGGACAAATTTATTTTCAAAAAGATTACCATCCTAAAAACACTGTGCACATTATCTAGTTGTTGTTGTGCCAAAAGGGCAGGATGACATTGACGAAGCTTGAACCATTTCAGTACAGGAACTATACACGTTCTCCTGGCCTCAGAATAGAATTTGCAAAAGAGAATACATAGATCATAGTTTGTTTATGGATGTTATCACAAGATCTTGAGACCAGTCATTCACTTTGAGAAAAGTGACTAATCTACAAATGACCCACAGTCGAAATCAAACTAGTAGGAATCTATCATATTCTCTCAATACAGAGGTGAGATAGGGTTGAATGTGAAAAGTAATTAAAATCAACTGGTTGTGTAGGACAGAAGGTTTTACAGTTTCAGATGATAGTCTGGTGGTGTCTAATAGTGACAAGCCCTTTGTTTTTAATCCCTCCCTGGTTATTTCGCGGATACTACTGGGATTGGTAAACAGGGTGATCAAGATTTTGTAAAAAATTACAAACATAGCTTATCCATGGAATCTTCAGGGCCCCATCCATTTTCAAAACATCCAAGATGATGTCTCTATTTAATTTTGTCTCTTCTTTTAACCAGAGTCTGTGCCATAAGAGCACAGGCTCGAGCTTTATTAGGTCTGAGATAATATAGAGGCACAACTCTGCGTGACATATACATGCAGAAGTGCAGTTCTGTACAGCTGGATATATTTCAAGAAGGAGTTTTCTACTCTGTGGATGGGAGATAACTCAACCGGCCCCTAAACTCCAGACCCATGAACTGCCTCGGAAACACTCTTTGCTTTATATCTTGATAAGCTCCTCAGGTGGTCTTTTGCCTAGTTTATTAGCAAAAGCACTAAGGGCGGATGTAGTACGCATTAATGCCAGTTCTTTTGCCGACACTGTCTGAGACCAGGAATCATTATGGGCAAAAAGAATTCCTAGATATGAAAATTTCTTAGTGACCCCAATCTTCTGCCCTTCCACAAACATAGCTTTAGTTTTTTGATGCCAGTGCCACATCGCATGATAAAGGTCTTAAAGGAATTAACTCTTAGGCGTAGATTGTTCATAAAATTAGTAAGACTATCCAGGACCCTCTGAAGTCCTGCTTGAGTGCGGGACATCAGCACCACATCGTCTGCATACATGAGGGCTGGGATAGGGCATCGTGCCACATGGGGGAAGTCATGATTGTCTTTTAATAGAGCCTCCACCAGACCGTTTGGGTACAAATTAAAAAGAAACGGTGCCAGGACGCAACCTTACCTAACTCTGCTTCTTATTGGAAAAAGGAGCGGAATGTTCACCCTGCAAACCACAGCGCACACGTGCATTGGCATCACTATAAAAGCATCTAAGAAAATAAGTAATCTGTATATCAACCTTATCACTTCTAAAATTTATCAAAGTTTATTGTTAATCATGCAATCAAAAGCGGCTGTAAGGTCAACGAAAGCTAAAAATAAACTCCCCGCGTTAGCCCTAGTATATTTGCCTACTAGGAGAGACAGGTTCAAACCCTGCTCTAAGGTCCCCACTTCGGCTTGAAAGCCATATTGCAGGTCCGATAGGACACAGTTCTACTCCGCCCAATCCTGGAGGCGTTCCAATATTATTCTGCCCACTACTTTAGTAATGACATCAAGTACAGAAATGGGCCTATAACATGACAGATCTTGCCTGTCCCCCTTTTTAAAAATAGGGACAATAGTTGATTCCACCCAAGTGGGTGGAAAACCTGCACTACAACTCACGTTTAGGACTTGAGTCAAAAGGGGTGCCCACAATGGGGTATGTGCTTTAAACAAATCTACTGGTACCCCATCTGGTCCGGGAGCCTTGCTTGCCTTGCTGACAGACAAGGCCCGCTCAACCTCGTCCAGGGAGAATGATAGTGCACTAGCTTGGGGAACAGATTCAAATTACAGGCATCTTGGACAGGGCTTTCCATCGTAGCTGGATTTTCCTTGCCATGATATACTTTAGAAAAATGCTTAATCCACTGTTCCTCAGTCATTGCTATTTCAAATGATGGTCCATCCTCTCTAGGCAGGAAGCGGACCCTAATAACTTTTCAGAAGGCCACACTATCATTGAGTACTGAAGCTGAGTGTAATGCTTCCCACACCTCCTTCTTTATGGTAGCTTTCCTATCCATAATTGCTTGTTCATAAGCACCTCTGGCCATCTTTACATCAAGTTTATTTTATGTAACTCCTTTTTCAAGTGGGAGTAAGCTTGGGTGCACCTAGAGTGAAACCAGCCTTTGTGAGAGCCCTTGGTGCTTCTACTTTCGTGAGATACTCTCTGACGACATTGGAGATAACCTGAAATGAAGCCAAAATATCTCCTGGAGCGGCTATTTCACTCAGGCATGTCTCTATAGCAGATTTACTGTTACCCACCACAGTTTTGACCAGCGCTGCTTGGTCCACCAGTGTTCAAAGCAGGGAATACCCAATAATACTCCCTAAAGTTAGATTTCCTAAGATATGGTGATTGTTTACAGATCTTAAAATTGTGTTGGACAGTAGTGACAACACCAAGCAAAGCAGGAAGCAATCGCTAAGAGAATTATCCGACACATAAAATGAATGGAGGGTGTGTGCATCACTATTGGAGACTAACACATAATGAATAGTAGAGCAAAAACCCCTACCATTAAATATCCAAGGCATGGACACGTGGACTGGGCACATTTCATTCGTAAATCCCAGGTCAAGAAAACAAGTAAGCTCATTAAATTGTTCTCCCAGAGCTGAGTGATGAAAATGGGACACGCATGTGCAGTCATCAGATAGCCCTTTGCATAATTCATCCCCAGGATTCCTACATAAAGTACAATTAAAATCTCCAGCCAATACCAACATTGTCTCTACTTCTGCCAACATTTTTTAACATTTTTATCATATTTTGCATAACAGTTCTCACTTTGTCAGAAGGAATATTGTTATAAAAATTAGTGATAATTAAAGAATACATGGAATCTAAGTCCAATTTAACTAGTTGGTAGTATTTATCATGAGCAAGCGATGTTTTTTTTTTGTAATTTATGTTGCTCTATTAGTAAATGCAGAGACCTCCCTTAGCCCTACCACTCGAACTACTAACAGCTGGAGTGTGGTGAGTCATAAATCCATTCAGGTGGACCAGCTACTTAATCCAGGTTTCTTGGAGACACAGGATCTCAAACTGGCTGATAAGTTCGCCCCACAGATGGTTGTTTAACTTAGAGGAAATACCAGCAATGTTCCAAGAAAGAACATTGCAAAGGCCGGTTTTACCACTCCTAAAGCAATTAGCTAAGGCAACCGCGCTTGGGTCCCCCAGTTTGTTACTAGATTAAAAAAAAACATTTGGGAAATCCAAGAGTTCAGCCGATGTTAAAGTCTCCACCTTTCCTTGAACGTCATTAGTGTCACATATATTGGTACAGCTAGAAGAGAGGCCAGATACTCCCGGCCTAGGGATACCGGAATTTCGCTCAGCACTGGGCCCGATCACAACACACCGTGGTGATGCCCTAATTCCTGTATCCTGTCAATCTATATCTTCCAGCAAGCGCAAAGCATTAAAGCGGTTAAACACTGGAATCAGGTCTGAGCATACCCGTCCCACTCAAGCAAGCCTGGCTGAAGACGGCTGATAGCCAGAAACCGGTCCTAGGATGCTTGATTCTGGTCCAGGGAAGACATGGCTTGGCAGTTTGGGCTGGACTGTTCCCATGAGGCACAGGGTCAAGGCTGATTTGCATATAGCCATGTCTGAACTGGGGTAGTATGGAGTGCAAAAAAATAGATGGATTTAGGCCCAGATCTCTGTACTGGGGTGAATGTATGACATTGTTCTACATTCTCTCCATCAACTGTTGTTTTTGCATTTGTCACCCGGAGTGGAACGGGAATGCTCAGACGTGAGTCCCATGCTCTCCACACCACTGGAGTCAAGATATCCTGGCTGATGATGGCTGATAACCAGACACCGGACCTAGGATGCTTGATTCCGGTCCAGGGAAGAAATGGCTTGGCAGTTTGGGCTGGCCTGTTCCCATGAGGCACAGGGTCAAGGCTGATTTGCATATAGCCATGTCTGAACTGGGGTGGTATGGAGTGCAAAAAAACAATGGTTTTAGGCCCAGATCTCTGTACTGGGGAGAATGTTTGACATTGTTCTGCATTCTGTCCATCAACTGTTGTTTTTGCATTTGTCACCCCGAGTGGGACGGATATGCTCAGATGCGAGTCCCGTGCTCTACACACAACTGGAATCAAGCTATCCTGTCTGATGACGGCTGATAGCCAGAAACCGGTCCTAGGATGCTTGATTCCGGTTCAGGGAAGACATGGCTTGGCAGTTCGGGCTGGACTGTTCCCATGAGGCAAGGGTCAAGGCTGATTTGCATATAGCCATGTCTGAACTGGGGTGGTATGGAGTGCAAAACAACTATGGATTTATGCCCAGATCTCTGTACTGGGGTGAATGCATGACATTGTTCTACATTCTGTCTATCAACTGTTGTTTTTGCATTTGTCACCCCAAGTGGGACGGGTATGCCCAGACGTGAATCCCATGCTCTCCACACCACTGGAGTCAAGCTATCCTGGCTGATGACGGCTGATTGCCAGAAACCAGTCCTAAGATGCTTGATTATGGCACAGGGAAGACATGGCTTGGCAGTTCGGGCTGGACTGTTCCCATGAGGCACAGGGTCAAGGCTGATTTGCATATAGCCATGTCCGAACTGGGGTGGTATGGAGTGCAAAAAAACGATGGATTTAGGCCCAGATCTCTGTACTGGGGTAAATGCATGACATTGTTCTGCATTCTGTCCATCAACTGTTGTTTTTGCATTTGTCACCCTGAGTGGGATGGGTATGCTCAGACGTGAGTCCCATGCTCTCCACACAACTGGAGTCAAGCTATCCTGGCTGATGATTGCTGATAGCCAGAAACCGGTCCTAGGATGCTTGATTCCGGTCCAGGGAAGAGATGGCTTGGCAGTTCCGGCTGGACTGTTCCAATGAGGCACAGGGTCAAGGCTAATTTGAATATAGCCATGTCTGAACTGGGGTGGTATGGAGTGCAACAAAATTATGAATTTAGGCCCAGATCTCTGTACCGGGGTGAATGTATGACATTGTTCTGCATTCTGTCTATCAACTGTTGTTTTTGCATTTGTCACCCCGAGTCGGACAGGTATGCTCAGACGTGAGTCCCGTGCTCTCCACACCACAGGAGTCAAGCTAGCCTGGCTGATGACGGCTGATAGCCAGAAACCAGTCCTAGGATGCTTGATTGCGGTCCAGGGAAGACATGGCTTGGCAGTTCTGGCTGGACTGTTTCCATGAGGCACAGGGTCAAGGCTGATTTGCATATAGCCATGTCTGAACTGGGGTGGTATGGAGTGCAAAAAAACGATGGATTTAGTCCCAGATCTCTGTACTGGGGTGAATGTATGACATTGTTCTGCATTCTGTCCGTCAACTGTTGTTTTTGCATTTGTCACCCCGAGTCGGACAGGTATGCTCAGACGTGAGTCCCGTGCTCTCCACACCACAGGAGTCAAGCTAGCCTGGCTGATGACGGCTGATAGCCAGAAACCAGTCCTAGGATGCTTGATTCCGGTCCAGGGAAGACATGGCTTGGCGGTTCGGGCTGGACTGTTCCCATGAGGCACAGGGTCAAGACAGATTTGGATATAGCCATGTCTGAACTGTGGTGGTATGGAGTGCAAAAAAAGATGGATTTAGGCCCAGATCGCTGTACTGGGGTGAATGTATGACATTGTTCTGCATTCTGTCCATCAACTGTGGTTTTTGCATTTGTCACCGGAGTGGGACGGATATGCTCAGACGTGAGTCCCATGCCCACCACGCCACTGGAGTCAAGCTATCCTGGCTGATGACGGCTGATAGCCAGAAATAAGTCCTAGCATGCTTGATTCCGGTTCAGGGAAGACATGGCTTGGCAGTTCGGCCTGGACTGTTCCCATGAGGCACAGGGTCAAGGCTGATTTGCATACAGCCATGTCTGAACTGGGGTAGTATGGTGTGCAAAAAAACAATGGATTTAGGCCCAGATCTCTGTACTGGGGTGAATGTATGACATTGATCTGCATTCTGTCCATCAACTGTTGTTTTTGCATTTGTCACCCTGAGTGGGATGGGTATGCTCAGACGAGAGTCCCATGCTCTCCACACCACTGGAGTCAAGCTATCCTGGCTGATGATGGCTGATAACCAGAAACCGGTCCTAGAATGCTTGATTCCAGTCCAAGGAACACATGGCTTGGCAGTTCTGGCTGGACTGTTTTCATGAGGCACAGGGTCAAGGCTGATTTGCATATAGCCATGTCTGAACTGTATTGTATTGTTTTGTATGTGGTACTTATATAGCGCATGCTGTCACCCTACGGGTATCCTGGCGCTTTAGATTTTACACCATCATCCTCAGATGGAAGGACGTGAGCACGGGGAAACCCTAGCAGGTCGGAAAGAACCAAGTTTTCAGGTTACCTCTGAAACTCATGAGGGACTCACTCCGTCTGATACTCAAAGGAAGCACATTCGACAAGTGTGCCGCAACCACCCGGAAAGCCCTGCCCCCCAGCTTGGTCCGCTTGAATCTTGGGACTTCCAGCAGATCAGCACCAGCCGAACGGAGCTGTCTCTGTGGCCGGTGCCAGGAGAAACAACCCTGCAGTGGGACTGGGCCCAGGTCATGTGTTGCCTTGAATACCATGCATAGAGACTTAAATGGTACCCTCTCTTTAACCGGCAACCAGTGCAGGTCCCGTAAAGCTTGGGACGACGAGGCACTGCGATTCCTCTTTAGAGCCAACTTGGCTGCTGCCGACTGTACTCTCTGCAGCCTGTCGATGACAAACTGAGGGGCCCCCAGATACAGAGAGTTACAGTAGTCCAGCCTACTCATCACAATGCTTCTCACCACCAATGACCGCTTATCATCTGGAAGAATTGGGAGGAGTCGACGCAGCATCCGCAAGAGACCAAAGCACAGGCCAGCTATCCTATTGGCCTGTGACTCCATTTGTAATTTTTTGTCAAGCAGGACCCCTAATTTTCTTAATGTATCAGACGGGGGCACTGGCTCTTCCTCGGGAGTCAGCCTGAACTCCCTCGGTAGGTGCTGAGTTAGCCCTGCTGGGGCGCAGTACAGCACCTCTGTTTTCTCCCCGTTGAACTGTAGGGAGTTCTTCCGGAGCCAGCTGGCTGTATGTTGCATACATTCTTGGAATGTTTCCATCGGGACTACGTTTTTCCCTTCCAGGGAAAAAGCCAGCTGCGTGTCGTCTGCGTAATTGACTACCTCCACCCCAAATGATTTAATAAGGGGAAGAAGTGGCTGTAAATATACATTAAACAGGATGGGGCTGATGGCCGACCCCATGGGGACCCCATGGGCTATTGACGTCTTATAGGCAGAGAAGGGTGCCAATGTGACCACCTGCTGTCGCCCTGAGAGGTAGGACCGCAGCCACTGTAGTGCACATCCCCGCACTTCCATACTCTCCAGTCTTCCTAGCAAAATAGAGTGGTTTACTGTATCGAATGAGGTCGACATATCGAGAAGCACTAACACCGTGACATTCCCGTTGTCAGCCCACATTCTCAGTTTATCCAGCATCAGCGTCAGTGCGGACTCCGTCCCATGTGCTGGGCGGAATCCAAATTGATCTCTGTCTAACCGCTGATTTTCCTCCAGGAAGCCAGATAGTGACCCACCCACTGCCCGTTCCAAGATTTTAATCGGGAAGGGATGCAGGGAAATGGGTCTATAACTCTCCGATTTGGAGGGGTCCAGCGAGGGTTTTTTTAACAGGGGTGTCACCACCGCCTGTTTCCAGCCATGCGGGACTGAGCCCACCTCGATGGACTGATTACAGATGCGCTGCAGCCATGGGAGGGTTGGAAGCCCAACTGTCTTCCAGATTTTTATCCGGCATGGGGTCTTCCGGTGAGCCCGATGATACACTATGTACCAGGCTGTTGAATGTACACTCATTAAGGCCTGGAAACCTTTCCAAAGTGACTAACTGGTAAGCATTTGCTTCCGCCTTTGGTGAGGAGAGATCGTGTTCATCAAGATCGTGACCTTGGAACCTGTTAACAATCTTTGCCACTTTCTCTGTGAAGTGGCACGCTATTTTGTTGCAGAGGTCCTGTGATGCAATTGTCTTGTTACCAAGACAGGCTGGGGCGGAAAGCTCCCTGCCTATTTTAAACAGCTCTTTTGTGCTGTTGCTGGCTTGTAGGATAGAGTTGGCATAAAAAGCTGAACTGAGGTGGTATGGAGTGCACAAAAATTATGGATTTAGGCCCAGATCTCTGTTCTGGGGTGAATGTATGACATTGTTCTGCATTCTATCCATCAACTGTTGTTTTTGCATTTGTCACCCCGAGTGGGACGGGTTTGCTCAGACGTGAGTCCCATGCCCTCCTCTCCACTGGAGTCAAGCTATCCTGGCTGATGACGGCTGATAGCCAGAAACCAGTCCTCGGATGGTTGATTCCGGTCCAGAGAAGACATGGCTTGGCAGTTCGGGCTGGACTGTTCCCATGAGGCACAGGGTCAAGGCTGATTTGCATATAGCCATGTCTGAACTGGGGTGGTATGGAGTGCAAAAAAAAACATGGATTTAGGCCCAGATCTCTGTACTGGGGTGAATGTATGGCATTGTTCTGCATTCGGTCTATCAACTGTTGTTTTTGCATTTGTCACCAGGAGTGGGATGGGTATGCTCAGACGTGAGTCCCATGCTCTCCACACCACTGGAGTCAAGCTATCCTGGCTGATGACGGCTGATAGCCAGAAACCGGTCCTAGGATGCTTGATTCCGGTCCAGGGAAGATATGGCTTGGCAGTTCGGGCTTGACTGTTCCCATGAGGCACAGGGTCAAGGCTGATTTGCATATAGCCATGTCTGAACCGGGGTGGTATGGAGTGCAAAAAAACGATGGATTTAGGCCCAGATCTCTGTACTGGGGTGAATGCATGACATTGTTCTGCATTCTGTCCATCAACTGTTGTTTTTGCATTAGTCACCCCGAGTGGGACGGATATGCTCAGACGTGAGTCCCGTGCTCTCCACACCACTGGAGTCAAGCTATCCTGGCTGATGACGGCTGATAGCCAGAAAACGGTCCTAGGATGCTTCATTCCGGTCTAGGGAAGACATGGCTTGGCAGTTCGGGCTGGACTGTTCCCATGAGGCACAGGGTTAAGGCTGATTTGCATATAGCCATGTCTTAACTGGGGTGGCATGGAGTGCAAAAAAACGATGGCTTTAGGCCCAGATCTCTGTACTGGGGTGAATGTATGACATTGTTCTGCATTCTGTCGATCAACTGTTGTTTTTGCATGTGTCACCCCGAGTGGGATGGGTATGCTCAGACGTGAGTCCCATGCTCTCCACATCACTGGAGTCAAGCTATCCTGGCTGATGATTGCTGATAGCCAGAAACCGGTCCTAGGATGCTTGATTCCGGTCCAGGGAAGATATGGCTTGGCAGTTCGGGCTTGACTGTTCCCATGAGGCACAGGGTCAAGGCTGATTTGCATATAGCCATGTCTAAACCGGGGTGGTATGGAGTGCAAAAAAAGATGCATTTAGGCCCAGATCTCTGTACTGGGGTGAATGCATGACATTGTTCTGCATTCTGTCCATCAACTGTTGTTTTTGCATTAGTCACCCCGAGTGGGACGGATATGCTCAGACGTGAGTTCCGTGCTCTCCACACCACTGGAGTCAAGCTATCCTGGCTGATGACGGCTGATAGCCAGAATACGGTCCTAGGATGCTTCATTCCGGTCTATGGAAGACATGGCTTGACAGTTCGGGCTGGACTGTTCCCATGAGGCACAGGGTTAAGGCTGATTTGCATATAGCCATGTCTGAACTGGGGTGGTATGGAGTGCAAAAAAACGATGGATTTAGGCCCAGATCTCTGTACTGGGGTGAATGTATGACATTGTTCTGCATTCTGTCCATCAACTGTTGTTTTTACGTGTGTCACCCCGAGTGGGATGGGTATGCTCAGACGTGAGTCCCATGCTCTCCACACCACTGGAGTCAAGCTATCCTGGCTGATGATTTCTGATAGCCAGAAACTGGTCCTAGGATGCTTGATTCCGGTCCAGGGAAGACATGGCTTGGCCGTTCGGGCTGGACTGTTCCCATGAGGCAAAGGGTAAAGGCTGATTTGCATACTGCCATGTCTGAACTGGGGTGGTATGGAGTGCAAAAAAATGATGGATTTAGGCCCAGATCTCTGTACTGGGGTGAATGTATGACATTGTTCTGCATTCTGTCTATCAACTGTTGTTTTTGCATTCGTCACCCCGAGTGGGTCGGCTATGCTCAGACGTGAGTCCCGTGCTCTCCACACCACTGGAGTCAAGCTATCCTGGCTGATGACGGCTGACAGCCAGAAACCAGTCCTAGGATGCTTGATTCCGGTCCAGAGAAGACATGGCTTGGCAGTTCGGGCTGGACTTTTCCCAGGAGGCACAGGGTCAAGGCTGATTTGCATATAGCCATTTCAGAACTGGGGTGGTATGGAGTGCGAAACAACTATTAATTTAGGCCCAGATCTCTGTACTGGGGTGAATGTATGACCTTGTTCTGCATTCTGTCCATCAACTGTTGTTTTTGGAATTGTCACCCCGAGTCGGACGGGTATGCTCAGTTTGAGTCCCGTGCTCTACACACCACTGGAGTCAAGCTATCCTGGCTGATAATGGCTGATAGCCAGAAACCGGTCCTAGGATGTTTGATTCCGGTCCAGGGAAGACATGGCTTGGCAGTTTGGGCTGTACTATTCCCATGAGCACAGGGTCAAGGTTGATTTGCATATAGCCATGTCTGAACTGGGGTGGTATGGAGTGCAAAAAAAAGATGGATTTAGCCCCAGATCTCTGTACTGGGGTGAATGTATTAAATTGTGTTGCATTCTGTCTATCAACTGTTGTTTTTGCATTTGTCACCCCGAGTGGAATGGGTATGCTCAGACGTGAGTCCCATGCTATCCACACCACTGGAGTCCAGCTATCCTGGCATAATTATGGCTGATAGCCAGAATCCGGTCCTAGGATGCTTGATTCCGGTCCAGGGAAGACATGGCTTGGCAGTTCGAGCTGGACTGTTCCCATGAGGCACAGTGTCAAGGCTGATTTGCATATAGCCATGTCTGAACTGGGGTGGAATGGAGTGCAAAAAAATGATGGATTTAGGCCCAGATCTCTGTACTGGGGTGAATGTATGACATTGTTCTGCATTCTGTCCATCAACTGTTGTTTTTGCATTTGTCACACCGAGTGGGACGGATATGCTCAGACGTAAGTCCCGTGCTCTCCACACCACTGGAGTCAAGCTATCCTGGCTGATGACGGCTCATAGCCAGAAACCGGTCCTAGGATGCTTGATTCCGGTCCAGGGAAGACATGGCTTGGCAGTTCGGGCAGGACTGTTCCCATGAGCCACAGGGTCAAGGCTGATTTGCATATAGCCTTGTCTGAACTGGGGTGGTATGGAGTGCAAAGAAATTATGGATTTAGGCTCAGATCGCTGTACTGTGGGTGAATGTATGACATTGTTCTGCATTCTGTCCATCAACTGTTGTTTTTGCATTTGTCACCCGAGTGGGACGGGTATGCTCAGATGTGAGTCCCGTGCCCTCCACGCCACTGGAGTCAAGCTATCCTGGCTGATGACGGCTGATAGCCAGAAACCGGTCCTAGGATGCTTGATTCCGGTCCAGGGAAGACATTGCTTGGCAGTTCGGGCTGCAGTGTTCCCATGAGGCACAGGGTTAAGGCTGATTTGCATATAGCCATGTCTGATTTGGGCTGGTATGGAGTGCAAAAAAAACCGATGGATTTAGCCCCAGATCTCTGTACTGGGATGAATGTATGACATTGTTCTGCATTCTGTCCATCAACTTTTGTTTTTGCATTTGTCACCCCGAGTGGGATGGGTATGCTCAGACGTGAGTCCCATGCTCTCCACACCACTGGAGTCAAGCTATCCTGGCTGATGACGGCTGATAGCCAGAATCCGGTCCTAGGATGCTTGATTCCGTTCCAGGGAAGACATGGCTTGGCAGTTCGGGCTAGACTGTTTCCATGAGGCACAGGGTCATGGCAGATTTGCATATAGCCATGTCTGAACTGGGGTGGTATGGAGTGCAAAAAAACAATGGATTTAGGCCCAGATCTCTGTTATGGGGTGAATGTATGACATTGTTCTGCATTCTGTCCATCAACTGTTGTTTTTGCACCATTAGGATTTGGGCACATAAAATCCCATTAGTCCTAAGTTGTTCCCCTGTTTTTAATCATAACGACTGAGGGTCAGAATAAAAGTAGCATCACCCACACGCCAGGCATTTTTAAACACACACCTTTCTTTACATCACTCCTCCCCAGTAGAATCACCTGCTTGACATAGTCATCACATTCAGTGCTTCCTCGTAATTTGTTTGGTCGCAGCACGCCATGTTCCGTAGCGTAACGCTATGATCTTGGAAGGTGACAGTCTCTGACTGAAACGCTGTGTGCTAGTTGTGCTCGCACGAGCTTCACGCTAGATTTTTAATGACACATATCTTGTTGCTGCTAAAATAGTACTGTTACCATTAGGGACAGCATTTTAAAATTTACAGGAGGAAATTGAGTATTGTGCTTGTTTTTAATATAAAATACCTTCTGCGTCTGGTTGAACTTAGGCCCTCTCACCCGTACTATAAAAGCATTTAAAACTCACTCCGCTGCTTTAGCGGGACTTGGGACTCGGGGAAAACTATTTACCACTGCGCAATCTTTGTTAGCGCTCTAGTGGTTGGCCTGCCTGCAACTGCATGTCTATTTAAACAGACCAATGCAGGCGCGCAGCGAATGCACGCAGCGAATGCACGCAGCGAATGCACGCAGCGATGCGCCGGAGATTCGCCAGAGATAAGCCCGTCTGCGCCCGTCCGCGTATCGGATGCGCTCAGCGCTAAGAATGCTGCTGGTTTAAGGTATTCCAGGGAATCCCTGTTGAGTATAGGAGAGAGGACAAAGGGTGGGCCTCAAAAAGATGGGCCACAGCCCTCCGTTACCGTAGGGTGTGGGCTGATTAATAGCCGGTCCCTGGTTAAACACCACCAGGAGGTGGCAAACCTGTTAGAAAATATGGATTTAGACGTCCTTTTTATCACAGAGACATGGACGAGTGTGAACTCCTCGGTGGAGCTGGGCCTTGCATGCCCGGACGGATATAAGATGTTTCACAAACACAGGTCCCAGGGAAGAGGAGGAGGGGTTGGGGTGATATTTAAGGATAAGTGGGACTTTTCCCCCTCCAGGTTGATGATGTTGTAGGGATAGAACTACTGTGCTTCTCCCTACAAGCACCTAAAGGAAGGTTGCTTACTGGCATGATCTGTTATAGGCCACCAGGCCTGGATACACAGTATCAAGCATTCTATGACACCATAGCCGCCCTTGCGTTGACCCACTCTAGATTGCTGCTCCTAGGGGATTTTAACCTATGGGACAACGGGCCCCTAGGGAATCACCTGAAGGATTTACATCATATATGTGGGAACTGGGGCCTAGACCAGCTGATACTGGAACCAACTCACTCAGGTGGACATGTATTGGATTTGGTATTTGCAAACCATACGGAGACAAAGGTGATTGATACATTACCTCAATGTTGGACCGACCACTTCCTGATCCATTTTCAGATCACTGTACCTATTCAAGGGAATGGAAACAGCTGCCCTGTAACCTATCGTAAGGGACGGGACTGGTCTAAACTTTCTATAAATAGAATAAATCCAACTTTCACCAGTAAAACTCCCTTTGATCCCGAGGGCTCTGTAGACCAGAACTATCAGGTCTACTGCAACCATATCATAGACACCCTGGATAAGATTGCTTCTCTGAAAAACATAAAGAACAGAAGGAAACCCTCAGCCCCCTGGTTTAGTGAAGAGCTGAAAACCCTGTGCAACCGGTGCAGACAGGCAGAAAGGAAGTGGCGAAGACACTATCTAGAGTCTGATAAACGGCTGCTAAAGATAGAGCAGGCTATATATAAAGGGGCCATTGCTAAAACAAAAGCGCTCTTTTATGCCACTACCATACTTCAATCACCCAATAGCACTAAAACGCTCTTTAACATCATAAGAGACCTGTCTAACCCGGCCTGCATGAGCAATGAGGTGGTCAACCCAAAAACTGTGCGACGAAATCGCCGTCTTCTTTGAAGAAAAGATTGCTAAAATTGTGGGGGGACTTGCCCAGGGTAAGGCTAGCAGCCACGATTTATCACCTCAGATGGCTGAGTAGGAACCACGGGCAGTATCATCTTTGGAGAGCTTTGCATCTCTTACAGAGGAGCTCTTTACTAGTTTGGCGCTTGGTATATCCTCAGGGTCCCCGCTAGATCCGCTCCCTCATAGGATCTGGAAGGAGCATGGCCCGGAACTTTACCCCTGGTTGCATTTGATCTGCCGCCAATCCCTGGAGGAAGGAGTGGTACCAGAGATATGGAAACAGGCAGTGGTAACCCCCCTACTAAGAAGCCCTCGTTGGATCCAACAATTCCGGCCCAGTTTAGGCCCATATCTCTGCGTCCCTTTCCCATAAAAATTCTGGAAAACGCTGTCAGTAGATCTCTGTCAAGCTACCTAGAAGAGAACTACCTACTGGATAAGGACCAGTTTGGATTCCGCCCAGGCCATGAGACAGAAACTGCATTGGCAACCATGCTGGACACCTTGAGAATGCGAACCGACAGTGGCAATTCATCAGTACTAGTACTGCTGGATATGTCGGCCGCATTCGACAGAGTTAGCCATGCAATTCTGCTAAGGAGGTTAGAGAATCTGGGCGTGAAAGGTAAGGCCCAGAAATGGCTACAATCTTACCTGCTAGGCAGACAACAGGTAGTGACTTTGGGTCTGTTTGCTTCCCCTAAATCCCAGGTCCACCATGGAGTGCCACAGGGTTCGTCGATCAGCCCAATCCTTTTTAATATTTATCTGCAGCCCCTGATCTCTATTATAAAATCATACGGGATCGATTTAATCAACTATGCTGGTGACACCCAGTTGGTGTTCTCCCTGGAAGGGAAGAATGCGGTGACCATGGATACTCTCCAGCGATGCATTGGAAAGGTCTCTGGGTGGCTTAATGCAAATTCCCTCCAATTCAACGAGGGGAAAATAGAGGTAGTTTATTGCTCACCGGCTAAATTGAGTCAGCAACCATCTTGTGAGATCAGGCTCTCGCCGGGAGCCGACCCCTGCATCCCAGTTAAGACTGTGCGGAACCTGGGAGTATTGTTTGACGAAAAGCTTCAATTGGTATCGCAAACTAATAAAACAAACAGTGTCTGTTTCGGCCTGCTAAAAGCGCTCAGACAGATTCTCCCTCTTCTGCCTGAAGCGACCCGACCTCTGGTGGCAAGGAGTGTAATCTTGGCTAGACTCGATTACTGTAACTCGCTATACCTGGGTGCCCCTTTATACATCTTGCAGAGGCTCCAGAGAGTCCAGTCGTTTGCGGCCAAGTTGGCACTTAATAGACCTCGTGGCTCCTCTTCCACAATGGCGTTGAGAGATCTACATTGGCTGCCAATAAAGAATAGAGTCACTTTCAAATCCTTATGTATTGTTTATAGAGCGCTACACAGTATGGGTCCTCTTCCATTGCAGGAAAGACTTACATGGTATAAGCCCACTAGGTCTCTGCGCTCCTCCAGTCTAGGCCTGGCAGCCACCACCAGAGTCAGACGCTCCAGGATGGGAGGCAGAGCTTTCTGTACAGTAGCGTCCCAACTATGGAATGAGCTGCCTCAGAACATTAGGCAAGCCGACTCCTTGATAGGCTTCAGGAAGAGCCTAAAGACGTGGCTATTTGCCAAAGTCTGAAATCTCGGCGTCTATCATCCAGCTTTTCAATCTGTCAATTCCATCTGACTAGTTTTCTTCCAAAGCGCCAGGATACCCGCAGGGTGACAGCTGCGCTATAAAAGAGCAATATACAATACAATACAATACAATACAATTAAGCATGCTACCAAGGGGTAACCCTGCTGGGTGAGGGTTTTACGGAAAACTTCATGTTTTACCCCAAAGTGAAGGAACAAGGAAACTATTAACTCCACACAGCAAGACACTGGGTACTTTGTTTTGTTTTTGTAGCACTAGGCATGGCATATCCTCTTTTCCCTCTCCTACCAGGCTACAGCCCCAGGGCATTTCTCAAATGGTATCAGTGTTCCTGCCACTTGGCAGGACATATGATAGATGAAGGAGGGATTATCCCCTTAATGCAATCATGCATGGATTATGCTATTCCTGAGGCAGAGCGACTACACTATTTGCAACTGCGTCACTGGCTCCTACACCCTGACCATAAGATAGCAATGCAGAGACACCTCACCCCATACAAAAAATGGCTGGTTTCTAAGACCTCCGACAAAAGATTGATCTCAGTCCTCTTCACCTACCTCGCCCAATCCTCTAGACATGTTTACAAATCTAATGAATCTAGTTAAGAAAAGGAGCTGGGGGAGACCCTTCATCAGTAAGGAATGGGAGGATATGTATTACCGGGCCCGTCATACCACCTTCAACTACCAAAGTGGTCACATATTGGTACCTGACACCCGAATATTTGCACAAGATTGATCCAAACAAAGGGAACCTGCTGGAGGGGGGATTGCCCACACATTCAAGCTTATTGGTCACAAGTGTTCAACAACATTGATTAACACAACTCCCTAGATTTTCTTTTTACACACTCTTAGGGTTTTCTAACCCATTCACCTATACCCTGAAATCCATCTGTGCCTGTCAGAGACCGTAAGAGGACGGGCTGGGCCACCCCACTGAGTCCTTGTGCTTGTGGTTGACTTAGGTAATTTGTGACCTGTTCGACTGTGCTGTCACTAGTACACCACATGTACGGATATCGCCATAATGAGCAACCAAAGACTAAACAAAGGTCAGGGGGTTGTAGGTACTCTGGACGCTTTCCTTTTGAGGGCGGAATACGCGCTTATAAATTAAATTAAACTCGCATAGCAGAGGTTGTCCCTTGAGCCTGTACCCGCTTCTACCAGACTCTCAATGACTCCCGTACTTACTGAATCCTGAGTGGCAATTATTAATGAGGTAGCCCAGGGTGCAGCAATTAAAAATATCTGATCACAATGGGGGACAACACACCTACCAACATACTTAGGCTGGCTTATTCTAGGGTTGAAGAGGATCACCCTCTCCCTCACCAATCAAGGGACATCCTTTGGGAAACCTTGGCACCCATACATATCACACTTAAACAATGTCTCACTCTGGAGAAGCAGCACATGCACCTGTTGTAATTTGGAGCTGGCCAGGTTAAATTCCTAAATGTGCTCCAGCTAAACCATTTTGTGGAAAATGATATTTTGCCTGACCAAAATGTCCACTACATACACCCTATGTTACATACATGTGCATGTCACCCATGCATATTTCTCGTAGTGGCCTGAATCACTAGGCCTCTGCAAACATGTCCTGCAAGTCATCAAGTCATCAAGTCTCCCAAACATTAAGCTAACATGAAGGCCCATGTTTTTGCATTTTGCATTGTGCACTTTTAAAATAAATATCGTACTGAACCTTTTTTTTGTGGTTGAGCCTGAAACCACTTTCTGAAATATTGTTTTCATGACTCCTGGCACACTGAAAACTGCAGTCACGTCAGCAAGAAGCCTGCCAAGACAGTGTTATGAATTACAGTTATCTGTTTTCAGTACAGAGTGGCATCCCTGCCCGGTGAGGAAAAGTAAACAGAACCCGTCCGCGACAGATAGGGCCTAACTCTCTGTCTCAGCCCCCATGCAATGAACGGAGGAATATATGCTTTTTCTTTATTTCTAGTGATGAACAACCTTTGCTTCAGATAAAACATCCCCTGACTCTAGATATCAGCTGTACCAGACGTGCTCAAGTCGCCCTGACACAGGAGATTTCTCTGCTAGGCCGAAAGTCAGCTCTCCTCCCAATACACGTCAATTACACGTCATACTCAAGTTGCACAATTAGGGCAGAGTTCCAGCTGGTCATGCATACTCCTCCTCTAAGTACCCACCCACCTATGACACCTACCTATCACCTACCTATGACTCATCAAGTGTACACCCTCATACACGCCCACATGCTCTTATCTCTTTCTTTCTTGCTCTGCCTGGAGCGCTCCTCCCTATGTACAAGGAGTAAAATGTATATATTCTGTTCATTGTTATTAAATGTTAGATTACTCTTCCTGAACCTCAGTGGTGATGGAACATATTCTCCCTTTGACTCGAGTTATTGGAATAAAGCCCATTTTAACTTGGACACCACGGATCCTGTCTCTCATTTGATGCATGATACTTTGTTAATGCCTAGAAATTCTGCCAGGTTAATATTTTATTTACCACATTAATTGCCGCCCTTGAACAGGGACATGTCCCTTTCCCCACTCGCCGGAGTTTGTAGGTCTAGTCTTTGCCCCCTTCCACAGCCGTGACGGACTTTAAAGTGTACACGCCATTGCGATTTCCCGCTACTCCCTCAGGCCCAGGAGGAGGACGGACTGCGACCAGGCATCCATGCGAGGCGGTGAGGAACGCGGATCGTCTCAAACCAGAGCACAGCCCGTGAGAGAGCAAGGTCCGAGGTCTCCAGAGGTCCACCTGTTCCAAGGCGCATTCGTAGAAGTCCGAGGCCTTCAAGTTTCAAGATTCTGCTTCCCGGTGAGTACCACTATGGGGAATGCATCAAGTTTCAAGACGGGTCCACTGTAAAAGGTGGGAACGGTCAAGACGGGCCCATGGTAAACGTGGGAACGGTAAAGACGTGTCTCATTTTTTAGACCGGTATGGTTGTACTGTATTTCAGTGCATAAAGTTTTTCAAGTACATGTTTAGCTCTCTGTATCAGTTTAGGTTGTAACTGTTTTATTGTTTAATATTTGTTTGTGTGTGAATGATTGTTGATTGTTTCAGTCTATTTTTGTGAATATTGGTTTCAAACATGCCACTGTTTTCAAAATTACGTCAGATAGGGACCAGAAAAGGTATACTAGAAGAGTCAGTTAACATCCCGCCTAGAGACACACCTGGTCATTATATGTATAATAAGCATGGGCTAGACGCCATTTTGTTTTTAGATTTATGGGTAAACTATACAAAGGACCTGGAGGAAAAGTATAGATGGCCAATCTCGGGAACATGGGATCCTGAATGTATTATGAGGGTGGAGGAAGCGCTATGGAAAAGGAAGTCAAGACCCTCTCAGAAAGATGCCATCGAATTGTGGCGCAAAGAGTCACATAGGAGAACAGAGAAAGAATTGAATAAAGCAGATAGAACTAGACAAGCTGGGGAAAAAGCCAGAGAAAAGGAACTGCGGGAGGAGGGGGAATGGGTCAAAACAGAACAGACTGATAGGGAAAGAAACGCCGTTGTTAATGGTATTTATCCCGTTCTGTCAGAAGAACTAGCTAAAGTGACCACCTCAGAAAGATCCAGTAGGCCGCGGACGCCACCACCTGTACCATATAGAGTACATAGAATAAAGCCGACAGCATCAGATGCGTTCATTTCCTCATATCTAGACGAGTCCCTTCCAGACTACGTTAATGCAGGTTTTCCTCCACCCCCACCAGCAGATCAGCTCCAGCAACTCCAGCAGCAGCCCGTAAAAGATGACGTAGGTCCCGGGGCAGTGGGAGGGGTGCCTACTGTAGATGCAGCCATTCCATTTTGTGTATATGATCCAGAACCAGGAAAGGGTTCAATGGTCGTGATTTCACGTAGACTAAGACAAGCTGTTGCATATCTAGAGACATTACCAGACATGAAAGATCACCTAGATAGCATGTATCATTTTATTAGAACGGGGGAGGGACCAGATAGTATAGCACAAGCCATGGCACAAAGAAAGGTAGGGGTTAAGAATCATATCTTACGTTTTATTATTAACTGCCTGATCAGGGAACAAGACGAAGGAGACGGAGATGTAAAGCCATGTTTGATAGAATGGAGTGATCACATAGATGCCGGTAGACATGAGAAACAGGGACAGATAGATGCCATGTACAAGAAAATACGAAAGGAAATAATAGAAAGGCACAGAAAAGAGTCTGACGAGAAGGGCGAGTCATCAGTGGAAGAGGTAGAGGTTAGTCAGGATCCGAAAGGCAAGATTAATTATGTAGGAAAAGCGCGACAGTTTGACAGACCCAAGTGCCTTGATTACTGTAAACAAGGGCCAGCTATAAAAGAAAGACATTCCCTTGAAGCTCTATTCCAGGCTACTGAAAAAGCACTGAAACAATGGATAGGGAGTGAGAGACCTCCCACACAACACGAAATAGAGTTGGCCCGGTCAGCCAACCAGTGGGTGTCCAATGCCAATATATATAGTAGTGATATAGTGGCTCAGACCTTCTTAAGCCTTCCACCGAACGAACAGCGTTTGGCTGGTATTTACATGGTCCAACACTTGATAACGTTGTATGAAAGTCAGCATTCTGATCCTGGTCACTTGCATAAAATACTTGACGACATTTTACTAGATAGATGGACAGGTTTAGGTACTGAATTAATTAATGTAATCCTGGATCAACGACATAAGTACATAGATTCTCTGACTACATACATGCCTCCAGTCTTACACCATGACAGACATAACGTACACATAGACAGACAGAACACCCTACGAGAGGTTCATCCCGTTAAGAATGCGGCCAATTAGTTACAACAAGTGTATGTTTACACCCCCTTAACGAAACTAGAGATTTTAGAAATGAAAAAGATGTTGCCTTGCCATGATAAAGACCCGGGGGGGTTTCACCGTGAATTAAAAGACATCCTCCGCATAGGAGATTATACATACGCTGACATTCTGAAGCTATTAAAAGTACTGTTACCTGCAGGGATTTATGAAAAGCTTAAGGAAAAAGACTGGGAAGTGGGTGAGAAAAAGTTAAGTTGGGATGCATTGGAAACAGAAGAGAAGGGCAGGCTCCCAGGAGTTGGTCTTGGAGATAGAGCTAGAGAACTACCTGAATTCCTGATACAAGTTTTGCCAAGATTATTGATTACTAAAAAGGAAGATTGGGATGCTATTTCAGCATGTAAACAAAAGCAAGACGAGGACACAAGTGATTTCTATTCTAGATTTGAGAAATGTTTTACTATTAATAGTGGCCTTAAGCCTGGTAGCGAGTCATTTCCACATCTTTTTGTGAGCAAATTAGTAGAGAATTCCTTACCCCAGATCAAGAATAGAGTACTGAAGGTTGAGAGTACTTGGCAAGCAAACAGTCCTTCACAAATGTTACAGATGCTACAGTATCACCAGAACAGAATTAGGGAAGAGCAGGATCATGAAAAGAGACGCATGAAAGAGACCAAAATGAAGGTGCTGGTTGCCCAAACGGTACCGGCAAATTCGAACAAAAATAACACGACACCAGTTACTGGGGAACTGTAATTATTGCAAACAGCCAGGTCACTTTGTAAAGGACTGCACTGTCTTGAAACACAATATAGCTACAGGCAAGACAAAAGAGCGACAGTACACTCCTAGACAGAATAACACGCAACAGAACACGCAACAGACAGTAGCGAATTATCCTCCACCACCGCCTGTTAATGCCACACCACAAATGTATCAGTACACACAGTCTGACTATCCAGAATATCAACAGTTCTCATGAAACAGCCTCGAGAGGGAAGTAGGCTTGCCCCTTATTGAGGTTCCTGTAGATCAAGAGGGTCCGTATGTACATAGTCGTGTTCTAGGTCAGGATCTAAAGTTTCTGATTGACACAGGGGCGAGCAGAACTACCATCAGTCATGACGAGGTTCCAGGGGCACCTCTCTCAGGCTCACAGAATGTTTCCCTGGGATTTTCAGGAAAGCCTATTGTTAATGAAGTATCAAAACCAGTTTCCCTAGGGGTTGGTCCACTGTCACGTACCACTGACCTGTTACTTACTAAGTCATGTCCAGAAAACTTACTTGGTATGAAGACATTAAAAGATCTAGGAGCAGTTATCTGCTGTTCTCCAGAAGGAGTACGACTGTTCTTACGTGATTTTAAGGGACATTATGTACTGACTGATTTTGACCACAGACTCAAGACGGTGCCACAGATCCTGTGGGCACAAGGACCGACTGACGTAGGTTACATGGACATAACGCCACACCATGTCACACTCAAGGCAGGAGTAGTACTTCCACGTATTAGACAATACAAGTTACCACCCGACGCCGAAACAGCCTTATTTAAATAGTAGTAGTGTGGCTCACTGGTTAGAGGCGGCAGACCCGAGAGTGAAGTAGTGTGGCTCACTGGTTAGAGGCGGCAGACCCGAGAGCAGAGGTCGGCCCGGGACCAGGGTTCGATTCCCGGCGCGGCAGGTTTCTGGACCAGGGTCAGCGGACTCGATAATTCTCTCGCCTTGGTGCCCACTCTGATCAGCGATCACACTCGGCAACTCTGGGCATTAGCTTGCCTCATCTTCACTAACGGCCCCACCAGACCGCCGGGGATGCCTGGTCTCACCCTGGAGATACCCATTAAGGGACCATCTCTCAGGGAAGCCGGGAAGGGTTTCGCAGCGGTCGAAGCGCCTTGGGACCCTACGGGTAAGTAGTGCGCTATATAAATGCCTATACATACATACATACAAATTAGTTGACGAACTTATTGCACGAGGAGTAGTGGTAGAGACAGTCTCAAATGTATGTAACTCGCCTGTCATTCCTATCCTTAAAAGATCTGATCCTAGTGTACTGCCAGTGTACCGATTGATTATTGACCTGCGAGAATTGAACAAATGTGTAGTACCACAATATCCAGTGGTGCCAGACATTTCTTCATTATTGACTGCTATTGATTCAGAGGCTACTTACTTTACTGTTATCGATTTAAAAAATGCTTTCTTTAGTGTTCCCATTCATCCCGACAGCCAGTACCTGTTCGGATTTTCATTGAAAGGTCGTAGCTTTGTCTTTACAAGACCTCCACAAGGTTTTACAGAAAGCCCTAGTATTTACAGTCAAGCATTAAAAAGACAGCTAGACAGTGTTCACATGCCTACTGACACTGCCCTACTCCAGTACGTAGATGACATCCTAATCACAGCACGTTCAGAAATAAAATGCGAAAATGCATCACTGACAGTATTACATTTTCTGGCAGATAAGGGACACAAAGTGTCCCCTTCGAAGTTGCAATTCTGTGAAAAGCAAGTGGTGTATCTTGGACACTTGCTTTCCAAAGAGGGGAGACAGCTAACACAAGCACGTATACAGCTCATTGCTAACCTTTCACAGCCCAAGACACAAAAGGAAGTACATGCCTTTATTGGCCTCACTTCATACTGTAGGCAATGGATTCCCCAGTATGCCTTTCTAGCCAAACCACTCATACAGTTGACTACACATGAGGCAGGGGGAACTGTCCTCCCTTGGACACAAGAACACACCTTGGCATTCGAGGAATTAAAAAGAGCTTTATGTCAAGCGCCAGTTTTAGCGACTCCATGTTACAGCAAACCTTTTATGCTTTTTGTAACTGAAAGAGAAGGAACAGCGTTATCTGTTCTCACACAAGATCAAGCAGGAAAACACAAGCCTTGCGCTTATTTTTCTAGTACCCTAGATCCAGTGGCCCAGGCTCTGCCTGAATGCCTGAAATCAGTTGCAGCAACAGCCCTAGCCATAAGACAAAGTGACTCCATAGTGCTGGGTCACCCTCTGACAGTACAGGTTCCACATGCAGTGGAGGTTCTCTTAAACAGAACACAGACACAACACTTGACTGTAGCAAGACTGACAGGATATGAACTGACATTATTTCAGCCACACATAGAGATCAGACGTTGTAACATTCTGAATCCTGCAACACTTTTGCCCTCAAGTACAGTAAATGCACCACCACATGACTGTGTGGAACTAATGAATATAGTGACGAAACCAAGACAAGACCTGACAGATATTGCACTTTCAGAACCAGACTTAACGCTCTATGTAGATGGATCATGCATGAGAACGAGTGCAGGAGAGTTAGTAGCAGCCTATGCTGTGACCACTGCTACAGAGGTCATAGAGACAC